>NC_063195.1:26392097-27009597 GCF_017589495.1 Alosa alosa | reverse complement strand
CATCTTTTTTTATTTGGATAAGGCCTATCTTCTTTTGAGGTGTTGATATATTATGCGTAATTATTATAAATCCTACTCATTGGAACTGAGAGATAGCTACTGTAGTGGACTGTTATCCATCCAGTCCAGCCAAAGCATTGAAGGGTGGGCACGAAATGGAAAGAAAAGCAACTCTGCACATGTCAACACAAGGCTAGACTGAAATACACGATGATACACATGTACGTACAGTATGTTGCCAGAATACCCCTCTCTATACAAACACACACACACACACGCAAACGCATGCATGGCACTCTTTAGAACATCTCATGGGAACATGCATGGCACTCTTTAGAACATCTCATGGGAACATGCATGGGAAATGTTTTATGAGCTCTATAGGGCATTAGAGGCAGGCCGGTTCTGTGTGTGTGTTATAATGTATATATAGCCCAGGGCCCGGGGTATAAACACAGCTTAGTTTGACTTCTTCGTCGGAAAGCCTCAGCTAATTAACGAACGTGCTCATGTCTCCACATATGCTGGGGTACTGCATAGCTGCAGATGTCACATGTTTTAGGATATGCACGTCTATGGTCTTGCACAGAGCCAAGAGTATGATATCGTGCTCAGTGGTCCTGGACAAGAGGTTGGAAATCCTGAAAGGGATTATTGGAGGGAATTCCTTTGGATATCAAAGAGTGTTTACAGAGGATTTTTACATTATCCTCTAATGTACAGTAATATATCCCTGGAGGCAAGGACAGGCATGTGCATGCAACACGTTAGCTTCAAGAAGAGTGATTTAACCAGATTTGCTTAATTTTTTTTATTGAGCCCAAAAGGGAACTATGAACTACATGTTGATACACTTCAACCTCTTCAGAATTGCACCTGTTGGACTGCTGTCTTGGCAAGAGGTGCATAGCTTGAATCCTAGCATTAACATTATCCAGTCTCTTTTCTTCTGACAAGGCCTTAGGCATCTCGTTAGCCCATATGCTAATATGCTGATGGATAATGGCTTGTTAGCTACCTTTTTCACATTACAAATGCAAATGCTATGTCATGTTGATCTCGATGTATCTTTGCTGGAGACGTTAGCAATTAGTCAAGGAATCCAGTGGTTCAAACAATGGTCTTAACCAACAAAAGCAATTTTCATAGCTGACATTCTTGGGGATTGCATAATAACCACTTAGGTAACACAAGATTTACCAACAAGCAACACATTTTCATTTTCCCTCTCTCACACAAACTGTTTCTGATATATATATAATGCTGCTTTATGCAATTTTTGCTTTTAGAAGTTGTGTTTGCGTAAAGATGTGTGTTTACTTGTTACCTTTCCATGTTACTGTAGGTCTCTGCATTAGTGTTGTGTTTGCATAAAGATGTGTGTTCGTTACCTTTCCATGTTAGGTCTGCATTAGTGTTGTGTTTGCGTAAAGATGTGTGTTTACTCGTTACCTTTTCATGTTAGGTCTGCATTAGTGTTGTGTTTGCGTAAAGATGTGTGTTTACTCGTTACCTTTTCATGTTAGGTCTGCATTAGTGTTGTGTTTGCGTAAAGATGTGTGTTTACTCGTTACCTTTTCATGTTAGGTCTGCATTAGTGTTGTGTTTGCGTAAAGATGTGTGTTTACTCGTTACCTTTTCATGTTAGGTCTGCATTAGTGTTGTGTTTGCGTAAAGATGTGTGTTTACTCGTTACCTTTTCATGTTAGGTCTCAGTGAGCATGTAGGCCATCACGCCATTTGTCTGTTGTTGCTTTTGTTGTTGTTTTTAAACAGCATAATAATGTGCATCCTTCACTTTGGATGTATGAAAATTCCTCATCAGAGAGGAACAAAGAGTGAACAGAATATAAAAATGCCTGTGTAGCAAAATCAGATTGGCAGATAGCGGACCGCTGGTGCTATGCCTCTGGTGGCGTGCCATTTGTGGTCCGCCATTGGACCACCATCTCTTTAAATTTAACTTGTCATGAATATTAAGAAAAGTTAATAAAATGATATATGGAGTATAACTGAACAAATGAAAAAGATTTTAGACCAATAGTGGCAAAATATTGGACAATTTGTCTGTAACCCGCCAGCGGACCGCCAGAGAACCGATGAGCAAAATGCCAGCGGACTGCCAGCTATGCCCCCAATGGACCAACAGTGGTCCGCCAGCGTCTTGCTATCTGGATGCACATACAAATAAAAGTGCTATTCAGGAAAGCACCAGTGTGTGCTGATGGATAGCATTTATGTCATTAGATCTGATCAATGCAAATCTCACATCATCCTGCCAGAGTAGCTGCTGATGGTATGATGGTGACCAGGATGTCCTTTTTTACCGTGAATGTCACTATGCGGTCCTGTTTATCTTCTTCTCTTGACCAGAGTTCAGAGAAGTAATAATATCAGGGTCTTTATCTTCCTGATTCTCTTTCTCTTTCTCTCTCTCTCTCTCTCACACACACACACACACACACACACACACACACACACACACACACACACACACACACACACACACACAAACACACCCAAAACACCTAGGCTTGTTTGTGATCAGATCAAGATAGCGTTCAAGATGGTTGAGTATGGAATGCCTCTACAGTCTCACAGCAGCACACACACTCAGTCAAATCAATCAAACAAACACTCTTCATCATAATACACCTCGGTGCAGGCATGTGTCCTGTATGGTTTAAATTGGTCCTTTACTTTGGAAACAGTCAGACAGATAAAAGACTGGATGCAAACTACTACTGTTGACACAGTAAGTTTAGGGTTAGGCTTCATGCAGCATAAGACGAACAATAAAAAGAACACATGCAAAGATATTTCCCCTTCAGGTTCAACAGAAAACATAACCATCTTGGCTCTGTTTTTTATGTTGCATAACACCAATTACAAACTGCCAAAAACCACAACAAATACATTCAGCCTGAAGCCTGTCGGGGCATGACACCTAATAACACATTAGAGAAACTAAACAGCATCAAGCCAAATCAAAGGCGGAAACTCCTCCGGACGGTTCCTCTTACCAACACAGGGGGCCGCCCAAGCTATCTGTCCGTTGATGATCCCTCTCTCTCTCTCTCTCTCTCTCTCTCTCTTTCTCACTGGGCAAGGTGCACTTCTTCCTTCTTTCCAGTCCAGCAGCAGCAGTCGGTGAGCGGGTTGTGATGGCTGAGGCTGATAGGGTCTGACAATCTCGATCTGATGTGGGGTTGAGCAGCACTCCACCCAGATCCTGTTGTCTCGTCTCTCTGTCCGTGTGCTCTCTCTCTCTCTCGAGCGCGCACGCTCTCCCTTAGTGACTTGTGACCGCACCGTGAGAATGCAGACTAGCCGGTTCCCCTCTCTCTGTCAGGGGCCTGTGGCAGCGTCCTCACACCGCCCGGTCTTACGACAACGACAAGCAAACGTCTCAGAGACACAGAGGCAATCATCTAAAGCAAAACCTGTCAGAACAAGTAGCTGGTCGCCCTCCTTCCCACCTTGACCTCAGGCAAGTGTCAGGGAGTAAGACATCTCTAAGAAACATGGTAATTGGGTCAAAATGGTTAATTTGTGTCTCACAAACCCAAAGGCAGACAGCTTCTGCAGAGGTCTTCAAACATGAACATGAATGCCTTAATCATTCAAGAGGTGAACAGGGAGTGGGGAGTTGGGTTCAGGGAAGGATTATTTTTGCAAGGGGGATTAAAAGAAATTACCCTTTTAAAGGGAGGTCAACATCACAGCACAACCATTTTAAGCCCCAGGACATAAATACCACATACTTTCATACAATGAGTCCTCGTTCCTCTCCGCTTCCTCAAGTCTGTAATTTGTATCACCCTAACTCTTTCTCTGACAAACAGGCTGATGGCAATGCTTCCTGCCGACTCCCTTCATGGGAAACCAATAGAATGTAAGCTATTTGAATTTGTTCTTTCAGATTTGATGTATGGTTTGCTACTTGACAGTTACTCGCAGGTCCATTCCTCAGACTGTGCTCACTGTGGGAAATGGTTTGTTTATGTTTTATGGCTTTGTTTATTTCATACAGGTGAACATTAAGGTGAAAATAAAGCATGAATGTTGGTAAACTGCTAGATTACCTTCACAGACCGTGACAAAAATCTGAGTCATTCAGACTCTCAGACATTCAGATATCATCAATTTAGAAGGAAGGCTGATAGTGAGGGAGTGGTGGGTGGAATAGTCTAGCATAATAAGGGCAGTATCACACATTGTTTACAAAATAGCCGCATTTCACTTTTTGAAAGGACAAACAATAGCACAGTTTATATTTATGCTTCCTTAGAATGAAGTCGTGATTACATTAGTCACCAGGTATGGCTAGATATGAATGACTTTCATTGAGAGGTCATGTATTGGTATGTAGAGGTGGGAATTTCCAGCATCACAAAGTAAAGAAAAAAAATTGACGTGAAGTTTGAGTCAGAATGCTGCAGCCTGTCTGGTCTTTCATCAGCCAAAGAAAACACATGTAACTCCTCTCCTCCTCTTCTAGTTACTCTTCATTTGATTCCAATAGTGACAAGAATTAAATTTAAATCTCTCACCTTGGCCTATAGGACACTTACTGGATCTGCTCCCTGCTATTTCAATTCTGTGATCCAGCTCTACATCCCCAACCACCCACTGCAGTCTTCTGACAAGCGTCTGTTATGTCGACCAGCCATAAACGCTAGGTCAAATGCAAGACTCTTTTCCATGTTGCTGGAATGAATTGCCCAGTGCACTGCATTCCTGCAATAGCTTTGGGTTTTGCAAGAGGGGTCTAAAGACGTATCTGTTCAACTTCAACTTAATTAAGTGGTTCTTATGAATTATGGTTTGTTTATTTATGGAATTTGTTTATTTTCATTATAGATTGTTGATATTGCATTGACATTATTGCTATTTTCTTTAATGAAGTCTTGCCAATTTTTTAAAACTGTTTACTGTTAAATTATAACTATATAATGTTATTTTGTAAGTCGCTTTGGACAAAAGTGTCTCCTAAATTTCATAACCGTAACCATAAAAGTCCTATTACAGTATAGGTTTAACCTGTGCACCTAAAACCGATTGGCTGAAGAGTTCAATAGAATCAGCTGGTTTAAGTGAACAGATATGTGGTAAGACTTTCTGAAACTGGACTTTTCCACCTGTGTATATTTTTTCATGTGTATTTTCTAAATGTGGGTCCAGGTAAATTTTATTTCTGTTTCTTTGCTGTATCATTGCTTTATTATTATTATTATTATTATTATTATTATTATTATTATTATTATTATTATTTATTTATTTATTTTTTAAATCAAAGTCTGTTGTAGCAGTAGCATCAAGTGCAATTTTCTGTGCAGCCATCTGTTGGGGCAGTACCATCAGAGCTGACGAGTTTAGAGACTGAATAAGTGTCTGATGAAGAAGGCTGGCTCTGTGCACAGGAGCCCCTAGAGGTGAGTGTTGATACTGCACAAACTTCAGATCCCCTGCGCAACCTACTGGTCAGACAACAGACAGTGTTTTCAGAAACTTTGCCGCTGTCATTAAGGACCGAAGACATTCCTACCCACTGCAACAACAACTTCCCATCTGGACACAGAGAGAATTATCTTCTGATCAATGCACATATCTTAGACTATCTCGTCATTATATTTTTTATATGCAATTCACGTTTCATATTTTACAGTATACAGACTTTACACATATTTATGAATGTCTGTATTGTGAGTTGTGTGAACTGCTTCTGCAACATAGGCTAAAGAGGATGAGTAAAGCAGAGCGACTTGAGTTACGATTGGAGGCAAGTGAAGTGAAGATGAATCGGAAAAGCCCTTAGGCCTGGATAGTGTTGAGTGACTGGGACATTTGGAGTGTTAAGGGATTTACATAGGTGTCCAAATAAAAGTCTGGTATTTATGTGTGTTCTCATTCTCTAATCTCCTCTCTACATGCAGACCGGCCTGCAGGACACTAAAACATTAACCTGAACACAGAGTTTATTTGAAACCTATTTGCTTGTGTCTCACGGCCTTTCAGAACGTGTAGACTGAATATATAGACTGTTTAAAATTAACATATATTCAGTTTAACTCGCATGATAAAATCACCTTTACATTAGTGTATACATGAAGGACTGTACTGTATCATGTCTTATTCTGTATCCTATGGATCTTAAAATGCTATTACATACTGTAATTTCAATGCCATAATAAGATCTAAATTTCTAAGTCAAGTTGTTTTTTTCTTCTTACCTGTGTGTGTGTGTGTGTGTGTGTGTGTGTGTGTGTGTGTGTGTGTGTGTGTGTGTGTGTGTGTGTGCTGAGAACATTATGTGAACTGATTTTTTTTTTTTTTTTTTCAGTTGAGACAGATGGTGCCAAGACAGTCATGCATCAACTTGACACTTCTGTATTTGCCAAAGATTTTTGGCTTAAATCTTCAAATCTGTGTGGATTATTGTCAAACACTTCATGTACTTTTACACATGCATACACAAGATTCCCCATACTTTGCAGTGAGTGTCAAACAATATTCTTTCAACATATTGAGGTCTCATCCTGTGACCTAGATAAAACTCTAATCTTATCTACATGATTCCCATTTAATTTCAATATAATTTCATCTACACTATATTTATATAGTGCCAATAACATCTGAAAATGCTTTACAGAGCCTGAACTCTGAGCCTGAACATATTGTTTCATACGCAAAATATTTCCATACAAGTCATCACCTTGATATCCTTATCTAATCATCTACTCAATAACAATACAGTTCTGCACAGACTCATTTTCAGTTCATGTTACATACCCCGCCCCATCAATCTTTGGCATCTCATAGTCTTACAATGGTTTTATAATTTGGAATGCCACAAAATACCATTCACTATATGACAAACGCTGCAATGTCAGAAATGCCACCTGCGTGTAACACTCCGAAAGGCCTGCGGCTCAAGCAGTCCCAGAACAAACAGGGTCATTAACCTATGTGTGCTACGCCAACAGATAGCAGACAGGGCTATCAAACCCATAGGTTCTGAGTCTTGAGACTTCTCACGCTTTTACCAATGAAAAGAAAGAGATAATAATTACCAATAATAAGGCCAAGCCCCCTTTTTCGCCACCCAGATCATTATTTTCAAGTAGTCATTTTATTTTTCCAACCAGACCGGTTTGCTGTGTATAGCCTTACTTGGCCTCAGACACATTGTTTTGGAATGAAAATGGTTTTGTGGTAGAGAGAATGCCATTTCCATCAAACTGATCTCTCCAGTGTTACTTTATGCTTCTAACATAAGTACTTTTAATGTAGCACAATAAATTCAATGTAAATCAATGTCTTTTGCACAAACTAGACACAAATAGAGGGATAACTGAAGACTAAGTGTTTGGCTTAACCACTAAGAACATAGAAGAACAGAAACAGAAAGCAATTAGGCTTCCTTAATCCATCATGACACCAGGAATTTGTACATCGCCCCCAGCATGGGATGTTCCCGTCAGTCGATAAAACAACGTACACATGCGGGTTGCAAGGAACAGGGATGGGAAAATTCGGTAGGATTCACTGTGGCATGTCTGGACAATGCTGATTCATCATGGCAGCCAGGGTAGGGTAGAGGAACCATGTGCCGATTTTTTAGTGTTGAAATGCCACTCCTTGGCCGGATTTGTTATTTGGAGACAGAAGAGCTAAAGGGATGTACACTTGCCAGACTGGATGAACCCAGACTAACCTGTTAATTTTAATTGGCTCTGCAGGTCAGTCTGGAGATGATCCCATTGAGGCCCGTTTCTGAACTTTTTCCCTTTTTTTAGCCATTTTATGGCTTCCAGGGATTCTTCTTCATTCCAGGGATTCTTGTTCATTCTTTAGAATTGAGTAAACAACTGTATTTAAAACCTTCATTTACAAGCAATATGTGTTTGGTTAGAGTTCAATGAACCAATTAAGGTTTAATTTCACTGCTGGTTACGTCTAGTTACAGTACGTTCCTGGGTTTTTGGTCCGGTAACGGATGTCAGTGGGCTCTTTTCTAGACTGACCTGCAGAGCAAATTCAAATAGGCTAACAGGTTTAGTACCTGGCGCACATAAAACGAACATCAATTAAAGTCTGAATAAACAACAACTTGGGTTCCGTTCTGGGTGAGAGAATGTGTGGTGAGTGAACAAATCTCCAAAATGTTTTCTCTCAATCTGATGTAATCATTACGGCCGTTAAACAACACACATCCATGGCACACGCGGCATTAGAATTGGGATGAAGTGATGGTTACTTCTGTTCAACAACTGGAGGCAGAGAGACTTGACTAAATTAAAACACAAACTTCTAGTTGTGATTTGAAAGACGAGCTGGAAGATGTCGTTGAAACTGAAAATTGGTTGAAGTCTGGGAGCAATACTACCACTTGAGGACCCTTGTAGAGGGCCACACGAGAGAGGACATCTAGCCAGAGACTAAAGGTGACCTCTAAAGGTTGTGAATAGTGATGCTCACTGAATCCAGGAAGAGACTGGTGAAGTTACAAGATGGGGGACCCAAGGAACACTGCAAATTTGCCGGTTTCAAATGAACACCCACAGTGTATATATGCATCCACACCAGCTTAACACTGTGGGTGTTAATTTGACACCGGCAAATTTGCAGTGAAGGTTTTCATTGGACAGTGCAGTTTGAGCTGACTGGTAGAAGCAAAGATCCTTGATTACTCACCAACCTTCGCTCCGCTTTAACGTTTTCTGGTGGAAGTCTTTCATTAGAGAGGAGTTCAGCAAGAGTTTATGCATGAGAGGGGTTCAAGCTGCATGCCTGCCATCGTGTTTCCGTCAGGGACTGGTTGTTGTCATGTGAGTCCAAAGAAATAAAAGAAGGCATAGACATAATGTAAAGAAAATGAGAAATAATGAAAAAGGGTATGAAACAGTGTTTCACACACTCTGTGCACACTATGCATGTGAGCTCTTTGAGGAACCTTTAACATTTATTTAGGCGTTCAGGAACCAATTCAGCAAGAGCTGTTTATCACATACAGTATGTCACAGCGTAAAAGAGGAAGTTGGCACATAAATCTCTGTGGACAACTGTAATCCCAGTAATACCACTGAGAATGTCAACTATGTTAAAGTTAACTGATATACGGAAATATGTGGTGTAAGATAGGAACAAAACTGCTAATCTTGCTACCTGTCGTCAGGTGTGATGCATGCAGGTGCCTCTTGCACAGGATTTCACACCTGATGCATTTTGGTGCCTTCCTGATCCTTAACAGCAAACAGACCACCATCACACACCCATCTCCAGGCTATATATATGTGTTCCATCCTACACCTGATACCTAGATCATCGACATCTGTCCTTTTCAACATTGACGAAGACGCCTGAGCGACCGACCAGCTGCCTCTTGATTCATCATGAGTGTCAAATCCGTCCAATCCGTGCAGCGGAGTTCCTCCTTCTACCAAAAGGGCAGTGGCGTGGTCAGAAGCACTTCGAGTGTGTATGGCGGGGCAGGTGGAAGCGGCGCGCGCGTCTCAGCGTGGTCCGCGCCGCCCAGGATCCAGGGGGGCTCGTTCTTCGATCGCACCTCCGTGTTCAGGTCAAACCTCGGCGTGGGCCTCCACTACGACGAACAGGCCACCATGCAGAACCTGAACGAGCGTCTGGCCAGCTACCTGGAGAAGGTGTGCACGCTGGAGAAGGCCAACGCCGAGCTGGAGCTGAAGATCAAGGAGAGCTACGGGCAGAGGATCATTGTGTCAGAAGACTACAGCCAGTACCATGTCACCATCGAAGGCCTATTTAAAAAGGTATGAGGCCTGCTTTGACATCATCTAGAAAATCACACACTGATATAAAAGCTTATCTTGCAAAGCCAACAACTTATACTTTACTTGCTACTTCAAAACATAAACCTCTTCAAAGAGATGTTACTCTACAAAAAAAACATTAAAAAATATTGCATTCTATTTGAATTTCAGATAAAGAAACTTTGGTAACACTTTACTTGACGGGTGAGTTCATAACACATTCATAGCAGCTGTCATAAACTGCACATAAAGCATTCATGACTGTTTCATGAGACATGACTCAACATTCATACCAAACCTTTCATGAACCTTTCCAGGTTACACAAATACGGGTCAGCTGAATGTAGGCTAGTTTACCTCCCAGTGTTAAACTCAGTGATTACGAATACTTCACAACTTGTATAGTGAAGTGACATTCCATGTAGACTTCATAAGATATTCATGAAATATTTACAAAGGCTGGAGAGAAAAATGGCAATGCTGCTTTGCGATTGTTGGACTTTTATTTTGACAAGTTGTCATCGTTCTGTCTTCCACATTCATGAAAGGTCTGATATGAATGTTGAGTCATGTCTCATGAAACAGTTATGAATGCTTTACGTGCAGTTTATGACAGCTGCTATGAATGTGTTATGAACTCACCGGTCAAGTAAAGTGTTACCGAAACGTTTGTGTATAAGCCACGCAGATTAACGAAGTATGACTATATGAAGACCCTGAGCAATATAATGATGGGAGAATATAGAAATGTGTAGCCTGGTCAGCAACATCTGTACTAGTAAATATTCACTTATTAGTATCTCTCTTATTGTAGATTTCCATGGCCAGCCTGGAAAACACCAGGGTTTCTTTGGACATTGAAAATGCTCGATTGGCTGCTGAGGACTTCAAACTGAAGTGAGTAAATTAAGCCTGACCTGAAATCCTAGTGTGAATTGTATGATCATTTCATACTACAAACATGTGTTTCATACATTTCTACATTAAAGCAACACATATCCAACAATTTGACACTTTTTGAGGTTCAGTTTTGTCAGGGAACTAAAACATGCATAGTGCTGCTTTAAGTTAAGGAAAGAATCTGGAATATAAAAAAAAGAAATTCATTCATATGACTTTTTGAAGCATGTTTCAAGTCCAACAGGCAGGGATGGATTACTGCACGTAATCCGTCCATGTCAACAGGTAGATTGTCAGATAGATTCAAAGATTTGGTAGGGTAGACTTCTGTGAGAAGTTGGTGTCAGTTCATAGTTATCTCATTGATAAGGTTCATTCACTGTATGTGCATTCTCTTTTTTTCTCCATCTTTGGGTGTGTGTATGTGTTTATGTGTAAATTTACTTACCAACACACACACACACACACATACACAATTACTAGGTATGAGACTGAACTCGCCATGCACCAGGCAGTGATGGCTGACAACACCAGCCTCAAGGGTGTCCTGGATCGGCTGACTATATCGCGCTCCGACCTAGAGATGCGGATCGAGGGTCTGAGAGAGGAGATGGCCTTCCTGAGGAAGGACCACCTGGAGGTAATGCTGCACCAGAGGGGCACTGTCAGAAATGTTCTTATAGAGCTAGATAGTAGTGTTAGTAGTTTGCCCATTGAGGAAGATGTAGTGGCTAGCGGCCTGGTATTGACCCGCATCTGTGTCCCACGCACACACCAGCGTGTGACGAGAATGGCCAACAATTGTGACGTCATCTTTGACGCGTGCAAATGTGCACGGAGGAGTACACCGCCTCCTTTAGTAGTTTGCCCATTGAGGGGAAATGTAATGGCTAGCTAGCTTTTAGCTTGGGACATGTGCATCGCTCTGAGTCAATCATATCAAACTTTAAAACAAAGCAACATTAAAGCAACTTTGATCCAACAATGATTGCCACAGAGTACTCAGAGAGATATGAACCATCATGATGAGGTCCATAAAAAATGAAAATGAACATTGAAGTGAGCATTACTGACCCATTGGGGTGGTGGTAGTGTAGTGGTTAAGGAGCTGAGCTAGCGTGCAGTAGCCTGAAAGTTGTCTGTTCAATTCCCTGCTTCCACCGTTGTGCCCTTGAGCAAGGCACTTACTGTAATCCCAAGTTGCTCCGGGGACAATGTGATCCCTTGTAATATAGACATATGTACTGTAAGTCACTTTGGTCAAGAAGTGTCTGCTAAATGTAATGTAATGTAATTACTGAAATAATAATCATGTACTAGAGACAGGACTTGGTATATTTGGCAGACATCATGACACCTAATATTTTCTACTCTCTAATATTGTCAAATAACTAATATTGTCTTTTTTGTCTGATTTTGCCCATCGTAGGAAATGGCCGTCCTGAGAGTGGAGGTGAAAAAGCATCTGGTGACCGTGGAGGTGGACGCGCCGGCCCCGGAGGACCTGGCTCGGATCCTGGATGAGATGCGTGCCCAATACGAGGCCACCATCGTTAAGAACACGCGTGACATTGAGCTCTGGTACAACACCAAGGTGGGGGCATGATGTAACTTTCAGTCCAGTTTTCCCACACACACACACACACACACACACACACACACACACACACACACACACACACACACACGCGCGCGCGCGCACGTACGTGTACACGCACACACATACACACACATGCACGCACACACACACGCACACACATATACATACAGACGGACACAGACACAGACACAGACACACACACACACACACACATATACAGTATATACAGACAGACAGACACACTTGCTGTCCACGCACACACACACTCACGCACGTACGTGCACACATACACACACACACGCACACACACACACACACACACACACACACACACACACACACACAAACACACACGCACACACATACTGTATACATACAGACAGACACAGACACAGACACAGACACACACACACACACATATACAGTACATACAGACAGACAGAGACACAGACACACTCGCTGTCCACGCACACACACACACACACACACACACACACACACTGAAATGTCACTTTGCACTTTATAAAAGATGTCAACTCTCCACTTTCCTCCTGTTATCTCTTTAGATGAAGGAGTTAAACCCAAATGGTTGTAACTGGAACATTGAACTGGACAAGCTGCGCATTCAGCTCAGTGAAATGAGGAGAAGTATGCAGAAACTGGAGATCGAGCTGCAGTCCTCATTCAGTCTGGTGAGCCCCTACTCCCCGCATACCTCTACTTAACCTCCTCTCTCTCTCTCTCTCTTGCTCTCTCTCAACACTCATTCCCAGATATGTCCCGAAAATAAAAAACAGCAAAATGCAAGGAAAGACAACGATTCCAGATGGTCTCTTGGCCCACTATAGTTTCATTAAGCAATAGAGGCTGCATATGTAACAGAGGTGCTGTTGGGACAGTCACATTTTCTTTGGGATAAATTAAGTATTTCTTATCTAATCTTATACACATGTTTGTACATTATGCATTCCCCACCCTGCGTTTGATGTTCATGGTGTTTGATATGTGCCCCTATGGGCCTGCTGCTGTCAGACAGTGAGTCAATATTAAGACACACCTTAGACACACCCCCTACATACAGGTACTGTAAAGTCATTCTATGACTTCACACCTACTTTCTTCTGAACGTATATGGGCAAATCACACGCAAAACAGTCACGTCCATAACGCCAACTAAATACCATGGCATTGTGTTGGCGTTAGTTTTGCGCGGAATTGCCCATGACTAAAACATGCCTGGATTATGGGTCTATGTGTCAGCAGAACAGAGATTTACTGGAGATGTTTTCCCATCAAACTGAATTCTTCAGCTACAGCGACAAGCACATGTGGGATCATGAACTTGGTCTTCCTCTGGCTAAGAACTTTATTCACTTGTAACACATATTTTAATAGCAGCTAATGTTATATCTGTTATTGCCATCAATGCTTTGATAAGTTACAAGAAAATGAAAACACCGTAGCTAAGAAGTCTCTCTGACTTTGTTGAGTTGAAGTTTTCTCATTTTTTTGTCACTGGCTAAGTTCCACTCAACTACAGCTCCACCTTTGATAATACATTCATATATGCACACTATCTGGCTTCCTGTTTGTGTCGCTAAAGCATGTGCTATTGGCCTCCACAGAATGCGGCCCTTAAGGTCTCTCTGCAGGAGATCCAGTCTCGCTTCAGCCTGCAGCTTGGTCAGTTCCAGTCCATCATCAGAGTCCTGGAGGCCGACGTGAGCCAGGTGCGCATCGACATCGAGAGGCAGAGCAGCGAGTACAAGATGCTGCTGGACATCAACACCCGGCTGGAGCTGGAGATCGCTGAGTACAAGAGACTGCTGGACGGAGATGGCTTGCTGTACGTTGCATTTCACTAGAACTAAATGTGTGTGAATGTGCATTGTAAGCTGGATGGATGCACTAAGCTCCTAACTTCACTTGCAGACTTTGGTGTCATGAGATGATGAGTTCCTCTCCTTCCCTACTCTGTTAGTTACTCAGGAACTACTCAGTATAATGGACATAGATTGACCTTGTTATGAGGACAGAAAAAAGTCTTCATGTGATTTATACTGTCGTCTTTTTCAGGCCGTTAATTAAGAAGACTGACAGTGATATTTCAATCTGCATTAGTACTATACACGGTAAGGACTGATTACAATATTATATTCAGCACCTCCATTTTGTATTAAAGGTGGTGCATAAATATTATATGTGCATAAACGGCCTCTGAGTTTGTTTGCCTCAATTCTCCCCCTTTCATAATGCCTTCCCCTGTCATAGAGCCTCAAATGACCAAGAGGACGAGGACCATCGAGGAGGTGATTGTGGATGGAAAAGTGATCTCCCGTGAGGAGGACGTGGAAGAGGAGCTGCTAGTGAGAGAGGAACTCTGACCCCAGGTCTCATGGTGACAAGACAGGAGAAGTGACCAACGCAGCAGCGTAAACAGTAACAATCTGCCATGGATACAAAGCAAATGGAGATTGGTCTTTGACATTGAAGTCTCAAGCAGTTGTAACTAGCAATAAAAAGCAGTGGTTGCTGCTTGTGCAAGTAGCTGTGCATACAAATGTGTGTGTGTGTGTGTGTGTGTGTGTGTTGTTTTTTGACCGAAGGTAATATAAAGTTCCCTTTACCTTCCCACCTTCTAAGTCAGGGCTGAGGGCATGTTGTCTGTTTCCCAAGTCTGGATTTTACTAAGAGTGTTGAGTTATAGTTGCGGACTGCACCTACAATGTGTGTTGAGGACAATGTTTGCTGGTGCTCTTTGTTAACAATTACCTAATAATGTTATGACAGCGGTAATACAGCATGATAAAGTAAATTGAGATAAGGGAAATAAAACTTCAAAACAATTCCCTTTTACCACCTCAAATATTTATGTAGCCCCTGGGTGTAAAGCTGATTGTATCTCTCTAATTATAAATCTATACATCATAACTAATCATTTTACAAATGTGAATATCATGGCACAACGGAGACTAGGCACTATTCTTCTCTAAAGCATTGCATGAAGTGAATGAACACTTGGCAATAATGTTATATCCCTACATATGGTGGCGGTGGTGGTTAAGGAGCTGGGCTAGTGTGCAGTAGCCTGAAAGTTGTCGGTTCCATATCCGGCTTCCACCGTTGTGAGCAAGGCACTTAACTTAAGTTGCTCGGGGGACAATGTGATCCCTTGTAATATAGTTGACATATGTAAGTCACTTTGGTCAAGAAGTGTCTGCTAATGTTCATATTAGAAAAGGAGTACTGCAAGTGTTTAATGTTGCTAGGATACACTTTACCTGTGTTGTCATGTCATGCATTCTCCACAAGGTCTGGATACAAGCAGACCAAAGGTCGCTGTTCAAAGGTCTCTTGGGAAACACTTTCAAAATGCCTCTTAATGGTTTTACAGCACAGAGCTCTAAATACCATCAACTCATCTCGGGCTGTCTTCCTTAAAGTCTCACTCTCATTCACAAACATTAACACATCTCTCCCTTAACTGCCATACAATCGCGTCACGACTGCATGCCCCAGTAGTTACTCTAAGCAACTCATAACTCTATCTTTGAAAGAGAGCAGCCATATGTTCTTGAAAACCAGACACAGAGCCTTTAAGAGCTTCCATGACTCTCCACACTAAAGTGGGTTTTAGGAGTCTAGTCCAACGTGATAGTGTCAAGTCCAAGTGAAACCCTATTGTAAATCTCCATGAAGCACAAACATAGTGAGGAAGGTTTATATATGGCCACTTTGGAGGTCTGGATTGCTTCAATGTCTCTTCATCTACTTGAGTTACTTTACAGACATATACTGCTAGTGCCATTCAAAACCTCACAGTAGGCCTATATGCAGCACATTGGGCATTATTCGACAATGTTGTACTGTAGCTAAGTAACATTAAGCACACTCGTTCATGTTGATCTGTGCTTTGTTATACTTGACACAAGTTTACATGTGTAAATGTAAATGCACATTTTCATAGTTCCACAGAGGAATGAATAGAATTCCACTTGGCACATGTTTCATGTGTGACTTGTACTGTAATTACTGATGCCACATTGCGTGCCACTCATGCTTGTGAATACACAAGGCTAAAGTATGCACACAAACACACACACACACACATACGTGGCATTGTTTGTTGGTGAAACACGTTAGTGAGGGGTGAGGTTTGGAATGCTTTAAAGATCTCGCAATTCAAACAAGACATAAGAGTGCGAGTTTTGAAAAGTTGAAAGACATACTGTACAAGTCTCTCACCTTTCACGTCTGTGGCAACATATACCTGTGTAGGAATGTGGTCCTTACACCTTCTCTGTTCTTGAGGGTGTCCCTCTCGGTCTTGGTTACCATAGCAGTAGGTGAAGATAGTTGATATCTTAGGTGTCACTCAACCAGCAGAATGCTACACAGAAAACAAAACTGCATTTACAGACATAGGAATGCGACACTCGATGGCATTCGACCACAGAATGTTGCTTGTTATTGTGCCCTATTGACAACGCCGTCTCACCAAGTGAGGGATTCCCTTACATTGGCACATAGGCAGGGGGAGAAGAGCTGGAACACACATTGTGCGTTCATCTAGACATGGCAAACACAAGATAAAAAAAATTCTGAGTACTTCCACAGCATTATTTTTTATGCTACCTCTCTCATGAAAACAGGACCACCCATGTGTGTGTCTTTTTTCTCCCTCTTTCTCTCTCTCTCTCCCCCCACCTCCTTTGTTGTCTTTCTTTCTTTTTTGAATGTCTTCTTTCCTTCCTTCCCCCCTTCCCTTCCTGAGTCAGTAGCGAGTCCCAGACAATTTCACTGTCAACAGTTTCCCTGTAGGCTGCAAGCTGTCATATGGCGATGACTGGGGCAGATAGCGCCTGGCAGTCTGCTCCGGGCCACACCCGGGCCACACCCTCCACCCAGGTCATCCTCTGTGGAGATTACCACGAGTTACAACCCCCACCTCACCCCACCCCACCACCCACCCACATGCACACACACACACACACACACACACACACACACACACCACACCTGTGCTGTTGTTGGACCACATCGAGGGAATGCGGGCCGTCTGGTTTCTCCCAAGACACAGTCACAGTCACACAAGATCACAGGAGAAACTTTTCCACGGACGGGAACACTCAATGAGACACAGCTGTGGAGTAGCTGGAGAGGCCAGCAGACTGAACCAAGAGCCTAAGGGCTGCATAGGACCAGATGGATGGTGGGTGTTTCTCTGCCAAACAGATGAAGAGGTGTAGAAATTAATTGTAGATTCAAATAAAATAAATTAAATTAAATAATAAAGTAAAATAAATGTCAGCCATACAAGGTATAATGTGTAGTGAAATGCTTAGTCTTCTGACTCCAATGACAGTGTGCAGTGTGCATTAATGCCAAGATGCACTATATGGTCAAAAGCATTCAAATGTTTGCCATTATACCCACAGGACCTTTGATGACATCTTTTAAATCCATCCAGGTATTGTGATATTAATGTAATTGAATTTAGAATTGGAACCATGAATATTTAGTTAATTTAAAACTTAAGGTCTTAGGTTGATCTAGAGTAGATCTGATCTGTCTCACAATAGGTCCTGGTCACTATAGAACAGTGCAATGTAAACGAAAAAATAACTCTCCAGTCGTTCACTGTAGTTTTCTAGTTAGAGCAGGCTATTCAACTATAGCAGCCCGTCACTATAGCAGTCAGATATAGGGTGCAGAGCTGCCAACTTTTCAAAAAACCTTGGAATGAGATTTGGTGGGACCAACCAACATTTTGCCCCGTATACAGCGGTTTTGTTTGGCTCATTCAGCATCATTACTGTACAGCAAAAACTAAAAATATATACCATTTCTACAAGGGATCTACAAGGACCACTGAAATTCTAAAGAATGAGAACCACTGATTAACATAAATTGTTAACCTTACCAAACAAAATAGAAATAGAAATTGTTTTTTTTTTGGCTATTGGCTGAACCTGCATTCCACAGATGTAGATGCCATCCTAGGGGGGTCTGGGTGCATGCTCCCTCGGAAGAAAATGTTGTACATTTTAACATTTAAATGCATCCATTTGGTGCAGTTTAAAACACCACTCAGAGTTTAGACTTGCTTATTTTTATCTATGGATGTAAATATTTGTGCTGTAGTTTAAGCCATAGTTTTGATGATACTGCAATAAGTTCTCAACCAGAAAGCATATTTGCTAAGTTTCACTTCAGATATGGTTAAAAAAGTGTACATTTCAGCATTCCATGCAATTATGCAGAAGTAGTCAGTACTAGTTATCTTGGTCATTGTAATGGGCATCTATACTGTACATGCTATATCTTCCTTTTTCAGGACAGCTTGGGCTACCCATATCTGGGAAGGTATGATGTGATAATATTTGCACATCTATATCAAGAAAAAAAAAATTTGCTCATTATATTTTGCTCATTATATATTTTCTCATTGTTATTTTTTCTTCATATTTTTGCATTAATGTCACTAGGAAGCATGCTAGTATATTCATGTCTGTGTAAGTAGGTTTGTCTGAAATCTGGCAATCTAAGAACCATGATGGTGGGATACTCTATGGCTGAGCAATTTACAAACATGTATGTACTAACATAAATAGTTTACATTAGAATACATCAGAATTTCGGCCCAAAGTTAGAGACCATGTAGAAATGTGCTGCAATTTCAAAACCGGATTACTCAGGAACCACTTATTGTACAGAGACATGCTTCATATCCTCGTATTCAGTAAGGTCTGCTGTTTATCGTGATGAAGGCAATTATAGGATATACTGCCTTGCCATGTGTTGAGTGAAGAGTTTGTGAGATATTTCACAATATTTATTGTGAGAGTAATGCAGTGAACACTTTCCTTTGCATGAGTAAAGGTGAGAGACCGTGCCAATATGACATCTTTTTTGTTTCCATAATCTCAGATTTTTCAGATGGTTGTTGTTCTCTGATATTCAAATATAAGAGGATTACTTATACACTTTCAGCAGGGATTACCAAATAATGAAATTGTACTGGAAACTTTCACTAAACCACAACAAAACAAAACAATGGTTTGCAAAGCGTGGTTGGAACGAACAACACACACACACACACCTTAGTGTTATGTAATGACACACACACACACACACACACACACACACACACACACACACACACACACAAACTGATTGGAAAATATTTGGAAAAGTTAAATTAAATAATTATGACCTAATCTAAAAGAAAAACAAAGGCATTGAAGGTTATGATATACCGGTATTAAGTAAAATTATGAATTTCTTTTTACTTTCACCCAGTGCTTTGTCTCTCTCCCATGGCTTATACCAGTGTTTCTCAAAGTGTGGTCCGGGGACCACTGGTGGTCCGCAAGCTATCCCAAGTGGTCTGCGGGCAGACGTGGTAAAATATAATATAGATGAGTTGTTTGCCATATTGAACCAACTTGTATGTAAATCTAAACAGTTCTGCAACACTGCCTATGTAAGATATGCCCGTTTAAATCATCTGAATCCTCTGACACAATAAGCAAGGTGCAAAGACAATAAGCAAGGTGGTTCAGTGAGTAGGCCTATTGTGTAGGCTTATACTGTTGAAGTAGGTCTAATCTTTAGCTAAGTGGTCTGTGAGTTTCTTTTTATTAGTTAAGTGGTCCTTGGTCTGAAAAAGTTTGAGAAACACTGGCTTATACCACTGAGGTATGCATACCAGACTGACCTGAAGAAGAGGCCCAACCAGGCCCGGGATCAAAGGGCCTTATTGAAGTGCAGTGAAGTGAACTACTCAAGGAGTGCAAAGGGCATGTGCTTATACAGCATTGTGTGCTGTTCGGAGCCCTGGGAAATTTTTTAAGCACCTTCCCCCGAACACAACAAAAATTAATTAGCGGGCAACACCCAGTAGTATTTCTTCTCACCACCAAGATCACTATGCTTTTTAAGATAAGGAACATCAATAAGCATGAATCTGGTTGCATTGTCCCATTGGTGGAAAGTTATGTACAGAAACAAAGGAAAGTCTATCATGCCCTCAGCGATTCACTATTACCATTAAAAGAGAGAGAGAAAGAGAGAGAAAACCATTAACCAACTCTTGACTGTCGTGACACAAGAGATTAGTGTTGCAGAATAGCCTCCAGCGTGATAAGTCACCAGAGTACTGTAGAAAAAAAAAGAACCAGTGAGGAGGAAAAATAATTAGGCGTGTGAGTACCATGCAACAAGGAGGGGCATGCAGTGTACGATTTGCACGAAGTGTCAGGGCAGGGCAACCCTCTAAGTTAAAGAGCTATACCAACAAGGGCAAAAGAGTTAACATACTGTATGAGCAACGCCTTGTTGAGATACCACTCCTTGGGGAGATTAGTTTGTTTTATTGGACATGCTGTCTGGGAACAGGGCTGCATACCAAAGCACTTAGGCAGTTTCAGTTCTACACACTTTGTAGTTCTCTGAGTGCTTTTCGCATTATTCTGTATCAGGCTCAAGCCAACCCAGAGCTGTCTCATCAGCTTTGACTTAATTTATCTTTAGGCCTATGTGTTAAATGTCAAAATGCCATGTTTCATCTACTGAAAAAGAGGAGTGTTTTGTGAAGGATTTCCTCATCCATCACACATAACCAGGCTTTATATCTTGTGCACCATGGGCATTACAATAATACACACTGTGTATCATTAAGATACTGTGAAAATATGTCCATATGAAAATGTTTCCAAAAATAATATCTCGGTAATAATCATACTATAAAAAAACATATAGACCCTCCACCCTCCCTTTATTTCTGAATATCCCAAATCAGGCTGACATGCCAAAACTCAGTGCTGTGATGTCATTGTCCAACAAACATGGCATCGGTTTCATCTTGGCCTTGAAGAAATCCTGCTTATGGAATATCAGGTGTGTAAGGCTGCCACAGTGTGCTCCTTACCACAAAGTATGGCAGAAGTCAACATTTTTACACCTGTTTGGTGTCAGACACAATCTCAAGGGCATGGTCAAGTGATCAGTTGTTCACAGTTCATTACAGGTCACCAAGTGACAAATACTGAATTCACTTTTTTATCGTTTAGGGTGACATGAGAATGAGACCCTATGCCTGTGTGATTGTGTCTCTTTGTCAATCCAGTGTGTGTGTGTGTGTGTGTGTGTGTGTGCGTGTGTGTGTGTGTGTGTTAGAGCCCACTAGATCTACACCCCCAGTTAAAAGAACGAGAGCTTTCTAATTTTGCAGTTCCCTCTCTACTGCAAGGCATTAGTCTATGCATGCAGAGGATGTCACATGGCACATATGGCATGGTCAAACTCACCTGTAGCCTTTCACCTGTTTGAGCATCTGTGGTGGATATTAACCGGCTATCAATGATATTAACCAAATACACTACAGCAGGGATGGGCATCTGGCAGCCCTCTTCCTCACTCAGTGCGGCCCGCGGATCAATAAACAAATATCACTAAAATATTGGTTTCACAGGTTTTCACCACATCTGAAACACTTTATTCAGCCAGCGAGGAAGAGAGACTGAGAACTATGAGCGGTTTATAAAGAAAACTCAGCCAAGAGAATCGTATCTTTCAGGCAATTGTAACAGATAATCTTTTCACAGAATTCAAAGGCAACTATGTGTTTAGTATGGTTGGAAACAAAATCAGCCTTGAAGAGGTCAACCTATGTCGCCACTACAACACCACGCACAAAGATAACTGTGCATGCAAAAATGCGCTATAGAAATAAAAGTGAATTGACTTGACTTCACTAAACATATGCTATGGACCTGCTAGAGCTGCTGTCGTAGCTGACCTCAAAGCAAAGGTACACAACAGAACCTTTTTGCCACAATTAATCATTGCATGTTGATTGTTTAAATGTGTAATATTTTTTCGTTTATGTTCAAAGTTCATTTATGAATAGGCCTAGAAGCGCATTTGATTAGAGATAATATTAAATCATTGCAAGTTGGTTTAATTAACATTATAGAAGTACTGTATATATATATATATATATATATATATATTTTTTTTTTTTTTTTCTTCTCTAAAAGTGCAGCTTTAATTGGCCTCTATCCCAGTAGTGGAAGTGCATGGTCACATCTGGCCATCTGACAGCAACAATACAATATTTGTGGCCCTCTCTATCATCAAAGTTGCCCATCCCTGCACTACAGTAATAAGACTATTTAGCTCTGATGGGCGAAAACAAAACACACATCCCAAAACAGAAGGAATATGCAAATAAAAAGATGGAATCAAATAGTACCAGGCAGGTATATCTAGATTGCAAAGCTGATCGTGGGGTCCGCACAAAGGCTATGCCGCACCCAGCTACGACACACCTTTTACTCGAAACCCTTGATGCGGTTAGACTTTCATCACCATAAATAATTATCTCTCCCGGCCACACCCACCTTCAGGACTATATATTCTGTACCTCCTGGCTAGCTCATCACCAGCTTCACTCCTCTTTACTCAACTAACAAAGTTGACTGGGTCTGACATCGAGTCATCACCATGAGTATCCGCACAGGCAACAGGACATCCTCCATTTCCCTTACGGGTGGATACGGACGACGCATCTCCGCCGCCCAGGCACCAAGTGTCTACGGCGGCGCCGGTGGCAGCAATGTTCGCGTTTCGTACGCAGCCGGAACCAGGAGCGGCTTTGACCTGACTCAGGCTCTGGGTGGAGGTGGCGCGGACTACGGGATCGGGTTCGGTGCCGGGCTCGGTGTCGGTGTCAATCAAAATGAGAAGGCTACCATGCAGAATCTGAATGACCGTCTGGCCACCTACCTGGACAAGGTGCGCACGCTTGAGAAGAGCAATGCCCAGCTGGAGCGTCAGATTCGTGAGTGGTACGAGAAGAGAACCATCGTCTCATCGGACTACAGCAAATATCAGTCAGTCCTTGATGACCTGCGCAGCAAGGTAAAATTATAATTTTGTGATAAACTCTTAGTTTAGATAAGCTCGTTTAGATAAGCTACATCTAAGTATTCAATCGACTTTCACATAGGCTCTATAATTGGAAGTAGCCTCACCTGTGTCAGATGCATTGTGTGTGTGGATCTTAAATCTTAAATAACAATTATGTACTTATTTCATTTATTCATATGGTTTAGCTATCTGATGACATGATAGCCTAACCTTTTAAATCGATACATGACAAAAATATTGGACGTCCTGTAATAAATGTATTCATGGTCTAATTTCAGATCAGCATCGCCAGTCAAAACAATGCCAGGATCGTCCTGCAGATCGACAACGCCAAACTTGCGGCTGAAGACTTCAAACTCAAGTAAGTAAATAAATGGTCAGTTAGGACGATCTGA
Organism: Alosa alosa; assembly: GCF_017589495.1. Lineage (NCBI taxonomy): Eukaryota > Metazoa > Chordata > Actinopteri > Clupeiformes > Clupeidae > Alosa > Alosa alosa. The sequence goes on along the minus strand of NC_063195.1, from coordinate 26,985,976 downwards.
AATTTCTTGTGGAAGATGGACTTTATCTTCATTATATAAACTTGAACTTTTGTACTTTTTAATGGGCAATTATGTAGTAGGCCTATAATCATGCTCTTAACTTGTAATTTTGGCGATGAATGATTCACTTTACAATCCAATAAAGTGCAACAACCTTAGAAACATTTACTGATTAAGTAAATCATATAATTCATATAATTCCGGAGTGGCTCTCTTTTTAACCCCGTGCAGGTATGAGAATGAGCTCGCAATGCGCCAGTCTGTCGAGGGAGACATCGCCGGCCTCAGAAAGGTCCTGGACGAGCTGACCATGACCCGGTCAGACCTGGAGATGCAGATCGAGGGCCTGAGGGAGGAGCTGGTCTACCTCAAGAAGAACCACCAGGAGGTGAGTATCCCGTTGATATTAGATCCAGTCTAAAAATTAGTTTGTGAACATTAACAAGTTCTTAAATATATCCAGCAAATGTTCAGTTTATTATTAACTGTAAGTGTGGGACAGTAGATTTTTTTTCTTTCAGACTGCATCACTTGTGTATACCTCTCTGTGTGATACTAGATTTGAATGTGTAAATGGTGAAGCTCAATCTATTAGATGTCAAATCATAAAAGCTAAGTGTAGGCTACCTCTAGGCAGCATGTGACTGGTATCAGCTATCAGCTTTATCCAGCTTTAACCTTTATTCAGCATGTGGTTTGGCAACTACCACCCCTAAAATCATTAGCTTGCCTTGCAAACAGACAGCTGGTTTTGCCTTATTTAAGCTGGCAGCTGGTACAGGTTTCAGGGACAGAATTTGACCTATTTGTCCCATCATGGCTCTCCATAGGAAATGGCTTCCCTGCGCGCTCAGATGTCGACCAGCTCAGTGAACGTGGAGGTGGACGCCGCGCCCCAGGAGGATCTGTCCCGCATCATGGAGGAGATCCGCGCGCAGTACGAAGGCATCACCGAGAAGAACCGCCGCGAGATGGAACAGTGGTACAAGGTCAAGGTAAGGCCAGACTGCCATCCTGGAGAACTGCTCCAGTTACTCATACACTCACACACACACACACACACACACACACACACACATGTTAATCTAAGCTGCTCTAGTAATACACTTAAACACACACACACACACACACACACACACACACACACACACATTAATCTAAGTAAATATTATAAACTTTCAAATTCACTCCATTATATAGTCAATCCACTAAATACACATCCATAGTACACAATACATCACCTAAGTTAAATAACCTTGATGCTGAACATTACAACTTTCACTAACACCCCCCTCTCCAGTTTGATGATCTCAACAAGCAGGTGTCCACACACACAGAGGTCCTCCAGACGTCCCGCACCGAGATCAGCGAGCTCCAGCGGACCCTGCAGTCCCTGCAGATCGAGCTGCAGTCTCAGCTCAGTCTGGTAAGGGTTACACTCTCCACCACGCACACACACACACTCACACACACACACACACGCACACACAGATACACACACACACTCCTCCTCCCTTGGTTTTCCGTTTCCTATCACTTGTCATGGCATCCAAACACGCGGCGCAGCTCAATTTGTTACGCAAAGACCTGATGCAGAGAGGCTCCACTGATGAGGATCCGGTTTGCATCCGTCTTACTGTGTCATATGTCACACAAGATGGGGCTCGTCTAGTGTTACACTCCCGTTTGCCAGACAACAGGTGTTGAGTAATTGTGTCTCAAAGGAGAGAGAGAACGAGAGAGAGAGAGAGAGAGAGAGAGAGAGAGAGAGAGAGTGAACCATTCCTCTGCAGTTTATCACAGTACAGGATTGGCTAATGGTATTAAGTTGTCAAACGTCAAAGGAAACGTACCCTTCAGGTTATGGTTTCAGACACTGACTCATGGCTGCACATGTCTCAGACACACCTCCAACCCACAGACACTTAACGTCTTACCACACCTCTATGGATTTTACGCTTCATAGCCTCTAGTAAACATCTGGTAGCTTTAGGTGTCTGAGTCAGCACTAACTAGAGTCTCGTGTGAACATAGCCGTTCATACGTTTGTGTGTGATGTCACTGTGTGTGTGTGTGGGTTTCACCACCATCTCATTAATCTTGCTGCGGGAACTGATGACGTTAGTCAGCATACAGCCACCATGCTGCCAAGTTTACAGAAAATTAGCCAGCATACCTGTAGGTATCGTGTGCCTCTCCAAGTCATGTGAGCAGGCTGATCTACGAGATATGCCAAATGTTATGGTCACTAAAGAACCTTTGCATATAAGAATTTTGCATATAACTACATTTTAACACATGGGTATTTCCTCCATGTAATATCATCAATCTGCTCTCCTCTGACAGACACCTGTACTCTAAACAGTCATCTAAACTAAACATTTTACTTTGCATTCAGATATGAACAGTTTTGCCTGCTTTTAACAAGGCGTGATATAATTGACAATGACTACAGCCCCTTTTGAATGATATGGAAATGCTTCTATCTCTCCTCTTGTCTATTTCAACATGTTTCACAAGTTGTCCATGTGACAATAAACTTTTTCTCACCTTTTTTGACACATTCAACTTGTCATTAAAAAAATTACTCTTTGTTTCTCGCCCTTACCTGTTTTAACTCCTGTTCTGCGTGTTGTCCACTCTTCTCGCCCTTACCTGTTTTAACACCTGTTCTGCGTGTTGGTTGTCTCCTCCACAGAAAGCAGCGCTGGAGGGCACTCTCCGTGAGACCGAGTCTCGCTACAGCCTCCAGCTCAACCAGCTGCAGGGCATCATCAACAACCTGGAGTCGGAGCTTAACCAGATGCGCATCGACATCGAGCGCCAGGGCTCTGAGTACAAGATGCTGCTGGACATCAAGACCCGTCTGGAGATAGAGATCGCCGAGTACAGGAGACTGCTGGACGGAGAGGAGATCCAGTAAGAAATCTCTCATTGTCTCAGTGTTGAAGTAATATAAGAAAATACTATAAGGGATATTTCTGGATGTTCAGAAACACATGAAGGTGTTGTAAAATATTAAGGCGCACAATGCGACAACAATAACTAAGAACAGCTCTAATGACAACAATGTTTTTTTTTTCTTTTTCAGGAAAACTGTCGTCAAAAAGGTCGAAATTGTCAAACGTAAGTTGATTTAGAGACTATAACACACACACACATTTCTGAAAAAAAAAAAGCTATTGCTGCTACTTTATGGCTATGACCCATTTCTAGGCTTCCCTCAAAATCAATCATACCCTTTAATTTAAAAAAAAAAATCCTTCTACTCACAAGCACATGTCTATACTTCGTCTGTACTTTAATTTGTGGTGTCTCTATGTGTGTTAGTCATTTCACATTTACCTCAGACTGAAACTTCCATTTCTCTCTTGACCACAGCTGACCCACTTATTACCAAGAGGGTGAGGACTATCGTGGAGGAGGTTGTGGACGGAAAGGTGGTCTCCCGCGAGGAGGACGTGGACATCGAGGTGCTGAGCGGATCAAGGTCATAAGCCCCATCTTTTTCCACACACCGTGACCCTGGAAGGAACACAACAAAGTTAAGGAGCTAAGGCTCTGAGTGCAAGAAACATCACAGTTCAAACATAACACTCCAACATAAATGTCATGTTTTTGTTTTTGCAGAGCAATAAAAAAAAGTAATTCAAAATCATTCCTTGTAAGTTCATTGCTTTTGTTATTAAAGCAACACGATGGAAGAATTGATATCTCTTGGTGTCAATATGCAACACCTTTTAGCACTAAGATGGTATCCAGTCAGTAAAAAAAACACTAAAAGTTCATGATCATACCCAATCAATAATGTTACGGTAGAAAGCATTCTGGGAGTGCAGTAGCAATTAAGTCAGCGTAGCATCAGAATGAGGTGAAAGCTAAAAGAACTTCATTGAGTTTCTTTAAAAAAATGAGAAATGTTTAGAAAGGAATAAACAATGGGTTATCCATTTTTGTACAAATGGTAATGATAACCATGATCATTTGATACACATGAGTACATTTCTCAACGCTGTTTGAAGACAGGCCACACAGCCTTAAGAGTTAACACAATTAGTGCAATTTAACATAAACAAATGCAGTCATCAGACATTACACAACAAATTGAAACAGTATATATACTTTTACTTTTTTGATCCTGTGAGGGAAATTCAGAACAGTCTCTCAGTCAGTCTCAGTCCATTCTACTAATATTAGGAGGCAATACAGGATGCAATTACGGTAAAATATTTATCTTAGCACCTGCTGGTGCTGCCAGACATTAACAGGTGATCTCTACAACAGCCAAAAGATGAGCTCACATGACTCATCGACCCAGGTGGCCCTTGGTTTATTATGTCAGCCAGTTGTAAAGGAGGGACAATGTCAACAGAAAGGATTCTTTATCAAATTGTCTTGGGTCAACAGTCCTCCCTCCCCTGAATACCTGCTAGTGTTTGTTCAGCCATCATTACAATCATTTAACTGGCTTCCAGGGAAGGACTGAGAAAACAAAAGAATCAAATAGCCTCAACTCAAACATGTATACATTGACCCATATTGACCCTATATGTTCAGGGCAATGGGCTTAGGATAAGAGTCACTTGGGAATACAAAGAGACAAAAATCTTCACAAAAAGCTAGCATACAGTATGTGGAAGGACTGAATTGATGCAACATTTTTGACTTTACTACAAATGCCAAGCCATGAATCTATCCGCTCAAAAGTATAATGGCTTTGATGAAAAGAATAGCTTTCTTCAAAGCGGTTTTGAACAAGAGTTCTTTTTTTTTACAAACTGTACCAGGCTCACCATTTTTACTGGTGTTTCATTTGACATATAAAAGACCCCAGAAAAGCTTGGATTTTAAGGTACCAGTGGTTCCATTCTCTCGGAGTCCTCCACAGCAGTATCAGTCCACACAGGATATGATGTAACAAGTATGGTGAGCAGAGGCGGACAGAGTAATAATAATAATAATAATAATAATAATAATAATAATAATAATAAAGCTTTATTTGTATAGCACCTTTCATACACAGAATGCAGCTCAAAGTGCTTTACATTTGAAGCATGTAACACAATAATAGTCAGTCAGTCATTATCAATCACTTTTCTTTGCTGTTTATGATATACTCAGCAACATATCAAAAATATAGAAAATGACGCCATAAGACTGGCAGCCTTAACCCCTCTTACCCCCACAAGCACGCCATATGGCAACTGTGGCAAGGAAAAACTCCCATATTCCAGGAAGAAACCTTGAGCAGAACCTGACTTAATAGGGGAGCCCATCTGCTTCTGGCTGGCTAAGCCCTCCAATAGTAGCAGATGCAGAATAATCTGAAAATGTAGTCTACAGGATAAGATGAGTTAACTAAAAGCTTTCCTGTACAGGTATGTTTTCAGATCTTTTTAAAATATTTACTGAACTCGCCTGCTTGATGTACAGAGGCAGGGTGTTCCATAGTTTGGGGGCATAATGGATAAACGCAGCTTCTCCACTTTGTTTGTGGAGCACTTTGGGTACGATTAAAAGATTAGAATTGGATGATCTAAGTTTCCTTTGTGGTTGATAAGATATTAAAAGCTCAGAGATATATGAAGGTGCTATGCCATTCAGAGCTTTGTAAGTAATTAACATAACCTTAAAATCAATTCTATAGGAAATAGGGAGCCAGTGCAGTTCAGCCAACACAGGGGTGATGTGTTCTCTTCTTAGTCTTAGTTAAAAGTCTAGCCGCAGAGTTCTGTATGAGTGCCAATTTCTTTAGATGTTTTTGGGAAGACCAGTGAAAAGTGCATTGCAGTAGTCTAACCTGCTAGTGATAAAGGCGTGAATTAATTTTTCTGCATCTTGTTGAGTTAAAAGGGCGCACTTTGGCAATGTTTCTCAAGTGGAAATAGGCTGTCTGAGTAACTTTACTGATATGGGGCTTAAAACTTAACTCTGCATCTAAGATGACACCGAGGCTTGTTACTTTTGGTTTGACCTGGTGTGCCAAGTTCCCCAGATTACTAAGAATAATATCTCGCTTTAGTTTTGGTCCAACCAGAAGTACCTCTGTTATGTCATCATTTAGTTTCAAAAAGTTTTTGCTCATCCACTGATTAATGGAGGTTAGGCATGCAGTGAGGGAGCAAAGGCCAGTTGGGTCCACAGAAAGATACAATTGGGTATCATCTGCGTAGCTGTGGAAGTTTACATTATGCTGACTTATGACGTTTCCCAATGGAAGCATATATAGAGAAAATAACAGGGGACCAAGGCAGCTCCCCTGGGCCACACCAAAAGGCAAGTCATGTTTTTCAGATACATGATCTCCTAGACTGATATAAAAATCTCTGCCAGTAATGTAGGTTTGAAACCAGTTTAGAGCATTATCAGAGAGACCCACCCACTTAAGCAAGGCGGTGAATTAGGATGCTATGATCAATGGTGTCAAATGCCGACTCAAATCCAGAAGAATAAGGATTGAGACTTTGTTTGAGTCGGTAGCTAGTCTGAGATCATTGACTATTTTTACTAGAGCCGTTTCTGTGCTGTGATTTGATCTAAAACCTGATTGGAATTTTTCAAGGATACTGTTTTCGTTGAGGAAGGTATTTAACTGATTACAAACAACTTTTTTTTTTTTCAAGTACTTTGCTCAAAAACGATAGATTTGATATAGGCCTGTAGTTGCTCAGATTTCAAGATTTGACTTTTTTAAGTAAAGGTTTCACAACAGCGGTTTTAAAAGCAGTTGGAAATATACCTGTTTCTAATGAGGTATTTATTACCTTGAGAAAAAAAGGGAGCTAAGCCATCATATACTTTTTTGAGGAATGTAGTAGGGATTGGATCTAAAACACATGTTGAGGAGCCGGTTTGAGTTATAATTTTACCAAGCTCAGATTGAGTAATAGTGCTAAAGGACCTTAATTTTGGGGGGCTGTTTTTGGGTGTACTATCAAACATATTACTTGTGTTACCAATAGCCTCCCTTATAGAAATGACTTTGTTTTTGAAGAAGTCTGCAAATTCTTCGCATCTTAGAGAGGATGCCTGACTGAGTGTATCAAAAGGTGTTTGATGCAATAGCCTATCAATGGTAGAGAACAACACCCTAGAGTTTCGACTGTTTTCAGCAATTACCTTAGAGAAGTGGTTCCTCCTCTCATTCCGAATAGCTCTATTATAATTTGCATTTTTTTCTTTTAGAATGGCACGGTGAACCTGTAACTTAGTTTTTCTCCATGTTCTCTCAGCTTTCCTACATGATCTTTTTAGATCATGGATATTTTCGTTCATCCAAGGTGTCAGTTTGCTACAGGGCCTTTTTTTAGTCTTTAAGGGTGCCACTCTGTCAAGCAGAGCGCCTAATTCACGATTGAGAGCCTCTACCATTTGATCAATGGGATGATGTAAAATATCTAAATTTATGGAGTCTATAAGAGCTATGAACTGCTGTTCTGCTCTAATGTCCAAGAGTCATGAATTTGATTGCAATTTGGGATGAATTTTTGGAGTATGTAGTACTATATTAAAAGATACAATGATGATCAGACATATTTATATCATTTACTGATAAGTCTGTGACTTCTATCCCTCTGGAAATTACTAGATCAAGGGTGTTGCCAAGGTTGTGGGTGGGTCCTGTAACATGCTGCTTTAGCTCTAAACTGTCCAACACATTAAGGAACTTACTGGCTTTAGCATCAGTTGTCTTATTGACCTGAATATTGAAGTAAGCCATTTACAATTATCCGATCATAGCTAGTGATGATGGCGACATAAGTTCAGAAAACTGGTCGAGAAAGCCAGTCCATAGTTTAGGAGGGCGGTATAAGGTTAATAGAAGTACAACTGGGTCAGCCTTCAGAGTGAGGGCAATATACTCAAAGGGCCGAATTCAGCCAAAGTTGACTCGTGTGCAACTATATTTGTTTGAGAGAATGGAGGCAATTCCACCACCTCGTTTGCCTTGTCTAATTGAGTGGAAGAAATTATAATTTGGGGACAAGTCTCAACAAGAACAGCCGCTGTCTGAAGTCAACCAGGTTTCAACAAGAAACAGAAAATCCAATTTTTTTTTACTAATAAAATCATTGATTGCAAAGGTTTTGGTAGTAAGTGCACCTATATTTAGTAAACCCATGTTAGCTGAAAATGCCTCTGGCTTTTGAGGAATATGCTGAGGTATGGAAAGAATATTTGTTAGGTTTCTAGTTTTAAATTTGTCTTTTCTTTTTTACTATCGTTGGGTAGAAATCAACGTTGGAATAGAACTATAAGCATAAGTCATGCTATTGCATGACACAGCTTGATCTATGGTAGTAGTATTGTATGTTACCCTGCAGAAAACATTCTCAGACTCATCCACATGTATAATGCCATTCGAATCAATACCTGGGGGGCGTGAATCTGTAATATTTTTTTACAGAATGTCAATGCCTCAGTGTGGACGCTATGTTGTCAGAGAGTAGCCTGGCTCCATGTTGGTTTGGGTGGAGACCATCACGCTTCAGCATACTGGGCCTCTCCCAGAACAAGCCCCAGTTGTTGACATAGGGGATGCTTAGGGAAGCGCAGTAGCGTTTGAGCCAGGTGTGGAGATCGAACAGTCTGGACCATCTCTCAGCACCTTTTCTGTAGGTAGGGAGAGGCCCAGAGATGACAAAGCGTTTTTCTGTGCCCATCAGAGTGGTGATGAGAGTTTTGTAGTTTTCCTGCAGTGCTACTGACTGCTTATCTCTGATGTCGTTCGTGCCCGTGTAACGATGATGTTGTTGACCTTGGTGTGGCGGGCCAGGATGCTTGGGAGTTTCTGCTGGATGTCAGGACCTTGGCACCAGGGAAGCAGTAGACCTCGGAGGGACCGCTACATGATGGGGAATGCAGAGGTCTCTAACCATGGAACTGCCGATGACCAGGGTGGAGGTTGATGAGGTCCGGGGGAGGAAGGGGGTCGGGGGCGCCGACTTTGAGGAGGGACCAGGATGGTTGTCTCGGGGCTGGAGGGGCTCCTCATCCTCGGTCAGAATGGCATAGCGATTTTCCAGTCGTATAGGTTGGGCTGGGCCTGAGTGCCGTCCGGACCGTCTGCCGTGCTTGTGATGCTTGCTTCACGCCATGGCTCAGGCCTCGTGTGGAGTGGAGCTGGCCAGCAGAGCAGGCTTGGTTCTCAGCAGAGGCGGGGAGAGGCAACAGGGACAGAAGTTGCATTAGTGCATGGCATGGTTAAAGTATTGGAGGACAGAGTGAAATCAGGGCATCTGGCATTTTGTGTGTAAGAGAGGTAGCGTTACTTTACGGAGAGAATGGTGTCGAGGAACTGTTCATCCTTCTCAATCTGATGAAGGGTCGCTATTCTGGCCGAGTTCCACTATCTTTTTCGCTGAGAAGGGCGCAAGTCGCAGCCTGGTGCACAGCTGAGGGGAGGCATCGTGTGTGGCGAGGGCTCGCCCGGTGTCAACTGTTTTTAAACGTTTGTTTGCTAGTTGGCTAGCAACAGCGATATCGTGCAGTTCCTTGATAACTTCGAACACAGGTAGCGGGTAAGTAATCTGAGAAGATCTCACTTTTATATTGAGTCACTAGTTTTGAGAGGCGTTAGAAGGAATTTGATGCTTTCTTCTTCCAGATATCGTTTCCTTGGCCGGTATTATTTGCAGCCCTTGATACTGGCTTAGCGTTAACGTTAACGTTTGACAGACAAGTTTGGCGATCAAGGTTATAGAGTCCGATAATCCAAAGCCTCGAGCAACAACAGTTTATGCAAGAGTTTGTTCTGAGATATAATCGGTAGCCAGTAAATCCGTAGAAAGTAGATGGTAACAAGGAGATTTAAGATAGATAAGTTTGGAAGTTTAGGTAGTTACATACGGAGCACGCCGAGTACACAGCTTCATTACTTGAGTAAAAGTAGATACCCCTTGCTAAATTTTACTCAAGTACAAGTACAACAGTCAGATGTCTACTTAAGTAAAAGTACTGAAGTACTTGTTTTTAAAAGTACTTGAGTATCAAGAGTACAAGAGTACATTTTCTAAATATTGCATTACTACTGCCACAGTGCTTACATTTATGTACAGAAACGTCCTATATGGAGTTATCAAAAATGTTAATGTGGAGAATGTAAAAGGAATTGAAAGTAAAATCGAGTCATTTTCATCTTTTTACCATGTTGCCAGAGATGGGCAGTATTTATAATACATGTACTTAAAATACAAAACACTATTTTATAATTTAAACACTTGAAGCGAAAACTATCATTAACTTGTTCAGCAAATTAAAATAGTCTGGCGAGGTGGGGCCACGGGTTGGCACATTCCCGGCATCCAGTAACCTTCTGCGTCTTCATCAATTGTTTCGTCCATGGTTTCATCTTATCTAAATCTGACCATGGAGTTGACTTTGGCGGAAAGCTGAAGGTGATTGCTGATAGGCTGTCCCAATCAGTGGCGCCTGCACAATCCAATCACGTTTGAGAGGGAAACAACAAATTGAGGGTTTCTGAGATTTCTCTTTTTTTTTAGAAGTAGTAACGGGTACTCACGGTTATGGATAAAAATGTAGTGGAGTAAAGAGTACAATATTTGCCCCTCAAATGTACTTGAGTCAAGTCATGAGTACTCCCCAAAAATGATACTCGAGTAAAGTACAGATCCCTCAACATTTTACTCAAGTACTGTACTCAAGTAAATGTACTCTGTTACTGTCCGGCTCTGATGGTGAGATTAAACAAGGAACCTTGACCATGCTCTCAGGACTGCATTTAAGGTTGTGGTGATAGGTTATCTCTGCTGACATGATAATGACACTGAGTAAAAGAGGGTGATCTAAAGGGCCAAAGAGCAGGGGGAGGCAACGTGAGCGTGAACGTGAGGAGCAAAGCTTACGATTGTGACCACGGGTGTCAGATGACAAGAGTCTTGACTCTAGAGTGCTCGACTACGCCACTTGGGGCCTTTCACACCAAGATGTATTTTAGCTAGACCTCCAACACCTTGATTTAGACAAGAGGGCTCTCGCACACAGATGAGCAAGTAATGACAGAGACGTGGTATTTCAATAAAAAAATATACAAAATTTATTCACAAGCAATTCAGTAAAAAGTCAGTCTTGGGTTTGATTCTCAGGATGGAGTGCAGTACATATTAGGCCCAATAGGCCAGCAAGAGGAAGGTAGTGGCTGCCACCAGGAATATTACATGTAATCAAGTAGGGTTAATTTGATCAGCTGTTCGGGAGAGGTTACCTGTCCTGGAAGAGGAGTGAGACCGACACACCACCCGTGCCGCGGATTCTGTTGCCTATTCACAGACACACACACACACGCTCGCATAGGCACAGGTACTACAAAGAGTGATCACTGCAAATAGTGAGGTGCACGTTACCTACAAATACTGTGTGAAGTACACGAAGAGGAGGACTCAGATCCGGCGACCTGCCCCGTGGAACAGCTGCAACACTGTTTCTCTGGAGGGGAGAAGGGAAGATATGGCTGCTATTGGCAATAACTGGCTGGGTCAAGAAAGCTAGATGTTAGCATTACTACCATCACACATTACCACAGCAAAATACTGGGGCAGCCAATACCACACCTGTTGCCGACACACCACGACGGAGGGCAGATAAATGAAACCAGCCACGCCTATGTTTAGGCCAAATCAATCGGACAAACAAAACAAAATAAAGAAAACAAAATGAGGCAAGAGCTACAATTACTTAAATCTATAGGAGGCAAAGCAGCAGTGGCAATCTTTCTAAAGGAGTAAACAAACACAGTTAAAATCCATTGTTTATGGTAAATACAGCCTAAACCAATACAGATACAATACAACAAGGTTTCCTTTTACCTCTAGGAATACACCACTCAACATGAATGGAAATGGGACTCCCTGGTATCTCTCCAGTACGCAAACCTACATAAAATCACACACACAAGCATAGCTCACATACAACATAATAAAAGGTTATTGGCTAGTTAAATCACAAGGACTTACAGCGAAACATGACACCTTATAGTAGATCCAGTTACTGTAAACATGCATATAAACATACATATGTACACATGCACAGACACACACCCACACCCACACACACACATATATATTACATGGCAAACCTTACTGAGCTATACAGCCAATGTTACCTTAACGCATCTCCCAATAGACAGTGCAACCTGCGCGTACACGGCGTCTTTTCAGTCAAGACCTACGTTAAAGACAATGCTGTGAATGTGCGTGAAGGCATTTACAAAAGGACCATACAGTTCAATCATCTACGGTGTAGAGTGCTTGTAAATACCTTCGGTAGATCAACAAAACACTACCCGGAAGCGTCTGGTACACAGCCAAATACCTGTTGTCAAACAGTTGCACTTTAAAAACAGCTGGCTAAAATAACATGTTTGCAGTGAAAAAGGAGCATTGGCACATACCTTTCATAGGTGACAGCACAGGGAACACAGTGTAGGGAGGACGTACGGAGCCTAGGGATCACTTACTAGCCCACCTCCGGTGCCGGTCTTATAGAAAGTGCCATTGACGCTAATGAGTACATACTTACAACCTGACCCGCGTCACACAGAGCAGGTTGTTTGCGCCATGCCCCTTTTGAGGGGAAAACATTCCCTCAGAACAAGCCAGAGTGAACCGGTAGACATGCACCAACCACACAGCTAAGAACCCTCCCTGAGTTTCTTTTTGCCTACCATGTCCTCAAAAAAATCCTGACAGAAGAAAATTATGGCTACAAGCCATAAGAAGAGAAGACCGTATGACACTTCTGGTCACTGAGTGGGGTTGTTGCACCACTTTGTACTCGGGAGACTGAAGGGACATGTTTTTATATTAATTGAATTAAGCTTTTGTAGGTATCTTTCACGGTCAACGACCCGCAAAGTGGTTATGTATTGAGTGGTCATATTGATTTGTGGTATTTTTTTGTTATTATTTACTCCCTGCGATTTCTGTACAATTACGTTTATTGACCCTAATTTGCGTTGGAGTTAATGAGAGGGGTTGTTTGTTTTCCCCCCGAAAGGGGCGGGAACGTTTGTCACGAGTCAAGTTCCCGGATGTGCCGGTCTAACGTATAGCCACCATAGACAGTAAAAGAAATGGACGAACAGACTCCGTCGTTTTCAATGGGAGGGCACTGAGTCAAATAGAACGATTTTTCAGTTGGTCCCCCCAGTACTGCGCAGACTCACACTTAACTTTGTGACGTTAGCCATCGAACTGAATCTTGTAACTCATATGATAGATACACAGAAATTCTTCTCACACTTCCTTCGCCTTCAAAGTCATCAAAGTTAAACATGTATTTATGTATTATTATTAATATCATCCTCACCAAGTCGTGTTAATGTTGAAGCTACCATACATGATCATCTTCAAAAACAGTCAACAAAACAAAAAAGTTATAGCCTTGAAGCTAATCTTCTTTCCACTTTTCCGACCTACGGTCAATCCGTCAAAACCTCTGTAATGATTAGTGCCGTTTTAAAAAAATTAGGTTTACTTTTTATTATTATTAGGTTGCCTCTGTGTAATGCTTTACCAGAGAGGGTTAAAGCGGAGCTAGTAATCAAGGATCTTTGGCTTTACCTTAACATACGGTCGTGTATGCTAGGTTTTGCTTATGAGTTACCGTCATAGACAGTAAGGTGGACTGAGCTTCTTATCCAAACAATACGGTTATCTCCCACGGCGCGAAAAGAGAGATTACGCCAAAGCTAGCTTCCTCCAACCGAACAAGCTAACCATTCTTCTTACGGGTAACCAACGTTACGGACGAGGTAGTGGAGTCTGTTTTGCCTTTGTAGTGTTTATGTGGATTACACAGAAGCTACAATATCGGCACAGGATATATGTTATATGAAGTTATGGTATTTAAAAAAAATCCTAGAATGAATGGACTTCTATGGGAGTTAGCAGAGAGGTGGTCCCTCCAGCCTACGTCGATTCTTCTACTTCCGGGAATTCGCCTGCCCCCTTGATAGCCAGCTGCAAGCTAACTGGAGGGCGTGACCGATAGGAGAGGAGCTACAGTGAGAACAGGAGGACAAACTTGGTACAGCAGTTAGTCTGCCGGTTACACAAAGACACTTCACATGAAAGACATTTACAAAAGACCCCAAACATGTATCATCTTGCTGAATTTGCAATTTCAAATAAGCCCTTAGTTCAGTGTTCCTTAAATGGTAGGTTGGGACCCTAAAAGGGAACCGTTCTAGGTGGGTTGCGGAGCTTATGGGTTAAAAAAAAAAATAAATAAATAAATTGCCCATTTTACGTGCAAATTTATCAGATCTAATATCTGACCTATATTTTTATAGACGTTATGTCAGTCATTACCATGGACTGGTTCACTGTGTCTGTTGGCTTGAACGCTAAAACAAATACTAAATGAACATGGGAAATTGTGGGTCCCAAAGCAGAACCTCTGCCTTAGTTGATTTAGGGAATGGATCATGTGAACATTAAGGTTCTATGCTTGAGATTCCAAAAGAAACAGGATGATTTGTCTCTATTCATTAATAAGCTTGCGATCAACATATTTCAGAACATGTCGAGGTGGTCACCTCCAAAACAGTCTGAGCAACAAACAAAGGAAGGCTAGGGTTGATTAAACATAAATCAATCTTGACTGTATTTAAATGTTGACTAATATTGATAAACCCCAAAGGACCCATGGGCCAAATAACTAAAAGATTCATCTACCTGAAGCTGCTAGAATTATTTAGGGATACTTATGCATCAACATAGACTTTAGAAATTGTAAAGTCAAGTCCTAATTGACCCTTTTACTCTCTCATCATCAACATTTTTGCGCGTGCATACTGGAGCCGAAAGTGATGTGCTACCCCAATCATTCAGACCGGAGACTTGGCCACCAGCCCACCATGTAAAATAGCAAAAAAGTTTTCTCTCCGTAAACAGACTCTGTTTAGACCGATTCAGACGAGGAAGAGGAGTCTAGCATCAAAATGTCCAGTTGTTGCGTGTACAGGTGGTTTTCGTGATCTTTTGTGGTTAATCCCTTTGCGTAGCTTGACAAACTAACTAACTTCCGGCTCCATGCTGAGCACGCATCCATCACTGTTTATAAACAGTAAAAGGGTCCATAGGACGGCCAACATACACATAAACACTCATGGTTATTAACTGCAATACTCTACCATGACCAGCAGATGTCACTCAAATTAGTAGTGAACAAACCTTTTCAGCAGTTTTAACAGAATGGTTCAAAAACATTACAAGCCTTTCTTGGAAAGTGATGGTGAATGTGACAAGCCTGACTCGGTAAGTGGTAATCTGAGACAGATGAGTGCCATGGCCTCATTCTTCCAGAAAAATAAAGGCACAGGGCTCTTTGAGAAGATTTACCACTTATGCTGAGTTAACTAAGGGTTGTCACTACTTCACATCCTTGGAATACCCCTAAGGAAAGACCTGCAGGATTATATCTTCCTCAGAACTAAGTGACCCAGCGAGTAGGGGCCGTTCACATAGGGCAACAGGTAAGGTACAGGGGTAAGATCAAGCTGGATGTAGTAACTCAAAGTGGTGAAATGTTGCAATGAGTAGGAGTGTGCTGATTTATTAAGCTCTGGCTCCCCCTTGTGGCCTGATTGGCTTCCTGTCCGGTTGTATGTGTCTTTAGGCTTGTGGCTGCTGAAGTGACTTGTGTGTGTTCAGCCTGTGTCTTTTTCTCATGACGATTTATTTCTCTCATTTTCAGTTTGATAGAAATTAAGAGGATACATTTTGCTATTAGTTAATAGCCTATGATAAACAGATATACAAAATACAGATATACAGATATACAATATGCTACATGTCCATACAATATTAGCGTGGCTCCGAAGGTTTCTCTCACAGGAAAAAATGTAAATTCTGGCTGCTAAACACATAATTTTAAAGGGACACCAGGCAAGCCTGAGTGCTTTTTCTCTACGAAACTCCCCTTAGCGTCTGTACGTGTCTATACGTGTGCGAGCCCTCGCTCGGTCTTTTCTTTGCATCTTCCGTCAAGGGTTTTCGCTGCTTCTTCGCCGGCTCTGCAATTATACACAGTTGCAACAATCGCTAGCCAGGTTTCGTTAGCCTGCCTCTGTGCTGGGGATGCAGGATGTAAACTGAGACTTTGTGAGACTGAAGGTCGCCGGTAGGATACACCGAACTTGCAAGCGGGATATTCTTCCTACAGGCAGTAGGGGCAGGCCAGAGAGTCTTCATTCGCCCTGTAATGAGTCATTTACCATATACCGACTTACGAAGATGATTAATTAACACGAAAACGCTGCCTGGTGTCCCTTTAACACAGTTTGGGAGGGCCAGAAATGCAATTTACATTACAATTACATTACAATTTATGTTACATGAGAATAGTAGCCTAGAAATCTAGACGCACCCTAGCAGCAGCAAATTAAACTTCTATCAGGCCAATCAAATCGTGTATAGAGTCGTTAGGGGGCTTAACATAACGATTGATGGCAGTGTTGCAACGGTTTGGCTTGAATTCCCTGCTACTTGAAAACAAATAAGATAATGTTGCTGTTGGCGAACAGTGTGCCACGAGTTAAGCTTTAATTAAGTTGGCAAAAGTTTGAACTAGCCAACTAGCTCCGCTGGTGGGAAACGCATGGGACTCATAGCTGTCCTATTGCGTGCAGAGGGAATTTGAAAGACAACCGATTATCCCGCCCCTCAGACTGCATTTTAATGTGGGTCTGGCTCGTCAGGCTAAGGTTCAGCCTCTTTTCAACACGACTTAACTTTGGCTTGACTGTGCTGAGAGTTTGTTGGCTGATATTGAGATATTTGAAAAAGAAAGAAATCGCCGACAAAGACACTAAAGACATGACGAGAGGAGAATTTGTTTTTTTCACGAAAAACAGATAATGATAAGCAGACTAGGAATCAGAGGCAGATTCTTATTGAGTCGATAGCTTTATTTTGCATGACCTTGATCAGAACAGTAACATTTTCAGAATGTATTAACAACCTAGGTCGTACAGCCGGCTCTGGTGCTATGAAACATTGCCGTTGCTATGCAACTCATTCATTCTTCTTCTTCTGTCAGGTTTTATGGCAGTTTACAGGCAAAGTGTATTACCGCCATCTACTGGACTGAGATGCAATCAATTGGATGTTATTTCAAGGAAAATCAAAAAAAAAATAAAATAAAAATAAAAAAATAAAATAAACAAATAAATAAATAAATAAATAAAAAAAAAAATAAAAAAAAAAAAAAACACAAAACAACCAACTAAATCCTATTTGCTAATTGTGTTTCTTTGATAAATGTGATGACAGCACTAGTGATGTTTCCTGATCTAGGCTCACCTAATAAGGTGTCTAAAGAGAAGGCTTTCTTGGCTGCGTTCACTTCCCTCTTTAGCTTTTCTCTTTGTCTGGAGAATCTTAAGCATTTTAAAAGAACATGATCTACATCCTCTCTCATTCCACAAAACTCACATTTTCCAGTTGGATGTTTATTTACAACATGTAAGCTATTATTCAAACCAGTATGGCCTATTCTCATCCTTGTAAACCAAACCTCCTCTTGTCTGTTTGGGTACATAGGTTTGTTATTTAGGATATTCTTTTGTATATTATATAAATGTCTACCTTTCTTCTCCTTATCCCATTCAGCTTGCCATATTAAGTTAACTTTGTGTTTGATGATTACCTTAACTTCTGATCTGCTGAGAGGAATGTTTAACTGAACTTCCTCTTCCTTAGTTGCCTCTTTTGCCAGCTTGTCTGCTTCCTCATTACCACCAACTCCTTTATGAGCAGGTACCCATACAAACTGGATTGATATTCCCTGTTGACTGATTGCAAATATGATATTATTAATTTCATTCAATAAATCCTGTCGGCATGATGATTCTCCATTTTGTATAGATGTGAGAGATGACATTGAATCAGAACAAATAACTGCTTTAGGGGGCCTAGCTTCTTCTATCCACTGTAATGCAATAATAATAGCTGTCATTTCAGCTGCAAATATGGACAGATGGTCTGATGTTCTCTTTTTAATAGAGATTTTGTGATCAGGGATATATGCTGCAATACCTGTTTTACCCTCTGAATCTTTAGATGCATCTGTATAGACCTGTGTTGTATCATAATACATACTTCCTAGATATTGCTCTACGTTCTGATACACTCCTCCAGATTTAGCTATCTCTTTGGTTTCCATAATTACCATAGGAGAACAAAACAACCAAGGTGGAGTTCCTACCAGGGGCACAGTCTTACTACAATTGATACCATCTATTTCCAGTTGGTTTGCTATTTTATTACCATCCCAACCAAAGCTACAAATCTGGGATCTACCATATTCCCAACACTCGTTAAGAACTTTCTTAGTGGGGTGTGATACATCATGTTCCTTTAAATTAATCCAGTAAGCCATACTCAACTTAATAATGCCTAAGGCTTAAGGGCATTTCTCCTGTTTCTATTTGTAATGCTGGTATTGAAGATGTTCT
This sequence comes from Alosa alosa, assembly GCF_017589495.1. NCBI lineage: Eukaryota > Metazoa > Chordata > Actinopteri > Clupeiformes > Clupeidae > Alosa > Alosa alosa. The sequence continues at coordinate 26,967,498 of NC_063195.1, read as the reverse complement.
AAATGCACCACAACATATCCTCAGACTTTTAGCCTGCATTCTATTGATTTCACCAATCAATGTCTTAGATGCTGAACGATACACAATACATCCATAGTCTAACACTGATCTTATCAGTGCAATATAAATTCTTTTAAGGGACATCCCTGACGCTCCCCAGTTGTACCCTGACAAACATTTCAAAACATTAATGCCCTTTTTGCACCTCTCATTTATTTTCTGTATGTGTTCCTTAAATGTTAACTTGACATCAAACCACACTCCCAGGTACCTAATAACGTTAACTTGTTTTAATGATTGATTATATAACTTAAGTTCTAGTGTGGGATTTATTCTTTTCTTTGAAAAACAAATAAATTGAGTCTTCTCTATAGACAAATGAAAACCCCACTCACATGCCCATTTTTCTACCTTGTTAATAGCCAGTTGCATTTTGGTTGTAATATTATCAATATTAAGGCCCTTTTACCCACAAAGCTCCATCATCCGCATATAATGCTCTATTAATTCTAATGTCGTCTATTGTATTGAAAACATCATTAATCATGATGTTGAACAGCACTGGACTGCATACACTACCCTGAGGTGTTCCGTTTTCTATTGAATAGATGTTAGAAAAATTAACCCCAACTCTCACTTCTATTGTTCTATCCTTTAAAAAGTCTCTAATCCAGTTAAACATCTTACCACTAATACCCATTCTATTCAGCTTAATTAACAGTCCCTCCTTCCATAGCATATCATACGCTTTCTCTATATCAAAGAATGTTGCTAAGACTGATTCTTTACTGACTTGCGCTTTCCTTACTTCATTTTCTAGACATACAACAGGGTCCATCGTAGTACGTCCATTACGGAACCCACTCTGGTGTGGGGAGACAAGACCTCTTTTTTCAATTTCATACATTAGTCTTCTAGTGATCATTTTCTCCATAAGCTTACATAAGTTAGATGTTAATGCTATTGGCCTGTAACTTTTAACTTCAGTCTTATCTTTCCCTGGTTTCCCAATAGGAACCACTACAGAATGTTTCCAGCCCAAAGGCAATCTTCCTTGCTCCCAAACCTTATTGTAAAGACTTAAAATTATCATTTTAGCCATATCATCGACTTCATTAATCATTTTATAACATACACCATCCTTCCCCGGTGAAGTATTCCTAACCCCATTTAACGCTCTCCTAAGTTCAAATAACGTAAATTCCTTATCTAGTACACTCTCGTTTATTACATGTTTCCCCAGTAGCCCTTTACTCTCATCCATAACTTTAACTCTCCAAGACAATTCCTCATCAAGCATCTCTGCTTTCTCTTGATTAGTTACTGCCTCTTTATCATTATTTTTAATTACAGGTAGAGAAAATTCCCTTCTAATGCCTCCCATCTTTTTAATCATGCTCCAAACATCACCCACTTTGACTTCTGCTCCTATTTTACCACAAAAGTCACGCCAATATGTCCTTTTAGCTTCTTTTATGACTCTTTTAACCCTTGAGTGTAATTTTTTATATTCCATTAAGTTGGTATAGGAATGATTTGATTTAACAATTTTGAAAGCTTTATGTCTGGCTTTAATTGCTTCCTTACAATCATCTGACCACCAAGGTACCATTCTTCTTTTCCTCATCCCAGAAGATTTGCCAAGAACCTCCTCCGCTGACTCACATAAAATATTTGTAATTGTTGAATTTAACTCATCAACATCATTACTCATTTCTGACATTATTCCCATTAGCCTGCCACTTGCCTTCATGCTATATAACCCCCAGTTTGCTTCTTTCATTCTCCATCTTGGAAACCAATTCTCTTCAAGGCACACATTTTGATTTCTAATACCTAACCAAATAATATAGTGATCACTGCCAAGAGAATTTTCACTAACCTCCCATTCACTTACCCCTGCTATCTGATCAGATACTAATGTAAGATCTATTGCTGATCCTGTTCCATGAGACGATCATACCTAGTATTCCTTCCGTCATTTAAACAAACCAACTTATAATCATCCATAAACTCCTCAATAGTGCTCCCATTTTCATCCACCTTAGTACCTCCCCACAGAGTGTTATGTGCATTAAAATCTCCACATAATACTAGCTTCCCATTTCCCTCCTCACACATATTGTCTAGCATTTCTCTCAGGATTCTTTTACAAGGGTTATAAAAGTTGACGATTTTAATCTTAGTTTTACCTACCCAGATCTCAACCAGGACTGTTTCAACCTCTTTATCTGCATTTAAAGCTCTGTAATTAATCCCCTGCTGAATAAATGTGGCCACTCCACCTCCTGCAGTATCCCTGTCTTTACGCACTGCTGTATATCCATATATTATGAAATCAAGTGATGATTTTAACCAGGTTTCCTGTATACAGATAATGTTGGGTTTAATATCTAATTCCTCAATAAAGTTTTTAAGTTCCTGACCATTAGCAATTAAACTTCTGGCGTTCCACTGTAAAATTGATAGACTCATTACTTAACTGCCACCTGGTACCTGGCTATCAGAAATTCCTAATACCATGTTATGAATAGAGTCAACTGACAAATCATGAATCTCTAGATACTTTTCTGCTGCTCTTTTAATTATTTTAATTCTATCACTTCTACTTGCCACTTGGGCTGAACAGTTAACCACTTCCACCATAAAAGCAATGAAACTTTTCTTATCCACAATTAAAGTATCTTCAGTTACCTTACAACATTTCTGGGTCGTTTGAGCTTGACTAGGGGTTAAATCTAAAGGGGCCATACCTACTTTAACCCTTGATTTTGCTTGGTTTTCTTTGTCAACCTTTTTAATGGCTTCAGCATAAGTAATGATCTCTTTTACCTTAACATTTTGCACTTGAACTGCTCTTTTATGCATTTCGCACCCTTTGTAGGCCGCACTATGTTCACCTCCGCAATTACAGCACTTGATTTTCGTTCCTTCCGCACATTTACCATATTCATGTTCGCCTCCACATTTAGCACATCTGGGTTTTGATTTGCACGCAGAAGAAATATGTCCATATCGCTGACATTTAAAGCATCTAGTTGGTGGGGGGATGTAAGTCCTCGTCATATAACTTACATACCCAATCATGATTCGTTCAGGCATCTTAATCTCATCCAACACTAACAAGACAGACAAACTTGGTCCTTTACTTCCATTCCTAAGTACTTGCAAACGCTTGACTTTGCTGACTCGAACTCGTTTAACATTGCTTTTAATGTCTTCTTCTGACAAGTCTGTCGATACTCCAGATATCACCGCCATTATTTTACCCCTTTCTTCCCAGTCTTGGGCTTTAACACTTTTCCCCAGTAACGTTTTAAGTTTCATCAATCCCATTCTCTGATCACTGTCTTGACAAACCACTAACAGGTTACCATCTCTTAGCGTTCTGACGGAGCGAACTTCTCCTATTTGCTTATAAATTGCTTCACTGACTTTTAATGGGTTTAATACACAGGGGGTTTGAAATCGAATCACTACTTTAACCTCAGTCCTAACTCTTTTCGTTTCATCTAGTTTAGTATTTCCTTTTCTTTTCTTCGATGCTCTTTGAATTAAATTCCATTCACCTTCGTCACCTTCGCTTATAGTACTCTCACTATCATGCTCCCCTGACAACTCCTCCAAATCATTAGATCTAGTTTCAAACTTATCCATGCTTAACAATCCATGATCACATCCCAGTCCACCAAACGCCATTTCCAATGGGTCTGGCGGCTTTTTCGCATTCCCGGAAGCACTCATCGCTTCCGACGCCCTCCAAACAACCCGCTTGCCACCTCTCGCCACGAACTCTGAATGCGCCAGCAAAACCTGGCGCCAAAACTACACCGTCGAACCCCTATTGCTAGTCCAGGATCCTGGCTGCAGACCTCTGGGGGAATTCTATTAGTGGAGCTCCACTCAATAACGGAAATACGTCACCTCCACTTGAATAAGGAAGTAGTCGCTGAAACAACGTGAGACCTCAGGTTTGTGTTATTTGTGTATTTGATATATATATATAATTAAATTAATTGTATACAAATGAACATTAGGTATTGTGATATTCCGTTAACTTAGGTAATTTTACGTTTTTCCTCTGAACATCGACCGATCGTAACTAATGCAGAAAACGAATTAGCGTTACGTATTAACATTGTTTAAGATCATGCTCCTCCACTAGGCTTTTGAGGTAGTTTTAATAAAGATACCAAAAGCAATGATTTATTGTACTGTTGTGTGTTGTAGTTCTGTTGTTGTTCGAAGAGCATGTACACAATGTAGATAAAAGTAAATGGTGTAAGTAGCCTATAAAGTCACTGGCAACAGCAGGACCAGAACAGATGGCACATGTATAGGAATACAGTAGGCTACAAGCAATACAGTAGCCTAGCGTGTGTGTGAGAGAGAGAGATGTGTAGCATACAGTACAAGCAATACAGTACACTTGAACAGATCTAAAAACAAAAGTTTACATTTTGAAATTGAAATGAAGAATCAATAGGAACCAGAATTGATAAGTAGAACTGGAATCAGAATCAATGTTATTTGAGTTTTTTATTTTTCATTTGGAAACGATCTTTGGACAAAGGATGTCATTGCCCGAATGTGAAGTTCGTCCCGTACATGAATAGAAAATGTTTCGTGATCTTGGACGGTGGTAAATTGAAATGTGAACAAATTCATGTTTTCAAACTGTCTGGCCAGCACCTCCTCCTGCTCTTCCGCCTCCATGTCCAACACCCGTGGCAGCCAATATTTATTTTTTATCAGCCCACTGTTTTCATTCAACCAGTCTGCTGCCTTTTTTGCCTCTTCGAAGAGCTGAGCAACAAACATTAAAAGGCAGTTCAGTCAATTAATTTTTTTTAGTGGAAGGGACATTGCACTACCATGCCAGGCCTACGCCTACCATGCTCTCACCTTGCTTGATGCCCTCCTGTGTGCAGCAATGGACACTTGTGTACTGTAGGTCTATGTGGGGAGGTCAATAGATGATAATGCATAAAACAGTGTTAAAACATCATAGATCGAATGCGTGTCTATGCAAGAGCCTGTGTTTGTGGTGGTGGTGGTGGTGTGTGTGTGTGTGGAGGGGGGTTCTGTGTTTTAGCGGTCTCAGTAATTAAGGATCTGCATTGACCTGATGTTTAATGTGCAATATATAATCCCTTACCCATTTAGTGTTCTGGTAGTCTTTGCTGAGCTCCTGTATCTCACGCAAACGCTCTTCTCTCTAATACAAAGACAGACATTGTTCATAAGAGTCCTAAAGTGAGTTCACATTCATATTTGAGGTTAGTTGAGATACAACATAGAATACAAATTAAATAGAAATCAACATTGTTAGGGTCATTGTCATCCAGATTGGGTGGTTCAAACATCATAGATCTAATGTGTGTGTCTAAGAGAGTGACTGGATGTGTGGTGGCGGGTGGGTGGGGGTCCTGATTAATGTTTGATGTGCAATATATAACCCCTTACTTCCTCACAACTTGTGTCCTCACATTCTTCATTGAAGTCCTCTAATTCACTGAAACTCTCTTCTCTCTAAGATTGAGACAAACATTGTTCATAAGAGATGCGAGTTCACATTAACACTTGAGTTGAGACACAACTTAGAATTACAATGAAAAAAAATAGAATAGACAACAACTTTGTTTGGGTTATTGTCATCCAGATTGTATGGTTAGTGAAGAAATAAACACCTGTTCAATGGAGACACAGCTGTCACACTGGACTGTTGGAGCTGCTGTTGGGGCTGTAGGAGCTGCTGATGTTGCTGCTGGTGGCCCTGTTATCACAGTAATGAAAAGATGTAAGGTAAAAAAACTGAGAATGCTGCAGTTAACATTACTTAAACTGTCGAATTGAGGCAAGACACTTACCAACTATTACCTGCCCATTACCATCCTAAAATGACCAACAAAAAAAAAATGTGTAATGTGTACTGTTTGTCATAGCAGTTTTATGCTACTATCTCTGCACAATTCCACATCATAGTACCATAGTGTCCAGCTTCCTTTTTCGTGGCACACGGAAAACAGGTGCCACACTACCGTCTGCCGTCTTTCTGCCCTCCTCTGTGAAATGTGCGAATCTTCTTCCATGCCTGTAATTGAACAAATACATGTTTTGTCCTTGCATTTCTCATTTCGATTGAATAGTTATTAATACAGGATTATTCACAAATTATACCCCTCGATCTCCAGATTCTCCATTAACACTGTGCACCACCACCTCCTCAGGTAGGGCATGTCATGCTAAAGAAGAAAAAAGTTACAATGCATGGAAAAGGCTAATATAATGATTCAATGAAATTAAATTTACCACATTTGTTAGATAGCACTTACTATGGAGAAATCAAATGGTGTCTCCAGGGCTTATGTACCAAGCATACTGTCAATACAAAGAAATATTAATGGCTCCATGTTTCAGGTGTAAATGTGCTTGCATTAAGCTTAAAAACAGTGTTCTCTGTTACACTGTTAGTGTGCCTAATGGGCATGGTGTGTTACTAAATGCAAGCTTAGCAACTCACCATGATCATGAAAATTCCACAGTCAACACCAAAATGTTGCTGTGGGAGGCCCTGTAACATGAAGAACATGCGCAATGAATAATTTTAGTAATTATGTTGTTTCCTAATTACATATGCACTAATTCTTAACTGTTATCACCTCAATGTCCAGCCCTGTCTGTCAGGCAGCCACCACTGTAGGGGCGGAGTGGAGGTGCGTCATAGACAGTGGAGGTGACGTATTTCCGTTCTGGAGTGGAGCTCCACTCCCCATAGGTCTGCAGCCAGGTGCTCTTGAAACATTACCTCATTATCAGGGTCAATAAGTGGGAAGAGTCCATGTTTATATGATATTAGGCTTTGGCATAAGTTCGTATATTCTTTCAAAAGTGATGCGAGTGTGCAGGACTTCTTCCCATATCTGTCTCATTCATTCCTCCATCCTCCTATCAGTCCTTTCTCGTTTTCTTCACAAAAATAATTAGAAGGAGGGGGTTAGGGCAGGAGGAAAGAAGGAAGGGAGGATTGGCAAAAAGACAAATGATCTGCGCCCTACTGAATTCCTCATTTCAAGCACATGATGACCACCTCGAAGTTGGAGAAGTTAGAAACGGACCTTCCAAGGAGCACATGAATGCAGCACAACAAAGTTAAAAATGATATTGCAGAAATCGAAAGTTTCTGTTCCGGCTGGGCTCCATTTTGAGTGCGTCGACGGAGAGTAGCTTAAACGCTTTGTAAGTAGACAAATAAATAATAATTTCAAATGTGTGGTCCTGATAGTGTGCTAATTAAAACAGACGGTTTCTCACAAGTGTATGTAAATGAAGCCCACGTAACTTACTTTGAATTTATGGTAGCTTTCACATCCTTTAATTGTAGCCTACCAGAGGGGTAAGACAGAATTAAGACATCCAAGAAAAGTGATACAATGGTTTGACATAGCGTTGTCTGGTCATATTAGCTAAACTCGTTTCACTAACGCCAATCCAAGATGAGGAGCAACTATGTCAAGCCAGATTCGCGTTCTCATTTCTGCCCCAAAGAACTCACGGTTGGAATAAAAAAGACACGGGAAATAGCGTCATTCACACAAAGTGAACAACTGCTTTTGATATAGACTAACAATGAAGTAAAGTTGTTCTTTTTGAAATGGGAAATCATGGCTATTTCTGTAAAACAGCAGGAGTAGGCGTGGTAGACCAGTTGAATGCAAATGTACGTATGCATCCACGTGTGAGTGCTTCCTTGTCTCGGCACGCAACGTCAATAAGAAAGCGCTTGCCACAAAGATGCACAAATGATAAACCTTTATATCATAGTTGAAAACACCTTCGCAAACAATCAGTACCTACTGTAGGCCTGCTAATAATTATAAGGCTATCACAATTATAAATAATAACCATATGGTAGTAGGCAGACAATCTGTTTTGTTTTGCGAGCAAATACATTTAACAAATAGTATATTTAAATTGAATAAACTTCTTAAAAATGAGCACGGAGGTCTGATTGGAATGCCAGCTAGCTGATCCAATAAGACAAAATAATTATTACAAGAATTAACTTAGCTTGGCTGTTAGGCTAGGTGCAGAGAATAAATCCCCATGGAAATTTATGTGCCATCTTTTTTAGGCTAAATTCATCCAGGAGAACCAAAAAAATCCCTTATCTAGGTTTTGTGAAAACCCCCCTGTTCTCCCACCATTTTGCGCAGATGGACTTGATTATATTATAGTCATAATATTGCCTATCATATTAGATGGTCTTTGATTTGTTGATTTTCTTTGTTAATTGTTAATTAAGGATTTGGGACATCGTATTCTTAGACACAAACTTAACGTCACAGACCAAAAAGTTTAACTCTGCAGTCTGCACCATGTTTTTTTTTGATCCAAACGAACTATATTGGTGTTGATATTTATCAGGGTGCGTCTAGATTCCTAGGCTAATCCATGGCTACACTGGGCATGCAACTGTGTTCTGTTCCCAGAGCATGCTTTCTCTGTCTATGATCTGCAAGGATAGGGCCTCCTCGACGAGGAGACTGCTGGTCCGCGGATAATTTGCGGCACACTTGAATGGTATCATGGAACCGCGGACGAAAGAAAAATAAACTAAACATTTTCCAGATTAGGAAATATTTGTTAATTTAGTAGAATTAGGGGATAGTGGTATGAGCCCAAGGTTTTCGTTTTTTTGTTGTTGTGTCCTGTTAACAGGCAACAGTGAATAGATTGTTCTGATGGTTCTCCTCTGCTTGTAGGCTACTACATCTTTCCATAATATGGAAGATCCTTTCTCAGGCACATGTGTCTCTGAGGATCAAGGTGCTAAATATGAAGCTTTAAGGTGAGAATGTTTGTGTGGTTATGTCATTAAGAAGTTTGAAAGTAATACCCCAGTCAGAGATAAAGAATTTGCTGAATTTTGATTGGACTGTCTTAATCGAATGATTTATATGAGGCAACAGATGGGAGACCGCCTAGCACAACAATAGACAGGCACATCTACCCATTCATAATAACACTGTGTGTGTGTGTGCGTGCGGACACTGCAGCCCTAAGCAGCAGAAGCGGGCACCCTCACCTGTACCCAGCGGTGTTTCTATGAAGAGTGATTGGTCAAAGAATGATCCAATCAACTTCGGACAGGGAACCTTTCACGATGAAGAGAGGTGAGAAGCATTTCTGCAATTAACAGTACTTATCTAGAATGTGGGCTCCATGTTGGGAGTTCTGGATATAGTTGCAAGATGACGTAACTGATAAAGCAGGAGAGGAATTAAATGAAAGACACAAGCATTTAGATAGATAGATAGATAGATACAGTAGCTACTGTAATTAATTGTTAAAATATGATTGTTGTCAAACCTAGTCTCAAATGGCCATTGACCTATATAGAGAGTGGTGAAATATGTACTAATTGAATAATATTTCTATCCTGATTGTGTGTGTGTGTGTGTGTGTGTGTGTGTGTTGTGTGTGTGTGTGTGTGTGTGTGCTGCAGCTCCATGCAACACAGGCGGGCACCCTCACCGGTACCCAGCGGTGTTTCTATGAAGAGTGATTGGTCAAAGAATGATCCAATTAGCTTTGGACAGGGAACCTTTCACGATGAAGAGAGGTGAGAAGATTTTGAGAGTGATGGAAACAGTTGTCAGTAATTCTGCTACATTCTCATCATGAGATGTGAAATGAAATGTGGTAACATGGGACCTAATTTTCACTGAAAAAAAATTCTTAAAAATGTGGGAACATAGGGCTGTGGGCTCATAGGGCTGACTACTGTTTGATAACCTCCAGGAACCCACATTAGGCTGTTTGCTAGCCAGCAAACACATAATATAGCAAAACATTCAGAAATAATGATGATGTTCTTGGACTATTGTTCACAGGTTGCAAGCAGACCAGCAGTCCACGAGGACAGACAGTACAGCACAACAAACTTTGGGTCAAAGGTCAGTGTGAGGCAATTCATTACTCATGAGATGTCTTACAGTTTGCCATTTCTAAAGCATTAGGTGTCTGAATCAGGTATCAGGTGACTGAATTCAATCAAATGTTTTAAATTAATCTAAATAACTTTCAAAAACAAAATATTTAATGTGACTTTCCACTTTTGCAATTATTTGTAGGCTCACACTGGAGGAGCAAAGAGTCCAGTTTGCCCATAAAAAATATCTGGAAGTCAAATGTCGGTGTCTGATTGAGGGAATCTCACAGCAGAGAACCCCCAGGGTCCTCAATGAGATCTATACTGAGCTCTACATCACAAAAGGGGGAACAGGGGAGGTCAATGATGAACATGAAGTCAGATGGATTGAGAGAAAATCCTGGAAAGATGCACCACAAGGCAAACCAATCAAATGCAATGATATCTTCAAACACTCTGATGAGCGAAGCAAACAAATAAGGACAGTGTTGACAAAGGGAGTGGCTGGCATTGGAAAAACCGTTTCCGTCCAAAAGTTTATTCTCGACTGGGCTGAAGGAAAAGCTAATGAAGATATTCATTTCATATTCCCGATTCCATTTCGGGTGTTGAACTTGATGTCCCAGAGAAATCTCAGTCTGATGGATCTAATTCATCAGCTTTTCACTGAGACAAGACACTTGACTGCAACAACTCTACTTGGCAATGATGATCACAAAGTCCTGTTCATTTTTGACGGTCTGGATGAGTATCGTCTCTCTCTAGATTTCCAGAACAACAAGATCTGTCACGATGTGACGGAGCCAACGTCAGTGGATGTGCTACTGACAAACTTGATCAAGGGGAATCTGCTTCCCTCAGCTCTTCTCTGGGCCACTTCCCGGCCAGCAGCCAGCAGTCAAATCCCCTCAGAATGCATCGACCAACTGACGGAAGTCCGAGGTTTCACTGGCCCTCAGAGGGAGGAGTACTTCAGGAAGAGAATCAGTGACGAGAACCTGGCCCACAGAACAATCACTCACCTGAGGTCATCCAGAAGCCTCTACATTATGTGCCACATTCCAGTCCTGTGTTGTCTCACAGCCACTGTTCTGGAAAGAATGTTGAGTAACATAGAGAATGGAGAGGCCCCCAGGACTTTGACACAAATATACACACGGTTCCTGAGCATTCAGATAGACATCAAAAAAGAGAAATACACAGAGAAAGACAAGGATGATGACATGATTTTCAAACTCGGGAAACTGGCTTTTGAGCAGTTGGAGAAGGGCAATCTCATCTTCTATGAGGCAGACCTAAAGGAGTGTGGCATGGATGTTACAGAGGCATCAGTGTATTCAGGACTGTGCACTCAGATCTTCAGAGAAGAATTGAGCCTGCATTACGGAAAGGTGTTCTGCTTTGTGCATCTGAGCATTCAGGAGTACCTTGCCGCTTTGTATGTGCTTCTCTGCTTCGGCAGAAACATACCTGCCAAACTCCAGCCTTCCCAGCTTTTAGCACTCTTCCAAGCTCCAACTCTTTTCGACCTGCACAAGGCTACTGTGGATCTGGCTATGCAGAATGAGAATGGTCATCTGGACCTTTTCCTCCGTTTCCTGTTGGGCCTCTCACTGGATTTCAATCGGGCTCTTTTACAAAACTTTCTTCCAGAGACATGGGGTCAGTATCACAAGTCGGATCAAACCGTCCAGTACATCAAACAGCAGATCAGGAAGAATCCATCTGCACTGCTAGAGAACTCTAAGTACTCCAGGAGTTCTTCCGTACGAATGATCAATCTCTTCTACTCTCTGAATGAGCTGAATCATCACGCTGTGGTGGAGTTCATTGACAAGGCCTCAGGGTCAGGAACAGTCACTGTAGTGATGCTTTTATCGGGGGAATGGAACACAAGGAAGTTTGTCTTTAAGGTGTCAGAAGAGGAGCTGGATGATTTTGACCTGCAGAAGTACATAAAGTCACCAGAGAAAGATTTGACGGAATTTCTGAGTCCGGACGAGGTGCTTCAGAGGCTGCTTCCATTGGTCACAGCATCAATGTCAGCGGAGTAAGTATATAACTTTAAGATCTCTCGGTCGACTAGAGAAAGATTGCCCTGTGTATCTGTGTTGTGTGAATATAGTATGATGATATTGAAATGCCGTTATTTCCTCAGCCTCGTTAACTCCAAGCTCTCAGAGAAAAGCTGTGCATCTCTGGCATCAGCTTTAAGATCGGAATCTTCAGACCTCAAAGAACTAAAGCTGAATGGCAATGAGCTGAAGGACTCAGGACTGAAAGTTCTGTGTTCTGCACTTAGTCATCAGAACTGCAAACTGGTGAAACTAGAGTGAGTATCTCACATTGTGTGTGTGTGTGTGTGTGTGTGTATGTGTGTGTGACAGAGTAATGAGGCTTGAGTACTCAAATTGATCACGTTTCTCTCAGGCTTATTGGCTGTAAGTTATCCGAGAGAAGCTGTTCTTATATGGCCTCAGCCCTCACCTCCAGTTCCTCAAGTCTGAGGGAGCTGAACCTGAGTGGCAATGACCTGCTGGATTCAGGAGTGAAACATCTATGCACAGCCCTTTGTAATCCAAACTGCAAACTGGAGACGCTATGGTAAGTATTCCCAGATGGTGGTATGTGCATGCGTGTATGTGTTTCTGTGCCTGTGTGTGTGGTTGTGTAAGTGAGCAAGTGTTTACTAAAATCTAGGAATTGAATTTGTATAACTGAAGGTGCCATTATTTTCCTCAGGCTTTTTAACTCAAAGCTCACACAGGACAGCTGTGCCTGCTTGGCCTCAGCCCTCAGCTCAAACTCCTCAAGCCTCACTGTGCTGAACCTGCGGTATAATAAACTGAGGGCATCAGATGTTGAGCTGCTATCTGCTCTGGAGAAGAACCCAAACTGTAAATTGAAGACACTACGGTGAGCAATTATTATTGTCATCTAGTTCTGAGTAATTATTCTGTATATATCTTCTAGTTCTGCACAACTTCCATCTTGATGCATCTGTTTGCTGCCTTCAATAGATTTGTTGTCAAGTTTTAATTTGCGAATATAATTTTCATATTTTGATCACTAGAACAAAAAGATCCTTATTTGCAGAAATATTGGCACACCAGCCAACCTCTCAGAAAAGAGTAATTTTTGTCACTAGGTTATAAGATGAGATGAAATCACTGTTGACTCTGATGAAGGTGATTGGCAAGCCAGACAATTTGGACTCAAGATACATTTTGAAAAACTGGCTTCTCTTTTTCCTACACGATCAGAGTTGCTACTCACTTCAGATGGTGAACCTGTGGAAAGTCTTATTTGATTCGCCACTAAACTAGATTGAAGTTGTTTGTATGTTAATCTTTAATAATGTCTTCAACATTGAAGAATAAATCCTCAGCATCAAATTTTATAGCCACACATTTGTTGGTTACACTTTACTTGAAGGTATCTACATAAGAGTGACATGACACTGTCATGAATGTGTCATAAACAGTATAAACAAGTCATATATGATTATGACATAATGCTTCTGTCACATGTCATTTGTTTTTTGTCATGACAAGTTAGGGTTAATAGCCTGACTAGCCAGACCCACATTAAAATGTAGGGTCTGGAAACTCACCGTTCGCAGTGCTCAGTCCGAGGGGCGGGATAATCAGTTGTCTTTCAAATTTCCTCTGCATGCACAGGGACAGCGGCAGCTATGAGTCCCATGTGTTTCCCACCAGCAGAGCTAGTTGGCTAGTTCAAACGTTTGCCAACTTAATAAAAGCTTAACTCGTGTCACACTGTTTGCTAGCAGCAACATCCATCTTATTTGTTTTCAAGTAGCAGGGAATTCAAGCCAAACCATTGCAACTCTGCCATCAATTATTATGTTAAGCCCACCTAACGACTCTATACACGATTTCATTGGCCTGATTAAGTTTCGATTTCTGGAGGTCACAAGCCAACGGAGAGTTGCTAGACTAGCCCTGGCAGCAAATATAATTTGCTTCCGCTAGGGGCGCGTCTAGATTTCTAGGCTATAGGGTTAATGTTAGAGTTATGACATGTAACTCTTACATAGAAATCTTAAGTAAAGTGTTACCCATTTGTCTCCTTTTGTGGTGTTACTTAAATGCCATGTGCTTTTCTTTTTTTGACAGATGGAAGTATTGATCACCAACTCTTCAACATTTCCTGGCATGATTCAGTAGCCTGTATACCAGACTTTCTGACTTCGCAGAGAGTCTGGCCTAGATCCATAGGCAAACGTTTATTTCCGAGTGGGAGGGCACAGTTTGAAGTTTCTCTGCATCACACCCTTAACAAGCAAGCTTGCTGGATCTTATCAGCAAACAAGTTCCGATTGTGCCCAATTCCTCCTGACCCTGTTGAGGTGTCCTGGAGCAAGACACTGAACCTCCTGATGTGCACGTGGGTGCCTTGCATGGCAGCCTCTGCCATCAATGGATGAGTGTATGAGTGTGTGTGTGTGTGAATGAGTGAATGCGAGGCAAAAAATTGTAAAGCGCTTTTAGTGCTCCGAAGAGTGGAAAAGCACCATATAAATGCAATTCATTTACCGTTTATGTAAAGCAAACCTTGGGACGTGGGAAAAGCACTTTTAAACAAAAATGTATTATCAAATGTCTATGGTTTTTGTTACGTTTTTTTGTTGTTGTTATGTCTGTTTGTTAAGTTTTTATGCTATTATGTGTCATTGTTATTTTTATTAGTCTAATCATGCGAATGTGATCTTGATTGTTATTCGATGTTGTGAGACACTTTGGATAAAAGTGTTGGAAGAGATGGAAGGAGCTTTTTGTCTGTCTGTCAAGCAGACATTAAAAGCATTGACAGTCAAAAGGGTTCTGTCCATTTATTTTTATTCAACCAGTGTTAAATGCGAAGAGATATCAGGCTTTGCGCCACCTTGCGCCAGGTGCATGATAGGCCCCTGAATTTGAGTGGTCAAAGGTCAATATTACTTTGACCTCACAAAAAAAACAAACATATTTTTCCACCTTAAGGAAGCAAATTAGGCACTGTACACGGGTACCAAGATATTTTGTGTGGGAGAGTGTGAAATATTGCCGCTGTGTTAGTTGTAGCTGGAGTGCCTGCATCCATGGCTTGCGTTTTGGCTGGGTATATTGCTGATCAGATCGGCCACAGCAACAATGAGGAATGTAGGTATTTGTGGGTGCCTTTATCAAGGGCTTATGTTTGGTCGAGTTATGGTGCTGATTGGATCATAAACAGCAGGAGCAAAGAAGAGGAATGGCCAAAAAATGTGCCCTCATCAAGGGTTGGTGTTTTGTTTTGTACTGTATAGTTGCTGATGGGATCATAAATGGCCACAGGAAGAATCATCATTATCAGACAAAATTAGCCAACAAAATGGATAAATTGTTAAAGGTTAATGGGGTTTAATGATAGTGGTGAAACCCTGCATAGCCATGGCTGTCTCCAGGACACACTGTTCCATTTCATTAACATACTTTATACAAAATACCTTCTCAACAACTTTGAGTGTTGTTCAGGCAGACAAATAAGTCATCTTAGCATGCACTTAATCAATGAGCCTCAGGTATTAGTAGGCCAACAGCATGTCTTCTACTCTTGGCATGACCTTTCAGGAGGTTGTTGACCAAAGGTTATATTATGCAGCTTCACCTGCAAAAAGACACATGATGAGTACATTTCCTGTTCAAGATTCAATTCAAGATTGTCTTTATTACGTCTCATTATACATGTATAAGACAGTAAAATTCTTGGGTTTTGTTGCTCCTCAAAAAATAAATAATAAATAAATAGTATGTTGTGTGGTGTGTGTGGAAAGAAAAAAAATAAAAGTAGTGTAGTGCAGAGGTGGTAATTTTGCTTTTCTTCAGCGCTGGAACAATGATAAAGTGATTTAGCTCACCTTGAAGGATGAGAGACTTGGATCTTGCTTTTCTGTTCTTTAAGATCTGAGATCATGTGTAGACTACATGCTTCCTGAATCTTTGCCTTCCAGTTGTTCTTCAATTTTATGCCTATAGTCCCGTTTTGCTGCTTTGATTGTTTTTCGCAGGTCATATCTGCCTTTTTTCTCCTGGCTTTTTTCTTACAAAACAATAAGCAAGAAACAAGAAACAAGTGACAATATCGATAGATAACATTACAGTAGGCCTAATATAGAAATGATCAGTTTACAGTCATTAAAAATAAAAAAAAAACATAAACTAACTGGTCTGGCATGCATAATAAATAGGCTTCACATGCAGTATCCTACGTAAACTAGCCTACAGTGCATAGTAACTGATAGTGCAAGTCTAATAATTTCTATGTTTTTGTCCTCTTGAAGAAATCCGAGGAGGATACTTTTGTTGAGTTAAGCCCTCTTCCTTGAGATTTGGTTGAGAAATATTTGACTCCAGCGTAGCGTATGGAAAGCAGGTAAATAGACTGTGCCACATTGAGGCCAGCCACACTGCACTCTGCGCGCTGCAGCCAGGGACGTCTCATAGATTCACCAGGACAGCAGATGCATGACAGGCGTGGAACTTGGTGAGAGTTTTTTGGGTGGATGGTGGCAGAGTTTCACTGAATACGCCTTATACACCTCCAAACCCCACAATCCTCAAATAATGCCTCATAAATGTCTATAGAGATCTATAATCTCTATGACACATCTGTAATCAATAATAATAATCAATAATCGGTTGGTTTCCTGATCAGACAGGGGACTGCGTCTCTGTGGCACACGACCTTCTCCAGGTCAGGCTGGTACAGTGGGCAGCGGTGTGGGTGGCACGGGGGGTGGCACACAGTAAAAGCGCCCATATCAGTGTGTGTGTGTGAGGGCTGTTAGTGCTTAGACACGTCACACACTGCAAGCTGGACAACGGTGCACTGGACAACAAGCTGGAAGCTTGGCACAGTGAGAGGATGTGGAAGACACACTAGGCCTAGATAAACAGCTTTATCCTGTATTTAAACAAACATACATCATCATTCCCCCATCTTGAATAGCTCAAGAGACAGGTTGGACGTGCACCAGGCCTGCCCTTCTCTATCAGTGCTTTCTATGTTCCAGCAGGGGGCAGTAGCCGTGCCGGTGTGCGCAGGCAGGTGTCTGGTCCTGATGAGCCACTGGATAAGGTGGCCTGGTCTCAGTGCGTGCGAGAGAGGAAGAAAGAGTGAAAGAAACAGAAAGAGAGAGAGGGAAAAAAAGAGCAAGGCTATCCTGGAGAGCGACCGCAGAAAATAGAACATTTATGTCAGATGCAGAGACAATGAAGTGGGGCAGAGAAGAGATAACAGGCAAAAAGAGGCTTTCCGGAGCTTTCTACAGAACTACACTGCAATACCCGTATAAGCAATAAGAATGTTTACAGGCACAGAAATAGCAAGGGAAATAAATGTGTGTGTATATGTCTGGCTTGATGGTCTTTTGGGCCCCCACCATCGACTTCAAGGCACCTAACCCTAATCTTAACCCTAACCCTAACCATATCCCTTGACTCACCCTAGCGCCTTCCAGGCAGCACTGCTTGAAGTCGACGGTGGGGGCCCAAAAGACTAGATTGTGTGCGTGTGTGTGTGTGTGTGTGTGTGTGTGTGTGTGTGTGTGTGTGTGTGTGTGTGTGTGTGTGTGTGAGAGAGAGGGAGTTTTAGTGGGTGTGTGCATTAGGGATGGAAATGTGTGTGTGTGAGGTCTCTCTGATCAGGGTCTGTGTGTGTGTGTGTGTGTGTGTGTGTGTGTGTGTGTGTGTGTGTGTGTGTGTGTGTGTGAGTATCAGTCCTACCTGGCAGGTCACAGCCCAGCACCTCCATCCTCATGCCAATGCCAGCGGGGGACCAGTGCTCGGGGTAGAGGCGGACGAACTGGGCCACCGTCTCAGTGAAGCGCCGGATCTCGGGAGTGTCGAAGTTTGTGTTCCCCTCGAAGATCTGCACACCACCAGGAGAAAGAGGAGGAGGAGAGAAAGAAGATCACCACAAGATGATCTAGTGTGGACAACAATGCAACGCTGAATACTGTGTCTATGTGTGTGAGGTGTGGTGTGCTGTGTTGTGGTGTGTGTGTGTGTGTGTGTGTGTCTTATCAACTAAAATGTGTGGTTGAATAGGGTTAAAAGCTGATAAGAAATCAGCAAATACAATTTTGGCATGTGTGTTACTGCCTTCTTTATTGTGCCGCTTTGCTCTTGCAGTTTCATATTTCACTTTTTCTGGCTCTGAAATGTCCCCCTCTCTAAATGCCCGTCTTTTCCTGTACAGCAATACCCTGAGTGCTCTTGTCCCCCATGGCTTGCTATTCGGGTCAAGACCTTAACAGCCTTTTCAGGGATAACACTGTCTGCACAGAAGGAAACATCTGTCAACATCTGTAAGAACATCCAAACAGGACTACTTAAACATCTGCCAACATCTGTGTGTGTGTGTGTGTGTGTGTGTGTGTGTGTGTGTGTGTTTGTACGGCATCACCTTTGGCAGGTTGGTCTTGGTGTCCATGATGAAGGTCCAGTCGCGGCCCGTGAGACTGTGCGCCAGGCGGTACCTCTGGACGTAGGCGTGGCTGTCTTTGCTGGACCCACCCCCCATGCCACGTGCGCCCTGCGTGATGATGCCCCGCACGGCCTTGGCAGCACCCAGGTCCACCTGGAGCCACTCCTCACCTGCCACGGGCTGGGCAGGGCTGGGGAACCAGCCTGAGCGACTGGCCACCAGTCGGGCTACGCCCATGGGGGCGTGGAGGTCACGCCTGGAGGAGGCCGAGATCTGGGAGTCGGGCAGCAGCCCCGAGAGCATGCCCTGCATCTCCGAACACGACTGGTCTGTGTGGACACACACACACACACACACACAAACACACACACAGACATGTTTCACCTGCATCACCTGCAAGTAGAAAAAACAGAGGCGCACTCAAGGGCTTGATACTAATACAATTTGTATTGAGAGCCGAGGTTTTAACAATGAGTCTAAGGACAAGAACTAGGAAACAAATATTTCGGGCTTAGCCCATTATTGGAGACATTGATAATGGGCTAAGCGAAACGTTTGTTTCCTAGTTCTTGTCCTTAGACAAGACGTTTCGGGCTAAGCCCATTATCAATGTCCCTTGAGAAAAGGCCAAAAGCCCTTGAGTGCGCCTCTGTTTTTTCTACTGTAATACTCAACTTTTGGAGTTCACGCACCAGGTAAAACATCTGTAAAACACAAGCTGTTTTTCTCAGAGACACACACACATGCAGACACACACACGTTAATCTACATCTCTGAAGATGGCTAGTCTGTGGCTCAGCCTAGTTTCATCCTAGTTCTAGATCAGCCTAGTCCTTTATTCATCCTAGTTCTAGATCAGCCTAGTCCTTAATTTATCCTAGTTCTAGATCAGCCTAGTCCTTAATATTTAGCCTAGTTCTAGATCAACCTAGTCCTTAATTTATCCTGGTTCTAGGTCAACCTAGTCCTTAATTTATGTTTGAGAAACTGGACGTCTTTTATCGGTCATATATCAGACCCAGTTATTAAAACCACGTTGTACTGTTTTACTGTTTTAGAAAGATGGGCAATAAGCGAGGGAAAGGAGAGGAGAGAAGAGACGAGAGGAGAAGAAAAGAGAGGCAGAAAAGAGAGGACAGAAGAAGAGAGGAGAGAAAGCAAGAGTTGAAAAACAAATTGATGTGGAGGAAGGAGGGGGCTAGATGGAGGAGGACTGAGGGAGAGAGGGGAGGGGCAGAGGAAGACTGGAGTAGCACAGGAAGAGAGGGGAAGAGCACAGAAAGAGAGGGGAGGAGCACATGAAGAGAGGGGAGGGGCATTGGGTGGAGGAGCAGAAGGTGGAGGAGTGAGGGAGAAAGGGGAGTGAGGAGAATTGACGGCTTAAAGCTGAAGAAGATCAATCTTTCATGCAGTTATGTCACTTAGTACATAATATATACACAACTGTTTAAATGTGTGTGTGTGTGTGTGTGTGTGTGTGTGTGTGTGTGTGTGTGTGTGTGTGTGTGTGTGTGTCTGTGTCTGTCTGTCTGTGTCTGTCTGCAGAGGTGGCAAAAGTACTCACTTTCCATACTCAAGTAGAAGTACAAATACTTGTGTTAAAAAATACTCTGGTAAAAGTAGAAGTACTGGTTTAACTTCTTTATTCAAGTAAAAGTAACAAAGTACAGGCTTGGAAATTTACTTAAAGTATAAAAGTAAAACTAGTCTTGTGAATGACAACCATTTTTTATGCAACAGCACCTGGACCACACAAATGTTACCAGAGTGCAAGAGTGCCAGTCTCTTTTTTTAAATCTTCCCATAACCTGTTTGGCCATTTATTGGCTTTCTCCCCCAACATTGCACTGCCTACTTCAGAGGGCAGTGTGTTCTTTTGGCCTACCATCAAATGCTGGACATCTGTAGAAAGCTAAGATCCTGTAGTTTCTTAGGAAGCACTGGCACAGAATTACAGAGCCTAGAATATTGTTTTTTCTTTCTGTGAGATAACAAGCATCTCTGAACTGACTACATTTCAGCCCTCTAGGTGACTTGATATGATTTTAGAAACACAATTGAGCCCTAGCATCAGGTATTGCGAAGCTGTGTGCAAAAGTAGATCAATATAAAAGGAAAAGTATTTTAGACCATTATTTGCCAAGGTATGCTCATGCGTTTTGTAATGCCTTATGGAAACTCCTCATAGGACTTTTGGTTACCCAATATGCATACTGACAATAAAAGTCTGCACTTTCTGAGGTTTCTTGTAGACTATTTGATTGTGTGTCAGGTTTTGATATAGAATGACTATACAAAATGGAAAAATTATGTTAAAAAGGCTCTATTTTTGCATTTTTGATTTTGTTGGCTTCAGTTGCTAGACTAGCCCTGTGTATAAGATGGACTATACATCTGCACAACTAATATTGACACAAAAAACAACATGAATATTTAATTTCCTTTGGATTCATGGGTGAATATTTCAAGACCAGGAATGTAGTGGATAAAACAAGAGGTGGATTTAAAACTATGAATTCTGTGAATATTTCAAGACCAGTAAAGGTGGATTTTATGAAAAGGCATTCAGAACATGTTTGATGATGGTGCAGTTATTGTCAAATGTTTATAACAATACAAGTGCATTAGTGGTTTATAGAGTGTTGATGAGTGTACATATTGTTATTGTGGATAATACAGTGTGATTTTTAAATGCTAACAGTTGTAATTGGTGAATAAACTCTTTTAAGAGGTGGATAAACTTAATTTCTGAAAATTTCTGAAATTTCAGTGGTGGGTAAACTGTGTTTAGCCTGCTTGCGTTTAACGGCCTCCACTAGCCTACATCCCTGTTCAAGACCCAAGGCTGCATCTAGACTACTTATTGCTAAGGATATAGGCTACACTGCAGCTAGAAGTTAGGGAAGCACCAAAGGCGAGGAGAGGAGGGCATTAGGCTATTGACTAAATTTAATTGAGACATACTACTACGTGCTAACGTTAATGTTACTGCCATCAAGCTGCAATGATTTGCCGCGAATGAATGCCACCCAAATCGAGTCATCTTGTAGTGATGCGTGCAACGTAGCCTTTATTCCAATCCGCTATTGATAAGGCAAAAAATAATAATGGTAGGCTGAAATTATTTGAAACTAAAGTAACAAGTCAGATTTGTAAAATGTAAGGAGTAGAAATTACCGATATTCGTGTTAAAATGTAAGGAGTAAAAGTAAAAAGTCGCCTCAAAAATAAATAGTAAAGTAAAGTAAAAATATCTGAAAAATCTACCCATCTCTGTTTGTCTGTCTGTGTCTGTCTTTCTGTCTGTGTTTGCAGCATTGGGAAGGTTACTTTTAAAATGTAATCCACTATAGGTTATGGAATACATGCCCTAACGTGTATTTTGTAACATATTCCGATGGATTACTCATTCAGATCATTCAAAGTGAGTAACATATTTTGAATATTTTGGATTAAATCACCATTACATTATATGTTGTATTAGAAGAGGATGAAACAGTTATGTGAAGTTGTTGCGTGTGCGCGAGTGTGTTTGTGTGTGCGTGTGTGTGTGCGTGTGTGTGTATGTGTGCTTGTGTATGTGTGCTTGTGTGTACCTGTGATCTGGCATCCATACAACTCAAAGCGCAGGGCAATGCCATTCTTCCAGGTCCATGGTCGGATCCGGACAAACCGTGCAAGAACCGGCTGAGGAATGCGACTCAGAACTGGCTCTGTGGGGTTGTAGTTGGCATCGAACTGCATAGAACGAGACAGAGAAAGAGAGAGACAGACAACGTCAACAGAGAACGCTAAACAAGCTAATAACTAGATGTACCGCAGAGCGGTACAAAATATGACCGCCGCCCAGTCCAGCACATTTTTTCCACAAAAATAAATCACGCTGAAAGGCCTATATGATTCTAACTGTCTCACTAAATTGCATTATCCACACTCAATTCTCACTGGTATCTGCTAGACAACAAGTACCAAAACATGATTAGTTCATAGATTTCACATGTAAAATTCATTTTATACAAACCCACCCCCATCTTGCCTGTTCATAATTCTGAGAAATTCTTGAATTGTGTGCATGTGTGCGTGCACACGTTTATGTTTATGTGTGTGTGTGTGTGTGTGTGTGTGTGTGTGTGCGTGCTTGTGTGTTTGTTCAAGATGTGTGTTTGTGCATGTGCATGCATGCGTACATATGTCTACTGTGTGAGTATGTGTCATACGTATGATTACTGTGAATGTATGTGTGTGCGTGTGTATCTGTTTATGTGTGCACATGGAATGGGTTAACATGACCCCTGGAGGCAAACATACAGAAAAAATTGGTCATCCTAGGCCCTACGGTTCTCAAGATATTCACAGAAAACTGTGTCTGCCCTACTCTCCTTTCGGGGGGTCCAGTCCAGCGGGGGGGCTACAGATCAAAATGATGGTTCCATGCTATCCATGTAGGGTTACATGCCCACCAAGTTTCGTGTACCCCGGTCTTTCAGTGTCCCAGGAATCCTTGTTGGTGTACGGTCACTAAATGTACACATAAATAATTTTATTGTAAGGCCCCCCATGAACGAAAGTTCACAAAACTTGGCATGCATTCGGAAGGTGTCATAATGATCCTGGTGTCATAATGATCCTACACCTTCAATTTCAGCAGTTTTGACTATATTAGGTCACTAGATACCAGCGGTTAAACACCTCATTTTTACTTTTTGTGTTTAACTAGGGTGGCGCCATACATGAAATGAGTGGTTATGGAATGGGTTAACATGACCCCTGGAGGCAAACATACAGAAAAAAAAATTGGTCATCCTAGGCCCTACGGTTCTCAAGATATTCACAGAAAACTGTGTCTGCCCTACTCTCCTTTCGGGGGTCCAGTCCAGCAGGGGGCTACAGATCAAAATGATGGTTCCATGCTATCCATGTAGGGTTACATGCCCACCAAGTTTCGCGGTACCCGGTCTTTCAGTGTCCCAGGAATCCTTGTTGGTGTACGGTCACTAAATGTACACATAAATAATTTTATTGTAAAAGGCCCCCATGAACGAAAGTTCACAAAACTTGGCATGCATTCGGAAGGTGTCATAATGATCCTACACTTTCAATTTCGTGCAGTTTTGACCATGTCAGCCAGAGATATTGTGATGAAAACACCTATTTTTTTGCTGTTTAATTTTTAACTAGGTGGCGCTATACATGAAATAAGTGGTAACGGGATGGGTTGACATGCCCCCTTAAGACCAACATACAAAAAAAAGGTGGACCTCCTAGGCCCTACGGTTCTCGAGATATTCACAGAAAACTGTCTCCGGCCACCTACAGGCCAGTTGGTGTATAGTAACATAAATTAATTTATTGTGTGGCCCCCCATGAACGGAATTCCACGAAACTTGGCGTGCATTCAGAGGGTGTCATAATGATCCTACACTTCCAATTTCGTGCAGTTTTGACTATATTAGGTCACAGATACCCGCGGTTACAACACCTCATTTTTACTTTTTTGTGTTTAACTAGGTGGCGCTATACATGAAATGAGTGGTTATGGAATGGGTTGACATGGCCCCTTGAGATCAACATACAAAAAAAGAATGGTCCTCCTAAACCCTACGGTTCTCGAGATATTCACAGAAAACTGTGTCTGCCCTACCCTCCTTTCGGGGGGTCCAGTCCAGCGGGGGGGCTACAGATCAACGAAAAACGATGGTTCCATGCTATCCATGTGGGGTTACATGCCCACCAAGTTTCGCGGTACCCCGGTCTTTCAGTGTCCGGGGAATCCTTGGACGGAAATTTGGACAAAAAAAAAAAAAAAAAATAATAATAATCGCTTCGCGGCGGTCATAATTAGAGAAATGTATAGACATGTTAGGAAGGGTTGGCATGAACACACCCAGATGTAAACACAGAGTACCACACACACACACACACACACACACACACACACACACACACACACACACACACACACACGTCCCCATGCATGCTTCATCTCACATATGGGAAAACAAACAATCATAGATTTTCCAACACTCCATCAGGGACAAAGATCACCAGTTTTGGTGCAAGATGGAACTCGCAGAGCTAAGCCACCGGCACTGACAGTTGGTTAGGTCACTCTTACTGGTCCTTACGATCCCCCATCACCAGCAACAACATTTCACACAGACACACACACAGCATTTGTTTTACATACGTAACTTCTGTGCATGTGTAAATGTACTGTAGGCACTGTACTATACTGTAGGCTTTTGTAGATATGTGTATATTGTGCATATATATATATATATATATATATATACAGTATGTATACCCCTCCCTCTGTGTGTGTGTGTGTGTGTGTGTGTGTGCATTATGTCTATGTGCATGTGTATACGTGTGCATTGCACATAAAACACTCTCTGTGTGTGTGTGTGTGTGTGTGTGTGTGTGTGTGTCTGTCTATGTGCATGTGTATGTACGTGTGCAGTGCACATAAAGCAATCTCCGACCATGTGGCTCTTGCCGTTGCTTTTGCGGTAGACCATCCAGTCCTCTCCGTTGGTGCTGAGCTCCAGCTTGAACATGGTGACGTAGTACTGCTTCTGGGTCTGCTTGGACACCTCCCCCTGGGTGGCAATGCCCGCCAGCAGCTTCACAAACTGCAGGTCCACCTGGTGGAGGAGAGAGAAAGTGATAGAGAGGTGAGAAAGAGAGAGAGAGAGAGAGAGAGAGAGAGAGAGAGAATTCAGACTCAGTGACCACAGTCTAGCCATTCAAAAAAAGGCAGACTAAGAAGGTCCTGGTTGCCAAATGAGCAAAGAATATGTGGTCACTGCATAACAGGTGAGTGCACTTTCTTCTTCACTGTGTTCTTCACAAATATACGGAGCTCCTACTTTGACAGGCTTACAAGCCTAATCCCAGGGTTCTGAAATCTAGGAGAACAAGAAATAATGGTAGTCTTATTGGACAGCAGGGACACAGCAGGTTTTGCCGCCAAAAACACATCACCGAATGCCATAAGACAAGGGACAGTATAAATATAGTTATAGTATTTAGCAGACGCTTTTGTCCAAAGCGACATCATTTACAAAAGATTCACTAAACAAAAAGGCTGATGTGGTACATGAAAATGTAGCTAGAAATGTGGAGAATGTAATGCAAATCAAGCATTTTGGGCGATGTGGAGGCACAAGCCGGCAGCAGAGCAAATTCTCGGGAGACTATACCTCCGAGAATTAAAGAAAAAAAGCTAAAAGCATGTGTGAACTTTCAATAACACATACTAAGGAATCTACCCTTATTTTAGAGACTGTTCACATGTCTGTCTTAACCAGTATGGACATTTAATCTGAAAAGGCAAGTTATTCAACTCACACAGAATGTGACGTCCTGGTTTAACTGGGACAGTCCCGATTTTGAGTTGCTTGTCCCGATTCCTGACAAAACCCTGTCGGGGTGCTAAAATATCCTGGTTTACACCAATCACTATTAAAGTGTGGTCTTATTGTAAGAAAGTGTGATCTTATTGTATGAAAATGTACTTCATTTTCAGGGAAACAAATTCATTCATACGTATACACTCATTTTGACTGACACTTTTATCTAAAGCGACTTACATATGTCAATTATTACAAGGGCCAGTCTCCCCAAAGCATCTCAACGTAAAGTGCCTTGCTTAAGGGCACAACGGTGACAGCCTTGATTTTAACTTGTCTTGCTGCTGCATGTTAGCCCAGTTCCATATAGCCAGACTACCACCAGAGACTTTCTAATGAGGAGACACAGCACTCAAAAAATCCTCCATAGAAATGCATGGGGTTAGTTTGTAACGCCAATATGGCAGTTGTCTACGCATATCACACCCCTTCCGCGGCAAAACGTCAACATGTGAATACATTGAGCCAATCATGTTGTGTGTTGTGAACAGTGTTGTGTGTTAACCGTTACAAAGTAACGAGTTACAGTAACGTAACTACTTTTTCGAGTAAAAAGTAGTGTAACGTGTTACTACTGAAAATTTGGTAACGTAACGTAGTTCCTTTTTCATATCGGCGCAACGTTACTTTTCCCAGGGACAGATTTGACAGCGACGCTGCTTTCTCAGCTGCACGCTTGCGCAATAAGCACGAGCTCCACACGACAGCCTATGTGACAGAGGCTGGTAGCATGAAGTGCAATCATAGCTCCACACGGTACGTGACAGAGGCTGGTGGCAATGAAGAGCAATCATAGCAAGCGAGACGCAGCCAACGCTAACTTCTGAGGGATGGAGGTAGCCTATTCACATTACTTCTAACTCGTTGAAACTAAGGGGAGGAATGTGAGTGTTAGTTGTAGCCTAGCCTACACTGTCCCCTGATTTGTCTACTGCCGTTAACTCAACTGCCAGCCTATTGATACGATTTGCACTAGCTTTGCACCAAATTTCGGAGGAGCGCCTGTTTAATGAAAGAGTATAAGGCTATAAAATAAGCCCTCATATATTTTGTGTTCACCTATATGCCCAAGATGTAGCGAGGCTATTTTATTTGATATTGTTTCATAGGGCTTTAGTGGTGGTGTTGAAGCCTATAAGCCCAATGTTTTCTTGTCAAGTGCTCTGTTTGTGGCATTTTTTATAATAAAGAGCACAAAAGAAATACCTGTTATGTTCTCCATAGTAGAACTTTATGTAGGCCTACACATTTAGGAACAGATATTGGGTTCTGCCCAAAGTCGAGCAACGTAAAAGTAACGTAAAAGTAACGAGTAACATAAAAAGTTACTTTCCATAGAGGGTAACTAAGTAAAGTAACAGGTTACTTTTTTGAGAAGTAACGAGTAACGAGCAAACACTACTTTTTAAAAGTAACTTCCCCAACACTGGTTGTGAATATATTGAGCCAATAATGTGGTGTGTGTGTTGTGAAGACAACATGCCAATCATGTGTTGTGATCTCGCCGCTGGAGCAAGATTGGTGTCGTGAAGCCTTGCACACGCGCATTTCTGCCGAAATCGATGCCCTATGAGTTCCTAAAAAGCATTGCAATATGGCCGCCGAGTGGAGGGACTTGCCTAAAAGGACTTTGCTACCACCACATCAGGTTAGGTTCCAAAGCCCGTCTTCATCAAGCGTCACTGAACAACCACCATCACTAACTGACCACACAGCTGACTAGTGGATTGAATTCTCTCTCTCTCTCTCTCTCTCTCTCTGGTAGCTACTAAAGAATGTTGTAATTTCTGGTGATCCACAGAGGTCAGAGGGGAAAGGTCATGTCACCTGGATGTATTCCTTCTGGCTGTCGGTGCTGGGCATCCAAGCATGGTCTTCGTTGTAGAGACGGGCCTGTTGGGCGTTCCAGTGGCCATCAGCGAAGACGGACGAGGCCATTATCTGGTCATCAGAGATAAGACCGGACTCCATGCCAAGAACATAACTACAATGGAAGTCTGGGGGTCGCATTTTGAAAGAAAGACAAAAAGAAGCAAATCAAAGCCCCCAACACACCTAGACAGACAAACACATACATAGGCAACATCCACAATCCATTCTCTCTCTCTCTCACTCACACACACACACACACACACACACACATATAGATACCCTGACCAGTGCTGATGTATTGGGGTAGTACTCACGCTTTTTGAATTCTTTGTCAGTCATGTTGTAGCGGACGGAGAAGCCATCTTTGGCCACAGCCCCGTCCGTGCGGAAGGACAGAGACAAGATGCCCGTGGACGACTGGATCTTGAGGGGAACTGGAGGGGATCTTGGTGCCACAGTGACGACCAATCAGCGGGCCCACTGCAGATACACAGATACACAGACACACACACACACACACACACACACACACACACACACACACACACACACACACACACACACACACAGCAAAGAAAGCCGAGAATGGTAAACTTGAACTCCACATGAACGGCTTCAGTGCCAGGAGAGCCATGGAACTTGATCCCAGTAGAATGTGGCTTTGTTATGTGATGTTCTGATAGTAAAGTCTAAATAGCCTGTTGAGTCTCTTGAGATGTTTCTCTTTTCCTCTTCATCACCTTGTTACAGTTCAATCTCTCTCATCTTCATGTTTTCATCTTCATGGCAGACATGTTGACATGGGGGACATACACGTGGAAGTAAGTGGGAGAGCTAGGGGAGGGAGGGGCAAGACCTGGCATCCAGCAGGCATGAGACCAGTAGGGATGCACTGGCCTGAAGGCACAACGGTGGTGATGGAAGACTGACATTGATGATGGATGTACTGCACACTTTGCCGTCCTGGTTTAATGCTGTCCTGCTTTACAACTAGGTCATATCATAAACTGAGTACAGAAATATCATATATTTGGTCTAGCTGTCTATATGTACATATCTGTGGTTTTGTCTGTCTGTGCATATGTTATCCTCTCAGCTTGCAGCAGGTGTGTGTGTGTGTATGTGTGTGTGTTTGTGTGTGTGTGTATGTGTGCCTGTGTGTGAGTGTGTGTTATGCCCTCACCTTGTGGCAGGCCGTCGTATATGTCCAGCCAGTCGTACTTGCACTCGCCCTCTGCCCCCTGCAGGTCAAAGGTCAGGAAGATCAGTGTGACGTCCATGTGCGACGGCACGGTGATGATGAAGTTGCACTCCAGGTTGTGCGGGTACTTGTCCGGGAAGCCAGGTGACTCAATCACGCCCGACAGGCTGGTGAAGTTATGCGAGCAGTCAGACCCTGAGAAGCAGACAGAGGGAAGGTGCAGAGTTTAGTCATGACGTAAACACACACACACACAAGCATACGTGCACACACACACATGCATGCACACACAAAACACACACACACACACAGACCCTGAGAACCAAGGTGCTGTGTTTATTCATGAAGGTTTGAATCTGTATGCAGTGTGTAGCGCTGCTTAAAGGGAATATGCTTGGATCACTGACCTGCACACACACACACACACACCTATATGCACATAAACACACACACAAAAACACACACACACACTCACACACACATATGTATATGCACACAAAAACACACATATGGTGCTGAGTTAGATGAAGAGACAAGAGATGAAAAGAGAAGACGAGGCAAGACGGTGATGCAGTAAAACACAAGAGAAGATGAAAGAGAAGATGAAAGGGTGAAGGATAATAAGATGAAAGAGAAGAGAGAATATGGACACACAGAATGCAGAGACAATATAAGATGAAAGAGAAGAGAGAATATGGACACACAGAATGCAGAGACAATATAAGATGAAAGAGAAGAGAGAATATGGACACACAGAATGCAGAGACAATATAAGATGAAAGAGAAGAGAGAATATGGACACACAGAATGCAGAGACAATATAAGATGAAAGAGAAGAGAGAATATGGACACACAGAATGCAGAGACAATGTAAGATGAGACAGAACGTACAGAGAGAGGGAGAGAGAAGCCAGTAAAATAGGGGACTGAATGAGAAAATGTCTTTCTGTGGACGATGGAAAAAGCAAGACTTGACATGAGCACAGGGTGAAAGAGGGGAGGAGAAAGAGAATGAAGTGACGTTACTTACTTGCTGCGGGAACAGTGGTCTGGCTAAAGACCACATTTACATTAATGATAAAAAGCAAAGTTAAAACCACACAATTGCGGCAGACCATTTTCACAATAAGTGAAGCAGGGGAGGTTAAATCTCAAGTCGCTGACCACAATCACAGTTAATCACAGTTTCTCTCTTTGGTGGAAGTAGGTCACAAAACAACCAACAAAAGCTCTGACTTGTTGTTTGTTCTCTGATGACCCTCCCACATCAGATCTCAGCCAATGACCTCCCTTTTTGGGCCTATGCCATTGTAACAGTGCATCTGTGGTCAAATATAAGCTATTTTTAGACATGGAACATTTTTGTGGTCTTTGGGACTTTAGCTTTTTAACCATATTCCCCAGAGTTATATAGCTAAGTCGATACATACCCTCTCATCTCCGTGCATGTAGTTACTCTGTCTGACGCACCCACCACTAGCCTAGCTTAGCACAGGTTTCTCAAAGTGGACGGTTCCAATAGCCTACACCAATAGTGACCAAAGAACTCCATATTGTCCTATTTATATGCTGTATAGTTATGTACACAGTACGTGTACAAATAACAATGTCAAATGAGACACAGCTGTTTTGTAAGCATATACAGTACTACTGTAATTAGGCCTGTATGAAAAATCAAACAATATACCTGAGCCCATACAGTGGTGCCAAGTACAGAATCATGCCTGTTTTAATGCAGTGCCACTTGAGGGCATGAAGATCACAGGCATCCAATACTGCTTTACAGCCTTGTCCCTTGCACACACAGATTTCTCCAGACTCTCGAAATCTTTTAATGATGTTATACCTGTCAGGGACAGAAGACGACCCAAGAGCGCAAGTTCAAATTCAGAGTCTTTTATTGAAGGGTTCAGGGGGGAAGAGGAGTGAGAGAAACGTGAGGTCTTGGAGGTTCCGGTTCCAGGGGTGCCAGGGGTGTCAGGGGTTCCAGGGGTTCTCGGGGCTCTGGGGTTTTCCAAGTCTCCGGGGGGTTCCAGTCCAAGGTGCTGAGTGTGTCCCCCAGTGATCGAGCGGCGCCTCGGCTGAGGGTGGTGACGCGCCGGGCTCGGGCTTCGCCTGGTGGTCGGAGGCCTGGGGAATCACACACACACAACAGCAAGGTGAACAGCAGGCAGTAGTACAGACCAGGGCTAGGCACTAAACGTGCAGGAGAGACAGAAGGCAGATTTGAGTTACCGGGGGGGCTGAAGATCGGAGAGTAATCGAGAAGATCCGGAAGGCGGGTCGGGATAACCGGGGCAGTAGCACAGGAAGTCAAGAAAGGATCCGAATCACAGGTAGGAGTCAGAGAGTAGACAGGCAGGCAGGTTACTGGTCCAGGTTTGAAGACGATCTGACAGCGCTTGGCTGAAAAACAGGGCTTTATATACTGGGAGAGGTTAGTGGAGAAATGCAGTGCAGCTGGCAGAGTAATTAGAGCAGAGTGGGGCAAGGTGAGGATGGTGACTGGGAAATGCAGCGCAGCTGGCCAGGTAACAAGAGCAGAGCAGGGCGGAGCTCGTTAGGCAGAGTAGAGAGAGAGTGAGCAGAGTGGCAGAGAATTGAATCAATTAAGGTTGTTACCAGGGAGAGAGAATGCTCATGACAATACCATTGATGATGATGATATACTCAAACTCTTCACAATTTTATATTGAGGAACTTTATTTTGAAATTGTTCCGTTTGCTGTCGTAGTTTCTTGCAGATTGGTGAACCTCTACCCAGTTTTACTTCTGAGAGACTTTGCTTCTATCAGGTGTTCTTTTTTTATACCCAGTCATGTTACTGACCTGTTGCCAATTAACCTAATTAGTTGCCCTGTCCCAACTTTTTTGAGACATGTTGCTGGCATTAAATTAAAAAAGAGCTCATATTTCACTTTTTACATTTGATATGTTGTCTGTGTTCTATTGTGAATAAAACATGCATTTATGAGATTTGTAAATCATTGCATTCTGTTTTATTAACATTTTACACAACGTCCCAACTTTTTCAGCATTCGAGTTGTAATGGGAAGTCACCTCTCTGGTTATGGAATTAAATAAGTTTGGCATATTGTCTTCTAATAGCTGTTCCTTTAATGTTCTTGCTTGGTGATGCATACATGTCTTGCAGTACAAAGAGGATGCCATTTTCATTAGCGAGTGAAGATGGTTGCATTCAACAGTAGAGTCAAACATGTGACTGTGCAGTTGTGGGAACAGGTTCTTGTCTGAGCTGGCTGCTAGAACTTCATTGACAATGGCAGATCCTTGTGGAGGCTGACCATTTGTTGCTGTGGTCTCGCACACTGAAGCAATGCCTGGTGATGTTTTGCAAAGACCACTCCTGTCCTTCAGGGCTATAAAGGGATAAATTGGGCCCCTAAGTTGTCAGTGCTTGTGCGCAAATTAAGCAGGATAGTTTCCCCCTAACTTCTTTGCAACAAAGCTGGTGATGTAATTTACAGCTGCCTGCATGTTTCTGATAACCCCTCCAGGCCTGCAGTTTTTAAATTCTTCCTCAGTTATTCTTTCCTCAGGAGCAACATCACTGTTTGCAAAACGTACCACTGATGAGGAGGCTTGGAGGTGTCCTGAGCAGACAGTTCCTTTACCTTACCTGGTGCTTGAGAATCAGGCACTTGTATGCTGCCTTGAAATGAATTGCACTGGGATTGTTATTGGAGCTCCTCTGGCCTGGATGGCAGCAAAACAAGCTGTAGATGGTCTTGACTTGTAGGAATGCAGGAAAGCAAGCCAATAGTCAGACATTTATTCAGCTAGAGATCGTATAGTATGGGGCCTTTTGATGAAGCTGTCCAGAACTAGATACACACTGCTAAAAAGAAAAGCAAAGCCATAAACCTCACAGTGGGGTGTTCAGTCATACTTGCACTTTTGACCTGACCAGGCCACTGAAGATAAAGGCTGTAAACCACAGTGAGAGGTCACACCATGGTGAGACCAGGGAATACATGGCTATTTTACTAGGTGGGAAACTTACTTTCCAAAATGTCCTGGTTAAGAAGAGCTTGGTTTTTTAAATTGTTTTCAGTGACATTTTTAATGGCATTTGATTGTAGTTTGTTGTTTTATCCTCTAAGTGGCAGTCTTGGTTAAGCAAACTGTGGCTTTGGTGGATGCATCTCAAAATGTTATCGCAAGGGGACACTATCACAAATGTTAAGAAGTGATTTGAAAGTAACAAACCAAGGCTTACCTAAATTACAATTACGTATGTACCACACTGCTTCGTGGCTAACAATCGTATACACATGATTATTTTAATGATTTAGTTTATTTACTATCAGCCTATCAGATGTTGCCAGTAATATGTCTGGCATTCATTTTGAAATTATTATTATTATGAGAGAGGTGGTTGTCTAGCTGTTAGGTACACTCTAGAAAACAACACAAACGGTGTTGTCCCTTTATGGACATATTAATATGTAAAAAAAACAAACAAAAAAAAACACAAGTTGTGTTATTTTCATCACATCACATCTCATTTTAAGAGTGTATCTGGGCTTGGAAGTGTAATGTTAGAAAGCTGAGTCCCTGAACAAAGCACATAACCTCCCGGGGGACCGTCCCTGTCATTAGTATTCTATGCATGCTGCTCTGAATAACAGCTCCTACACACAGTTGTGTGCGTTGCAGTGCTGGAGACGCATCCCATTCACTTTACATGGGCTCACGTCCCCCGTTGCCGAACTGAATTGTGGGTCCGTTGCGTCGCGCTTCTCCCGTCGCTCGCGTTGAGAAGTTCAGCTGTTGCTGACTGCAACAGCTGACGGCACCGGCCAATCAAGCCAATCGACTGACAGCACCAACCAATCAAATTACGGTTATACTTCAAGTCATTTGCATATAGGTCGGGAACACCCACTGGCATGCGTTGACGGAACGCAAGTGTGTGTACTGTAGGAGCGGTAAGAGTATCAACCAAATACATATATAGAATGTTGATAGTCTGCTGGAATGCATCATGATTTAGCACTACTCGTCAACTTCCCACAGCAGTCTCCAGATAGGGCACACCCTTCTGACCCTGTTGTCGATGTTGGATTGTTGCACCCCCCACCCATCCCACCCCCACACACACACACCCAATACAGTAATGATTTATGTGTCTCGTTCACATAACTTCATATGGATCATAAAACTCTCTTGATTGCCTAAGTCATGACTCTTCGCCTGGAAACATGGCACAGTTGCGCCGGCAGACAATAGACACAGTTCAGCTACTACTGCCCAACATACTTCTCACTTGAATATTCCTATGGGAATGACTGAGCATGCCTGCCCTTAGATGGTCTGATCTGAACCTGGGCTGATGTTCTTATCAGCTCGGTGTGAAGCTCAGGACTGGTCCATCAACCTTCTTGGCACAAATACTCTGAGCTGGGGGTTTTAGGTGGGTGAGATAGTCTTTCTTGACTTACCATAATAATATCACTCTGCAATAAAGGTCCAGTAAAAAAAAAAACAATATGAACACAATGGTCAGTCAGAGTCATCAGTATGCAGTTATTGGTAACACTTTACTTGACGGGTGAGTTCATAACACATTCATAGCAGCTGTCATAAACTGCACATAAAGCATTCATGACTGTTTCATGAGACATGACTCAACATTCATACCAAACCTTTCATGAATGTGGAAGACAGAACGACGACAACTTGTCAAAATAAAAGTCCAACAATTGCAAGGCAGCATTGCCGTTTTTGTTCCAAACCTTTTACCTGATCACGTCACATCTGAGTCAATGTATTTGTGTAACCTGGATACCATTAATTTAATCACTCCAGCCTTTGTAAATGAATATCTTATGAAGTCTACATCAAATGTCACTTTACTATACAAGTTTTGAAGTATTCGTAATCACAGAGTTTAACACTGGGAGGTAAACTAGCCTACATTCAGCTGGCCCGTATTTGTGTAACCTGGAGCGGTTGGACATTCCCAGTAGCAAAAAATGAGAAATCATCTGCAAAGGTTACATCATAAAACAAATACATTTTTATGAAACAAAAATTATTTGCTTGACCATGTTCTGACTTTTTGGCACTGGAGTAGCCTGTTGACTCAGATGTGATGTGATCAGGTAAGAGGTTTGGAACAAAAACGGCAATGCTGCTTTGCGATGGACTTGTTGGACTTTTATTTTGACAAGTTGTTGTCATTCTGTCTTCCACATTCCTGAAAGGTTTGGTATGAATGTTAAGTCATGTCTCATGAAACAATCATGAATGCTTTATGTGGAGTTTATGACAGCTGCTATGAATGTGTTATGAACTCACCCGTCAAGTAAAGTGTAACCCAGTTAGGTAAAGGTAACAATATTGCACTTCATGTCAACACCATTTTCACATAAGGTAGTAGGCATCTGTAGTGACTACATACACTTAAATACAAACCACTATTATGTTAAGCAGTACCCTTAGCTACAGTTCCAAATTCCCAAACCTCCAAAT
This sequence comes from Alosa alosa, assembly GCF_017589495.1. Lineage (NCBI taxonomy): Eukaryota > Metazoa > Chordata > Actinopteri > Clupeiformes > Clupeidae > Alosa > Alosa alosa. Next base: position 26,932,109 of record NC_063195.1, on the reverse strand, counting down.
TCCCCACAGACCTCAGACTGAGTTCATTAATAAACAATACCATGTACGACATCCATTAAAATTCGGCACTTAGATTGTTTCATGAGTGGACAGAATAAGTTATGTGTGAATCAAACACAGGGTGGACTCGCTGGACAGATGCCTTGCCAAAAGACTTAGACAGGAATGAGGCCAAATACATCTTGGCAGCGGCCCAAAACAACAGGATTGCTAGGCCCAGGTCATTATCATGGGGCCATTTTAAAACCGCAGTGTTGTGTCCAACCGTTGTGTCACACTTTGACCAACTGTACATTCCTCAAATCAGTTTTGTAGTCGGCTTCTTCAGCCAAGCCCTTGGCCTACAAGCTGATAATCCATTTCTTAGGGCACAGTGTATTTCTTATTTCTCTGCATGGCTTTAAACTAGCATTAACATTTCATTTTATTAATGTTCCATTAAATTTGATCTATTAATCTATTGAATATGGTGTCTTTAATTACCCAGTTAACATTATAGTTCAATAATTTCTCACCTCCAATCTTGATAGTTTTATGTCAGATTCATGATTCATGCTTTCTCTTTACAGTGAATGCATATATCTGCTTACTCAGAATCCCACTTTTGATGTCTGTTTTTAACAGCTTTTCTCCTCCATCTGACCTTTTAAAACACTTTTACAAACTTTATGACTGAGTGTCACATATTAACACACATGTACACCAACTCACTCTCTCTCTCTCTCTCTCTCTCTCTCTCTCACTCACTCACTCACTCACACACACACACACACACACAGACACACACACACACACACACACACACACACACACACACAGATGCCCGCCTGCATGCCCCAGGGCAAACTTGTTAACTGACCAGTATTCAGTCCCAAATCCAGTCATGTCCCAGTGCCCACAGTCTTAAATACTGCAGGGGGGCAGTGTGGCTCCTGATAATGACTGACAAAGACTCTTTCATTTACTCTTTCAAGATTAGTCACTGTGTTTCTGTGGTGTTCTGGCAACGGTGACTTTGAGCACAAGTTGAGGGTTGTGTGGGTTGTAATCCTCTGTGTGGTGTAATTTTGTTCCAAGATAAAAGTCCTCTCAGACAATGATTAGCCAACCAGAAAGGTGTGTCAATTAAATAGACATGATCACATTCTCTCATTTCACACTGTGGTTATGAGGTTTGTGGTTTTAACCAGAAAGGTGTGTCAATTAAATAGACATGATCACATTCTCTCATTTCACACTGTGGTTTGGGGAAAAAGAGAATACTGTTTTCTTCCCGTTAACGGAATTCAATTGGCCACAAGGATATAAAACAAATGTACTTTGAGTAGTTGGTGAGTTCTCTTAAAAATAGTCTGATGTTGTAAATGTTTTATATCGTCACTCATTACAGTATAAAGGTCAACGTAAATTCAGGAGATACGATGTAGAATCTGTCCAAAGATTAATACCACCAGAGTCTGGAGGGTCACTGGTGTTTGAAAATATCAGACTCAGATCTGTACAGCAGAGTATAGACCCCAGTTCATCCAGCACTTCATCACCTAGTTAACACATTAAAGTAAGTGAGTGTGAAGTGTTGGATGTTTTGGGTCAACTTGGCCAACCACAATGGTCATTTTAGTAATGGTAATAATTAATTTGGTTGACAAAAGCATTGTAATGTGTTAATGATTTGATGCATTTTGTAGTGCAGAAGGTCTGTTACATTTGGTGGCCCATACGATGGTGTTAGACCCTCAGAATTTGCCAACTAAATTCACATTCCAAAGAGAGATGTATCACAGTTGTTTAAAGTTTGATATCAATCTGAGCCAGGGGGTCTGGAGGGACATGGGGAGAGAGATTAGAATGAGAGTGAGACAAGTCACTACCTGTTTCAGCTGAAATTGTGTGGGTTCAGGTCTTTAACAGGTGTTTAGAATTCCACTGAAATGTTTATCAGTCTTTTTGATCACCTCTGTATTTAAACAGCACAGCTGAGTGAAACTTAGTAATAAGAAGTTCAAGACATTCTTAATTGCCAAAAAGAGGGATTTATTCATGACCTGTCCATGACAAAGGGCACTTGTAACAAGAAAACAAAAACGCATGGCAGACTTCTTCACGGCATTTTACTGCCATGTCAACAACAACTTCTTCTCTAAAGCAATCCTCTGTCACTATCAACCCCCCCCGCATAACCATGGCAACACAAATGCCTTCCCTCGGCTACAGGTAGCAGGTGACTACCGGGATTCCTCCTTCTCCAGGAGTCCCCTGTAGACGGCGATCTCCTGCTCCAGGCGGCTCTTGATGTCCAGCAGCATCTTGTACTCGCTGCCCTGCTGCTCGATGCTGGAGCGCATGTGCGACAGTTCCTGCTCCAGCATGTTGATCTGGTTCTGGTAGCCAGCATAGGCATGTGGCTGTGCTTTCTGCAAAGGCTTAGAGTTGCAGAACTGTGAGGTCGGAACACCTGTGTTCTATGTGCATGCATGCTATTTCTGCACTGTGTGAGAGTTGCAGAACAAATGTGGTGAGGTTCGGAACACCTGTGTGTGGTGCATGTGCATGCACGCGTATATAGGCCCTACTGATGTCACAGAAAGTATGTGTCATACGGGGGATTACTGATGAATGTTTTGTGCAGTTTTGACCATGTCAGCCAGAGATATTGTGATGTATCTTTTGGTTTTTAACATGTGCATATGGAATGGGTTGACATGCCCCTGGAGACCAACATACAAAAAAAAAATTGGTCATCCTATTGTGTGGCCCCCACGGTTCTCAAGATATTCCAGAAAACTCACAGATACCCGCGATTACAACCATTTTACTTTTTGTGTTTAACTAGGTGGCTATACATGAAATGAGTGGTTATGGAATGGGGGTCCAGTCCAGCACGGTTCTCAAGATATTCACAGAAAACTGTGTTCGCCCTACCCTCCTTTCGGGGTCCAGTCCAGCTGGGGGCTACAGATCAAAACGAAAAAAGGAGGTTCCATGCTATCCATGTGGGGTTACATGCCCACCAAGTTTCATGTACCCCGGTCTTACAGTGTCCGGGGAATCCTTGACGGAAATTTGGACATGCGAAAAATAAAAAAATAAAAAATCTGACTAAACCTATATGACCGCTGCTTCGCTGCGTGGCGGTCATAATAAATTAGACACTGATGGCACAGTGCTCTGTTATAAGTATTTTTTCTCAACTAAAAATGCGTTGCGCTAGTTGCGCGGGTACTTGGCTAAAAAAATATTTCACATGGGGTACATCACTGAAAAAAGGTTGAGAACCACTGGTTTAGAACGTTTCTTCATGTCTGTTATTTTGTGTTGGTTTGTTTGGTTGGTTGGTTGGTTATTTGCTGTTGATTTAGCTAAAGCTTTCATTGAAGGGACGATCATGTGTCAGTGGACAGGATATAATTTGTGCCAATGAGAAGGAATTTGTCCATTTTATAACAAAGATTGTATTCATTACATGAGGCTCATCAGCAAAGCTTCATTACTGTTAAATGAGGTCACCGTGGATGCTATGGCCTCTTTTTGCTGTAAGCACAACACAATTCATTTGTATTTAGCAGATTATGACAGTAATAACATTAAATATTCTATGAAGTTTATAACTGGGCGTCACCTGATGCAACAGTGCTGTGGCCAGTTTGCCTACATCTTGTATAAACCCCTGTCTACGGCAAAACTGCTCCATGCACTTAACCATTCCATAAAGGCTAAAAATAATTATGTCTTTTTTGGAAAGAGATTGATGTTACAGTAATATACTGTATTTACAAATATATTTTGGCCTCCGGTGCTTACATAAGAAGCTGACTTTGACACTAACAGTCGGCGTGCAGGAGAGGAGTGAGGAAGTGTCATTCCACATTTTAGGACGATAAGCCCTAAAAGTCTTAACAGCGTTCCACCCCATGACCGCTACCCCTGAATTCCTTTGGCCTCATGCCTCAGTTAGGAAAAAGTGAGCGGCGTCTCCAGCCAAGGTCTCATATTACAGCAAACCGGGGAATGGAGGAATGGACTCAGAGAAAGGGGTATTTTCATGTTTTGAGTGAAGGCTTTTATGCAGGTCATTGGACTGTAAAGTATAATATGACCATATTAGACTATATTCATACCAAAAGCCCATTAGAGAAGTCACAGGAAAGAATTCAGCTTCTGGAAAGAATACCCTGCTCTAAGCCCATTTTGATACTGCTCATAAATCACCGTTGTGCGTGTTTGGCAGTGTTTTGGGTCTGTTTGATTCTATCTGCTCCCCCTCTTGCATCATCATGCTGGTGTTTAGCTTTCTCCAGCGGAGCGGCGGCAGCTCTCCCCCTCAACCCTCTCATAACATCTCCCATCTCCCTCCATTTCCTGCACATGCATGACACACTCTATCCTGGCCTTACGTAAGACCACTGGCTCTGACCAGGCTCTTCCTTTTTAACTATGTACTTGAACAAGGTACTTCACTTCACTTTCCTCACACCAAAGTCTATCCTGTTATGCTTCATATGAACAATCCCTAAATGATATAATTTACATAATACTAGCACCGGTATGTTTCAAATTATTTACTTGACTATGAGTATTAAAACTGGATTTTTCAGTAATGATTGTGAGTATATACATTACATAATTAGAGTGTTTATAAATGAACTTAAACGCATTTACAACTACATGTCCTACAAAGTATTACACTTGGCTTCTCAGTAGTGATAATGTGTCCATATTTACATTGCATTGGTTTATAAGTAGTGTAATATTTTCACTGCAAAACTAAGTTAAATCTGAAACTCGGTAATTTGCTCTCAGTAACGTTGCGTGTGTCAAGCCATGTAGTCCTATCCTGAGCGCTCCCAGACTCACCATGCTCTGTTGAGACTGGAGCTCGATCTCCAGGCCCTGCATTGTGCGCCTAAGGTCGTTGATCTCTGTCTTGGTCGTCTGGATGGTCTCTGTGCTCATGGCCACCTCCTTGCTCAGGGCACTGGACTGTAACACACACACACACACACAGAGAGAGAGAGAGAAAAAAAGAGAGAATCACTTTTCTGTCCAATTTACCACAGTGAAGAAACAATGGATACATTCAGTAGAATCATCCTTCTGTGTCGAGACATCCTTAATGTCTGCAAACATCATCCCTGTATTTCAATGGCAGAATTGTGTTTGAATTGAGTTTGACTGCTTCTGATGTCGAGCTGTAACATGTTAGTTAAATTGCGACACTATAATTGACCGATTTGCTTCATTATTGGTGAGGTTTAATTATCCTTGATGCTAGGAAGTTGCATTCTTCTGCCAGAAATGGATATGGCTTCATTGCCAGAAAAGTTTGGCAAGAATAGTAAAAAAATAGAGAAACTATTATTCGTTTCATTACATCTCATTATTATTAGCTTTGCCGTTTCATGTTTCAAACAAGTTTATTCAAGTTACCATCAATCACAATTTCACCTAAAAGTGTCTTTGTGCAGTGCTTGTTTGTGACAGTCGGTGCAGCTGTCTATATATCTGTCCATCTACAGACCTTGTCTCTGTCTGACCCACCTTGTCGTTGAACCAGGCCTCTTGGTCGCGGCGGTGTTTGTCGATCATGCCCTCGTACTGACTGCGGACCTCGTCCAGAACCCTGTTGAGGTCCTGCTGGGGTGCGGCGTCCACCTCCACGTTCACGTTGTGGGTGATCTGGGAGCGGAGGGCAGCGAGCTCCTACAAAGGGCAGACGAAAAGGACGATGGATGATGTCATGTCAGTGATGTTTGATGTGTTATATCATTATCAAACAGTGTGCAAACTCTTGAGGAAACACCTTGTGTACAGGGGGACATGGAGGTGGTTTAGTGATAATGGATAAGTTAAGATGATTATGGATAAGTTAACTCTCAGTAAGTAATGAACCTTCTGAAGGAAGAGCTTGTTGGCTGTGTTTTGTCAGGAGAATGAAGCCACAGGGCTCCTTTATTAGAAGGCTTACCACTTCCTCTGGGTTAACCTACTGTGTTTGACACCAAAACCACTTACTTAAAATGCACAACCTAGGATGAGTCATGCTCTGTTTTTTTTAAGGCAACCATTTTAACAGGTCGTGTGAAATGTGTGCACCTTTGCGTGTGTGTGCACACACCTGTATCATATTGCATTACCGCTCCCTTGCTAAGCAGGTGGCTGAAAACTAAAGATTAAATATATGAAGCTGTACATGGCTGTGGTTTAGCACTGTGCTATGCCATAGATAGAAGGCAGAAAAGATGGAAGGATGAAGGAAAGAAAGAAAGAAAGAAAGAAAGAAAGAGGAAAAAAGCCCAGAAAACCCAGGAGGTGTCATTGCAAGATATAGAGAGAATGTGCACTCATTTTACTCAATTGTGTGCTCATTTTACTAGATTATGCACAATTTACTAAATCATTTTTTTTACAAAAATTAAAATGAGACCACAATTTAGTCACATGAGTGCACTATTCAATAAAATGTGTGCACGTTTAAGTAAATTATGTGCTCATTTTCGTAAATTGAGAGCACAATCTAGTAAATTGAGAGCACAATTTAGTAAAATGAGCGCACGTTTTCTAGATATACATAAAAAAATATCTTGCAATAACACCTCCAGGGTTCCGTAGAAAACTGTTCCTGGGGTGTATTTTGTACCTCCTGGTGGTTCTTCCTGAGGAAGGCAAGCTCGTCCTGCAGGCTCTCGATCTGCATCTCCAGGTCAGCCTTGGTCAGGGTGGTCTGGTCCAGCAGGCGACGCAGGTTGCCAATGTCCGCCTCCACAGACTGGCGCATCATCAGCTCATGGTCAAACCTGCCACAGGTGACGTACACACAGGTACAGGTGAGAATGTGACCTCAGGCAAAATGCTGATCATACAACTAAACAGGTGGAGTGAACTGGAAATGGATCAGGACAAAAGGTTTCGGTCATATTTGTGTTTTATGAGGGAGGTTTTTATAGACTCACTTCGTCTTGAAGTCGTCAGCAGCCAGTTTTGCGTTGTCGATCTGCAGCAGGATGTTGGCGTTGTCGATGGTAGCACCGTTGATCTAGCGAGAGAGAGGGCGTGGTGCAAATGTTTACACAGCCTGGTTGCAACACATTAACCCAGGCTTAACACCTTGATAAGGGTGCTGAAAGGTGCATGAAACAATACAGAAACAATCTGTAAACCCATCAGAGACAGCTACATTCTCAACTCTACTAGCGATATTCTTGAAACTCTATTAGCGATAAACTGGAAAACTTTCGGCTTTGAAATTGATTGTGCTTGAACTTGTTTCTGCCACAAATCACATATACATTTCATATTTATCACAATTATTGTTTTATTATTTGAATTATGATGTGCTAGGTTCTTCTGTCAAGAATCAAACTCCATTGCAGGTTTCATTGTGTGTGTGTGTGTGTGTGTGTGTGTGTGTGTGTTTCTAACTCCTAATGGGCAGTAATATGAGCCGTGTCTGGGGAGCCATAACATGCACACGCCACATTTGTAATTCAAAGCAGGAAGCGGCTCTCAGTCTCATTCCTAACCTGCCTTGTGATCTAAAAAGAGTGAGGCAATGAAACGGAGTCACTGTTTCAGTGCAATTCACAGTTGACCATTACACTGGGGGAACAGTGGGGTGTGGCCCTTGGCAACATGCAACTGTTCTACACTCTGTTCTGTTCTATTCTATTCCATTCTATTCCAGCTATTTTTTTCTTCTATTTTAGTCTATGTCATTTTCCTCTGTTCATTTTTGCTCTATTCAATTCCATTCTATAAAATGTCCTCCTTAAACCCATGCCAGCTCACCTTGTCCTTCAGGTCGTTGATGATGGCCCAGTAGTTGCTGTAGTCCCGCTCGGCGGCCGGGCCCTTCTGCTCATAGTACTCCCTGATCTTCACCTCCAGCTCGGCGTTGGCCTTCTCCAGCGAGCGCACCTTGTCCAGGTAGTTGGCCAGGCGGTCGTTCAGGTTCTGCATGGTGGCCTTCTCGTTCACGTGGACTCTGTCCGAGTCCAGGGCGCTGGACAGGTTAAAGCCGCCGCCCGCCGCCGCCGCCGCCACCCATGCCCATGCCCATGCCCATGCCCATGCCGCCACCGTAGCCTGAGGAGAGAGTGCGCATGGACGAGGAGGAGATGCGCGTGCCACCTCCGGCGCCGCCGCCGTAGACGCTGAAGGCCTTGGGCGCGGACGACATGGTGCCCACGCGACGCTGGGAGATGATGGTGGAGCCGCCGCTGTAGGCGGGGCCGCTGGACCGCTGGTAGCTGTACATGCTGCTGAGTCTGAGGGTGCTGGACGAGAGAGAGAGAGAGGTGGATAGGACTGGACAGGATTGGGAGTCTCTCCTGGAAGTCTGCAACTGCATCCAAGGCTGGACGGGCCTCATATAGTCCTGGCCAAGCCTTGGGGGCGGGCCCTATGGGGTGAGTGGGGAGGGGACGTTGGAGGTGTGTGTGTGTGTGTGTGTGTGTGTGTTTATGTGTGTGTGTGTGTGTGTGTGTGTGCCAGAAAGACAGACAGAAAAGAAACAGAAAAAATGAGAGAGAGAGAGAGAGTTTTTCCCTCCCACACTTTACGACCAGAGCCTGGCACACACAGATACCGCTGTGTTTGCCTTAAAGGCCCAGCTCACTTCACACACACATGAAGGAAGCACAGAAGAATGTGTGTGTGTTTCATGCCCATGCCCATGCCCATGCCCATGCCCATGCCCATGCCCATGCCCATGCCCATGCCCATGCCCATGCCCATGCCCATGCCCATGCCCATGCCCATGCCCATGCCCATGCCCATGCCCATGCCCATGCCCATGCCCATGCCCATGCCGCCACCGTAGCCTGAGGAGAGAGTGCGCATGGACGAGGAGGAGATGCGCTGCAGCCACCTCCGCCGCCGCCGCCACCCATGCCCATGCCCATGCCCATGCCCATGCCCATGCCCATGCCCATGCCCATGCCCATGCCCATGCCCATGCCCATGCCCATGCCCATGCCCATGCCCATGCCCATGCCCATGCCCATGCCCATGCCCATGCCCATGCCCATGCCCATGCCCATGCCCATGCCCATGCCCATGCCCATGCCCATGCCCATGCCCATGCCCATGCCCATGCCCATGCCCATGCCCATGCCGCCACCGTAGCCTGAGGAGAGAGTGCGCATGGACGAGGAGGAGATGCGCTGCAGCCACCTCCGCCGCCGCCGCCACCCATGCCCATGCCCATGCCCATGCCCATGCCCATGCCCATGCCCATGCCCATGCCCATGCCCATGCCCATGCCCATGCCCATGCCCATGCCCATGCCCATGCCCATGCCCATGCCCATGCCCATGCCCATGCCCATGCCCATGCCCATGCCCATGCCCATGCCCATGCCCATGCCCATGCCCATGCCCATGCCCATGCCGCCACCGTAGCCTGAGGAGAGAGTGCGCATGGACGAGGAGGAGATGCGCTGCAGCCACCTCCGCCGCCGCCGCCACCCATGCCCATGCCCATGCCCATGCCCATGCCCATGCCCATGCCCATGCCCATGCCCATGCCCATGCCCATGCCCATGCCCATGCCCATGCCCATGCCCATGCCCATGCCCATGCCCATGCCCATGCCCATGCCCATGCCCATGCCCATGCCCATGCCCATGCCCATGCCCATGCCCATGCCCATGCCCATGCCCTGCATTGGTATGTTTATGACTGTGCATGTATAGTTTTGTGAAGATATGTGTGTGTGTGTGTGTGTGTGAGAGAGAGAAAGAGAGAGAGGGGGGGGGAGCAGTGTCTCAATGAGTGAATGGGAATGAGACTGTAATCTCAGGTTATTTGTGCCTGAGGCAAGAACCCACACGTTGGTACTCATACAGCCAAAATATTTGTGTGCATGTCTACTTATGCTTGGGTGGGTGTCTGTCTCTATGTGTGTATGTATCATAGTGTGTATGCATTTACATAATTGAGATTTACGAGGATGTCTCTCTCTGTCTCTCTCTCTCTCTGTTTGTGTGTGTGTCTGTGTGTGTGTGTGGCTGTTTGAGGCAACTCGTATTGCGATATTACGATTTTGCACCTGTATTGACTTTTGGCCATTGATAAATGAAATACAAACATATAAAATGATACATGCCATTGTCAAGCATAAGCTTGAAGCATGAAGAACCACACCATGCCCCTTAGGTCAATATTTAACTTGCAGTTGAAAGTTTAAGGAATGTCAAAAAGGCAAGTTGAAAAGAGAGTTTGCACAATGGAATGATTTTGGATCCAAATTATGTGTTGCGCAGACACTGTTCCAGGTTCCTCAAGGCGTGCCCTCGGCCATGTTCAGGGGGTGATACGGTTGGCAGGCTGCTCTACTCTTACGAAGGACTCTGTTTGTGGATAGATTGGTTTTAATTGAGGGCTATCTCCATGCCTCCCTTCATAGAAATCTCTCTAATGCGGATAATAAGGTACTTCTCTGGGTTTGGGTCATTAGTTTGGTTTGCTTTTGGGAGACCCCCCCCCCCCCCCCACCCAAATTTTGTTGCGGGTATTATTATCACAGATTCAGAGCAGACACACCTTGGAGCAAGTGAATCAATCTTTCTACAATACCAGAGTGTTTCGCCTCAATTTATATTGAATTGACCGGTTTCATTACACCTATAAAGATACAATAACCATTATAAGATCTTATAACCTTTACAAGAATGATAAAAACATAGTAATTCATAATATAATAAAATTCCAGCAGGGAGGATACTATGGCTCTGGTTGAAACGGAATGCAGCAGTTTGTTGCCTTGATATAGAGTTGTCTCTCTAGACATGACTTGACTATACATGGATAGAATGCATCTTTTAAGAATGAGCATAGCACTCTAGAATCTTTGCTTGACACTACACTATGATGTTAGCAACCACAGGAGCGTTAAGTAAGGGAGAACGGCCGCCGAGGTGTCCTGTTATACGTAATTAATGGACGAGGGTGAGAGGCAAAGAAAAGGAGTTGCCCCTGCCCAAGTCCATTAATTCCGTATAACAGGACACCTTGAAGGCCGTTATCCCACTTATCACCCGGTTGCCACTAAAGTCATGCCTTTAACACGCAAAGGAAACAAGTGGTTACGTTTAAAAAGAAGCCGACTTGTACAGTTTGTTGAGGGCCTACAACTTTCTTTGGCCCTGTAACAGCGATTGTACGGACAGTTAGCTTGTTTACAGTTGATTCCATTGTTGCGAAGCTTGCTTTCAGGCTCAACCATCGTCCTACGTTTTATAGTTACCATTCATAAGCATTGATATGGAACGGTGATTAAACTTTTTTTTACAGATCTACTTCATAGGTGTCTTGTTATTCAGAATTAATAGCCACCCCACCAGCCAATCAGAAAAGAGTATTTCTTCTCTTCGGGTGATAAACTAAACTAGCATCCGACCAGATGCTATATCAATGGTTACAGCAACGGATAGTTCAGTGTTTATTTCTCGCTAGATTTTGACAAATCTAAGCAAAACAATTCCAAACATTTCACATTTCCACAGATTCAGCAGCTGCTACCAGTGTCTTCCGCCATCTTTGTTTTCTTTTCCCAGCTGTTTCAGACGTTGCCGCAAAGGTTTATGGGTAGTAGGGAGCTTGAAGGATACATTGATGCTGCCTTACAAACAACCATTATTGGGGTAATTTTAAGATATCTCAAAGGCAGAAAGCAGGACAAATCGTTTTTTAAAAGGCAACCGTTGTTTTGAACAGAGCCTATGAGTGTGTGGTGGGCCCTGGTTTTGATGAGGTCATAGTCTGAGGTGGAGCCAAGCACTGGAGACTCTCTAATCCCTGTGCAGAGTAAACCCAACTACAGTTGCTATGCAAACACGGATGACTCGTCTGGGTTAGTGAGTATCCTGGTGGTTATGTCAGTCAGTCAGTGGGCCATTGTGCGGCCCCTCCTTTAAACTGTGTATGTAGGAGGAGAGGGGAGTGGAGGTGGTGGTTTTAGGGGCCGTGCACACAACGCCGGTTTTTGTGAAACCGGTGAGGTTTTGTTAACGGTCACGTCTTGCATGTACACGACGCCGGCAGTTTAGGAGACTGAAACCGACAGCTTTTGACACCGGCTTCCGAAGTGGGAACTTTTGAAACCCCTGGCTAACTTTCGCTGTGTAGACGCCTGTAGGTGCGAAGCCAGCAACTTTATGACGACATAGCCCCACCTCTCAACTCAGCCACGGCACTCGACCTGACATGTTGCTTGTCAAAACAAACCAAACCATTTATTTATCATATTAAAATGTTTTTCTTTCCCCTGTCATGATTTATGTGCACAATGTAGCCTATCAGCCTTTAGTGGCTAAGTTGGAAGCACACGTTAGCTTAACTTAGTTAAACATTAGCTTACTGCATGTTAGTGTTTTCTCCAGTGGTGCTCAGACCTAATGCAATGCGTAGGCTAAGCATTTGAAATTTCACATAGCAGTCACATACCTTGAAAATGAACTTTATTAGTTTAACAGTTGAATTGAAAACCGAATTGTCTGTAGTCTCCTTATTTCATGCGACTGCTTAACCAGAGCACTTATTAGACATTCTCTGGCTTAACAAACTGTTTCAACAATGTTTTCTTCTACGCGATTCACGCGAATTTATCGTGAAGCTTCTGCACAGCGGCGCCATCGACTGGTCTGGCATATGCACTACAGCACATTTAGCCGGTTACACCTCTGTGTGTACACGCAAGGTTTTTTCTTGCCGGAGTCGTTAAAGGTGTGAAAGCGGTAAGAGAAAATCCACCCGGCGGTGTCGTGTAAACGGCCTCTTAGGGGGGTTCTCTGACCTGGTGAGGGTTAAAGGGGGGGGAGACCCCCTCAGGGCTGTTGTTATTGGAGCCAGACAACGGGAGGGAGAGGAGAGGGGTGGTGAGATAAGGCTTGGACCCCAGCCACCTCCTCCCAGCCCCTACTCCTCCTCCACCACCCCATCAGACCACGCCGCACATCTGGAGTCCAGTATCGCCTCAGATACTCCCCTGAGGAAGAGGAGAGAGAGAGAGATGGGAGGGAAAGGGCAAAGTAAAAACTGTGGTAATTGTGAGAAAGTTAGCCTGCTATGATCACCATTTCTCCTTCTCTCTCTCTCTCTCTCTCCCTCTTTCTCTCTCTCTATCTGTCCCTCTGCCTTCCCCTTAGTACCTCCTTCCCTTTTTTCTGTTCCTCTTTTCCTCCCCTTCTCCCTCCCTCCCACTCTCTGTCCCTTTAACCCTCTCCCCTTTCCCTGCCTCTTCCTCTCTTTCACCCTGATCTCTCTCTCTCCCTTTCTCTTTGTGTTGGGGGCTCATGTGCTTCCTGTTTCAGAACAACAGCACTGATAAGGAGATACAATACAGGACCAGCCAAGCCTTCACTTCCCTTAGAGCTTTTCTACACTGGCCATGAAAAAGGACTCCTATAAAAACACCACGCATGAATGTCAGCCGCTGAGGAGCTGTTCTAAGTGGACCGGGCTGTGCAGAGCTGCTCTACTGTGTCACGTCAGAGAACAGCGTGTTCTAATGCATTTGGGATGAAGGGAGAGAAACGGTCACAGGGAATGAGGCACAGCTGTGGGGGAGCGCACACACACACACACACACACAGAAACGCACACCCACACACACACACAGAAACGCACACCCACACACACACACACAGAAACGCACACACACACACACACACACACACACACACACACACACACACAGAAACGCACACACACACACAAACACACACACACACACACACACACACAGAAACACACACAGAAACGCACACCCACACACAGAAACGCACACCCACACACACACACACACACACACACACACACAGAAACGCACACACTCACACACAGAAACGCACACACACACACACACACACAGACAACACACACACACACACACACACACACACACACAGAAACGCACACGCATACAAACACACACACACACACACACACACACACACACACACACACACACACACACACAAACAGCAAAACCCAGCTTATCACTACTCTATAGTAAGAGGAGAAAATTTGACACAGACACACAGGTGTCTGTTTTTTGTTGGGGTTGTATTCTTTCACAATCTGCCATTTTGGTGGAGGTCTACTTGCCCAACCCAAGGGGCCCACCACTCTAAACACATTCATCCTTCAATGGCACCAGGGGTCCATCCATCCACACCACTCCCACCCAGCTAGACAGAGAGAGAGAGAGAGAGAGAGCATAAAGGGAGTTGGTTAATGGAGGGGAGTTTTTGCTGTTTTCGTAATACCCGAGTGCCGGCCAACACAATAGATGAGAAACACATGGGAAGCGGCTCTTGGGGTATTGCTCGTGGGGTATTGCTCGTGGGGTATTGCTCTTGGGGTATTGCTCTTGGGGTATTGCTCTTGGGGTATTGCTCGTGGCGTCCAGAACTGGCTTTTGTGCTGGGGTTGGATTTGGTGTGCTGTCTGCACAGCACAGGTAATTGAAACACGGAATTTTGGTGTGGACTTCTACAAAAACAGAACAGAATGCAATTCAACCTCCTTGCCTGCCTGCCTGCCTACCTACCTACCTAACTAACTAAATAACCAGCTACAATAGTTACAAGTGCAATAATTCAAAGCCTTAGAGATATTAGACCAGATTGAGATCTAGACATGCATTCCATCCATCATGTTACGGGTAGATGTGGTAGATGTGGGCGTTGTGAGGTGGATGTTAAAGCACTCAGAGATGTAGAGAGGTAGCAAGATGGGTATTTATTTTTCCCAATTAAGGCCCGATGGGCAAAAAATAATTAAGAAAAGGTTTAACAAAAACAAAATAATAATGAAAAAAAAATACTTTTAATAAACAAAGCAAACTGACACGATAGTCAAAAACAATAATTCAATACCAAATTTTGTCGACAATAGACTAATTGCAGTCAATAACAGTTTGAGCACTAGACTTACGTCTCTTCACCATTCCTCCCCCAATAGACTGAATCCCCCATGATAAACAGGCCTGAACATTCCCTTACAATTGGGCCAAACCAATATAATAAAAAGCATCAGGGGTGTTTACAGGCCAAAATATAACTAAGCTAAAAACCGCACAAAATAACACATTCTAACTAACTAGAAAATAAATTAATACATTTAAACTTAATTGCTAATGTTTGGCATAACCAAACAGTACCCAACAGCTAAATAATATTTTATTACATTTTAATTACAACACGGGTGAACTTCCGGTTCCCAGGAAGTCACAATATGTTTTTAAACAGTGTAAACAGAGACGGTTGTTAACTATACTTAATTATAGAATCTTTGGTGTAAACGCGGCATTCACTCCTTTACAAACAGAAGAAGACGTGACAGTGGACACCAGTAGGACAAACATGTAACGGCGTGATAATGACATTCTATGTAATGACTAAAGCTAAATAAACGGAACATTTAAGACATGACATAGTGTGATTATTTTAACAGACGTACCGTGATTGAATGGTGAATGTTTTAAACTGTAGGGAGTTGTGGTGTTGTGTGTAGTTTTAGCGATAGCTTCGCCCGTAGTGTTTGTTTTTTAACTATAGGCCTATATATAACAACTACGGGAGCATCGGGGGAAAGGTATGATGAATGACATGTTTGACTGATGAATATAGACGGTATAAGTGTAAACCGAAAACAGACACATTCAACAAACATATACATTGAAGCAGACATACATGCAGTGTTTTAAATGAAGGCAGCGCTATGCTGCCGTGACGGTGGCTAATTGCCCTGTCACACATCAACACAGTGTTGTATGGGACGGTTGATTTGAGTGTTTTGGGTAGGTTGTGGGTAGGTTGGTTATTTTCTTTGGACTGATGACCGACAGATGGCAAACAGTGCATAACACAAACATATACAGATTTACTGACATCATTCTGGTTATGCTACCCGAGGCTAGTGTTGTAAATAATAATTCAGTGGAAATGCATGGATTCCAGTTGCTGCTACTAGAAGCAACTGAATCCATGCATTTCCACGGAATTAGTTTTGGAATCTGACCCCTTATCATACCTGTTTGTTCGTACTCGTCGCTCTACTTATCGTGACTAAATTCAAGATGGCGTCTAACGGTAAAATTCCTTAAGGTACTGTCTGTATAAATCGTCTTGTAAATAGTCTACTAGTGCTTTTTCAAAGTTCTCCATGTCTCGTTTTAAATGTCAAGGCCCTCTGAAGTCTACCAATGAAGTATGGAGCTACTTTGAGCCTCGTAAATGGTGTAAAACAGTGATTTATTTGCATGGCTAGGCCGATGCCCGAGGCACCACAACGAAACCCTGTTGGTAGCATTGGCTAACTAGCGCCAGATTTCTGAGTGCAGGGGACAAGCTGAGGTGAGCTATGAGACATACGTTCACACTTGGTATCATGTTTCAAGCCACTTTAGGTCAAAATCACACCGGAATTATCCTTTAATAATTACATTATACTTGATAGATCTTACTTGCAATACATTTTATATTTTACTCTAGACATTACTTTTTTTACTAGGCTTTATCTGATTGTTGCTTTTACTTATATTTCTTTGGGTGGGTTGCGTCTTACTACTACTACTACTACCACTACTACTACTACTACTACTACTACTACTACAACTACCACTACAACTACCACTACTACTACTACTACAACTACTACTACTACCACTACTTCATTGCTACTTATTTTCATCAGGGTGAAGGATGTTCACTTATTGCACCACCAGCGACTGCATGCGATGTAGCGCATCAGTTAGGCATCCTGTGCCGTGTCCGAGCTCGTCCTGCGGGTGTGGAGCGAAAGCTCGGTCAGACACACACACACATACATGTGCACAGGGCTCCTTTGTCTGTTCATGACAGGACATCACCTACCTCACCCTGTCTCTGGCAGACAACTCACATGGAGACATGTCAGTATCACAATGACGGGAATGTTTCACGGTAATTGTCCTGTGTCTTGAGATGTTGCTGAGTTACCGTAAACATTACACAGCTTAGTTTAGTAAACCGTTTTTTTTTATTATGTCTGTTACAGATAATCAATGGGATCAGCTCTTGTAAAAATCAGAAATCATTAAGCAATCATTGTATTAATACTTTCACGGGTGAATCATGCAGAAATGATTCTAACCCGAAATGAAAGCACAACCTGAATCTGCATGGAATTAAGCAGAATAACACACTTGGGCTCCAAAGCCTACAGAGCAGAGGTTGAGAGAGAGACAGATAGAGTGAGTATGAGGGAGAGAGAGACAGAGTGAGTATGAGGGAGAGAGAGAGTGAGAGAAAGCTCTCCCCAAATAAGCACATCTTCCACCCACACTGGTTGAGCCTTCATGCCAAGCTAGCACTCAAGTGCAATAAGTCATAGCGTGTGAGTGGAGAGAGACTGAGGGAGCTGGACTGTGTTTGTCCAGGCTGCACCAAACGCCCTTTTGGCCCGTGGCCTGACCACCGCTAGCGCCGAGCCTGTCGAAGCAGGTATGCGCCAGTTCAAAGGAGGTCCGACAGAGCAGAGTACCAGGGTGTGGCCTGAGTTGAAGGAGTCTTGGGAGGGATGAAGTTTGGTCCGGGGCTGTGGGTGGGGTGTGGCGGAGTTGACGACCGCACAGGTGGCGTGTTTGAGTCACCCCCAGACATCTACTTTAAACAATGCTGGTCATCAAACACAATGCTGTCTCCAGACACTAAAGCCCCACGTCCCAACTCCCCACCACACACACACACACACACACACACACACACACACCACACACACACACACACACACACACACACACACAACCTGACAGCAGAGACAGTAGTGGGTTTGCATCGCATAAGGATGTCAGCAAGCCTGTTTTTGCTTGTAGACGTTGAGTCACTCTTAGATGCCTGGAATGATCTCCTTCATCAAGAAGCTGTTGGCCCCATTTCATAAGAGGGAGAGAGGTGCCTCCCAAGCCTCTGCAAATCTCTCTCCTCTCTGCAAATAAAAAATGATTTGCTATTTTAATCTTCTCCCAGGCAGAGGCAGTGTGTTTATCTCTGCAAGTACATCTATGGACCCTTTCAAGAGAGTTCCATTATCAGCATCATAGTTGGCCCCACAAGACTTCCTTTTGAACATTCCATATGTTATCTTAATGTAGAGGAAGTAGATTGGGGCCCAAATAGAACGTTCAAGCATTGTTTGTGTTTACCTTGTTGAAAGGGTCTATAGAACCTTTCAAGAGAGTTCCATTATCAGCATCATAGTTGGCCCCACAAGACTTCCGTTTTAACATTCCATATGTTATCTTAATGCAGAGGAAGTAGATTGGGGCCCAAATAGAACGTTCAAGCATTGTTTTTGTTTTTATTGTTGAAAGGGTCTATATGGACCCTTTCAAGAGAGTTCCATTATCAGCATCATAGTTGGCCCCACAAGACTTCCGTTTCAACATTCCATATGTTATCTTAATGCAGAGGAAGTAGATTGGGACCCAAATAGAACGTTCAAGCATTGTTTTTGTTTTTATTGTTGAAAGGGTCTATATGCAAGTTAGATGTGCTCTTGGTGATCTCAAGGAGATTTGGCAGAGCATCAGACGATTGATTACCTGTAACTTTTTTTTTTTTTATATTGGTCCAAATAAATCACAGCTGTTTGAAATGCTATTGATCACATACTCTTCAGTCAACCACTTTTTTTACTTGTATGTATCACTTCTGTTGATTTTAGCCACTTTAAATAGACAGCAATCAACAATTTGCTACTATTTGACAGTTGTTTGTATAAGCAAGTACAAGTATTATTTTCACATTCGAACACACCTGTCATTCTAACCCGCCGTCCAGTCTATGCAGGCTATAGAAGTGCTATGGTCTGGGTCGGACCCAAAATGTAAAAGCTTTCAGAGCCCATCACCAACTATATAACTAAAATACATGAAGCCTATTCAAGTCAAGCCAAGAAAACTTTATTTTTCCTGTGAGGGAACTTCATTTGTGGTTCGGCACAAGCATACACACATGCATTCCACACTCTAAAAGCAAGCTAAATCATTACACTTATCCCCCCCTATTTGGGGTTTTTGCCCGAAATTGCACACTGCCTACTAACAATGGCCCTGTTTCCACATACTTTGACTTATATTCAAGTGATTGACCTCTTTTGGAAGCAGAGGCCTAGTAGATTGTTTTGGTACCAGATTGACTGTGTGATGAACTGTCAGAGAGTGGCAAAGGTTAGAATGATGATTTGCAAAATGCCCTATGGAAACTCCCCATAGGACTTTTGGCTACCCAAGATGCATAATGACAATAAAATGCTTACTGTGTGGCAACCTCTTGGTGTAGAAGCATAATCCTGGTCTCAAATGAAAGGTAACAAAGGTTAATTGAGACATAGTAAGATTAATCTGACAATGTAAAGCACTATACAGATTGTACATGAAAAATGCTGTCATATATGGATTCCCAAGAGTTCAGGCTTTTAAATGGTGTATAATATTACTATGCTATAGCAATATGGTGCATACAATTGATTTAGAATGTTGGGGGGAGGTGGGGGCACTGCAATTGTCCTGCCTGCGGGACACCCGAAGTGTAAACTGCTAAATGATCTAAAATTGATAAATAACTGTGAGTTGGTCTTTCTAAGGTTTGTGCATGCCTTCTTAGTAGTAGTTGGATTGCAAATCCTCCTCATACATAGTGATCTACAGTAAACTCTATTAGTAGCCTAATCCTGTACCTGATACTCTTGGCACAGGTCTGCTACAACAGTTTCCTGTTGGTGACTAACTCTCAGCTGAGTCTCAACAGTCCTTGCACTTGTGTGACACCGTAGGGTTTTTGACAGTGAGGAATGGCTAGCAGGCAGGCAGCCATCCAGCTGTTTGCTAGTCTAAGAGCTCCTTCTGGGCTTGTGTAAACATTCCTCAGGGTCTGCTCAGCCGACACTCCCTCATAGCGGAGTGTTGTTCTGTGTGAACGTTGCAGTTGTCTGAGCCCTGACACCTGTGTCAGGTGAGTGAAGGATATTAGGGTGCAACATTGGTGATGTCATATTTTCACTGAAGCCTCAGGCAGTTCCCAAACCTTAGGTGGATTCTAATCACATTGAAGCAAAAGCGAAGAAATTAACTGAAATGTTCAGACGTTAGTGTTTTGAATTGCACATAGTGACACAGAGAAGCCCAGACATATCACAGAGTTGTAATACAGAAGAGAGGAGTGGAGTGGAGAATTAATCCAATCGTGAGGTCACTTATGTGTCCCTTCCCCTGCACAAATTAGCCTAGTTACCTATACAAAGTGTTGTATGCATAGTTTTTACAAGGTAAGGATATAATCCTCTACGGAATGTTAGGCATGATTGTTTTAATGTTCTCTTAGGTGAGGGATTCCCCAGAGCTACTCCGTGTGACTTCCAGCCATGCATGTTTCAGGGTCTCAGTCGCTTTCTCTTCAGAAGCTTCACATTTCTTGATTGACCGATGGTGATGAGGTATTTCCATGGAGCCATGAAATGGAGTCAGTGGCCAACTGCTTGGGCCAGTGCACACTGGTTTGCTAGCGCAGAAATGTACAAATAAGTCTGTAAGTCCCGAGAGACAGGAACAATCTAGAACATCCCAAGCTCCAGACCACCTGCAGGAGTCTTGTCCTTTGTGTACATTGTCTTTCTGACATCCTCAACTGCAGTTAACCTCGTCTGGATTTCCTGTGATTGACTTCTGAGCTTCTGCGATTAGAATTACCATGACAACAGAAACATATCGCTGTAGCCAAGAAATATGTGTTTGTTTAGCTTTGGCCTATTGTTTAATACATGAAGGTAATATGTAAAAGACGTCATAAGGATGTGTTTTCAGCTCATGTAAATCTCACAATGGCTATAGCTTGTGCAATGCACTCAGTTTTTCTCGCAATTCAGTCTTGAGGTTCTCCAATTATAGACGTTTAGACAAGTAATTCCCCCGCACACCACAGTTAGTCAGAAGGTCCTAAGTCAGAACAAACAGTGAGAGTAAAGTTTAGCAGAGGAATTTTTTGTTAACTTCTACTTCCAGATATTCAGTGTGTCCACTGGACACAGGAGTGTTGGCCAACAGTTATGAGTCACTGCAAAAACACCACTACGCCCTTTCTCCCTTGCCCACTTCAGTTTATTTAAACAGGCTCAACATGATAGAGTAACAGAGTTACAAAAGAGAAACGGAGAGGGAGAGAGAGAGAAAGAGAAAAGAGAGAGAGAGAGAGTCCTGATAGACTTGTCCTCGTGTAAGGGGTCTTTTCCCATGAAAGTAATTTCCCAACCATTGAACTGATGTTCCCCCAACAGGGCCTGCGCTGAACTGGACTGTGCCACTCACTGCCAAGGCCACATGCTGCCCTGCAGCAAACAACACTAGTTCAAACAGACTGTTCAAACAAAGCCGTTTTCGAGGAGTAATAAGAACTCATGTGTTTGTTCAAACTGAACAGTAAAGGTGCTGACTAATAAGTATGTATCTTTCTTAAAAAGATTATCGTGATGGAGATATATCTAAGGCTAGGCCAAAGTAGGCTTTAAGTGCAGGCCACAGTAGTAAACATAGTGCTGGGGATTATAACACAAAACATCACTGTCATCTACACATGAAATGCATACAGCCAGCACTTGATAAGGTTAATAATACACTAATCTAATGAACATCTAATGCACATAATGCACATCTAATACCCATCTAATGCACATCAACTAATGTAATGCACATCAACTAATCTAATGCACATCTAATGCATATCAACTAATGTAATACATATAATACACATCACTAATCTAATACACATCAACTACACTAATCTACTCACACATCTAATGCACATAATGCAAATCTAATGCACATCAACTACTGTACACTTGTGTGTGTGTGTAAACTAACATTATTTGACCCAGTGGCTGTTTGATGGAGATGTCACCGATGAATACATCCAGTCTCATCCTGCCATGAGCGACATGGTGGCTTCGTCAGCGGAGAAAAATACCTGTTTCCCCAGGTGTCTGATGAGTGAATGCAGTGATGTCACTATTGCCAAAGAGGCCCCGCAGCCTGGGAACGTTGATGATCTGTTTCTATGTGGCAAACAATATTTGCAGACATAGATACAGGAGGCCTATTTGTTTGTCACACGGAGACAGATAGCATCTGATTGTGTGATCTGTATTTGATCGAATTATACAGTGCTCAGAACCAAACAGTGTCAGAGTACCGATCCAGTGTATGATTGAAGTGTTCCCTTAATTGTTTTGAGCAGTATATTTCACCATCTGAAACAAGGGTGCTGTTAATGTACACTCAGCATAGGCCTACTGCTTATTTTGTCCACGTGAAATTAAAGGAATTACGCTTTAGATTGCTCAAGCATGTTAAATGAACAGATAACAATCTAGTCGTGACTAGGGAAACCATATCAACCAGAAACATCGGAACTTTATGAGTGTTTTTTTGCTTCCCTTCCCTCTTTCACTCTCCTCTCCTCTTACATGACTCACTGATTCCGCACGCTGCCTGTGTTTATTTACCCTGAGCGTTTTGCCATGGCAACGCAACATGGTGGCAGCTGGGACTGACCCTGGGATGTTGTGGAGGGTGTGATTTCCTGTCTCTGCCTCCATAGCGCTCGGATACGGCCCATTGTTCTGGACTGGCCGTGCGGGATTCCAGGCGATGGACGCACTGTCCCTCTGTCACACTTTTGCTGGTTGTGAAGAAACTGTAGCACCATGCCAGACATTAAATCATAGCACACCACGTTCCCATGCTGTCAACCGTTTGATGTGTCCCTGTCCCTTCTATAATGGAGGCATTATCATCTGCGTATTTTTCTACATTGCGAAATGAGATACCTGCACATTCTCATGAGTTGCCCAAGATGTTTATGAGCACATAGTGATCATGAATTCTTGGCTTCCTCCAGCACAAGAACGACGGAGGATGAAAAACACAAAAACTATCCACACTTATTATATGACGGAACTCCTAAAGGGACATGTGGAAAAAATTTAAATAAAAAATTGAGTTGCTGGTGCGCACCAGAAACTTTTGTGTGCACACCAGAACTTGTTCATTCTCACTAAAAATGTGAAGCCAATAAGAGGACATAGGTAAAGAAAAAAAACATTTTTTGTATGTTTCCGATGTGCACCGGACAGTTTCTCGTGCTTACATGAAATGTCCCTTCAGGGCCTCTATACCTTCTGGTTTGGTAAAGCATGATCTTATTTTTTTAGATTATCACATGTGTCCTAAATTTGTAAATCTGCAATGCCATTGTTGTCAAGTCTAGTTGACAAAGGGGATGAATCACTGCCACTTCTGTCACTCATTTATTAGCAGATTTACACCTGCTATTTCACTATCTCACACTGTGACTTTGGGCAGGTGTTTGTGCGTGCATGTGTGTGTGTGTTTGTGTGTGTGTTTGTGTGCGTTCATGTGCATGTGCATGTGTGTGCGCGTGCGTGTGTGTATGTGTGTCTGTGCTTGTTTCCGGCCCCACCCTGTTGCGCGTGCATGTGTGTGTGTGTGTGTGTGTGTGTGTGTGTGTGTGTGTGCGTGTGTGTGTATGTGTATATGTGTGTCTGTGCTTGTTCCGGCCCCACCCTATTGCCAGTTTGCAGTAGCAGGTGCAGTAGTTTCCTGTGTGTGGTGACACAGCAACCTCTGGTGGCAGGTAGAGAACACACCCATTGACTTCACCAAAGCTGGGATTTAAAAAGGCACTCAGTGGGTGCCTCCCAAGCTCTATGTGGCTCCTCTCCTCCTCTCCTCTGTCCACAGTCATCAAGGATGTCTCGGTAACACTTTACTTGACCTTGTCGACATAAGAGTGACATGACACTGTCATAAACACATGACACTGTCATGACACATGAACCCTAACCCTAAACCTAACCCTTATCCTGTTATGACAAAAACCGAATGACACGAATGAAAACAGAACGTTTATGAAGTGTTTATGACACATTCATGACAGTGTCATGTCACTCTTATATCGACACTGTCAATTAAAGTGTAATCGATGTCTCATTAGTCTAATTGCAACCAGAGGAGGTAAGAGGAGAGAGGAGAAAAGGCTTATATGCGAGGAAATGTGGTGGAAACGTTTCCAGTCGGAATTGTGTGATCATTAGTCTGAGCTGCCAAGGTGAAAAGTTCCCTCTCACGCCTGTCACCTTTCGGTTTCAAAAGATTACGTCATTATCAGGGTCAATAAGTGGTAGAAGTCCATATAGACTATATAAGTTCATATTTTATGCAATTTGTGCATGACAATGGTCGGTTTATTCTAGCCTTAGAGGTGACGCTTCGCCACATCATCAGTAATTGACGTCTCTTAAAAGTGAGGTGAGCAGGACATCTCATTTCTCATATCTGCCTCTCCTTCATTCCTCCATCCTATCTTTCCTTCTTTGTTTCCTTCACAAAATTAATTAGAAGGAGGGGTTAGGACAGGAGGAAGGATGGATGTTGTGCTTTTGATGGTTTTACTGAGACAATTCAGACTAGAGGTCTGCCCCGCCCGCTCCCGCAATATTCTGTCCCGCTTCCGCCCGCTCCCGCATTAATGTGTCATTTTTAGTCCCACTCCCGCCCGCATCTGTAACATGATGTCCCGCTCCCGCCCGCTAAAGCCCGCATGCAGGAGGGATAGCCTATTCAGCTTTTCTTTCTGTCTCACAAAAGGAGCACACTCCAGATGTCAGTTTCTTGGTTCTGA
Organism: Alosa alosa; assembly: GCF_017589495.1. Classification (NCBI taxonomy): domain Eukaryota; kingdom Metazoa; phylum Chordata; class Actinopteri; order Clupeiformes; family Clupeidae; genus Alosa; species Alosa alosa. Next base: position 26,907,373 of record NC_063195.1, on the reverse strand, counting down.
ATGTAGGCTAACAACTGAAGTAGGCCTAGTCTGGTGCCCTCTTCCTCTGTCATGCTTTCGATTTCGAGTTTTGACAATGAGCAGCAGGAACAAATTGAACCCACGTAAACGACAATATAGGCTATAGGCCCGCTATCCGTCAGTTATGCTTAAACCCCGTTTTTTAATGCTGCGTAACAGAACATCCAGCTGAACTATAGTTACAGTATGACCAGTACTTTAATCATTTCCATATTTAATTTTACGCACATATTTAATTTGCGGGAGTGCAATGAATCATCGGTTTGTCCCGCACCCGCGAACGCACCTCTCTCATCCCGCCCGCTCCCGCAAAGAGCTTTCAAAAGTTGTCCCGCGCCGCACTCTTTTGCGTCGGGACCCGCGGGTCTACTGCGGGAGTGCAGACCTATAACTCAGACTCAAAACCTTGGCATGCAAACGTATGTACATAAACAGAAGTTGATCACTCAGAAGGTGATCACAGGATCTTCATTCTGCTTTTTGACATAATGATGTGTCAAATGCTGTGCTTTCCCATGAACAGTGAAAACTAGGTTTGTAAATCAAATCAAACTCTATGCAAAGCATTGATTAGTATGCCCCCGCCAGCCGTAATCTGTGTGTCTTAGACAGAAGTTGACCTTGACCTTTGACCCCATGACCTATACCCAATCAGGTTATGTAGAGTTTATGATGTGTAAAGGTGTCAATGAGAAACTGTGAACATGGGTAGGAGACACAAACATGTGACCCTAACCTTTGACCCTGCAACTTTGAGTACTTAATCAGTTCACAGTTCAGTTATGAACTGTGCCATATTTGATGAAGATCAAAGATATTGATTCTGGCATATAAGACAGAACCACACATGGATGCATGCTTAGACAGACTACCAGAAAACAGTATCTCACCCATGGCAGGTGGCATGACAGGTTACCTATGCTTTTCTTAAAACAGACCACTAGGAGGCACCAAATAGATATTTTATAATTTTACTTTATTTCCCCCAAAGATGGATTTGGCAATTTTTTTTTTTTTTTTGGGGGTGTATCTGGTCAGTGGCTCTCAGGAGGCTGAGCTCTTGATTAAAACTCTTGATTATCAGTCTACTGCAGACCTGACCTTGGGCTGAACCTATAGGGGTGGACCGAATACACATTATCACATAGAATGGATGTTATTTGTGCCTCCCTCTCAAGTTACAGGAAATTATAATTTGCCATTGTGGGGGAAAAAAAACGGGTGTGGTTGCAGGTATTTGATATCATGGTTGTGGAGATGAGACATGCCCCTAGTATCTGTTCAGATGAAGCAGAGTGGTGGTGGTGTCAAACATGTCAGTGAATTGGGGTAATGAACAGAGCATTCCTACCACATTAGCAACGGCACTCGACTAGATGATATTAATATTATTATGAGAAGAGTTTTAAGCCTATTGGCAGAACACAATGTTAGCAATGCCACTAATGAGCAGTATCATGTCCACCCCAATTTACTGTGAGTTGTATTACGTCCATATAAGACAACCGAGATACCTCAGTTAAAAGTTTGTGAATATCACAAAAAAATAGTGGTGTTGTGTTCATCAAATTCACACAATGTCAGAAAGAGAGGATGGAAAGGAAAAAGATAGCACTCTACTGTAAATCAGGTAAATCAGCTACAACAAGAAAATAGCACGATCTTTCTTGGTTGAGCGAAGACTTCAGAATCCAAGAGAAAAAGGGGGATAAGCTGCGTATTCTCAAGCTATCAAATCAGCCTTCATAAACATCATATAACATCTTGCAGGGCAGGTTGCACACTAGAAAATACTCCCCTGCATTCAGTGTATGTCTTCTCCTGCATGCCTCGTGAGAAGAGCAGTCCAATTTCTTGAATTCTTCCCATAGCTGTAAGGATGCCTCATTATCATGGGCCAGGACTTGCTGAAGCTGTGATAGATGGTTGGTCTCATCCCCCTCTGTGACACTGCCAGTCTTTTTACTTTGATGCATCAGGCAGGAGATAGCTGAGGAATGCACTGTTTGGATCTGAGCCATGATTTCAGCTTGCCTGTACTGAGTCACACGTTCCCATTGTATTTGTTTTTCAACTGCTAACTGAAATATGAAGCTTGCTTTTCTCTATGGTTTGTTGATACCATAAACAGAAAGCAAGCTCTTGATAACGGGTGTTAAAGGTATTTCAACAGTAGACATAGTCATAGTTGAATAGTTTAATAACTCCAGGTAGTTGAATAGTTAATAACCTAACTGATTTTCCAGAAAATCGACAGGAAATGTTGGCTTCTTTGCAGAAGTCTTTGAAAGCTTTACATGAATAAGGGTTCCAGCCCAGTGGATGCTGACTGGAAAATGCTTGATCTCCAAAACTATGTGTCAGAAGGTTGTTGGAGATTATGAATGGCCTTCTGTCTGAGGTCTGTCAGATCCGATGGCACGGGTCATCTCACAGCCAACAGACAATGCTCCCAGAGGAACCCCAAAGACATTTTAGAAATATTTGTGGCTCCAGATATTTTGGGACTTGTTCCAAAATATGGCTTGGCCTTAGATGAAGGAACCCAACAGAAAACAGAAGTAGTATACAGTCAAATTCAATAGAGTGAAGCTTGATGTCATCTTGTGTCTCCTTATAAAATTGTATTGCTAGATCTAGTATTTGCAGCTAAAGCAGAGATATATGCAGGAATACTGTCAAGTTGTCTAGGTGTTAAAATGAGTTCAGCTCTGTCCAAACTTGAAAACGGCTTGTTCAACACATTAAGGATGCAAAGGGACAACTCAATTCCTTTTTGATGTTTTTATTTTTCTTCTAGAAGGATTTTGATGGCATTGGTTGATGTTGGAACAGTTGAATGGTTGAATGGAATAAAGTGATTTAAAGGAATTTAATTAAATAGGGAATAGGTTGATAACCTTAAAGATAAACAGAAAATAAGCATGCATTACTTTACACAGTAAACAATATTCATGGCTTTAAATAAAGGAGATGTTTAAACAGTTGTGTCTTTATAATTGAACAATGAGCTGTGTGTTTGACTTGTTTGCAGCATAGATATAGAAAGCTAGATGCCACATTGTCCGTTGAGTTCTATTAGGTAGCATATGTGAACGTGCCGCCATATAGCTGGGGGCAACACCTTATTTTCTATGGGCAACACTTGCCGGCAATCAGAGACACCTGTCTGATTTCCAATCAGAGACACCGGTTTCTCCATTGGCCTCCAGTGATTGTTGCCCCCACCATGATGGCAGGGCTATTTACGTACGTTCTGGGGCCCAATGCGATAGCTAGCTTTCTTATATCTATGGTTTGCAGGCTGAGGAATCCAAGCAAAAGGGTGACTAAGCTAACCCCATACATTTTAAACCCATGCCTATCTGGCAGGTGCACTGGCTGAAATTAGGTCCACCAATGCGGTTGGGTTCTCTGCCCCCTTCAGGCCTGGAGGAGAGCTGCTGGTGTGATGGTCATGTTTAGTGTGTTTGGTTCTTTGATGCAACAGACCCTGCATAAACAAACAGGTGCGTTCCTAGGGCAGTTCTGGCGGCTTAACAACTACTTAACGGCATTGAGCAAATGGTAACTTGGGGACAAATAAACATTTCAAAATTAAGTTTTAAAGTGGATATTTTGTAGAGCATCACTCTAAAGTCATGATTCATTTTCATTTCAAAGTATCTGCGTTGGTTTTGAACATTTCAACAGGAAACCCTCTAGGAACATATTGAAAGGGTCTATGTACCACTAAACAAGTTGGGCAAGATAGCTTAGGCTCTGTTTCCGTATACTCCCAACGTCAACTCTATCTTTAGTAAACACCTCCATCTTAGTCAAAGGAGAATCTTCTGAACCCATCTTCTCTGTCACCTTCTCATTGTATAGAAGGACCGTGACTGTGATCTAAATCTGGCTTATCTTCTTATCCATTCGAAGACAACGGAGTGTTGAAAAATGTACATTGAGGCCAGGGCTGTCAGTCTGAAACACACAGTACAAGAACGAATCGTACCTGTACCCACATATCTGCAACTGAATCTGCAAATTGCATAATCTGCAAAAGATTTCAGATCTTGCATGCGAGAATGCAACATGTGTGATAACGTGTGTTCTCTTGTGAAGAATGAAAGCATGCATCTTTTGCTACTGGGAATGTTCAACCGTTCCAGGTTACACAAATACGGGTCAGCTGAATGTACTGTAGGCTAGTTTACCTCCCAGTGTTAAACTCAGTGATTACACAACTTGTATAGTAAAGTGACATTCGATGTAGGCCTAGACTTTATATTCTATATTATAGACATATATTCATGAAATATTTACAAACGGCAATGTTGCTTTGCGATTGTTGGACTTATTTTGACAAGTTGTCATCGTTCTGTCTTCCACATTCATGAAAGGTTTGGTATGAATGTTGAGTCATGTCTCATGAAACAGTCATGAATGCTTTATGTGCAGTTTATGACAGCTGCTATGAATGTGTTATGAACTCACTCGTCAAGTAAAGTGTGAATTTCTTCTGTGTTGTATCCGTGTGTAAACAACAACAATACAGGGAATTGCCTGGCCACATTCAAAGGACTTGCAATCTAAGGCATTCAAAACTCAAACAATTTAGTTGTTTTTTTCCTCACACTATTTCTTCTAACAATGGCATGTGAGCTACTATGGCATGTGATCATGTAAATGGTATGTGAATGAATGCCTAGGCTAGAAAAAGCTCAGGGATTGTCTCTTAGTACAACGTTTCGATGTGTGATTTAAATTCCATTCGACACATACAAAAATTACCCAGTCGCTGTAATTTTTGTATCAAATTGTATCAAATGCGCTAAATGTGTCAATTTACTCTCCTAGTGCCAAAAAATCACTCTGAAATGTGTAAAACCGACTCACAATGCACCTGGCATACAGGAGTGCCCAATCTACAGTAGGCAAATGTGATACAAGCAAAGTAGCTCGACTACGCCACCCAATTGGAGAGCTGGGGACTCTATTCAATAATATAACTTTCTTTTACTTACAAGTTCTTTAGTTTGGTGGAAGCAACACAACAGATTTACCCAGACAACGATTTTAGTATAAAAATATATTTATTACAATCTCTGATTACAATAATAAAAAGGGGTACACCAAGCACACACACACTTGCTCAAGCTTAAAAGCTAGACATCAGACAAACAGATTCAAAAGTCCACTTGAAGTTCATAGCTAGGAGCCACAGTCCATAAGAGGTTCCTCTAACACAAGTCTGTCTCACACCAGGCAGTGACGTCTCCACAGCAGGCCACCTGTCAATCACTCGCACGCACCGGCACAACACTCACACAAACAAAGAGAAGGCCGCCAGTATCTCCAAACACAGAATAAGCACAGCACCACACTAGAAGAGCAACAATCGTGCAATACCAACTTAAAATCACTGCAATTCGTGAATATGCATAGGCTATATATGTAGGGATATGACTACGGCAGAAAGTCTGGAGCACTCCGATTTAGTGAGAAGTGGATCTTAACCTCAGACGAGGGCAGGGCCATTTCAAGGAATTTGGGGTTCCCAAGCAAAATGGACATGGAGGCCCCCCCACCACCGCACGCAAAGCCTACAGGAACCACCGCATAGCCATACAGTTTAAGTTCACCCACAGTTTATATAAATACAACATTTTGACAATGCAATACTGCAGTTGCATATATATACTGTGCATTAGTTTTGAACATTTGAACATTTGAAAAAACACCACAGTACCATAAAATCCAATATAAATGTAAAAAAGTGCACAATAACTAAATCCAACAAACACACACACAACACACACACACACACACACACACACACACACACACTCACATTAACATTTTTCAGAAAAAGAAACAAGGAAACATTAAAAATGCTGTTTTGCAGGTTGTGCAGGTCAGGGGCATTCCTCCCCTGCCGGCACACTTGCACCACCCCCTACCCCTATAATGTCCCCTACCTCTCTGGGCCCACCCCTCCACCCACACACACAGCGGAGTGGATGAGGGCTTACCTGTTGTCCGCAACAGGTAAGGCTATTATGTCCTTCCCCGCCCCCTTCCAGGTTGACACAGGGACAGGTAGATAAAAGGGAGACCAGGGCTGTGTCTCTCCTCACTCACCTCGCTGAGACTCCAGCAGCCTTCAGCCTCCAAACCTCTTCGATCCCAGCCAGCCAGCCAGCCAGCCAAACTACGAGCACCATGTCCTTCATCTCCAGATCCTACAGCCCCAGAACGATGAGCGTCTACGGTGGCGCTGGTGGCCAGGGCACCCGAATCTCCACCGCCAGCGTCGGCCCGCGTCTCTACGGCTCGGCGATGTCCGGCGGCAGCTTCAACTTGGCCAACGGCCTGCCAAGTTCCACTTCCGGCTTGGACCTGCATGTGGGCGCCAACGAGAAGTCCACGCTGCAGAACCTCAACGACCGGCTGGCGTCCTACTTGGAGCGCGTGCGCACGCTGGAGAAGGAGAATACGGAGCTGGAGCGCAAGATCCACCTATGGCTCGAGCAGCACACCGTGGTCAGCCACGACCACTCGGCCCACCTGGCCAAGGTCGATGACCTGCGTGACCAGGTGAGGGGCGGGGTGGACACAACGTGTGTGTGTGTGTGTGTGTGTGTGTGTCGGCTGGTTAGTTAGACAATGTGGGGTAGATAGACAGGCAAATGGAAGTTTAAACATGTTTACATAGGTTCGGTTGACCCGAAGTTCAGTAAATACACTATCAATGCACATCATTTGGATAACTAGATAGACAGAGAGTTGAGAGAAAACTGGCAATTACAGTTGACCTCTAAATGACCTCTGGTGGCGGAGAAAGGAAATTGCCTGTAGGTAATCTATTTATCGGCTGACGGCTAGAAAAACCTTTGGGGTGGAACTGCTTTAATGATTTTGTAGAAACGGCAGGGACTCATGTTAGCTAAGTGCCTGCCAATGCATGTCAAATGCTCGCTGGGCAGTTGAATAGAAGTATGTTTATATGAGGTGTCAGATTCCAGCACTGTGTGTGGGCTTGGAAGTGGAAAAGACAGAAAACATTCTTACGTTGAGACAAAAAAAAGACTCATGAGATCAAGTCAACAAGGAAAACTATTCTCGGCTTGAATGTTGGCTTTTGTCTACTATAAACATTATTCAGAGCTGTTTATAATATCTCACTGGTTTGTCTTATAATATCTCACTGGGCTGTCAGAGATAATGTCCCACAATTATTAGTATAATGTGTTGTTGCTCGACTTATCGTGACTAAATTCAAGATGGCTGCAAACGTTAAACTTCGTGAAGATACTGTCTGTATAAATCGTCTTGTAAGTAAACTACCAGTGCTTTTTCAAAGTACATTGAGCCTCGTAAATGGGTGTAAAACAGTGATTTATTTGCATGGCTAGCCCGATGCCGAAGCACCACTACTGAAAAAGCTGTTGGTAGCATCGGCTAACTAGCGCCAGATTTTGGAGTGCAGGGGACAAGTCGAGATGGGCCATGAGACATACGTTCACACTCGGTATCATGTTTCAATACACTTTAGGTCAATATCACACTGGAATTCTCCTTTAATAGTGTATTAATGTATTATTAATATTGTAATGTATTAGGGAGTGAATGCAACCAGTGGCATTGAACATGGTGCAGTTATAAATGTTCTGGTATCAACTGAAACTTGGTTCTGGTCTTTTGCCTGCTCTCAGATCCGTGCTGCCTACAAGGGCAACTCTCTGCTTCTGCTGTCCATTGACAATTCCAAGCTGGCTGCAGATGACTTCAGAGTGAAGTGAGTAATTCGTTATCTCTTTTGTATGCATGTATGATATGTGTGTGAGTGTCAGATCATGACATTTTCAGTTCATTAGTGTATGTGTTTGTGTGTGGGAAGGTAATCAAATTTGAGTTTCTGTCAGCTGGTTTGTGCTCTAGGAAGTGCAACACAATATTAGTGACCTGTTTGTATAGTAGTATAGTATATATACTTTTTTGATCCCGTGAGGGAAATTTGGTCTCTGCATTTAACCCAATCGGTGAATTAGTGAAACACAAACAGCACAGTGAGGTAAAGCACACACTAATCCTGGCGCAGTGAGCTGCCTGCTACAACGGCGGCGCTCGGGGAGCAGTGAGGGGTAAGGTGCCTTGTTCAAGGGCACTTCAGCCGTGGCCCACTGGTCAGGGCTCGAACCGGCAACCCTCCGGTTACAAGTCCAGAGTGCTAACCAGTGGGCCACGGCTGCCCACAGTTTGTATGAACACCTTTCTGATTCTGATTGAAATAGGTATGAGAATGAGTTGGCCATACGTCAGTCTGTCGAAGCTGATATCGCCAGCCTAAAGAAGGTTCTAGATGAGCTGAGTCTCATGCGCTCAGACCTGGAGATGCAGTACGAGGGCCTGAAAGAGGAACTGGTCTTCATGAAGAGGAACCATCAGGAGGTAAGCCCCTCCACCCATCACACACACACATACACGCACTGGTTGGAGAGATAGAGTTCCCCTTGAATTTCCCCTGGGGATCAATAAAGTATCTATCTATCTATCTATCTATCTATCTATCTATCTATCTATCTAGTTCCAGAGGTAATTTTGAATGTTTTGCAGACATCTTAATACTGACACAACCTGCTGACATAATGAATAGCTTCCTTTTTGAGCAAAAATAACACATTTGGTTTATTTGGCATGATCATGTTGGCCTAGTGTTATATGAATCATCTCACAAGCAAATAAAACATCCCTCATTATATATCATTATATATCAATAACTCAGTCATCTGCATCTAGCTTACTACCACAGCAACCATCTTTTAAAAGCAGTGGTAGGTAGGACAACTCTCAAGCCTATATCATGTCCATGAGCAGAATAGGTTTTGTCATGCCAAACAAAACACATAACCGACACCTCCTATCGCCCGCCCTACCTGTCTTAGCACAGATAAGAAGTGTGCTTCTTTAGCAGAGATAAGAAGCGTTCTTTAGCACAGATAATAAGTGCTCTTCTTTAGCACAGATAATAAGTATCGTCGCTTCTTTGGGTCGCTTCTTTTGCAGAGATAAAGTCGCTTCTTTAACAGAGATAAATCGTCGGCTTCTTTAGCAGAGATAAAATTATCGTGCGCTTCTTTAGCAGGATAAAGTATGCGTGCGCTTCTTTAGCAGAGATAAGAAGTGCGCTTCTTTAGCAGAGATAAGAAGTATGCGTGCGCTTCTTTAGCAGAGATAAGAAGTGCGCTTCTTTAGCACAGATAATAAGTATGCGTGCGCTTCTTTAGCAGAGATAAGAAGTGCGCTTCTTTAGCAGAGATAAGAAGTATGCGTGCGCTTCTTTAGCAGAGATAAGAGTATGCGTATGCTTTGCGGCTTCTTTAGCAGAAGATTAAGTATCGTCGCTTCTTTGCTGAGAGATAAGAAGTGCGCTTCTTTAGCTGAGATAAGAAGTATCGTCTTTTTAGTAGAGATAAGAATGCTTCTTTAGCAGAGATAAGCTTCTTTAGCAGAGATAAGAAGTATGCGCTTCTTTAGCAGAGATAAGAAGTGCTCTTCTTTAGCACAGATAAGAAGTATGCGGCTTTTCTTTAGCAGAGATAAGAAGTATCGAGTAATAAGTATCGGCGCTTCTTTAGCAGAGATAAGAAGTACGTTCTTTAGCACAGATAATAAGTATGCGTGCGCTTCTTTAGCAGAGATAAGAAGTGCGCTTCTTTAGCAGAGATAAGAAGTACGTTCTTTAGCACAGATAATAAGTATGCGTGCGCTTCTTTAGCAGAGATAAGAAGTGCGCTTCTTTAGCACAGATAAGAAGTGCGCTTCTTTTGCACAGATTAGAAGTATGCGTGCGCCTCTCTCTCTCTCTCTCTCTCTCTCTCTCTCTCTCTCTCTCTCTCTCTCTCTCTATGGATGGATTAAGCAAGAGGGGCACTAGAGCGCATCTATCGTTCAATGTTCTGTCATGCCCTGCAGGGTACTCAACTGACATGACTCACACCCATTGTAGTGTATTTTAGGCAAGCTCACATAAGCTGGGGAACAGACAATTTCAGATAAACTATGGCTGCTCAAGTGCATAATATTTTAGCGGAGGTTGATTGATGAGACCATGCCCACCATGGAATGTTTTTTTTTTTTTTTTTTTTTTAGTGAAAGTGGTCCCAATGCATCTCCAAATATGGTGAGGACGCTAAAGCTCCTGAATCTCTCTGACCCTGTGGTGAAAGAGCTTACACAGCAGGCCACAAACTTTCCCTGCTTGGTCCGAGTGTATGTGTGTGTGTGTGTGTGTGTGTGTGTGTGTGTGTGTGTGTGTGTGTGTGTGTGTGTGTGTGGATGAGGGGGGGGTTGGCACAGGGGGGAGGCTATTCTTATTCGTTCCTCTGTGCGCACATTTTTCCATTCTGGAGGCTAAAATGTGAAAAACAACTGTGTGTGTGTGTGTGTGTGTCCACGGTGACCTCCCCCTCTCCTCTCCTCTCCTCTCCTCTCCTGCTGCCCTGCTCCATCCTTCCTTTCTATTCTCTGGAGGAGGAGCAAGCTCGTATATGCATGAGCTCATGTTTACCCTTTAAACCCTATGCAAAGGAGGTCTTTTACATGACCACACTCACACACACACACACACACAGTCACACACACACAGACACACACACACACACACACACACACACACAAAACGACCCTCAAATGAACTTGGACACTAAAACCCCGTTGTCAAATATAATCTAATTAAGACAGCCTGTTATGAATTAAAGTCATGCTCTCTCTGCATTCCTGCAGCATATGTCATAGTATCTCTTGTGTGACTCACCAGAGCTGGAGACCGGCTAGCCAGAGCCATGTTACTGTAATAATGGTTACAACTACTGTTACTGGACTCTCCCTTACAAATTAACGCCGCCTTGTTGAGACACAGTTAAGAAGACACATTGACCTTATGTCCAAAGCAGAAGCAATCAAGGCCAGCAAGCATAGCTGCATAATCATGCGGGGTTCTCTGCCAGCAAAACTGCTGTACTATTTAACTCTCTGTGCTCTGGTAGTCCTGTGTGAGTGTCCGTATGACATGTGTAACCATGGTGACCTATTTGACCCCTGCAGGAGCTGGCCGTTGTGCGGAGCCAGGTCGGCGGGCAGGTCAGTGTGGAGGTGGACGCGGCACCGTCCATGGACCTCAACCAGACCATGCAGGAGATCAGGGAGCACTACGAGGCTGTCACGGCCAAGAACCAACGCGAGCTGGAGGCCTGGTACCAGAGCAAGGTAAACCCAACACAATCACCACAGTCTAGATTAGTTTAACCCAACACAATCACCACAGTCTAGATTAGTTTAACTCTACAAGATCAGGTGTGCTCTCCATGAAGATCAATATGTAGAGCAAAGTGACATCAAGATCCCAGGCTCCGATTTCAAGGCACATAACGCATTAATACAACACTATACTGCATAGATGTTATGTTAATGTTAATCATGTTAATCTTCTTGCAGGTCGTCACAGTGGAGCAGGAGGTGCTCACCCAGAATGAGGGCCTGAGTCTGTCCCGCACCAAGCTCAAGGAGCTCAAGAGCACCTTCCAAAGGCTGCAGATTGAACTGCAGTCCCACCACAGCATGGTAGGCCAACTATGCCAGGCAAAACCTGATTACATAAACACACACACACACACACACACTGTTCTGTTCTGTTGGGCATTTATTCATACATAAAAACCAACTGAGTCATCGCTGTCTGACTCATTCAAGCCAAATTACATATGAATTGAAAGCTTCAGGGCTCAGTTTGAGAACACAAAAAGGCCTATCATTAGCATGAGGAGGCATGAGGCTGGAAGTTTTGATTGAAAAAAAAAAGAAGGTTTTAGCAAAGTGGCATGGAACCGAACACCATGCCAGCTTATTGTGTCTTGGACGAGATGCAGGGAAACTTCCAGACGTTTTGCCAAACAAAAAAACCCTGCAGCAAACTCGAAAACAAGAGCGAGTCTGTTTCGACTGCGGAACATGGCCCAGGCCCTGTGCGTCACACAGTCTGCGTTCCACTGCGTTTAAGGCCCTTTTACAAGTCCACACTGAACTGATTACTGTAACTGATGAAAGCCGCTGGACACTGAGGTGATTCAGCCACTGGGTGGTGCACTGGTGCCATGTTCCACATTATTAGCGGGTGGCATTTAATTAAGCCAAAGGCTGACCCCTCAATTAAAGCCCCCTCACTGCTTGCCTACTCGTTTGCTACCGACAGAAAAGCTCGCTGGAGTGCACGCTGGCAGAGACTCAGCAGCGCTACGCCGCCCAGCTGGCCAGCCTGCAGGCCAACGTGAGCGGACTGGAGACGCAGCTCAGCCAGCTCCACGCCGACATCGCCCACACCCGACAGGAGTACGACCAGCTGCTGGACCTCAAGACCCGGCTGGAGAGGGAGATCGCTGAGTACAGGAGACTGCTGGACGGAGAGGAGAGGTGAGACCCCGGGAATATTTCCTCTTTCAGCTGATGTGCATTTTGAGAGATTAGGTTGCATTACAGGATTAGAATATATATATGTGTGTGTGTGTGTGTGTGTGTGTGTGTGCATCCATGATGTCCATGATAAAATTAATGACTAATACACTTTTCTGTTGTCTTTTTTTTTCATTCACAGTGAAACTCAAAGTAAGTCCTTTTTATTTTCTTATCATATGGGTAATTTTACAATCTGGGGATTGCATGAAAATTCAGGACCTAAAAATGAAAACTTCTTTACATAAATATCAAATGTTAGACGTGTGCTGGAGTATCTAAAAAGTGTGTGTTTTGCAATCAATGAGGTTAAATATTTGCATGCAACATGTGTTTTGAGTTTGCTATTGTTCCTTTGCTTAACATCGACTGACCATTGTTATACTTTTATTATCCCTAGTTGTGACCAAGACTATTACTGTGGTGGAGACCATTCTGGACGGACAAGTTGTGGAGTCCAGCAAGACTGTTGACATTGATGTGCATTCCGATGATGATAACTAGATATCAGCAAGAAGACTGAATAAAGTCACTCTGCTTCAATGTCTAAAAAGAGTTCACCTCTGTCCCTTCACATGTTATCCTCTCAGGCGCGAAGAGCTTCTGTTATCTCTGACTGAGTTAAAGCTATGCATGTGTCTGTGTGATGATTTACAAATTAAAAAGGTCCAGAATGACATCTTGGGCTTGGATTTGCTAAAAATGGTGAACTAGGGTTGTCTTATTTCAAAAGAAAGAATATCATTGTTGATTTATGGTGATGCTGCTGATAGGGTAATGTGTATACTGTCCCAGTTTATTTCCCCACAGTTGGTATACTCTTATGACAACCCTCAGAAAAACTGACCACTACCAGAATTTACCAACTGAACTAAATCTGTTCATCATTTTGCACAAATTTTACACAACATTTACGTAAAATCGCTAAAAATGGTGAACTAGGGTTGTCTTATTTCAAAAGAAAGAATATCATTGTTGATTTATGGTGATGCAGGGTAATGTGTATACTGTCCCAGTTTATTTCCCCACAGTTGGTATACTCTTATGACAACCCTCAGAAAAACTGACCACTACCATAGAATTTACCAACTGAACTAAATCTGTTGATCATTTTGCACAAATTTTGCACAACATTTACATAAAATAAGTTTCAGTGTAAAAAAAAGAACACATTGACAAGCACTTTGTTGTGTGCGAGTAGTCAAGTTTATTCACTGTCTGGCTCAGACAATGCAGTCTTGAGCAAAGTTAGGTTGTCCTGATGTTTGGAGAGTGTTCTGGAGAGGACAAGACTGCTCATTCGGTGATGGAAGACGAGGACGAGACCACCTTTCCGTCCACCACTTCCTCCACGATGGTCTTCACCATCACTGTGCTGGTGCTGGACTTGCTCCCAGAGGAGATGAGGCTGAAGAGAAGAAGAAAACCATGTTTAAAATTACAAAGTGGTTTCAAATAGAAACTGAGAGAAATGTGTTGAAAATCACAGTCAAGTAAGTCATTTACAGTGCACACACACACACACACACACAGACAGACACAAACACACACACACAGACACACACACACACACACAGACACACACACACTATCTCCCACCCACCTGGTGGCCTCTCCGTCCAGCAGTCTCCTGTACTCGGCGATCTCCATCTCCAGACGGGTCTTGATGTCCAGCAGCAACTTGTACTCCTGGCCCTGGCGCTCCATGTCGGCCCTGAGCTGCATCAGCTGCTGCTCCAGCATGGTCACCTGACCCTGCAGACCGGACAGCTGCATGGAGTAGCGTCCCTCCGTGTCCGCCAGCGTGCCCTCCAGAGATGCTTTCTGTCGGGGGCACAAGGGAAGAAGAGGGGCTCCGTGAGATGGACATAATGAATGGAAGTGGTTCATTGGGTTTTAATAAGAGCACTAGATATATAGAGGAGAACTATGGGAGAGAAATGGCTTCAATAATTTTAGATCTAATTCAATTTTAATTTTATTTGTAAGGGACAGTGTGCAATTAAAACATAAATGTGACCATTTGATGCATTGAGTTATCCTTGGGCTAATTTACATCCTATTGACCTATTGATCTTAACTGGTGTAATAGGATTTAGAGTTGAGGAGTGAAAGTACCAGGAGTGGCTGTCTCTTACCATGCTGAGTTGTGACTGCAGTTCGATCTCCAGACCCTGGAGCGTGCGTCTGATCTCATTGATTTCGGATTTGGACGACTGCAGGGTCTCTGTGCTGACCGCCACTTCCTTGTTCAGTGACTCTGACTGTGGAAACGGACAGAAACATCACCAGCATTAGGAAAACCTTTGCAAATGATTCTGCACATGGCATATCTCAATATTAATAACAAGGGTCCTTATAGTTTCTTGGTATTTTATGACCCCAATGTTGTCTTCAAGGCAGCACTGCCTGGAAGGCACTAGGGATAGGCATGGGTTAAGGTTAGGGTTAGGGTTATGTTTAGGATTAGGTGGGATTAGGACGTTGGGGGCATAAAACACGATCGAGCGTGCTTGTTCGGCCAAGTCAAAGGGAAGTCTATATTAGGCCATGTGAATTGACTTCAGCCAGTGTATCACACTTCATTGTAAATGATGGTGGTTCCGCTGTACCTTGGTCTGGAACCAGTTCTCCAGTTCGCGTTGGTTCTTGGCGGAGACGGCCTCGTACTGCTCGCGGATCTCGGCCATGACGCGGGACAGGTCCTCCTGCGGCGCGGCGTCCACCTCCACGTGCACCTGGCCGGTCATCTGAGCACGCATGGCCAGAAGCTCCTGTGGGGGAGAGAGACACAGCGTGCAGAATAGGTCACCCCAACCAATCCACTACTACCACTCAATTTGTTTTATTGTTATATACTGTAATGGTAATATACTGTACTGTATATCAATGTATAGGTTAATGTGTCATATAAATATATTATTCCCACGCCTTGATTAAAACTAGTGATTATCTATTGAAAGATGAATATAATATTTAGCTGTAATCAGCGCATGCTCTAGGCAGATTGGTCTATTTTAGTCTCCCTGATCAGCACTGGTCTCTCACCTCCTCATGGTTCTTCTTGAGGTAAATGAGCTCCTCCCTCAGGCCCTCGATCTGCATCTCCAGGTCCGACCGGGTCATGGTCAGCTCGTCCAGGAGCTTCTTCAGTCCCATGATGTCTGATTCCACGGACTGACGCATTGCCAGTTCATTCTCATACCTAAGCACATTCACAGCATTTTCAGAACTGTACCAGCACCACTGCTTCACTATTGGCTTTTTGGAAATGACAGGTCTTAGATTCACTATTCTTGGCAAAACTGTCGCCTGTCTTAGTTGTGCTATTTCAGACTGTAAATGTGTCTTCATTTAATAATGACTTCTGTCTCAGAATGAATTATGTCTCATTCATTAACAAATATCCACAATCTACGCAATAGGATATGCATTGAGGACTTACTTGGTTCTGAAGTCGTCGGCTGCCAGCTTTGCGTTGTCGATGCTCAGGTAAATCCCTCCATTGACTCGGGTGGCATCCTGAATCTAGAGGTGTTGAGGAATTGAACCACTTGTTATTTCCTTTTGCTTTCAGCAGGGGTCAGTGTTGCTGCACACTGTGCGACTTAAGTATATTGCGCAACAGTTATACAATAAACAATGGACTGAGAGAAACAATGAACTAAGAGAGAAGAAACAAAGTATCAACAAAAAAAGCAGTCAGACAGCAGACGGTATCATGCAGCTATGAGACGCAACGAGAATGGTACCTTGTCCTGCAGGTCGCTGATGGTGGCGTGGAAGGCGGAGTAGTCTCGGGCTGTGGGCGAGGTCTTGCTCTCAAGGAACTTACGGATCTTCACCTCCAGCTCGGCGTTGGCCTTCTCCAGAGTCTTCACCTTGTCCAGGTAAGAGGCCAGGCGGTCGTTCAGGTTCTGCATGGTGGCCTTCTCGTTGGTGCCTACCTGCTGCTGGCTGAGGTCGATGCAGCCTCCGGCGCCGAAGCCGTAGCCACCACCGAAGCCGCCGCCTCCGCCGCCGCCAGAGCCGAAGGAGGAGGCGGTGGAGATGCGAACGCCCGAGCCCCCCGCGCCCCCGTACACGCTGCCGGCCCGCATGGAGCTGAGGCGCCCGCCGCCGCCACCCATGCCCATGCCACCACCCATGCCCATGCCCATGCCACCACCCATGCCCATGCCACCCATGCCGCTGGACACTATGGAGACGCGGGAGGAGGTGAGGGGTCCACCCCTCATGGAGCCGCCCGAGGACGAGACGTAACTGCGACTGCTGTAGCTCATGGCTGCTGCTGTCAAACCAGAGGAGAGGAGAGGAGAGGAGAGGAGAGAGAAGAGTGTGCAGCGGAGAGAGCGACAGAGGAGCTCTGGAGTAGCGGAGTTCTGGGCACCAGGTGGCTTATATGCTTCGAGAGGAGGGGGAGGGGGAGAGGAGGGGGAGGGGGGAGATAGAGGATGGGTGGATGTGTGTGTGGGTGTGTGTGTGTGTGTATGTGTGTGTGTGTGGGGGGGCAGAAAGGGTGTGATGAGGGGAAGTGTACGGATGGGTGGAAGAAAGAATAAGGGGGCATTACATCATTCATTTCTCCGCCCCTCATTGGTGCCCAGCGGGGAAAGATATCTGGCAGGTGAAGCGATGCAAGGAGGTGAAAGTGCTGTGAAGATGGAAAGAGGTGCAGAGGTGTGTGTGTGTGTCTGTGTGTGTGTGTGTGTGTGTGTGTGTGTCTGTGTGTGTGTGTGTGTGTGTTTGTTTATGTGTGTGTGCGTACATGCATGAATCACTGTGCATGTGTGTGCAAACTCTGCTTTTTTTCTTCCCTCAGCTCGTTGCTTTTTCCCAAATGACTGAAGGGATAAACACATGTTTGCAATTACACCCAGCACCACGAAAGCGAATAATGCACACTCAATGCACATTTGCATTCAACTCTTTTCTTCATGCATGTACACACATGTGCACATACTGGCAAAAGTACACCGATATCCACGCATACTACAGGTGTGTTCAAATGCATGAAAAGAAAGTATGCACACTCCTAACATAGTTTACATAAGTGGGTGAATGCAACCCATATATGTGACTATAGCTTGCCCAAGGTAAGACTGCATCTTCATATCAGTATCTTAATATTGACATTGCAGAGTGCGTGAACTTTGCGTCTTCTATTGTCAACGACACCTTGACTGACAGTTCAATTCATGCATGTTGTGTTGCCAAGACAACTTCCAGCTGAACTAAATCAACACTCATAAACTGTGAATTCAAACACTCGGGCACAAGCTCTCAGTAAATTGACAGCATGCCAGCTCCACCAGAACAAACCTTGCTTTGTCTCAAGGCTAAGGAGAGGCAGCATGTTCTTTTTCCATCGCAACTTTTTCAGTAGTAAACTTTTTGCTGCTTTAAATAAGTATTACATAAGGTTAGGTTACTCTCGAGAGTACACTGTGATCCATGTTAGAATCGTAATTCTAGTAGACTAGTAAGTCATCAACAGAACCATACATGCATTTCCTGCCTATACTTTGGGAATGTGCATCATTGATGAGACTTCAGATTGTAACTTTCATGTTAATGTCAGGGTACACTTTTAAAACGAATGTGTTGAAAACACATCTCTGTGTCCAGATAGGGGTCAACACAGTTTGTGTTCATTCCAACACATTTGTTTTTGTTATTCATTACAGAATATGTGATGAAAATAATGCAACTTGCGTTGAAAACAACACAACTTGTGTTGTCTATCTCGGTGTCCAGATATGGGACACCACAGTTTGTGTCATGTCCAACACATTTGTTTCAAGAGTGTAACACAAGACATTTAAGAGACAAATCATGAACCCTGAGTGTTTTGTTTTGGCGGAAAGGAAGAGAACAAAGGACGCAAAGACTGCAGAGGGATAGTAAGTCGCCTCAAACCTGCAGGTTCTGTTTTTGCAAGCCAGGCTTCTTGCCGAGAGGTGAATTTCCACATATGCGCCTCTGGATGCAAAATACCAGTGATCCATTGCTCATGGCTTGCTCAGAGTAACAACATGCTGTTGCTTGTTTTGTTAGTGCCTCCCTAGCTGGGAACTTTTAAAAACTGACAATCAGACACACATCAATAGTGCATAAAAAAACAATGCATTTCACTCATTTACCTGTAAATGGCACAGTCAGAGCTAGTACGCGGTCCTGCGAGCTAACTTCCTCTTGTGTTTGGCCATTCATGACATTAACGTTATGCATCATGGTTTGACTTTGATTTGCTAAATACATATTACCATATACAGTATACCATATATAACCATTAAAACAGGAGGAGTGATGGGTGCCGTGGCACAACTGGCTACAGCGCTCATACCATATATGGGTCCGAGTGCCCACGGGAACCCAGGTTGGAATCCGACCTGCAGTCATTTCCCGATCCCACGATCCCATCTTCACTGTCCTACATGAATAAAGGCAACCCCAAAAAAAAAACAAAAAAACAGGAGGAGTGTTAGCAGGATAACTGTGATCACCATTTAGATTTGCATTTATTCATTTAGCAGACATATTTATCCAAAGCAACTTACGCCAATCATATTACAAGGGCCATTAGAGCATTTCGCACCTTGCACAACAGTGGAAGCCAGGGACTGAGCCCACACATTTTAAGGCTACGGCATGCTAGCCCAGCTCCTTAGCCACTATGCTACCACTGCAATCACTAGAATACCATGAGCACATGTCCCACAAACCTGTGCGACCGTCACTGTGCAAAGACCAGAAAAAGTATACCTGAACGGACTGAAATGCTGTCATTGAATCAGATTAGACCGTTAGCATCTCTCCTATAAGCTAACGGTCTAATCTGATTCAATGAGCGGGAGCTAAAAGTGTTACTGTCAGACTCAGAGAACGGCTGGATGAACTGAGGAAAGGTAAAACTCAATTGTTTAACTCAAGGGGAGGTGGAAAATGAGTGTATTTCCCCAAATGGTGGAATATCCCTTTAACTGGCATTGCCCTCCTTCAATCAAAATCACTAGTTCTGTCTTCACGAGTGATTTATTGCCATATGTAACGGTCTTGCAAAAAACAATATCAGCTGAGCCGTGGCACAATTAAACACAGCTGTGTGCACTGTTATTCATAACCATACCTTATGGCCAATCACATGCTTTTGCTTTATCTAACTGCATCTTGATTACACAAGTTCTGTTTCGGCTCCGTCAGCATTGATCTAATTGATTGTTTCAATCTTCCCCCTATAGATGAATAGCGCGACACACCTCCCTCTAGGCATCAGTGTTTCTTTTCTGAGCTGCGCTTGAGAGTATCTATCTATCTATCTATCTATCTATCTATCTATCTATCTATCTAATAGCAAATGTGTTCACCAGTGATTTGCCAGCAAACTTAGCCAATAATGGCAAACTTCCAGTGAACTTCTGGTGTTAACTGGAAACCTAATTTGCTTACAGTAATGACATTGCTGCAACATTTCCAAAAGTTAATTTGCCAGAAACCTAATTTGTATGTGAAAATATGACATTGCCGGAAATTTGCGGCAACTTCGCCAGAAACCTGAAATTTCTGTTAGAGATAGCACAGAGCGTGCAGTGGAAAATACTGATAGCAGCAGCAGAGAACAAACCACTGACTTTGATTACAATATGATTTCAATATGGCGACAAAATGTCACATTTTACTACCACCAATACACCCCCAGACCATCACATTCCCTCCACCATGCCTGATGGAGGGAAACACTTCTCCAGCATTTGGTGGGTGTCTCGCAGACATACTTCTTTGTGATCTCTACACAAGAGATCTATTTCTCTGACCATAACAAAAAGGGGTTGGGGAAAAAATTGGCAGCTACAGTGCTACACTACACTAGGGGCATGATTATAAAAGATGCCCTCAAAGTGTAGCACTGCCGCTTTGGATTAATGTGTGTAAGCCTACTATATACCAGTCAACTTAAAGGTGTATAGATTTGAATGCTGTAGATTTGAGTGGTTGGTGGCTGGTTGAAGTTATGTGAAATGTGAATAATGTGTATTGTCGATAACTGTCATTGGTCTCATGCCAAATTGCAGGCTTTGTCACTTGCTCATAAGATGTCAGAGCAAGGAACATTTTGACATAGTTCAAAATCACCTGACTCCTACTGACATTTTTAGTATGAAAGTCTGGGAAACTCAGTCAGGAAACCTCATGGCATATTCCTCGTGCATGTTTACCACTGTAACCGTTGTATTGGGTTAAAAAAAAAAGTCAATGTCATGCGTATAATGTCAGAGAAAGTACTACAATACTTGTAACTTTAGATAACTACCGGTATATAAAAAGTTTCACCTTTTTTTCCGGTCATGTCAGTAGCGTGCATTGTTTAGTAGCTCTAATGTAAGAGTTTCGAGTGGCCCATACCAACAATGTTTACTGACAGCTCTGCTGTGATTCAAGGACCTCTTTGTCTTTCGGCTGGACTCCTGAAACCTAACCCGTGTACATGACAGTAATTTCTGCGTGAACTGGTTTGTCTGGCCCTTTTGTACAGGATGTTAAAAAAAAACAGGGTACAGAAATTCAGTGACCGGCAAGGGTGTCACAGTTGGGCAATTGCTTTGACTCAGCTAGGCCTGGTCATGTTAATTTCAAAATCTACAAAATGAAGAAACAAGAAACTTTCTCTATTAAAGTATTGTGTGTATATGTGTTTGTGTGTGACAGATGTTCTCTCTCCCTCTCTCTGTGTGTGTGTGTGTGTGTGTGTGTGTGTCTGTGTGTGAAATATGTATTGGCAAACCAATTTTGCTGTTGCTGCAACTGTGCAAACACATCTGTGTTTGGTTTCTTTCTGACTTGCACAAACTGTTAAGAAGAAGATGTATGGCCCCACACATAATTAAAACAAGACCTAACCCTTGTGACACCATATGCCAATGAATGAAGCAATAGTCAGCTTGTTTATTGTTTATTCCTCTTTGGAAGTTAGGTTTCTAGCCTATCCAAATTCAAGTGTCCAATTTCCTGTTTATTGTCATATACTACTCAATAAAGATGCAACATCATTACCAGTGATACAATTCTTAGACTCCCATTCAACTCAACTTCACAGAGTATGCCTATTAGGAATATTAAAATGGTTACAAGTCAGAAATCCAAAAAAGTAAGATATAGAAAATAGAAACGATAGTGGCCACTGGTAAAGGAGTGCAGAGAACACTTTAAATTGGTAAACAATTAAGAGGTGTGTGTGTGTGTGTGTGGGGGTTCCTGTCATTGCGATGTGTGTGATATTCTTAACTGTATCTGGATATGGAAATGTTAATGACAGTTCAGCATCCCGATGGCTTGTGCATAGCTGTCTGTCTGCTGGTGCGTGTCCGAATGCTCTTGTGTCACCTGTCAGAGGGCAAGAAAAGGACTGTGGCTGGGGAGACTGGGGTCTGGGGAGCCGGCTTGCTTTCCTCCTGCAATGCTGGCTGTATGGTCATGGATGGCTGGTAGCTCAGTTCTTGTGATATGCTGTGCTGAACTGACCACCCAAGTAGCCTATTATGGATTGCTGGTGTAGTTTTAGTGAGTTAGCAAGGTAATAACAAACAAAATTGCCTTTTTTTGCAAACAACAACAGTGGCTCTGAAACAGAAAGCTAGCTATAACACACATTGATACACTGATATAGAAAGCTAGCTAGATCACACATTAATACACTGATATAGAAAGCTAGTTAGATCACACATTGATACACTGATATAGAAAGCTAGCTAGATCACACACTGATACACTGATATTGAAAGCTAGCTAGATCACGCACTGATACACCGATATTGAAAGCTAGCCAGATCACACATTGATACACTGATATAGAAAGCTAGCTAGATCACACACATACACTGATATTAAAAGCTAGCTAGATCACGCACTGATACACTGATATAGAAAGCTAGCTAGATCACACATTGATATACTGATAGAAAGCTAGCTAGATCACACACTGATACACTGATATAGAAAGCTAGCTAGATCACACATTGATACATTTTGGTGACACATTTAGCTACCGGTATGCAGTTTGCAAGTTCATACAGATTAAATTGAACAAGTTCACTTTAGTTTGTGATTTCTCCAGTTCATTGCTTCCTTATTAAATTAAGCCCCTCCCCATCACTTCCAACTGGTCATGGCCATGCACTACTCCTAGTATAAAATAATAAAGTAAAAAGTTTTCCTTTCTCATATGCATGCATTTGTATCAAGTGGGTTACTGACTAGGCTACTCACTTACCAAAAGTAATACTCTTCAAGCAAAAATTAAAACTATATACATTTCCTTGCAACAAATGAATATTATAGTTATAGATAATTAATTATAGATCAGTGCACTTTAAAGCAGGGGTGGGCAAACTGCGGGCCGGATCCGGCCCACCAAGCACGTTCATCCGGCCCGCCAAGCATTTCATTTGGTTATCAGGCTGCTCGCTATTTTTTTCCTGCGATAGAGACGACGTTGGTAGCTTTACTGCAAACTGCTTTTCACTCTCCTTAGAGAACGTTTATAATGTAAATGTCAAAACATCATGTTAAATAGAGATAACATCATGTTAAACTAAGTTAACTCTTAGTTATCTCCTTTGTAGCAGATCTAATGTTAACGTGCGATCCATTTAATTGGGAACGTGTCTGCATTCACGAGAGGGAGCCGCAGGTTCCAGCTGGCTTGTCATTGTTGATAATTGATATCTCCTTCTAGTCCAGTTGACAGAAAGGTGAACCCGGAAATGTTGAGTACACCAAAGTTTTATGATAGAAATATATAGTATGGTTTCCCAGCATGCAGAAACTGCCGGATGCTAATTTGCATATGTTGGGCAATTTGTGTAATTGCGCTAATTAGCATAAATTAGCCTAATCGCCAATATTGATCATATTATAGGAGCTGCTTGGCCAAAATGGGCGATGTTAGTATGTTTTTAGGGGTTACTGGAGATGCCGAGTCCATATCTGACATTTTCAAAATCACTATTTAAACCTGGTTTGGTCATATTTTTACTCTCATTAAGCTGATTTGCTTGTTTTTATGGGCCAGTTTGGCCCACAGAGATCAAGTTGTATTCAGGACACAGACAGCTAGCGGATGGTGAGGTGATGTTTGCTGTAAGTGACAAAAAAATGTTTTAGCCTAAAAAACGCATGACATCGCTTAGAGTACCTTTAAAGAAGCCCTATGCAGGTCTGGTTATTCCTTCGCTGTTTCTAGGTTTTTCGCCTGATTTGGGCTTGCATTTTTCACGACATAGCTCCCCCTGCAGCTTCGGTAGCAAGTGACTGCGACGCTAAACCCCCACTAGCTAACGAGCTAGCCATCAATAAACCAAGCTAAACACATAGGGCTCACAATAAAACGATTGAGCAAACACATTGTTCAAGAGACTATCAAATCACTAAAACGAAGTTAACCCAAGGGTAGGCTACTTACAATTTCAACAGCAACAAAGCCAAGTATTCTTAGAAACTACAATATGACTACATTTTTGAGTATTTCCGCCAAGTTACATCCGGATGTGTTTGGACCGCGACCAGAAAGTTGTATATTCATTTTTTTCCGCAGAGAAGCACTAGGGGGAGATGAAGCACCCACCAAACGACCCAAAAAGTGTTGTAGAACCATCAGAACGACTCTCAACCTGCATAATTAAGGTCCTTTTTGCTAAAATTGTTGCATAGGGCCTCTTAAATGGTTACACTTTACTTGACAGTGTCGACATAAGAGTGACATGACACTGTCATGAACGTGTCATAAACAAGTCATAAACGTTTATGACATAACGCTTCTGTTATTAAGTGACATTCAGTTTTTGTCATAACAAGTTAGGGTTAGGATTAGGGTTACGTTTAGGGTTAGGTTTAGAGTTAGGGTTAGAGGTTAGGGTTAGGGTTCATGTGTCATGACAGTGTCATGTGTCCATGGCAGTGTTATGTCACTCTTATGTCAATACTGTCAAGTACTGGCTACCGATTATATCTTGTGAACAAACTGTTGCATAAACTGTTGTTGCTCGAGGCTTTGGATTATCGGACTCTATAACCTTGATCGCCAAACTTTTCTGTCAAACGTTAACATGAAACGTTAAGCCAGCATCAAGGGCTGCAAATAATACCGGGCCAAGGAAACGCTATCTGGAAGAAGAAAGCATCAAATTCCTTCTAACGTCTCTCAAAACTAGTGACTCAATATAAAAGTGAGATTTTCTCAGATTACTTACCCGCTACCTGTGTTCGAGTTATCAAGGAACTGCACGATATTGCTGTTGCTAGCCAACTAACAAACAAGCGTTTAAAGACAGTTGACACCGGCGAGCCCTGCGCGATCACGATGCCTCCCCTCAGCTGTGCACCAGGCTGCGACTCATGCGTCCTTCTCAGCGAAAAGATAGTGGAACTTCGAAGCCAGAATAGCGACCCTCCATCAGATTGAGAAGGATGAACAGTTCCTCGGCGCCATTCTCTCCGTGGTAGCGTTACCTCTCTTACACACACCAGATGCCAGATGCCCTGATTTCCTCTGTCCTCCAATGCTTTAACCATGCCATGCACTAATGCAACTTCTGTCCCTGTTGCCTCTCCCGGCCTCTGCTGAGAACCAAGCCTGCTCTGCTGGCCAGCTCCACTCCACACCAGCCTGAGCCATGGCGTGAAGCAAGCATCACAAGCACGGCAGATGGTCGGACGGCACTCAGGCCCAGCCCAACCTATGCGACTGGAAAATCGCTATGCCATTCTGACCGAGGGATGAGGGCCGCTCCTGCCCGAGACAACCATCCTGGTCCCTCCTCAAAGTCGGCCCCCGCCCCCTCCTCCCCGGACCTCATCAGCCTCCACCCTGGTCGCCGGCGGTTCCATGGTTAGAGACCTCTGCATTCCCCCATCATGTAGTGGTCCCTCCAAGGTCTACTGCTTCCCTGGTGTCCTTGACATCCAGCAGAAACTCCCAAGCATCCTGGCCTGCCACACCAAGGTCAACAACATCATCGTGCATGCGTGGGCACAAGCGACATCAGAGATAAGCAGTCAGTAGCACTGCAGGAAAACTACAAAACTCTCATCACCACTCTGATGGGCACAGAAAAGCTTTGTCATCTCTGGGCCTCTCCTACCTACAGAAAAGGTGCTGAGAGATGGTCCAGACTGTTCGATCTCCACACCTGGCTCAAAGCGCTACTGGGGCTTCCCTAAGCATCCCCTATGTCAACAACTGGGGCTTGTTCTGGGAGAGGCCCAGTATGCTGAAGCGTGATGGTCTCCACCCAAACCAACATGGAGCCAGGCTACTCTCTGACAACGTAGCGTCCACACTGAGGCATTGACATTCTGTAGAAATTATTACAGATTCACGCCCCCCAGGTATTGATTCGAATGGCATTATACATGTGGATGGGTCTGAGAATGTTTCCTGCAGGGTAACATACAATACTACTACCATAGATCAAGCTGCTTCATGCAATAGCATGACTTATGGCTGACTTCAGACAGCGAAGCTGTTCTTGTTGAAACTTGTCCCCCAAATTATAATTTCTTCCACTCAATTAGACAAGGCAAACGAGGTGGTGGAATTGCCTCCATTCTCTCAAACAAATATAGTTGCACTAGAGTCAACTTTGGCGAATTCGCTTCCTTTGAGTATATTGGCCTCACTCTGAAAGGCTGACCCAGCTGTACTTCTATTAACCTTATACCGCCCTCCTAAACTATGGACTGGCTTTCTCGACCAGTTTTCTGAACTTATGTCGCTCATCATCACTAGCTATGATCGGATAATTGTAAATGGCGACTTTAATATTCATGTCAATAAGACAACTGATGCTAAAGCCAGTAAGTTCCTTAATGTGTTGGACAGTTTAGAGCTAAAGCAGCATGTTACAGGACCCACCCACAACCTTGGCAACACCCTCAATCTAGCCATTTCTAGAGGGATAGAAGTCACAGACTTATCAGTAAATGATATACATATGTCTGATCATCATTGTGTATCTTTTAATATAGTACTACATACTCCAAAAATTCATCCCGAAATTGCAATCAAATCGCGACTCTTGGTTACAGGTTCACCGTGCCATTCTAAAAGAAAAAATAGCAAATTATAATAGAGCTATTCGGAATGAGAGGAGGAACCACTTCTCTAAGGTAATTGCTGAAAACAGTGGAAACTCTAGGGTGTTGTTCTCTACCATTGATAGGCTATTGCATCAAACACCTTTTGATACACTCAGTCAGGCATCCTCTCTAAGATGCAAAGAATTTGCAGACTTCTTCAAAAACAAAGTCAAGTTCTATAAGGGAGGCTATTGGTAACACAAGTAATATGTTTGATTGTACACCCAAAAACAGCCCCCCAAAATTAAGGTCCTTTAGCACTATTACTCAATCTGAGCTTGGTAAAATTATAACAAACCGGCTCCTCAACATGTGTTTTAGATCCAATCCCTACTAGATTCCTCAAAAAAGTACATGATAGCTTAGCTCCCTTTATTCTCAAGGTAATAAATACCTCATTAGAAACAGGTTTCCAACTGCTTTTAAAACCGCTGTTGTGAAACCTTTACTTAAAAAGTCAAATCTTGACCATACCAATCTGAGCAACTACAGGCCTATATCAAATCTACCGTTCTTGAGCAAAGTACTTGAAAAGGTTGTTTGTAATCAGTTAAATACCTTCCTCAACGAAAACAGTATCCTTGAAAAATTCCAATCAGGTTTTAGATCAAATCACAGCACAGAAACGGCTCTAGTAAAAATAGTCAATGATCTCAACTACTGAGCTACTGACTCAAACAAAGTCTCAATCCTTATTCTTCTGGATTTGAGTGCGGCATTTGACACCATTGATCATAGCATCCTAATTCACCGCCTTGCGAAGTGGGTGGGTTTCTCTGATAATGCTCTAAATAATAATGCATAATGTACACTTCCACAGCTACGCAGATGATACCCAATTGTATATTTCTGTGGAGCCAACTAACCCAGATGGCCTTTGCTCCCTCACTGCATGCCTAACCTCCATTAATCAGTGGATGAGCAAACATTTTTTGAAACTAAATAATGACAAAACAGAGGTACTTTTGGTTGGACCAAAACTAAAGCGAGATATTATTCTTAGTAATCTGGGGAACTTGGCGCACCAGGTCAAACCAAAAGTAACAAGCCTCGGTGTCATCTTAGATGCAGAGTTAAGTTTTAAGCCCCATATCAGTAAAGTTACTCAGACAGCCTATTTCCACTTGAGAAACATTGCCAAAGTGTGGCCCTTTTTAACTCAACAAGATGCAGAAAAACTAATTCACACCTTTATCACTAGCAGGTTAGACTACTGCAATGCACTTTTCACTGGTCTTCCCAAAAAACATCTAAAGAAATTGGCACTCATACAGAACTCTGCGGCTAGACTTTTAACTAAGACTAAGAAGAGAGAACACATCACCCCTGTGTTGGCTGAACTGCACTGGCTCCCTATTTCCTATAGAATTGATTTTAAGGTTATGTTAATTACTTACAAAGCTCTGAATGGCATAGCACCTTCATATATCTCTGAGATTTTAATATCTTATCAACCACAAAGGAAACTTAGATCATCCAATTCTAATCTTTTAATCGTACCCAAAGTGCTCCACAAACAAAGTGGAGAAGCTGCTTTTATCCATTATGCCCCCAAACTATGGAACACCCTGCCTCTGTACATCAAGCAGGCGAGTTCAGTAAATATTTTTTTTTTAAGATCTGAAAACATACCTGTACAGGAAAGCTTTTAGTTAACTCATCTTATCCTGTAGACTACTTTTCAGATTATTCTACATCTGCTGCTATTGGAGGGCGCAGCCAGCCAGAAGCAGATGGGCTCCCCCTATTAAGTCAGGTTCTGCTCAAGGTTTCTTCCTGGAATATGGGAGTTTTTCCTTGCCACAGTTGCAAAGTCACTTTGAGCTGCATTCTGTGTATGAAAGGTGCTATACAAATAAAGCTTATTATTATTATTATTATTGTTATTATAAGTAAAGCTCTTTAATTAAGTCAAAATGATCTTTCGAGAAATCGCTAAGTAAGTCTCTTCATACTAAAAATACCAAATAGATCTTTTGATGTTAATATATAACACTTTTTAACAATTTTATTTTTTTGCAGTGTATAGCCACCTTCTGTAAGTTGTTACAAATGAAAAAATACAGTACAGTGTAATTTATCTATCAAGTCTACCTGCAATTATTCCAAATTACAGTAGTCCTTGTTCAAGACCCCTAAGCTCTACAGGGCACCACACCTTTGTTACTATCTGTTTCTTTGGTAAGGAACACGAACAGCTGTGGATATCTTACCTATGAGTCAATAGTAAGTTGGAGCTTTAACATTCTGGTTGCTCAGTATAGTCCATTTCAACTACATAAACAAACGTGCATTCCTAAGGCGTTTCCGGTGCCACAGAAAACAATATTGAGCTTATGCTAACTCTGGGATAAACAAAAATAATAATAAAAAAAGAGCAGATTGAGAGGGTTTATATGTTAAGGGGAATTCTTTTGAGTAGTGTGGTTAGGTCACTTTCCTTTTTTTCCTTCCTTTTTTCAGTGGTAATTTGACACCTCGGTACTTAGTCGAGAACAGGTAGTTCAAACAGTACTTTGAACAGTAAGTTCAAAAGATGACTTTAGACCTTTTAAAAGTAGGCCATATACTCGCCTCAGGGCAACATTCTAGGGTGGTTCCTGTGATGACAGGGAATGGAAACATTCATCTTTGGAAATGTTCATCATCATAACCCGTTTCTGCTTGTGATGACCTTGTGATGTTGCACACTTGTGATGGAAAAGTGCATTTGGAGTGCACTTACAGTGTTTAAAAAAATATGTATAAAAGATGTAAAATGAGAGGAAGAGAAACACTGCCGCTCAAATGGATGTTGCCTTTAAAGTCATGCTCCACCAATGGAATGTTTTAGTTGCTATGCCATTTTGCCATGCCTGCCTTGTCAAGATACACAATCAAATATCCAAGGCCCCCAGAAGCAACCACACCCAAGATTTGAGCACCAAATCGCTATGTGCTGAGAGATTAAATGGAGTTGTTTTCTTCACCTGCTGGTATTGTGATATTGTTTCTCTAATGCATCGTTGAAAACGTGAGATGGTGACTCAGAGGCTGTTTACGGTCAGAGTGATGATTGTACTGGTTTCTGGTTCCTGGTTCCTGCTCAAGAGTTCTGTGCTTTGGAGGCGTCCACAGTGTTAA
The DNA here is from genome assembly GCF_017589495.1 of Alosa alosa. Classification (NCBI taxonomy): domain Eukaryota; kingdom Metazoa; phylum Chordata; class Actinopteri; order Clupeiformes; family Clupeidae; genus Alosa; species Alosa alosa. The sequence continues at coordinate 26,877,604 of NC_063195.1, read as the reverse complement.
TGTGCTTAGTGCATGATAGAAGATTAATGTATTTTGGCAGCCCTTCTCACTTAGGCCCTTTGATGATTAAACGTTTCAGTCTTAAACATATGTGACATGGAGGCAGATATTCAACATTTTCATTTCATAAATATTTTCTTTTAATATGTGTTTGCACAAAGTCATGATCCTTACATATTCTGTAATGCACGTCTATATTTTTAGCACTATGACAATACAAGCTTCGGTCCAGATGGCTTGTAATGTAATCAATGGCCAATATTGTGCATGCATTAGAATGCATGTACACATTGTGTAAGCCTGGAGGTAACTTATATTAATAAAACATTGATGAACCTTGTTTATTTCAAAACATCAATGAGAAATCTGCCATAGTTCATTTGAGTTTTGCAAAGGCTTCTACACTGCATTTACCAATTCTTGAAATGCATATAGCAATTTGGTGGGTCTGTCTGGTGAGTCTAACCACAACATTCTTCACTCTCTTGAGATTTAAAATGGATAGCAAACAAACTGATGGTAACATATCAGCACATTTTCAAGCATAGTTTTATGCTAGAGCATAGCACTGGATGAGAGTAACAACACAATGATTTACTTAACTCTGGCTGATGGAAGCTCTGGCACGTGGTGCTATCAGTTCCATGTTAGTCGTAAATGGGAGCTGTTAATAGATATATAATTATCACTTACCACTTGACTTTATGTTCAAAGCACTCGAGAAGCATAAACATACATTAAATAATAAGTGGCCATTGCAAGATGGGAGTGTCATGTTTGTACATCCACACAGGAACTAATTCTGTGAACTGTCCTTATTATCCATGCATTTTTGACAATGATGTCATCTTTATAATGTTAGGATGGAAATCTTATTCATGTACTTAAGCATCTCTAAAGACGGCGAATAGAGCAACGGAACTTATTAAAGAGATTACTGCTCAGAGTGCTGTAGCTGCACGCCCATAGCACCAATGAAACCCTGCTTTTGTCATTCTAGAGCTCTAGAGCGCCTCCATGTGGTAGAAAGCATTACAACACATGAGAAAGCATCTGTGTTACCCACTTGCTTAATTCTATGATTCTATGATAGACTATGATTGTCAGGTGTCATTTTTTTATGGTCAGATTAAGGGTTTTGTTATGACAAATGTGTTCAAATGTGTCTACAGTCTCTTAATAATTGGCAATAACTGCATGAAAATAAAAGAGTACAAACATCTATCCTTATAATTATATAGCCTCTTATCTGTGCCCAGACAAGTATTTCAGGTGAATCTCAAGATAACTAATAGAACACTGAAGAAGTAGACCATGAAAGTACTTTATGATAATGAATCTTCACAAAATCATTTCATGGCATAGTATTTGCAAAAAAAACTTTACAGTTCAATGTCAATGTAGAGTAAACATGCAGCGTCTTATATATGTGTCATATAGCACCTAATTTCTGCCACCCACAGGAAAACCGGCCTTCCCACATGAGTCACTCTGTGATTCATCAGAAAAGTGGGCCCTTAGATTAGTGATACATGCTCTCTCATGGATCCAACTTGCTTACGAGACTACAGTGCAACTCTTCATTACATCTCCGAGTTTGATCATGCTCAGTGTCTATGTGATTTATCAGCAGATTCCCTTTGTGGTCAGCTCGAGTAATAAGAATGTTTTGCTTTGACATTACCTTGATCAACTTTGCCCTTAAATACAGTATAGAAGGTATAGTTCAAAGTTAAAACAGGAGAAAAACGTTGAACGGCATGTGTTTAATGTTCTTATAAGCTGCTGATGTGCGCTGACAGCCAATGCTAATAAAATATTGTGGTTTTGATATAGTAATTTTTTATATAAAACTTTAACGGGATAGTAAACAAAAAGAAATTGTAGCTTCCTCTCCAACATATGTCCCTTTCACTAGCTCATTACACCCCCTCCAATTTTGAGTTTTTGCTCGAAATTGCACACCGCCTACTAACAATGGCCCTGTTTCTTTTGAAAGCCGAGGCCTTGTAGAATTTTTTGGTACCAATAGATTGACTGTGTGATGAACTGTTAGAGAGTGGCAAAGGGTAGAATGATAGTTTTCTTTTAGGCGGTTATGTACATCTCTGGAAATGACCACATTCTGCCCTCTTGGTCATTTATTTTGTCTTGGAAAAACAACTGAGGCCCACTACCAGGTCTTGTGAATCCGTAGAGTATCAATATGAATAGACCATTATTTGCCAAAGTATGCTCATGCGTTTTGTAAAATGCCCTATGGAAACTCCCCATAGGACTTTTGGTTACCTAAAATGCATACTGACAATAAAAGGCTTGTGTGGCAACCTCTTGGTGTAGAAGCATAATCTTGGTCTCAAATGAAAGGTAACACTCTGTAGTTTCTTGTAGACTATTTGGAATGTTGGGTTCTGATATGGAATAATTACACAAAAAATGGAATCATTACTCAAAAGTCTCTGTTTTTGCATTGTCTTTGTTGGTTCAATGGATATGTATAAGATGGGACTATACACTACAACTAATGTTGGATAAAACAACATGAATATTCAATTTCTTGGGATGTGAATATATCCTGTGAATATTTCAACACCCAATATGCTGCATCTACTTATTGCTAAGGGATATACACTGCACCTAGAAGCTAGGGAAGGGGGACGAGGGCATTGTTGATTCAATTTAATTGAGACATAATATGAATAATCTGACAATGTAAAGCCCTATACAGATTATACATGAACAAGGTTGTCATATACGGATTCCCAAGAGTCCAAGCTTTCAAATGGTGCATAATATTACTATGCTCAGCTACATACTTGCTGCACACCCCCTACATACACAGCACATTGTCTTCAGGATCTTCTCCAACACACATCCTCTACATACTTACAGCACACTGCGCCCACCTACACACTACACACACACACTACACACACACACACACACACACACACACACACACACACACACACACAGTCACTGCTCCACTTCCCTCCCGCCCACACACACATCTTCACTGTCATCACTCACATACATCATACATACAGTACTCTGCTTGCAATAGTAAGTCCCTGCCCCCTACATACACAGCACATTATTTCATCAGGAAGCTTCTCCAACACACATCCCCAACATACTTACAGCACACTGCCCACACACACACTACACACACACACACACACACACACACACACACACACACAGTCACTGCTCCACTCCCCTCCCGCCCACACACACATCTTCACTTTCATCATTCACATACATCATACATACAGTACTCTGCTTGCAATAGTAAATGGATTGGATCTGCCCAAGGTTTCTTCCTTGGTAAGGGAGTTTTTCCTTGCCCCCATCCTCCCCCACCTTTTTTATGCAGCCCTTGCCACTTAATCTACTAAACCCCTCTTCTACTGCACCCCCCCCCCCCATTAATGCACAAATAGGCTGACACCAGACATAATTTCACTGCATTTCTTACTTCCAGTAACTATATGCATGTGACAATAAACTTCCTTGTATCCTTGTATCCTTGTATGCTACATAGGAATATAGTGCATACAATTGATTTAGAATGTTGGGGGGGCACTGTAATTGTCCCGAGTTCAGGAGACCCTAAGTGTACTGGGCTAATTTACTTATTTAATTTAATCTAATTTTACCTTTCACTAATTTACTGTAATGCATGTTACTCTTCACAAAGTCAAATGTGTAGGCCGATGTAAAGCTTTACTCTAACAAAATGAACTGAAGGAACTGTAAGATGGAAAGTGAAGGAGCTAGCACATCTCGTCTCATCTCATCTCATCGCATCTCTCCTGCAGGCGTGCACAGACAGGCTACCTGTCAGGGGTTAGGTGTGGCCAGAGGCGTATCAAGTGTGGGGGTTGTGGGATAGGAAAATGAAACAATCTGATTGCTAAACACACCATTTTAATGCAGTTTGGGAGCAGTTTCTATGCTTTTTTCATTGACAGTTACAGGAAGCCACGTTGTTGTTTAAACTATTGTTGCTTCTAGCCCACGTTATCTCCATTTTTACTTGTTGCAGGGACGCACACATTGCACGAGCGCTCATAAGCGTTCTATTTGAGTTCTACATGCTGGAAATCTTTGTTCTCAGATGTTGAACTCAAATGTGTCTTGACGCCGCCGTTTGTAAGATCAAAATAAGATGTTCTAAATGGAACGCGATCGTTTTTAAGACATTAAGATCTCCCGTAGATGTAGCACTACGACACACATTGACCGTGAAATGCCGCCGACGTTTGTAAGATCAGGTCAAATAAGGTGTTCTAAATGGAACGTTATGTAATTGGGCTGCGATGTAATTAAGCTGTTCAGATCTTTTCCAAGCGCATTGGAGACCTATGTGTACTGACTGGGCTATATGTCTATATGGTTGATGACACTAAATTAATAAGTATTTCTGATAGGGAAAACGTTTAGCCTTTTTTTTCAGTCCGAGGTTCCATACCATTCAATCTTGCTGCAAATGATCAGTCGTGTGAAGCACCTGGCATAACTTAATTTCGCGGCTACGTGGACCAGTAGGTTAATTGTTGAGGAGGCCCATAGTTTGAGAAAAGCTGCAGATCATAGACAGAGAAAGCATAATGCTCTGAGAACAGTAGCCAAGGTCTTTCTGCAGAAACAAGTGCCTTGGTGCGCGCACTCCCGCTTTCACTTTGACTCCCTGCATTTCCACATTGAGACAAAAACTGTCAGTCAGACAGTGAATTTTGGTTTACTAAATTAGCATAATGCGGTAACAATTATGATTTAAATTCTACCTGAAATCTGCTCACTGCAGACGTTATAATGCACCCAAGCAGCAGCACAGCCTTGAAAGACGCACACTTTGAATTTGATCAGAGCGGCTCTGGTTCTTCACTGGCTAACTTGATGTGATTGGCTGGATGACCGTTCAATCAAATCAACAGACCTATTTGTGTCTCTCTGTGTGTACGTTATGGTAGATACGGTTCCAACTCTTTACGGGAGCGCTTATTTCCATATTTTACTTTCCTTTTAATCTGACAAAAAGGGTGGGGGATAGAATCGTGTTCCAGTTACCAGTTCGTGTACGTTACACCCACATCCCCCACGCTTGCTACGCGCCTGGGTGTGGCAGCGGTTTGTTGGTGTATACATATACTGACAGATTGCTTTATTTCACCAACAAAGTGATCCTATAAAACTATTTAAAACAGTCTATTCATTCAAAAGTGATAGAAATTGACTGTAGTATAGCCATATATATATATATATATATATATATATATATATATATATATATATAGCTTATAGGCAGGGAGGTAATCCTATGATCAGATTGTTTTTGTTTCTGAAAGGCCGATTCAGTGTTCTCAGTGTTTGCCAAGTGCGTGCTAAGGGCTTTTAACCCCCTTCCTTTCAGTGCAGAGTGCCTCCTTTTCAGAGGTATCGTACGGGTGTTCTGTTCAGGTAATCTTAGCTGGGCCGGGCTGTTTGCCGTGCTCTTAGCGTACCTCAAAGCTCTGCTTCTTTTTCACGCCCACCATTCGAATCAAAGGCAACACCCCACTCAAGAGTATTACCTTTTACGGAGCGAAAGACAGCCAGTATCCTTGTTGGGGCAAGTTGGACAGATGGATCTAAAGATTTATCTGTTAATTCCCTTTAATGGCTTGTGTGATAATTAATATGGTGTTTTTGCATGAACTTTCACTCACTGTTAGAGCCTCCAGTCCCTAAACGCATCTCTACTCAGCCTTGCTGCACTAGTTTAGAGGCATGTTCCTCCTATCAGATCACTTTACACCCATCTCACTGCTGTAAATCTGTCTGTTATATGCATGCACTCTCTCTTCTCTCTGTCTGTCTAAAGCTCTACTAATTAGGACGATTCTCTGTCAGATCCAGATGAGTCACAGAGGTGAAACAGATGAACAAGTTCTTCCTTGATTTGCCTTCTTTTTGCAATTTCATTGTTTTGTAACAGACATGTTTATGCATATGCACCCTCCCTCTGAAACACCCTTTCCGACCGACCACATGACACAATCGAACTCCCTACCGTCCTTCAAACAGGCCCTCAAAACCCACCTCTTCAAACTTGTAAATGAATGAAGATGATCTTATTTTACAAAAATGTACAACTGTACAACGTTTACAAAATGTACAAGATTGTAAAAACAAACAACACTGAATGAAATGAAAAAACGATATATGATCAGGCACTAGAGACTTTATGCTAGGTAATAAAGGGTATCAAAATTGTTAATAGTTCATTGTCAATAGTTGTACAACTAGCTATTATTAGCTGCGAGAATTTAGATTCACATTTTAAAGCACAAATTCTGCAATCCTGAAAAGAACAATTTAAGCATACTTATTACCTATACCAATAGGAATTATAGAAGCATACCTATTACCTATACCAATAGGAATTATAGAAATAGCCTCTAGATTACAGGAGAGAGAGTTTAAGTGGATCTTTTGATTTCGGCGTGACCACCACAGCATACGTCTCCATACTGTCGACCGCAGCACTATACAACTGTATGACAAAGGGGAGCCTGACATCTAGTGGCTATTACTGGTAATATCAAACACACACACACACATCAATAGGGAATTAACAGGAACACTTTAATTTGCAGCATAACCACCTCCAAAAATACCATTTTAGAATAGGAATGTACTCAGCACATGCAGGAAATTCACAATAATCATAACATGTGTAGCACCAAAGAATAATTTATTAAAAAAATTCCATGTTGTAAAGCTGTAGCTGTGAAGGCTGTGATTTTATGTATTTTTTACCTTTTTGATCGTTTCTCAGCAATGATCTCAAATCTTCACACAAAAGACTCAGATGGAGAATTGTTTTTGTTTGTTTTTTGTACTGACAGTACTTTGTGACCTCGAGAAGCGGAGATCTATGTGAAAACTCGGCGGATTTCTCCTTTAATGCAACAGGAGAGTGAAGATATAGTGACAGAGAGAAGAGAAAGGAAGGGATCAGGAAATGACCCAGGTCCTCACACACGCACACACATAATAAATGTTTCTTGACAAAAACGCACAGCCTTGTCCACAGTGTCCCAGAATCCTAGCCTAGGCCACCTCCTGGAGTTTCTCATCCACGGAGGATGACACCACGACTCCATCCACCATCTCCTCCACGATGACCTTCACCCTCCGCTGTCTGTGTGGGTTGTGCTCTGAGAGGAGGGAAAATGGAAACATGCCATTTTAGTATGAAAAATGGACATGCAAGCTCTGATTCATCACAGATGTAATATTCCTATGGGTTTTTCCACGCATCTCTTCAATGGCCTAGGAGTGTATCAAAGAGATACTAACAAGGCCAGGCCTGCTGACTTTTCTTATAAGGTCCACCTTTAACCCTGGCATTTTCCTGCTTTTAGACAGAATTTTAACCCTCTTTCAAACCCTTCGCCAAGAGACTTTTGAGTTGGTTTTGAAATGTCATAAATCTTGTAATCACTCCAATGTTATTATCTGTGGTTCCCATTCCATCACATGCAGTCCACATTTCGCCACAGTTTCCTGTCTGGAGTCTAGACATTTTACGCTTTTATTTGACAGTGATATACCTCTGACCAATCTTCTACAGACCATAAGTAGATTTTCACCACTTTTAACCAGTAGATGTAAACCATAAACAAAGGACAGACAAATATGTCTGGACAAACCAATAGATGGAGGGCTATGCGATAATAATATAATAATAATAATAAACATATTATTATGTATAATTTCAAACTGATGGGGAAAAGACCTACCATCCTCCTCCTCCTCCACCTGCACCGTTGAGACACTGTTGGAGAGACAAAGTCAGTGTAGCTGTAAAAGGTCCTAATGTACATTCCTATACATTACAACATCACTTACATAATATGTGTTTGTCACTCGGTGGGTTTGCATGGACACTTTTACTCCATTTACTCCAATCGGAATAAAACTGCCAATCTGGGATGGTGTATTCTGTTTTCTGTTTTCTGTATTCTGTTATTCCGATTGAGCAGCCATGCATATAGGCAATACTGTAGCTTCTCAAGCAAAAGCAAAGCTGCAACGTCTATTCCAATCAAAGATTCTAAAGCGATTGAGAGCACCTGATCGGAATGGAACGTACCCCATTACACCTGTACCCAAGAAACCACGCCCCTCAGAGCCCAACCACTTCCGTCCGGTCGCACTCACCCCAATAATCATGAAATGCATGGAGAAAATCATACTACAACTCATCTTACCTGCTGTCAGCACACAACTGAACCCATACCAATTTGCATACCGGCCGAAAAGGGGGACAGAGGACGCAGTGGCATGCCTTCTCCACTCCCTCCTTCACCACCTCCAGACTCCCCATAACTTTGCCTCAGTTCTGTTTGTTGACTTCAGCTCCGCATTCAATACAATCCAGCGCCATCAACTCATCAAGAAACTTACGCAGAAACGTGCACAACAGAGACTGTATGCAATACGCAAACTAAGATCACTGTATGTTGCCCCCCATCTCCTTCTGCTACTCTACAAAAGCATCATCCAACCCCTTCTACTCTACTGCTCCCCCTGTTTCTTCACCATACTAAATGTCACCAGCAAGAACAAACTCATTAAAATCTCACACTTAGCATCCAAGATAATACAGCTTCCCACCCCAGCCTCACTGGACGAAATGACACAGCCACCACACGCCTTGCACACACCATAGTAAGCAGCCCTGACCATCCCCTGAACCGGTTCTTCACCCTACTCCCATCTGGCCGCAGATACAGAGCCCTGGACTGGAAAAAAGTGCACTTTAAGAAAAGTTTTATACCCTCAGCAATCACTGCACTAAACAAACTCCTGTGGCAATTACCCATTCTCCCTATTCTTATGTGTTTTATGTTGTCTGCACTGTCCACCCTTTTGCTTGTATGGTGTTGAGGAGGGAGGGAATTGGGGGGGGGGGGGTTATATGTTATATGTTATATGTATCCTGCATGGAATGTAACAATGATATGTGTGAAAAAGAATATCCTTATAGGACAATAAAGACTCTATACTATGTAAACAGATAGCACAGATTTTTCATTCGGAATAGCTTAATCAGAATGACAAAAAAACTGTCCTGTAAACCCACCTACTGTCTTCTTGGAAAAATGAATTCAAGACCAAAAAAGCATTTTACTGGATATTGGCTATACTAGTCTACTGTAACTGACATTAACTGTCATTAAAACATGGCCACTTGACCACAGTGGGCCTACAAGTCTACATCAGTTAAGAGCACCAACAGATGCCCACGGTGTCTTCCTGTTCTCCACTTCCTTGTTTATTCCCACGGTTCCTTCCTGTCTGCTTCCTTCTCTCACCTGTAGTCCCCGTCCAGCAGTCTCCTGTACTCGGCGATCTCCCCCTCCAGCCTCATCTTGATGTCCAGCAGCAGCTTGTACTCGGTGCCCTGCTGCTCGATGCTGATGGTGAGCTGCTTGAGCTCGGCCTCCAGGCTGTCGATCTGCATCTGAAGCTGGCTCATCTGCAGACCGTAGCGCCCACTCACCTCCGACAGCTGGCGCTCCAGGTTACCTCTCTGCAGGGTAGAGAGAGAGAGAGAGAGAGAGAGAAAGAGAGAGAGAGAGAGAGAGTCAGGTCAGACTACTGAGAGGAAGCGGAAGGAACTATGCATCTAATGTCTAGTGTCGAATGTCGTATGTCGAATGTCGTATGTTTGAAGGATGTGTGAGGGAGGAGAAAGAGAGAGGAGAGAGAGAGAGGAGAGAAAGAGAGAGAGTCAGAGAGAGAACGAGGATGTGGCCATTCTGGCTGCAAAATTAAGCAGCCTGCCATTACCTGAGGGACAGCCAGTGAGGCAACAACCACCTACAATGTTGTATATTTGTTTTTATTATTAGAATTGTTGTTCTATGTCTACTTTTATGTCCTCTTATATGTTAATTTTACAATTCTGTTCAACATTTATTTTAAACCTCTTACGTGTACATGTAATTGAGCTTTGGCAATAATGTTCCTGAAACGTTCATGCCAATAAAGCATTCTTGAATTGAATTGAGTCAGGTCAGACTACAGAGAGGAAGAGGAAGGAACTATGCATCTAAAGGTATGTCGATTTGAATGATGTCTGAGAGAGGAGAGAGAGAGAAAGAGAGAGAGAGAGAGAGAGAGAGAGAGAGAGAGAGAGAGAGAGATGGACAGACAGTGTGTGTGTGTGGGGGGGTGTCGATGTGGGGTTATGGACAGTCAGAAAACGAATCAGAAGTAAGGGACATGAGTAAGAAACTGCAGCTGTAAAAGGTTTATATATATATATATATATATATATATATATATATATATATATACACGGGTTTCCCGATTACCAACAAAACTACCGGTAGATGCGCGCGCAGCCGTGGGGCAGAAGACGCTTGGTGGCCATCCACAACGTTATCAACTTAACTTAAATAGTCGGCTGCTGTAAGCTACAATCGGATTTTTGTGTACAGTATACCCCTGTTGTCTCAATGATAATAACATCTCATTTCAGACTATATTTCAAAGTTTGCTGTTCATTTCCATTATTAATATAACATCGTATTTTGTCATTTTTGGTGAAGACATGCATTCCGTTAGGGATATTGAACATATTTAACATTCTCTAACCATCGTGATTTCGAATTGGTGCAGTTTTCAGCACAAAAACCCATTTTATTCTTTTCATGGAGAGCACTGCTCTATGCTGTTCTATGGTGCTTTCTGCCTCTTAGTTGCGCACGCATGTTTTGCATAGAAATCCATGTATGTATATATATATATATCAGGGATGTATGATTGGTGATACTAAAGAGGAAGAGGAGATGAGACAAATCATTTCAAACAGAAACCAGGCACAGAGTGACAATGATTTAGCTCATAGTTAGTGGACACTGATTGTATTTGCGTGGATTGACCATACCTGTGACTGGAGTCCTTGCAGCTCGATCTCCAGAGTCTGGAAGGTTTTCTGTAAGTTGCTCATCTCTGTCTGATAGGTCTTGACCTCGGTGACACTGGTGGACATTTGGGTCTGTAGCACTTCAACCTGCACAACACGCACGGGGAACAAGGAAAACCCTGAGATATGATTCTGTTATCATAAAGGTGGACATACTGAAATGAGCCACCTGCCATTGTCCACTAGCCACCGTCACTTGGTGTGCTGGTGTTGATGCCCTGTCACATTATTTTCCATACTGCCGACGTTCTGAGAGCATTTTGCACTTATTACTAGAAAGCACTTTTTCACCGATTTGTTTATCAAATAAGTCTACATAATTACTTCAGCAGTGTTTGGTGTGCGGGTTCCTCCTGCTTTGATTGCAGTTCTTCAAGCTGGAACTACGTCACCCACCCCGGGCATGTTTTGGGGGCGTGACACCCGATTGACTGTCACTGTCGCATCTTTTTACCACATTACACCAACATCGTTTCAAAGAGCTTAAGATATCAGTCACACGTAGGTGTCAGAGTGTGCCAGGTGCATGACAATTGACAAATATGTTCCATTGAGTGAACACATACACCTATTATGTGGGGTGGGTCTGTAAACGTCAGGTATGCCAGTCAACTGTCTGTTGTCATTACCAGAATGATGCAAAAAACATGATTAATTGCTGACATTTAAACGAAATCCAGGTGGATTACCGGTAACTATTGTAGTTCTTTGATTGTTGATACAAGATCTTTGGCTCATGCTGCGGTATGAAAGGGATTATGACATCATTTTCCAAAGTTCCCCTTTCAACAATAAAAACAAAAACAATGCTTGAACATTGTATTTGGGCCCCAGTCTACTTCCTCTACATTAAGATAACATATGGAATGTTAAAAAGGAAGTCTTGTGGGGCCAACTATGATGCTGATAATGGAACTCTCTTGAAAGGGTTCATTCACAAAAGGAGGCAAGTGCTGGGACTTCCTGGGCATGTCTATGTGTGAGCAATACGTGGATACTTTGATACCTGACGAAGACCTCTGGCCGAAACGTTGTTAATAAACCACTCTGGGGGCTTATAGAACAGTGTGCGGGTATCTTTTTATTTTTCAATTATTGGCTAAGCCATATACCCAGCACCTGTTTAAATTTTGTAGATGTGCGTTCACTCCACTCATTCAATGCGTGGATACACTCAGACACAGGCCTAACGTTACCAGTAGTGTACAACTGGTGTTCAGTGAGGTGAAGTGCCAGGAGTATTATTGGTTAGTGGGTTCTAATCACGGCACATGTGTAGAAAAGTACCGCTCAACTAAAGCGGGTGTGTTTGTGACTAATTGACATCCTTTATCCAAACTGGTGAAGAGTTTGACAGAGAATAGAGAAGGGTCAAACCTGATCACTTCATCTCTGTTCTGATCTTTCACTTAGTTCTCTGTTTATGTAAGCAACAAGCCTAATAAGCTAACCCTTACAAAAATGAAATGTTTGCGGCAGATTTGCTGCAAACTTGTGGGTGATTTGTGGGAAACAAATGAGGTCACTAGAACATATTGCCAGAAGCTTGCCCATGTTGGCCACTAGAGGCAAACTTCCAGCAAAGTTCTGGCAACAATGAGAAGTTTGCCTCTAGTGGCAAATGTGTCCGCCAGTGAATTGCCACCACACCACACCAGCCAATAATAGCAAACTTCCAGTGAACTTCTGGTGACAAACCTAATTTGCATGACATTGCTGCAAATTTGCTGCACCATTGGCAAAAGTTAACCGCACCTGTTTGGTCTCTGCATTTAACCCAATCGGTAAATTAGTGAAACACAAACAGCACACAGAGTGAGGTGAAGCACACACTAATCCCGGCGCAGTGAGCTGCCTGCTACAACGGCGGCGCTCGGGGAGCATTGAGGGGTTAGGTGCCTTGCCCAAGGGCACTTCACTATAATATATACATTATATACACTATAATGTATAGTCACCAGTACAAAGTATATCAATGCTATAATAGGGGAATAATCCCAATTGGAACACACTGGTGTTACCAAAACAATAGACATAAAAATGTGACCATAATGTCTTTCCCTGTCTCCTCTTGTTGTTTCACTGGACACCATTGTCCTGATCAGAACGTTATCAGAACCCAGTCGCCTCACCTTGTTCTCGAACCATTTTTCTGCGGTGCGGCGGCTCTCCTGGATTGCGGACTCATACTGCTGCCTGACCTCCTGGATCACCTTCTCCAGATCCACAGGAGGAGCACAGTCCACCTCCACGTTGACAGAACCACCATGCTGGGCTCTCAGCCCCTGTACTTCCTGAGAGAGAGAGAGAGAGAGAGAGAGAGAGAGAGAGAGAGAGAGAGAGAGAGAGAGAGAGAGAGATTGTGTGTGTGTGTGTGTGTGTGTGTGTGTGAGCAAGAAAGAAAGCGGAAGAGAGAGCTTGAAACCTATGGTGATAATAATCTTGCTCAAGAGAGATAAACTTCAACCCTAAAGCCCTGCTAGTGTGACATGCCTCCCCTTTAATTGTCTTTCATTGACAGCAAATACATTCAGTGACTATTATTTTAGGAGCTTCAAGGTCCCTGTGGTTTCATCATATCTTGTCAAGTCACTAAAAACACCTGAAAGATGTATGCACGTGATGGGCGGTGTGGCGTGGCGTGCCCTTACCTCCTCGTGGTTGCGTTTGAGCCAGACCAGCTCCTCACTCAGCCCCTTGATCTGAATCTTCATGTCTCCACAGCCCATCTGCAGCTCCGACAGGACCGCCTTTAGGCTGGCCATGTCTCCTTCCACAGACATGCGCATTCCCATCTCATTCTTTTGCCTGTGACGCCACAAAGGTATAAGAAGCATATAAACATATTAAATTGATTACAATAAAATTCTACATATTAATATTATTGGTTCTGTTGATATTTTTGTAGGCCATAAGACCATACCCATAGGCTACTTACGAGACACATCGGGTTGTAGCCTAAAGCTTTAAAAGACAAATGAAACTGTAGCTTATTCACTCACTTCAGCTGGAAGTCCTCAGCAGCAAGTTTTGCATTGTCAATCTGCAGAGTTATCCTGGCATTTTCTATTAGCCTGTCCAAAATCTTTTAAAGAAAATATATGGATGAATTAATATATATATAAAAAAACACAATCTACCAACATATAAAAATAATAGTATGATTAGACTATGTGAGGACTATGTCAAGATCAACGTTTTTAAGACTAAAATTAAACATTCAACATAAACCATTATTTGCATTGGCCATGTAGGCTTAATGAACACTCTACCTTTTTGCAGATGTCTTCGATTGTGGCATGAAAGCCAGTGAAATCCTTGTGTACAGGTGCTTGCTTCTGATAAAATTCTTTGATCTGTAGCTCCAGTTTCCGATTTGCTGACTCCAGTGACCTTACCTGCGGGGGTAAGTGCGGATAAATTATTTTTTTATTCTTCCCCAGATATTGCCCAGCCACTGTAGTCTAGACAATAGAGCAAACATCAACCACTGAGTAGCCTAGGCTAGTCTAAACTGCATATTGATAAAGTGATCGGCTATGTTTAATCAGTGTTCCCTTTAAATATGGGAACACTTCCCTTTCACAATATGGGAGAATTAATAATGATCATAATTTCCGAGATGAGATGTTGCTGTTTAATTTCTCCACTTTGTGCGTTTCATCTTGATCTCCTCTTCAATCTTGAGTACCTATACCTTTTCGAGGTAAGACGCCAGGCGGTCGTTGAGATTTTGCATGGTATGCTTCTCGCTGGCGACACCAACAATGTCGCCACCTGGCGCTGCCATAGAAACAGAGGAAACAGAGCTGGAGATGCGCGTGCCATATCCCCCCGCGCCTCCGTATACACTTCCATATGGCATGGAGACGCTAGAGCCACCTCTGCCGATCCCGCCGAGAATCACCACGCGGGCGGAACTGAAGGCGCCGGTTCCACCGTAGACTCCACCGCTGCTGCTGTTGTTGCTGTAGCTACTGCTTCGGCTGACTCTCACAGACATGATGCTTGCGAGCGAAGTAATCCAGACGTGTCCTTTTCTTCTTTTGAAAGTATGCTCTCACTTTCCAGTCACTTCTTTATATAGTGGCTACTAGCGACCTTTTTAATGCAGCTACTTCTAGGTAATCCCTGTGTGGGCGATTACCTGAGTTTTTTTTTTTACATCGATTTGCCATTGTTAAACTGCAAAAATGCCAAGTCAACAACAAACAAAAACACTTCCATGGAAATTCCTGTGTATGTTTCTTCTGATCTTCTGATTGGATGATCATGAACATTTGCCTACTGTTGATTTAAGGTTAAATAATGTGGGTCAATGGGGATGGGCCAGAAACCCAATGCAGGAACATTGCCCTGCAGCATAGTTGTCATCAGTGGGATAATTGATCAACAGGTGAAGATTTTCAGAGAAATGCTTATCCATTAAATATTCTAGAATCTATTTGTTGAATCTTGTCTGTGGCTATCTAAACTATTTTACCAAAGAGAGCTGTCACCAAAGCCATTAGTCACGCAATAACTGTTGCCTGAGTGATCCTCCCCTTCAGTGATGGCAGACATCTATTCAGGTGACAACATTTAGCGGCTCTCTTCACGGTCCACGGGCTTTAGATATAGACCTTAAGAATGTTCAAATAAAATGCATCAGTTGTTTTGAAAGAGAAACATGCATCTCTTTTCTATGAAGGGACACTCTGGCAAAAAAAAAAGTCCATCCATGAAAAGGATTTACTGTGAACAAAGACGATGCGTGTTGTGACTGCAGACATTGCTTGCGTGCAGACTAGTGAGGGGATCCTCCCATTCAGGCCTACTATCTATTGTTGTGTTGTACATTTGTGACAGGATTAGAACATCGTTATTCAACGTTAGTCTTAAGAAGCTGAGAGACAGGGAATAGGCTTAATTGTTTTGTTTCACCTCAAGTCAACAGTCAGTCAAGGATTCTGCAACAGACAAAACCTCAGCATGGGAATAAACTGCAGGTTGGGTGGGGGGGCAGTAACTCAGTCCAACTGAGGCAAAAATCTGTCCTTCAAATGGGGCAATTACACATCTTTTTTTTATCTTGATAACAGTGGTTCTCAAAGTGTGGGGTGGGCGCGTGGAGGATGGAGACATGACAGGTGGGGTGCCATGAACAGGAGGGAATTTGTCTTTTTTTGTGCCTATCTTTATTAATGTCTTTCTTTTTCAATCAAAATGTGGAACCAAAATCTAAAAATAATATTTTAACGTTACCATTTTGCTGGGGTGATGGAGTCAGGTGGGGCTTGAAAATTCCCAACTTTCAAAGCGGGGAATGACGGAAAAAAGTTTGAGACCGACTGTTCGCCATCCCTTTATTTTCCTTAATTCATTTTTGCTATAGTCAGGAGTTGTAAACGTAGTTCTCATCCAGCTGACATTCACCAGAGAAGTACCTCTTTCAAAATATTAATCAGTTTTTGGTTTATTGCTATTAAAAGTGTCAAAATCCAACACCTTCAACTTTCATGATGTATGTCTTGTATGTATATGTATGTGTATCTTGACCCTTAAAATGCTCATCTCAACATATGCGGTCTCGTCCCTATGACTAGTATCCGCTGTTGTCAGAATTCTCCTTTCTATGGTATCCACTGATTTAATCTTGAGTAAGGACATCTGCCTAAACCATATACTGACATGCTGGGTCTGACTTATTTTATGCTCAAAATGACTTATCCCTAGTACTCCAACTATCTGCCCACATATGACTTATCCCTAGTACTCCAACTATCTGCCCACATATGACTTATCCCTAGTACTCCAACTATCTGTCCACCTGTGTCATATGTCTCTGTGTGTGATTTTCAAGCTGCACTGTGGAACCGAGGAAAAGCTCCAGGGGGTTACAAAGGCAGCACAGAATATGAGCTGTTCTCTCCCCTCTCTGGAAGAACTTCACAGCTCCTGCTGCCTCAAAAAGGCAAAACCATCCTACAGGACTCATCACACCCTGGGCGGTCACACACTGTTCAAACTATTGGCGTCAAGCAGGAGATACAGGTCCATGAAAACAAGAACAAACAGACTACAAAAGAGTTTTCATCCAACAGCCGTAAGTGCATTGAATAGTGCTACTAAAGCATATAGTTCCCACCACTCACTTGTGGCAATAGGGCTATGTGCAATTTTTAAAAGTGGATGTCTGTATGGGTGTGTCTCCTATGTGTTTTTAGCATTAACCATATGTATGCAGTAGTAGCATTTCTTTTTCAATGTATTTATTTATGAATATACTACCTCAATGTCTTCATGCACTTGACAAGGACTGCACTTAATTGTGTTGTATCTGTTACAATGACAAATGAAGATATTCTATATTCTATTCTAGTACTCCAACTATCTGCCCACCTATGATTTATCCCTAGTACTCCAACCATCTGCCCACATATGACTTATCTATAATAATAATAATAATAATAAGCTTTATTTGTATAGCACCTTTCATACACAGAATGCAGCTTAAAGTGCTTTACATTTGAAGCATGTAACACAATAATAGTCAGTCAGTCATTATCAATCACTTTTCTTCATTGCTGGGGCCGTTTATGATCCACTCAGCAACATATCAAAAATATAGAAAATAACATGTCGTAAGACTGGCAGCCTTAACCCTTTACCCCCCACAAGCACGCCATATGGCAACTGTGGCAAGGAAAAACTCCCATATTCCAGGAAGAAACCTTGAGCAGAACCTGACTTAATAGGGGGAGCCCATCTGCTTCTGGCTGGCTGCGCCCTCCAATAGCAGCAGATGTAGAATAATCTGAAAAAGTAGTCTACAGGATAAGATGAGTTAACTAAAAGCTTTCCTGTACAGGTATGTTTTCAGATCTTTTTTAAGAATATTTACTGAACTCGCCTGCTTGATGTAGAGAGGCAGGGTGTTCCATAGTTTGGGGGCATAATGGATAAACGCAGCTTCTCCACTTTCCACTTTCTAGTACTTCAACTATCTGCCCACATGCGCAGGGATGGATTACTGCATGGGCCTACCAAGCCTGTAATCACTGCCTCAATATCAAATCAGGATGTAGGCTATGAATCTAATTGAATTAAAGTATTGGCCATCCCCAAAATGCACCAAAACACAGGAAATCACATCAAACAAATGAAAACATTTCTGGGGGAGGACCCCCAAACCCCCCTTCCCACATAGGCGACAATTAGTGGGGGGCCCTTAATACATCTGGGCTCAGGGACCCAAAAGTTCATAATCCATCCATGCGAAAGCGTCAGCCAAATGTAATGTAATGTAATGTAATGTAATGTTATGGATGTGACAGTTTTGCGTGGAATTACCTTGTTTTTTTAGACAACATTCAACTCCACACCTCTGTGACAAACACAACCTGTTTGGTCTGTTCTCCAGAACTGTGTGAACAGAGATTAAAAGAAAGAAAAACAATTATGTAGATTGTGTGGCATTTTATTCTGTTCACTGACAGATGGCAAGTTACAGAGCACAGAGGCTGAACCCTATAATTTATCCTTCAGCTTAATGGTTTGTGAGCTACTGACATGCTTGGTAATTAATGTCCCCCTCGCAGTCGACTGAAGTGGTTAGAAGTTCACCTGTCTCGATACACCAGCACCACCCAGGATTCTGTGGAATGTCATGTTGTGTTTTGGCCTGATGCGCCACCCTCCACTTATCTACTAATCACAAAGTCAGTAGTGTTATGGTATCCGGGTTGGCAACCTCGAGTCAGGGGGGAGGGGGAGGGGATACACCACTCTACAGTAATTAGAAAGTGCCAGTTTTGGCCACAATCTTACATATGGTTCCTTTAAGTGTATCAAAATAAACTACAAAATAAAGTAGCTACGTCATGTATCAAAATATCATACTGCAGTTTTGATTTTGAAAATACTAAAAATAGTCTAAAGCAGTCATCTCAAAGTGTGGGGCGGGCCCCACTAATGGGGAATAGAGACATGACAGGTGGGTTGCGATGTACAGGAGGAAATTTGTCTCTTTGTACCTATCTTTAATAATGCCTTTCTTTTTTTCACAAGGAAGATCATAGATTCAAAACAAAATAGCCACACACAAACATTGAGTAATAAACAGACTGACATATGAATTAGAATAAAATCTGATCCAGCAGATCGATACGGGAAATGTAATGTGGAACCAACATGCGGAAAAAATACTTTAAAGTTGCCATTTTGACGGATTGATGGGGTCTGGTGGGGCTTGAACATTCCCCACCTCCAAAATGGGGAATGACAGAAAAAGTTTGAGAACCACTGCTCTAAAGTGATCATGAAATCACTTTGCAAACCTTCCATATCTGTCTATTTAATCTATTCCTTCATCACTACACTGACTCTGTTGAGAGCAACAGCTTTTCTCTGCCTATGAGACTTGCCATAAACCTGCAAACAGTTAACAGACTAACTATGCTGACCTGCCTGTTGTATCTCATAGCCTAAATACTGTATCAGAGATGTACTCAAAAAGTCACAACTGAACTTGTCAAGTGGTACAAAGTGGAGACAAGTTTCTGAAAGCGTCAATTCCAGGCCAGATTGCTTGATATTGCACTGTGTAACGCTGTTGATCAAGTAGGGTCATGAGCCTTTTAGTTAATTTAACTGGGTACTGGCTTGATGCCAAGGGGCATGAATATGATTTTTTATCCTTGTGTTGCTTTGGCACAAATTCTTGAGAAATGTTTTAGGGCTACCACATAACCGGTTCCATGTGTTAAATGTTCCATGTGGATGATTTAAGTTCTCAAGAAACTTGAGGTTGGTGTGAGAGGGAGTGCATTGTGTACGTGAGCAAACACGTTACTCATTTTGCACAGGATCATCTTTCTGAAACTCAATATTCTGATCACAACAAGTCTGGGCAAATTACTAAATCAGCACTAAAAGCAAGAAAAATATTTGGCAGTATTTTTGAACTACAAAAATACACACCTATAAAGTATTTTGAAGCCATTTTCTTCAACCCAATAAAATACAATACTATTTTGAAATGGCTGATCTTTAATGCAATATCTACATTGCCCAGTATCAGCAACCATTCATCCAATGTTCCAGAAGCACATTCTGTTTAATCTAATATAATTTTAAAAGGCTAACTGAGAAAACATTGGAGAACTCTTTTGCAATTATGTAAGCACTTAATGTAATCTTCCTAGCAGAACTTGTGCTAAAGCTTCCATGTCATCGAAACAAGCTATACACATTTTAAAGTGTATCTATTTGCCATAGTTGTGGAGCTAGATAGTCTGCAGACTTACTTCATCGTTGCTACAAATGTTTTGGATGTTAATTGTTACTTTCTCTCTTTTTTTAAAATTGGACATTTCCCACATGTACACATGGTAGATTTGTGAATAGGTGAAAAGGTATCAAAGTAAGATATCTGTGCTGCATAAGCTCCAATGTCGTTAATGCTCTTTAATGGCATCACTTTGAACAAAAAATAAAAGTGCAGTCAGTTGATTGATTTTGGTAGAGGACGCTCTATTCATCAGTCCACTCGGGTCATCAATATTTCCAGAATCTTCCGTTAAGCCGATGCTCTTGGCTGCACTCAGTGGTTCGGTTTAGATAAGGACAATGGCGGTGACGTTACTCCTGCAATTTAATGTGTTGCGGATCAATAGGCAGGTGTATGGATTCACCAACTTCCGCCCCTCTGGTTTGAATGAGGTGGAGGAGTAATGGACTCGTAAAAGTGGAGAGTTAATTTCAGGTTAATCTCTGCGGAAACTCCCTTAAAAGCTCATTCCTCCTGTTTTAGTCAATTTTACCATTTCCTTTTACGCACCAACTTCATCTAAGACCTATATCTCTTTCATAGCACAGTACATTTGGATTATTGATTTGAGAGCATCAATGTCACCTCCCTATATAAGGAGCACAGATTTCAAATCAGAGTAGCATTGACTAATTTATCTTTCACTTATTAACTGGTCTATTTTCCACACCTTGACACAGGTAAGATACTCTATTTTCTTTGAACATTTAAAAAAAAAATATACAGCTCACCACTGCAGATTCATGCAGATCATACAAACACCTAGACTAATTTCTGCTCCAAGAGACTAACAGTTTACTATACATTAGTAAACCACAGGAGATTCTTTACCTCTGCCAAGGAGGTTATGTTTTCACCCCTGTTTGTTGGTTAGTTGGTTGGTTGACTGCTCGGTTGGTTGGTATTGCTTCAAACCATTCGGGCCTCTCTCACATGATTCTCTTTGTGGTCATTTTATCCATCCATTTCTACTCAAAAAAACAATTCAGTTTTTCTTGTCCTTGGTCTTTTCTCGGTACAGGTATGGCTCTCCAACGTCTCTACGTGATTGCTCTCATTGCACTGTTCGGAGTCTCGTGCTTCGCCTCCCCTCTGTTTCAACCCGGGACGGACGGCAAGACAGAGCCGGCGCTCCGCGCCAGGAGAGACGTCCTCGGCAAGGCCCTGACGCGGCGGGAGAACTCTGTCCAGTCTCGTGATGCGCGGATGGAACGGATGATCACCCTTCCCGACGACCAGCGCGAGTTCATGAACCGGCAGATCATGCAGGCCCTTGCAGGTGTGTGTCACTAAGATGGAGACAAAGCAGGACCAATGCATACTGTTAATGCGCTGAAATCTCATGCCACTGTTATTTGATTCACAGAAATTATCAGTCGAGACGAATGCTTCTTAGACCGGGACTACAAAGGCTGGGTAGACTTTGGGAAACGAAGCAGCGACTGATTTTTGCATTTAGGTTTACTAGGTTTATGTAAAGGATCAGTAACCAGAAGTGTATTGCATTTGCTTGTTCACTTGAAATAAATGCCACGGCATAGCGACAAAAGCATTGCTTGACTTATTTTTTCAAGGGCCTATACATTTTAAAAAAAAAAAACAATGTACAGCAGTCTTCAGCAGAAATTCTGTGGTTGAGCATTTATTCACATGGAATATAATTTATACAATAGTGCACACCTTAAACACTCAGATACACTGGAGAGATGCGGAGTACAGAATGCACAAGACCATTTCAGCAGGTTTCTACACAATAAACACACAGCTGCATGGAGACTCGTTTCTGTCCACATGGAAGACGATGCAATTTATGGTCACTGCTTTCCCTTTTTTTTTTTTAACGATCAGCAAAATCCTATGTCTTTATAAACTACTGATTGTTTCCCAATGACGATCTTGCCTGAGGGTAGTTTTAAGCAAGCATGCACTGCTAATGACATAAAAGTTCCTAGTTGGCATGCGTTTGCGTTTGCGTCCTCCGTTTGAAACCATGCATGGACTGGCCACTCAAGAGGGCTGGCTGTGATCATTCACGCTGAGAGCCACACAGATTGACTTTGGCCAGTCAGGAGAAAGCTTTGGAAGTGCAGGTGAAGTCAGTAGTCAACAGCTGACAATAGCTGAGGCGTGGGTTTCTTTTTTCTCTCTTTTTGCCTGAACTGGACGGTGTTGGAACCAACCATCAGTCTAAGGATGTAGCCACAACTGATGGGTCCCCTGAAAGATATCAATCTTATAGTCGAAATCTCAAAAAGTCTACGCTGGCCCCTTGGGCTCCCAGTCCGCCAGTATGAAGTCTTCATGAAGTCCCCGTTCCACTGCTGATACCCACATGAGACACATTATTACATGAATTTCAGTGTATTTGGTGAGAGCTGACGTGATTGTATGTCATACACATAATAAGAGATGGCGTGATGGCTTCTGTACATCCCAGTGGGCACTAGCATCAGTAAGCACATACGGTTCAGTGTGACGCCATGCAGAGGTGTGTCTAGGACCATGACACGTCAGCTGATCTCCAGACAGCAAAGTCAGGGTCCATCCCATAATTAGCTATCTGAACTACGGGGAGAAGAGTGTGTGAAATGTGCTAGTACATAATCAGTCAGTTACTGTGCAAGCTCTAAAATCACAAGCCTTTCAAGTTCTATGTACAGCAGGTCAAATACAATTCAGTCATTTTGTGTGTCTCATGTCTGTATTGCTACTAAGGAAATAGTGAGTTTTAATGACTTCTCAAAACCACTACCTTGCTAATTTCTAAAGGACAATAGATTGTGTTTCAGTGAAAATTGGTACAGTACTTTGATTAAACTGCATGGTTTACATCATGGATGGGACAACAATCACCGCTATCTAAACAAATCGATAGCACCTGTTTACATTGTTGTTGTGAAGTACAATTTGTTTTTCCCATAATGACACATATAAGAAACAGTGAACGTATGTGGATCCAGCAAACGGATTGTTTACAAGACCATGTTTACATTTGAATTTACAACACACTTGGTGGTTCTTTAAATACAGACAGAAAAAGTGCTATTCCCTTTCATAGTGCCTGAGGACACCGGAAATAAAATGGTAAAAAAGCATTCATTATTTATCTATAGGTTTTGATTAAACAAAAGACAACCCTGACAACAAAGTGGCCCAAAAAGCCAGATGTCAACGCGATGCCAAAGCCTTGATCATACAATGGCACTCAGCTATCTACTGTACAGTGTTTTATAGACAAAGACCAAGAATTCACTACAGCAACAGTCTTTATGGCTCTGTGAATATCCCCGGAGAGGCTCACCGGATGACCCGGGGCCTTGTAGCTGGACTTTAAAAAAAGAAAGGGGGGGGGGGGGTCCTCTTCAGGGGCCGAAAGTTCCCAGACTGGCCACCCAGGGCCATCCTCTCTGCTCGGCGGAGCCCGAGGCCGAGGCCATCCCTCTGGCCGCCACGCGGTGGAGCCCGAGGCTGAGCAGCTTCTCCACCAGGTTGAAGCTGAAAACACTCCGCGCCCCAGCGTCCGCCGCGCCGCCATGCGCCTCCACTCCCGCGTCCACCCCGCCGCCGGAGGCGAAGGCCCCCGAGCTCCTCGCCACTCTGCCAGCGAGGGGGATGGACGGGGCCGGCAGCGGGCTGGGGCCGGTCGGCCGGTACGTCCGGGCCGAGATCCCTTTTTTCTGGAGGATGTGGACGAGACCCAGAGGAGCCGGAGGAGTCCTGGTGCTGAGGGAGAGGGAGGGGCTGGAGAGGGAGGTGCGGAGGTAGGGGCTGGAGGCGGCGGCGGCGTGAGTCACATGCTCACCGCTCCCACCAGTTGACACGACGCGAGCGGAAAGGCTGAGGACACAGGAGAGGGACACAGAAGAGACCATGAGAAATGCGGCACAAGTTAGCTTACTCCTAGAGCACATTCAAACACAGTTTAATACAATTGACAACAAGAAACAAGAAAGAAATGCAGAATTATTGATATGATGACAACTTATTGAAGGACTAGAGGGCAATGGAGACATTTAACAGGTTAGAGAGAATGCATTAAAGGTATAATAAGCGATTCTGGATTGAGCCACACCCACTGGCGCCTCACCCTTCCCCTCCACAAAACACTCCCCTCCCGCCCTTTCAGTGATTGGCAGGAACAGGTTTATAATGGTTTGGGAAACAGGTTTTTTTTCCAGTGTACTCAGAATAGACAGCTAGCAGATCGTGAGGAGATATTCGTTGAATGTGACAGAAAGTGCTACGGGTTAGAAGTAATTTTGAATCGCTTACAGTACCTTTAATCCGGAAAGCAATAGAAACACATTCACCACAACATCATTTTAAGGGCAAATGATGGCTTCTTAATCATTCATTTTAAATCGTTAGAAAAGGTCAGATTAATTATTAATTTTAAATAATTAGAAAAGGCCAAATAATTATTAATTTTAAATCATTAGAAAAGGCCAAATTTTGATGGTGGGGATGAGTGTGCAAAGTTTCCCTTACAAAACATAACTAGTTTTTTTGAAGAAAGAGTGCGATACAATAATATTTTTATGTTCAAAATATTGCTTTTCCTTTTCCTTGCATACAAACTGTAAATGATTTCCTTCAAAAGGAACTTTCCTTTGCCACTTGAAGTAGTGCAGTTATTTTCTGTAAGGGTTTCTTTTGGGATGTATGTCTGGTTAAAATAGTAGGCATTCTTGTACTTGTATATGGCTTTGGCAAACCCAGCAGTTGTTTTCTTATTAACACAAACAAATGATCGTCCATTACGAGCTATTTGGCCTGAACTCAGTCGGTCAGACTTTAATTGCTTCTCTCACAATTACTTCGTCTGAGCCATGAGCAGACAAACATTAGATGATAAATGTGATTCTTGTCTGGACAACAAGACAACAAACCTAGCAATTATCCAGTTAGTTAGCAATGAAAGGCCTGCAGAGGTTATATATGTCTGTCTGGTGAGGTCAGCAGTGCTCAATAGCTAGCTTTGCTCTGGCAGACACCTTGAATGAAGATTAGTCCACACCTTTCATGCCAGGGGTTAGTAGGTGTTACTAGGCTTAGAGGAAAAATGTAAATGAGTATTAGTGTGGGTATTATGAGTAGGTAAGAGGTGTCTTTGATGATCCTGGGCGTCTCTCACTGTTGCTTACTTTGCGGAGGTAGGGCATGTCAGAGGTGTAGAAAGAGCCTATTCCAGCGCTTCCTGCTACTGTTTGGGAGGAAATGTGAAGGGGCAGGAAGGGAACAAAGGATTGGGTGAGGAAAGGAACAATCAAAACAGCTGTTGCCTTGCCATACTCTTAGAACGGACCCTGGGAAATATTAACACAATACAACAAAAGAGAGAAAGGGGTTTCCTTCCTGTTATTTTTTTTTTTTTTGTTTTTCAGGTTTGTCATGAGAATTTCTCAGGAAAAAAAAAAGTAACAAATACGTTTTTAGAAGCAAACATTGAACACTTAACATTTTTCACACTTGTAAAGAGTGTATTAACAGAAACCAAAACATTAATAACTGGGGTAAACATACAACGCAGTAGCCTAACACAGTGTTTAATGAACGCAAAATCAAAAGACCTTGACCTTGAGGACCTTGAAAAAAGAAAACCCAAAAGCACCACCATTTTCCTCATCCTTGTGAACAATTACAGTACGAGCAGCCGACTAAGAGCATGGTGAGAAGAATGGAGACGTGTGATATGAGATGGAGACACAGGAGCACATGAGGACGTCTCACCTGTTGGAGAGGGCAGGGATGAACAGGGAGGGGTGGTGCAGGATCCGACAGTTGGTGACGGTGAAGGTGGGGGAGGTCTGAGGGAGGTTGGGGCCGGACGGTGGGACTGCGGTCATGGAGGGAGAGATGCAACACTGAACTCAACACAACACACAACACAGCTACACACACACACACACACACCAGTGCACACAATGAAGGAGGGCAGTTTTTTTGCAAAACCCTTTTTTAAAATTAAACTATGAAATATGTTTCAGGTATTACCCACAACACCTGCTGAGAGAGAGGCTGAATTCAGTATCAAAGGAGAATTGTCCACCAAAGCCTCATCACACCCAATATAAATTACAAATTACAGTATAAATCACACCCAATTCTCAGAGAGAAGAACATGAAAATCAAATAATCTTCATAAAATACCTCAATTGAATTAAGGTAATTACGATAATTATAACACAACTGATTTGATAGTAACTAATTTTGGAAGGATAGTTTTGCATCACACAACCAGCTTGACTACAATGACCATGAGGGATGAGTTCAATGGAATTATGACAATGGAGTGGATCTAAACTAAATGGTTCAGTGGTAGAAGGTCATGATTTTGATAATGAATGTGTGTGTGTGTGTGTGTGTGTGTGTGTGTGTGTGTGTGTGTGTGTGTGTGTGTGTGTGTGTGTGTGTATACATACAGTATATTACTTTCATACAAACTTTCCATCATTCTGATTGCAGATCAGAGTAGTCAATCTCTCCCATGAGTATGTAACAACTATATCGATCAGATTTGTCTTTAAGACATTAGGTCACCATCTTGCCCCTCCCTTCCTGTCTGACCCAGGCGAGGTGTCCTTACCCATACTGCTGTGCTGGCCGGAAGAGAGCCGGGCCAGGGGAGCGTCGTCGTCCTCGTCCTCCTCCAGGTCGTTGAGGCTGTAGACGTGCTGCAGGTCCACCTCCAGCTCGCGGAAGTCTTTGGTGAGGACGCCCGGCCGGGGGTGCAGGATGCCCCCCAGGTTGGGCTTAGCCAGCTGCTGCCAGTGGTGCAGAGTGACCGAACCTGAGAGGGGCAGGGAGGGGGAGGGATTAATACAAGTTATCATACATGTACAATGTAGATATATTTAGTTTTCATTAATGAATTAATTAATACAAGTTATCATACATATACAATGTAGATATATTTAGTTTTCATGGATGGGGGGTGCAGAGTGACTGAGAAGAGGAGGTGAGGTGGGTTAATATAGAAATATATAACTTTTGTTTTGAAATGGATGAGAATCGGTCAATATATCTGAGCAGGATGAGTTTTCTAAAGTAACTTTGAATACACCATGTGGGAGAATCAGCTGGCCTAGCCTACAGGTGATTTCTGCCTGACAAGCACACACCCAAAAAATAAACACACACACACACAAAAACAAACACTGAAAAAACCTGAGAAGCCGACCGTAAATAAACACTTATCTTTCTCACACACAGTCGGCTCGGAGAGAAAGAGAGAGGACACGGCATCTTTCAGCTTTTAGATTACAAGATGCTACTGGCAGGTCTTAGTACCACCCTACAGCTGAACTCCTGAACTTGGGCTCTGTTCTTTCACTTCAAGCACTCATGACAGCAGCCACTTAAACTACACAAATGGCACAGTCAGGGGTGGGGAGACATGGTGCATTCAAATCCAAAATAGAGTGCACAGGTGATAACAGAATATCCTCAATTTTAGAGGATATATTTAGCAAACAAAGACCAAGCTGCTGAACCATCTGAAGTGGAGAGTCCAAACCCCTTATTATGTCGCTGAGTGAACATGGGGGAGGACTAATCCGTGTGGGGGTGCTTATACATGTGGGAACACGCAGCTGAGACAATATGGGGCAAAGGGAACAATAAACAAATCTCTCCACTTCACTTAGGTCTACACTACAAACCATTACGTAGAAAACTAAAAGCAAAAATGTTACAGTATACTGAGCTTCTGCGAATGCGGCCTAAGAAAGTATCACACGAAAACAGCTTCCTTATTCAAATAAAATAACAGAAGTAAACATCTTTGTCGTGTTCAGCATCAACATCTTCCTCATCATTATATTATCGTCGTCATCGTCAAGTCCACTCACCCTCCAGTGGCTTGACGATCTGCAGGCGGTCGGGCAGGCAGGAGCGCGAGGTGGACGAGGACAGGCCCGAGGAGTGGCGCGAGGTGCCCGAGTAGTTGGTGCCCGTGGAGGTGGACGAGGGCGTGAGGAAGCCGCTGGACGTCTCGCCCTCGCCCTCGCCGCCCTGCCAGGCCAGCGCCCGCAGCTTGCGCTCACGCTCCACCTCGAAGAAGGGACGCTCCGACGAGTGGCTCTCCTGCCGCGCCGACAGGCTTGCCAGGGCCACCTCCAGGTCGTGACCCCCGGGTGTGCCCGGCTGGCCAATCAGACGCTGGCTGGGGGTGGAGCTAATGAATGAGACAAAGAGAGAGAGAGAGAGAGAGAGAGAGAGAGAGAGAGAGAGAGAGAGAGAGAGAGAGAGCATGTTAACCAATCCGACAAGGCTCCAGATCCTTAGCAGCAGTAGTAAGAAGATACAATCATCCCTTTATGTTTATGTTTATGGTTCTTGGCAAATACTTTTGTCCAAAGTGACATACAATACTCAACATTATCATTAAAAATGAACAGTTCAAAATAAAGTCAGATAGCTTACATAGAAAATTCTAATAATAGTAATAGACTAACTAACCTTTCATAACAGTATAATAACAATGGCACATTGCTGTGCTAACAATGACCAAAACATATCATTGATATTAGTTGACCCTCACCTCTGGTCTTCGGTGTGTCCACTGGTGGAGGCTTTGTCGTCCATCTGCAGGCTGGCTCCGTCGCTGCCTCCATAGTAACTGGTGCGTGGTGTGCTGGTGTGGCTCGAGCGTGCCGACACCGGACTGGAGCCGGGCACCTGAGGGGACTGGCACCGCGAGCGCAGGCGCGCCACCTGGTTCACCACCTTCACCGTCTCGAACACGCGCAGCGGGTGCGTCCTGAGGATGCGGCGACAACAAAAACACGCGTCGTGTCACTTTACTATATCCAAAACCAGCGCACAAACAATCAATTATTCGCCACTGTAACATCCCACATTTAGTTCACCAATCATGATCATACATGTAGTGAAGTGCTCTCTTCCAAAACACTGTAAATCCATTTTTGAAAACATTAATAAGTCAAGTCAAAGTGCAGTTTTGTTGTTTTGGTTGAGTAAAGAGTCTTAAAGAAAGGAAATTAACTAACAAAGTTCCACTGAAATTACTTGGAAAACAAAATGTAAAAAAAAAATATTTATTAATATGCATTAAAATGGTGGATATAGCGTTTTGAAAAAGAGCTCTTCATATTTACTCATTGATTGCATGCATCAGAAGACAATGACTCAATCCAATGTGATGCATCATCATCATACATTGATCTTAGGGAAAGGATGGCCAAAAATACAGCACAATGTATTTCAAAAGAAAATGCCAAAGAACGACACCCTAATGTTAAGCGTATCAAAATAACTGTGTACTGTAATACTGTAGCAACACCATGTATCAACATAAAATACTTAAAGGGAGCATGAAATCACTTTGCACATCTGTTTTAATATATTTAATCTAGTCCTTCATCAGTACACTGACTCTGTTGATTACAATAAGTGGACAATGTTTGAGAGCAACAGCTTGTCTCTGCCTACGAGATATGCCATAAATCTGCAAACAATCAACAGATCAACCATGCTGACCTTCCTGTTACATCTCAGCCTAAATACTGTATCAGAGATGTATTAAAAAAGTCACAACTGAACTGAAGTTACACTGAAAGTGGTGCAAACTAATCACTGAACATACTGAGAGCCACAGAATGTGGGCTTAAAGCTTAAGCTCTGTCTTAAAATAAAGACATCAAACTCATGGTACACTGACACATGGGGCAATTTGAGCAGCACAACCACATAACCGCCACCATGGGTTCCGACTGGATGATCATGTCAATTTTCCTACTGATGATTAAAGTTCTCAAGAAAAATAAGGCAAGGGATTGGCAAACATCAATTCTAAAACTGATAGTTTCAGTCATTGATTGTGATAGGCTGAATTGCGTTCAATGCCGCGTTCGTAAAATGCAGCATAAACATACACCTTGACCGCAGATTCGTTTTGATAGCGTTGTAGCCTTTAACGCCCTTAGCCCTTAGCGGCCTCTCGGGGCTTATTGCTAAAAGAGAACATGTCAGAGCAACAAAAGCCCTACTCCGGAACATTGCACAACAACATTGCCCAGAAAGGTGCCTTGTGTATCAACTGGTTTGGAGGACACATACACATCACAGTCAAAGTTGTCCCAAAGTTCTACCAAAAACAGGCAAACTCATAAGTGTGTGTGGGCAAGTAACCATGTGGTTGAGTGAGTGGGTTGGTGTGAAAGAGGAGGCTACTAAATCAGCACCAGTCAGAGGCTATCTTCATTGCTTTGCACTTTTATGGTGTCATCACATCACCAAAAGTATGGGTATTACCAAAAATATTTGGCAGTATTTTTAAACTACAAATATACACACCTTTAAAGTATTTTAAAGCAACACCAAAGCACTTTTCCTGTTGCACGCACGCTATTTGTTTATCCAGCACTGGCTTTGGAAATAACGAGGTCTACAGACAAGGTAGAGTAGGTTGCATGATTTTATGAAAGTATGATGTATTGCGACATCAGAAGCAAATCAAATTTGTAGTTTCTTATGTCTCATTCCATCGAACTACAGATCCGCTACCCGATCTGGCAAACTTGCATAGTGCGGTTATAGCCGATAGAGGGCCGCGAAGCGAATGCAGAAGTGCCGTTCACCCTGTTACGAGTTGATGAACCACTGAAACGATTTTGGAAACAATATTTTAAGGTACAAAAAACTCTTTAGTGTTGCTTTAATACAAAATATGCAGCCATTTTCTTCAATCCAATAAAATACAAATTACAAAATATCATTTTGCATTTGAAATACATATTAAACTACCTATCCCAAATCCTAAGAGCCTAATGTATGCTATTTTTGTTGGTCTAAGTAGTTAACTTTCTAATGTTTGCACTGTATTACTCAAAGCAAGAGATGATGATATACTACTCAGATCAACCATTTCTTTTAAAGATATTTACATGGAATCACAGAGAGAGGCCCAACGAGAGAGACCTAAAGAGAGACCTAAAGAGAGAGACCCAAAGAGAGAAAGAGAGAGACCCAAAAGAGAGAGACCCAAAGAGAGAAAGAGAGAGACCCAAAAGAGAGAGACCCAACTCACTTGTATTCGGATGGTGCAGGACTGTCTATGCCTTTCCGGAAGGTCCCCTCGATCTCCGCAGCCAGAGAGTCCATTGGAATCACGGTCTCCAGGGCACTGTAGCGTTGCACTGTGCTGTTTGGGAGGGTCTTGTTGCGCAGGTTCTTAATGTCCTCCCTGGCTTCCCGTAGCATGTCTCCACATTCAGAGTACTTCTCTTGAATGTCCCGAAGCTGCCACAAGGGGGCGATATAGATCAGTCTATCGCTCCTGCCCTGCCCTGCTTATCTAACTGTCCTTCATATTGCTTTAATAAGGCAGAGGTGTAAAATTGGCACTCATACAGCATTTCACGATTAAACAAATAAACCACAAATCAGATTTATGTTTTCTTTTAAAGGATAATTCCGGTGTGATTTTGACCTAAAGTGTGTTGAAACATGATACCGAGTGTGAATGTATGTCTCATCAGATTCCAAAAATAATCCTGTGAAAATGCATGGATTCCAGTTGCTGCTACGGAAGCACCTGAATCCATGCATTTCCACTGAATTATTTTTGGAATCTGATCCCTTATCATACCTGTTCATTCGTACTCGTCGCTCGACTTATCGTGACTAAATTCAAGATGGCGTTGAACGGTAAAATTCCTTAAGGTACTGTCTGTATAAATCGTCTTGTAAATAAACTACCAGTGCTTTTTCAAAGTTCTCTATGTCTCGTTTTAAATGTCAAGGCCCTCGGAAGTCTACCAATGAAGTATGGAGCTACTTTGAGCCTTGTAAATGGTGTAAAACAGTGATTTATTTGCATGGCTTGGCCCGAGGCACCACAACGAAACACTGTGTTGGTAGCATTGGCTAACTAGCGCCAGATTTCGGAGTGCAGGGGACAAGCCGAGGTGAGCTATGAGACATACGTTCACACTCGGTATCATGTTTCAACACACTTTAGGTCAATATCACACCGGAATTCTCCTTTAAACTTGATGGGCTATTTAATCATTTGGAAGCTAAACAGCCAAGGGCAACTCTCACCTCAGAACTGAGCTGGGTTTGGCATTCTCGGGAGGCACTCAAGTGCTGGTTGAGTTCTTCATTCTCATTGGTGAGCTAAGAGACATTGAGGGAAATGGGTAAGTCAGTGAGTCAGTGAGTGAGTGAGTGTGTGTGTGTGTGTGTGTGTGTGTGTGTGTGAGACTCACTGTTTTACAGCGCTGCTGCAGGTCGACTATCTGACCCAGCAGAGAGCTGATCTCCTCCTGCTGTCGGAGCGAGTCCTCCACCTTACGGGCCAGCTCGTCAGACAGATCCACCACCTGCCTATTTACCGAAGCTATCGTAGAGATAGAGAGAGAGAAAGAGAAAGAGGGAGAGAGAGGGAGAGAGAGAGAGAAATATCAGTGAGCAATATCAAAGTCATGATCCTATAATGTCATTATAGTAATATATTGCCTACACTAAGGTGAGTATTATTACAGCATACGTATTAAGCAGTATGAATCTCATGTTTGGTCAGTTTTTGACTTCTGGCTATTGTAAGAGGCAGTAAGTAAGGCGATCGAACATCCCAGGTGTGCTGGCGAGGATGTGGCTGATTTGCATGAGTGTTCTGATAGGGTGTCGGGCAGGCAGGGATGGACTTACACAGCTCCTCCACACACACCATCATCAGCTGCTGCTCCTTCTCCTCGTAGTCGGTGGTCTCGGAGGTCAGGTCGTGAGCCTGTGGTGGGAGAGGCAGGGGTCATTTCATCACAACGGGCACTCTCATAATAATGTAGGGCATGTGTTAGTGTGTGTTTGTATATGTGTGTGTGTGTGTGTGTGTGTGTGTGTGTGTGTTCACTGTATGTGTTTGCATAGGTAATAGGTGTGTGTGCGCTGATTCACCTCCGAGCGTAGTGTGTGTGTGTGTGTGTGTGTGTGTGTGTGTGTGTGTGCTGATTCACCTCCGAGCGTAGTGTGTGTGTGTGTGTGTGTGTGTGTGTGTGTGTGTGTGTGTGTTGACTCACCTCCGAGCGTAGTTTGAGGTTCTCTTCCTCCAGGCCCTTGAGTTTCTGCTGCAGGAAGTCATACTGGATGAGGTGACCGAGTGAGGATGACGACGAATCGTTTCTCTTCAACCTGAACAGACACGCCATTACACATGTGTGACTTCAACCCATGACTTTACAATATCGTCCTCTTAGAATTAAGGCAAAGCTGTAATCATAATAAACTTTGAGGGGGACATGCCCTGCCCAATATTCAACTATGCTCAAAATGCCCCACTCCTCTCTATATAAAGACGATTTAAAGATAAAATGCTACAATAGCCTATTATTGAACTCTGTCCAAAATAATGACTCACCGATGTATTCACAAACTAAACGTTCTAAAAGTGCATGGTTTACAAAGGCTAAAAGTAAAGTAACAGATCACACTTGTAATATGGTTTGCTTGCATGGGGGTAGTCAAAGCATAAACTGCTCACAATGTAGACTGTGGCAATGTGTTTATTGTATGTTGGTCTCAAGGGCCCTTATCAACCAAGCCCATAACCACTCATTTGTGATTTGCCCCCCGTGGTAAAAAATTTAAATGGAATATTTTAGTGCTTTAATGTGTATGATTAACCTGACACCCTCTGGGGGTATGCTAAGTTTGTGGAATTTCATCCACGGGGGATTTCATCCACACATTTACATTTGCCAGTCGGGTGTTGGCATTTCTGAGAAAAACTTGAGACAAAATAGGTATTTGGATATGATGTTAAGATACCTGTTCCACTTAGTCAATCATTAATGACAGAAACATGTGACGTTATTTATTTTGCTGTGTGTGCAGCATTAATAATTCATCTCTTTCGATTCTGAAACCATGCCAGTGGATTGGGTATAATACTGGTCTGGAAAGAGTTCACCTCTCTGGGGCACGAAGTAGCTTAACCAGGCTTAACCAGGCTCTATTGAAAGGGTCCTGCTAGCCTTGTAAAGATTATATTGATCCCATCCATAACATCACCTTCCCAAGCATCACTGCAGTATGTCTTAGTAGTCCTAAACCTGATGTTATGAGCCATGTGTGTGTGTGTGTGTGTGTGTGTGTGTGTGCGCGTGTGCGTCCGACTCACGGTGTGCGGGCCTCGGCTGCCGATTCCAGCTCTTCCGTGCTGGCATAGAAGTGCAGCAGGTCGTCCCTCATGGTCAGCTCATGGCGCAGCTGGGCGATCTGCACGGGCCACAGACAGAACAAACACGGGTGAGTGGACAGAACTCAACATGCCCTCCATCATACCCCTTGTTAACACTATAAACTTGCCCAAAATGCACCTGTCTCAAAACATTGCATGTGTGTGTGTGTGTGTGTGTTTATGTGTGTGTGTGTGTGTGTGTGTGTGTGTGTTTATGTATGTGTGTGTGTGTGTGTGTGTGTGTTTATGTGTGTGTGTGTTTATGTGTGTGTGTGTGTGTGTGTGTGTGTGTGTGTGTGTGTGTGTGTGTGTGTGTGTGCGCCTGACTCACGGTGATGCATCTCCAACAACATAAATGACCACAGTTGTTTCCCATAACTAAGTTAATAACTTTGTTGGTTGCAAAGCAATTTCCCTATTGCCAACCAACATAGTTGCTAACAGGTTAGCAACTATGGTTTTGGGGAATGCGCCCCCTGGTGGGTAAATACAGGTCCACGTCATCACACATGTCTGGTCATCACACCTGTCTGGTCATCGACATTACATAGCAGACCCTGGAATGAGCTACGGAGTCTGACCTAACAATGCTACTATGTGTTGTCTCCTGTCCAACATTCTCTGATGATTACATGCAATGTTTGACTGTGTAAATCCTTAAAGATGCTGACAGATGGCAAGGAACTTGTTATAAAATTATGTCCGTGCTCTGGTTTAGTTGATATGGGTTTTGTGAGTGTTTAACTCGACTAGTTCACCTACAAAAGGCCTGAGTCAGCTGTGCACACTGCCGTACAATACTGGCCCAGGGCTTGGATATTTGGAGGGGTCAAAGGCTTGTCTTTTAACCAAGCAGCTTACCTCTTCTTTGGCAATCTCCAGTTGTTCGTCCAATAGCTCATTGCGTTCCGTAAGCTCCCGGTTCTGCTTGAGCAGCGATTGGCCGATCCGCGCTGCCAACTCAAGATCCCGTTCTTTCTGTTGAACGGAAGCCAGACGTGAATCAGGACTAAGTCAGACTATGAGAGTGCACCACTTAATGAACTGGTTATTAAGGGCTAAATCCGAAGGAGATTGAAAGTGGCACCAGTTATCCAATAGCCAAGGGATGTTTACACCACCCACAAATAGTATGGACGTTGAACGTACGTCATATGGATACTCATCCGTCCCTGAAAATGCCTTACCTCCTCCAGCAAGTGTGTTACTGCC
The DNA here is from genome assembly GCF_017589495.1 of Alosa alosa. NCBI lineage: Eukaryota > Metazoa > Chordata > Actinopteri > Clupeiformes > Clupeidae > Alosa > Alosa alosa. The sequence continues at coordinate 26,841,892 of NC_063195.1, read as the reverse complement.
TCAATGTCATGGTAGGTCTTGGTGACTTGACCCACTCTCTCTGAGCAGATCACTGTAGGGAGAAAATAGAGAGAGAGAGAGAGAGAGAGAGAAAGAAAGAAAGAAAGAAAGAAAGAGAGAGAGAGAGAGAGAGAGATGTTTTGTGTTTAAACTTACAGCAAAATGAAATCAGATCAGTCTGAATGGAGTCCAGTAGTAAGTCCAAAAAAAAAAAAAAAAAAAAAAAAAAAAACAACAGACCACTCAGTCAGTCTCCCAGATAATTTTCTGTTCTAATTTGGGAAGCTAACTCTGTTTATCATAGTGAGTTCAAAAGACCACATGGCTTCACACTAATGGAGGACAACAGTCTTTACACAACACGGCAACACTGCATTATACTACATTACGGTCCAAACCTGATCTTAGCAATAACAGAGGAGGAAGTCAGGTGTGCTGTAAACATGCCATTGTTTTCTTAACTCTTAATGCACATAGAACTGCTCCAAGAACTGAGTCTCTCTTATCATGATCCAGATTAGGAGGATAATTCCTTTGAGTCTCTCTCTCTCTCTCTCTCTCTCTCTCTCTCTCTCTCTCTCTCTCTCTCTCTCTCTCTCTCTCCCTCCATCACTCCAGCAAGCGTTAAAAGCAGGTCATGAAGAGTGTCTATCAATGGGATTAATGCCATTTATAGACATACGCCATGCAATTAAACGCTTGTTTACGGGTCTCCGTTACTCTGTTTATCCATGGCCTAAAAACAAAACGTCATCCATCTCGACGTACGCTGTCTTGCTCTCCTGAACCTGACCCTTCAGAATGGACTTGACATACTGTATATGTCTGTCAATGTTGTCCACAAAGCAGCAGAAAGCAGCAGAAACTTCAATTCACCTGTCCTATGTCCAGCCTATATATCAGAGAGATTATTTCATGAGTCTGCTGCTTTGCAGGCATGTGTGTGTGTGTGTGTCGTATGAGCATTTTGAACTCCCACAACAACATATGACACATTAACAAGACATACACACAACATATTAAATAACAAGACTGTTATTTCTTGATTCACAAGTATATACAGTACAAGCTATTGGACTAATGAGTTTTCTTTATTACGATTGAATTGCAGAAGTAGTCTCAGTCATAGCCAACACAGCAGGACATCAGTCCAGGGCTGTTTAGTGTGGTCTGTGAGAACATCGATGGCTGTATTTACTGAGTATACACATTATGCCTGAAAGCTTCAGCGCACGAGAGTGATTTTGCCCTTCTGCAGTCTCCACCAACACCCATTAGTCAACACACTGGTGATTAAATGGAACGAACCCCCCCAGCAGTCCAGTGCTGTGTATCACAGGGCCTGAGTGTGTGCCAAACACAGTGTACCCTTTAGAGGTGAGTTTAATCTGCAATGCAGGACAGAGAGAAAGGGTCAGAGAGAGAGAGAGAGAGAGATAGAGTGTGTGTATGTGTGTGTGTGTGTGAGAGAGAGAGGGAGAGAGAGAGAGAGAGGAGAGTGAGTGAGTGAGTGAGTGAGTGAGTGAGTGAGTGAGTGAGTGTGTGTGTGTGTGTGTGTGTGTGTGTGTGTGTGTGTGTGTGTGAGAGAGAGAGAGAGAGAGAGAGAGAAAAGAGAGAGAGGAGAGTGAGTGAGTGAGTGAGTGAGTGAGTGAGTGTACGTGTATGTGTGTGTGTGTGTATGTGTGTGTGTGTGTGAGAGAGAGGGAGACAGAGGGGAGAGAGAGAGAGAGAGAGAGAAAAGGCACAAAAATGATAGTTCTGTCCCTCAGGGAGAAGTAGACAGCTGGTGTATGTGTCAGTGCTAAAGTACCTTGCACACCCTAAAAACGGACTGCCTTCTGTTAACAAATGCACTCTTGCCATTTACAAACCATTCAGAATCACATGGAAGTGTTATAAAGAATATGGGTAATACTTTATAATAATTACACACTGTTAAGCATTAATTAAGCATTTGTAAACTATTACTAAATGTTTTGTTCCTCATTTATTAAATATAGAGAAAACATTTATATATTAAACATATTTTAGATTTAGGCGTATTTACTCTGAACAAACCATTTATAACTGTGTGTACAAATGCTTTACGGATGGAAATCAATGTAGGAACAATGCTTTACAAATGAGGAACAAAGCATTTAGTAATAGTTTACAAATGCTTAATAAATCCTTAATAGTGTGCAGTAATTATAAAGTGTTACCAAAGTATGATATGAATATGATACATGTGCTATAGCTATTTTCACGTGGATCAAACTTGATGAAAAAAGGGTAAAGTCACAAATGCACAAATCAATGTCTTGTCAGACAAATGATATACTGTAAGTGAAAAAGAAAGGACACTTTTTAGCACACTAAATAGGAAATATATTTTTGAAAATAAAGCTTGATGCCATCAAACATACACAGGATGACTGATTAGTGTAAAACCATCCTGAATTCACCCAGACAACATTTTGAAGACTCCCCACAGCAGAGCTGTCAATATGAGCTTCTGAGGCCATGGCTGTGACACCCTACCCAGCCTTCTGTCTCGGGTAACGAGATTACCCCATGTGCAGGTTGTTGTCTCCGCAGGCTTTAAAACTACCCCTACTCAAGGCAGCTTCAACTAGCAGAGCAGATAGTCATTATCCATGACTCCAAATACTAGTGTAGAAAACCCAACATGGCCTCTGCGTTGTCCACAGAGCGAACGAAAATGAGCAGACCATCAGACAATCCTTTCCTAGAGAATTTGTCCAAACAGAAACAAAAGCTCTACACCCAAGACCATGTCAGCTGTCCAGCATACCCTCCTCTTGCTCCGTTCATAGAGGAGTCCATAAGTGTAGGATTATTACTTTAAATCATCAGCTGAAGGAAAGATATGTGTCTGGATGAAAATGCTGGCCCTAAAGCATGGCCAAAGCATACTATACAACCTGACTTTCAGTGCTCAAGGTCAAGGAATATTACTTGATAAAACAAACAGAGCATATACTGTACATCAGTGCAACGTCTAACTGAATGGATGACTACGACATTCCTCACACCACGTCTCAAAAATGGGAGAGGCGCTGTACAAACAGTTCCCACCAGTCTTAGCTCAGAGCTAAAACATCCAACCAAAACAAATATGTTCATGGAGCTACGCAGCCATGAAATCATTAGCTCACTTATCCTGCACGTCTATTTTTAACCTGCATCCACCACCACCACCACACACACATACACACACACACACACACACACACACACACACACACACACACACACACACACACACACGGTGGGGCACCTGATGGGCTTAATTGGGCTTAACCCTCCCGCCACCTTCTTAAAGCCTCTTCCAGGTTCCTTCACTAAAGCGCTCCCATTCATGCTTTCCCGAACATGACCCTGGCGCCACTCTTTAACAACTCAGCCTGGTGATAGCTGGGCATGATCTGGGAAGGATGCGGACACAACCCCACCTGAGATGAGATGAACACGTCTCTCTCTCTCTCTCTCTTATTATGAGCGTTCTCCTTTTCACAAAGCGACAGATCTCATCAATGTCATCACCTCAGATACCAGGGATTTTTCAAAGCTGGTTAGGAGATGAAGTGAGGATGACAGTCAGGTTGTAGAAAGATCTAGAAAAATAAATCTACTACTGTTTTTGCTCAACAGATAAAATAAGTTAGACAGTGCACATAATGATATATTCTCTTATCCTTATGATTGAAATAATTTTGAAAATCAGAAAGAATATTGGCCTATGAAAGGCGTGTATGTGGAATAGCAGCTTTAAGAAGACAAACTAGTTGACAGAAAGGGGATCAAAACATACATTGCTGAACTGCCTGTACATTAAAACCGTCCCAAAATGTAATGATCTATAAGTATGGTATAGAGTTCCAAGGGGTGCTGTTTGCTTGTGTATCTGGACAGAGGGAATGTTAGCACAGAATTGCTGTGTTTGTTATATAACGGTAACACCAAAATATGCACGGTTCACAACACCATGAAAACAACTGGACCAGAAATAATGACAGCAGCATGAGAAGCCTACCATATATTATGTTATATAAAGTGAGATAATTTCACCTCCACAATATTTCTTGAACTTATTGCTGGGAAGATGGTTAAGCAAAGTAGAAGAGTCCAAACCTCACAACGAAAAGTAAACACACATAAATGCAAAACTGCCAGCAGTGTTGTTGACTTAACGTAAGGTACAAAGACAAGTGCTATTCTCCATTAAAAACACAAAGGAGAGAGTCCAATTTAACCAGAAACAAATGTGGCTAGTGTGTGTCCCTGAGGTTATCTGACCCTGTCCGATAGATTAAGAGCAGTGCACAAACATGGCGCACCTGAGCCAGGCAGCCCAAACACAGGCTCGGCCATGCAGGCCCAGTTGGTTTGTGGGCGCCGATAAGCAGCTTAGCGCGAGCTTCACCTCCGACTACAGCCATATCGGTCTACTGCTGACGCCATAGATGTAGCTGTAGCCAGGTGACTTTGAGTTCAATCGACAATCGAAAAAGGAGATGCTTGATATAGCTACACAACTAGTCGCAACACAAACAGCACAAACATTATTAGCTGATACTAATAGTAGTATTACAGTAATATAAGATTAATATAGCAGAAAGCACTCCCTTGTTACTCCCCTATTTTATTATTTTTTCCTTTGTACGAACTCTTTGGTTATAATTGTGTATTATTAAAATGGACGACAGAACCAGTATATATATTTTTGAATATTCCTGCTATTCCACCACGTGCTGCTGAGAGTGAAGACTCTCCATGGAGACGAGTGTGATGTCAGTGCTGCAGCTCCTTGTGAATGAATCACCGTGGCAGCCCCTGCAGAGGGATTCTGTGTGCGTTATAACACAGAGAACCAACACAACTGGGCATGCCAGCCAGGCTCCTGCAAAGAGGGTCACACTTCACAAGAGCAAGTGTGAGGACGAGAACAGGACGAACGATGTGCAACAGACACATACCCACACGCCGTTACTGCATTCAATATCCTAATATTTCTGAATGGTTGTTTGCCCATGTGATAGTGTCCTAGTAACTGCCTAGTTCGCCTCAGAGAGGGAACAAAGACTTTCCTTCACTCTGCACCTCCTGTTCTGTTCCCTTTCTCCCATCTATCAATCATTGCCTTTCATATTGTCTTTCTTCCCCATATTCTCTCTATCGTTCTCTCTCTCTGTCTCTCATCATCTGTCCATCACCTTCATTCCTCTACACTCCATTGGATTTTCCCTCCTTTTTCTCCAGTCTGTTTCTCTGCACACACACCTTTGTTCTGTTGCTATCTCCCTCTCCCTCTCTCTCTCTCTCTCTCTCTCTCTCTCTCTCTCTCTCTCTCTCTCTCTCTCTCTGATCCCTCCGTCCGTGTTACCTTGCATCAGCTCCCTGCACAGAGCCTCAGCCTCCGGCCCCTGCTGCCCTTCCTCTTCCCCCTCCTCCTCTTCCTCGTCCTGGCTGCTGCTGCTGCTGCTCTCCTTCTCGCTGTCCTCCTCCAACGAGGACGAGCTCCACACCTCCATGCTGACCGCTGCTGCTGCTGCTGGACCACGACTCTCTCGTCCTCCTGCTTTTTATTCTCCTTGCCCCCTCTCTGGCTAATTCCTCCGTTCTCGTGCCGGCACGCGTCGCGGTTATATCCTCTAGCCGGACGGCTCCTTGTGGGTATCCGTATGGGTCTTGACCACAGGCGCGTACGTACGTCCACCCTTGAGGCTGCGCTGCTATTGTCTGACGCCCGCCTGCCTTGGCAACATGGTCGTTTCCCACCCCTTTTGGGTGTGTGTATGTGTGTGTGTGTGAGAGAGAGAGAGAGACAGAGAGAGAGTTGGTGTGTGCGTGTGTGTGTGCTGGTGCCCCACTCTGTGTTATGCTGGTCAGCCACTCTCAGAGCTAGGTGGCCAATCCGATAAGAGTGGGAGGGGTTTGTCCATGCTGACGCCATACGGCTCTACTGCTCGTATTCACCTGGGCAGATGGAGGGGCAGGACTGCACCACAGTGCTCAGGGACTGGGGGGTTGTTGTGTGTGGATCAAATCAAATCAAAATCCCTCAGCACGCAGCAAAATCAATAACTGAGCAAGTCACAGTCAGTAATACTGCATCCAAGATGTTTGATTACCATTTCCAGGAAGAGGGTGAAGCATTGCTGCAGGCAGGATGGAGAGGGTATTAAATGCCAGGATCCCCTGTGATGCTGTGGCAGATGGTACGCTCTGAAAGTGCCGTGTTGTAACTGGAGACGTAATGCTGCAGCAGAGACTCAGACTGCCCCCCTCGGCTAGGCATGCTGAGGCACTCAAACTGTGTGTGTGTGCGTGCATACGTGTGTGTGTGTGTGTGTGTGTGTGTGTATGTGTATGTGCGAGCGTGCATGCGTGCGTGTGTGAACAAGTGTGTGTTTGTGTGTGTGTGTGTGTGTGTGTGTGTGTGTGTGTGTGAGAGTGTGTACATTCTGTGTAGGCATCCTCTGAAAAGATATATTGTGACATGCAACATTAATCTATTATAGGGGAGAGGTCCAATTCAATTAATGGGTGTGAACCCATGCAAGTGCACGCTCACATAATAGAGCGGATGGTATCATCACGTTATAGGGAGTGGTGATCAATGTTACAGCTATGCTTGCAGCCTGTGTTTTTCCATTGCATGCTTCACTGTGCATGAAACATTTCTAAACAAAGACATCTTCATGACATTGTCTTAGGTCTCTCAGAATAACATACAACCGTATGTCTCCAGAAACGTAGGGGAATGGAAAGCCAACAAAAGTCCAGATTATTGTCGATGTAGGTGCATTTGTAAGATGGGGGTGCTAGATTTAGCTTTTTCATTTTTCACTATTGCCATCTTACAGGTCCAAAAGACAGTGTACCAGTTCAATGTCTTTGTAAAATACATTGTACTATTATGCTCTTTGTAAAAGACATTGCACTAATATTGTTCATTGTACTATTATTCATTTAAATAGTCACTACAAAGACCTTGACGTGCACCAGTAAGTTGAGGAAGAGGAAGAGGAATACATGGAGGAAGGTCAAAGCCAAAGAAACAGCAGCTATCTGGGCTAATGGCTTAACCATGGAGTTCACTTCTCTTATTGTTGGTCTTTATGGGTGGAGAGCGTCGGCCCCCTGCCAAGTCTAACACTCAGGTACTGCATGTTGTGCTGCACGTCTCAAACACGGCTTAAATCTCTGCAATGCAAATGAGTCACCGAAAACCATTAGCTCCTGTAACACTGACGCCGAGTGCCTTAGTTGGAAGTGTGCAGAAAGAGGCCTCCACAACAACGGGGAAAGGTTGAAAATGGCAAGGTTAAATGCACTGAAACACTAACCTTTTAAGATAGTGTTAATGAATGTAGAATTCATACAACATAGCTAGTTCTGTGTGAATGCATGCATTGTGGAGATTTAGATCATTAACTAGGATATGTGAAGATTGGGTGAAGATGTATGAAGATACATTGAAGATACACGGACTGGCTTCCCATGAGACTCTCCACAGATGCATCTGTTCTGGTCTGGTTCTGGCTGTCGTACTGTGATCTGGTACACTGTTCCAAGCCAGCCCCAAATCTTCAGTGTCCCTCCTATCAAATATTTAACCCGACCACCATCAATTTTTCAAACTTAGATGGTCAATTCCAGGTCATGTGCGGCACACGGCTGGTTTTCTAGCCAGACGACCGCCTTTGAACACGCACCCTGGGTTAGCCTTGTCCCAGGGTCTAGAGATGGGTTGGGATACGGTGGGGGTTAATGAAAGTCTGATCGTGGAGCAGTGCTTTAAAATGGGTGTGTCTGTCTGAAGGCAGTCTGTCCTGAATCTGGACACAGTGGCCTCAAATTGAGTCTGCCCTCTTTTCATCTTTCCTGGGTTTCTTGCTGTTAGTCTATTATGTGGTATGAGTCATGACACATAAATGGGTAAATATATATATTTATAAAATATAGATATATAGATATAGTAAATATACAGATCCTAACTTGACACTCCAGAAAAAAGAAGATCATAACAATACGCACAGTTCCTCCTTCCGATTTTCCTTCTATGTACGATTTTCCATTTTACGTCAGTAATTAAACGAGGTCGGTGCTGTTCCATGATTATCCCCACGACAATACTAGCCGGGATTCAAATAGCTTGGAGCTTAGAAACAGCAGGGGCCTTGACCCACCACACACCATAGGGCCACAGGCACTACTCATTCAACAGCAAACTGTTTTGGCATTCTCCCTTCATTTCATTTCATTTACAAAGGATGAGAGGATGAAAGAGGACAAAAAGAGAGAGGAAGGTAAAAGGAAAACGTGCGAAAGAGAGAGTTGTGCCAAAGAGACAGCTGTGTTTCGGCTACGGGCGAAGGACATCCGGGGTAAGAGGCTCTGCGATCTGTCCATGTGATCAGATGCGATCTGTCCAACATCTCATCTCTGGCAATGCAAAGAGCACCACCAGCCTGGTGCTTTTGGCACACATGGTTGTTTTAACACCTGCCTACCCAGCTCAAAACTGTCCCCATTTTATCAGCTGTTTGGCTTCCTTTACTACGGGTTTATCTACAGGCAGTACACAGACTCCAAACCAGGTCAGGGATTGAAGCAACGTCCTGTTCTTAAGATTACTTGTGAATTTCTATCTATGCAACACAATTATTTGTGCATTGCTCATTAAAAATGCATGCACATAAACCAAGATATCTGGAGTAACTAAATATTGCTACAACAGCTATTTATTAGCTTTAATGGTAGGGTTTCTATAGCCTCGTTGACACCAGACCCTTCTTAATTGAGAGTGGGTCTGGCAAAGATTAATTGACTTAAGACTTCCAGCAGGGGCATAACTAGCAGTGAATTTAAACTTTGTGCATTGAACTCTGAAATAAATCGTTTTAGAAATGCAGCAATCTTGTAAATGAAGGTTTTAAATGCAGTTGTTTACTCAATTCCAAAAAAACACACACCCATGCCAGATTAGAGATTGTATTTGCGTGCCCGATTTTTAGGGACATTGGAAATGGACTTCAATGGTCTCTTGGCCAGACAGACCTGTAGAGCAAATCCCAAATTTGCCAAAGGTTCGTAAATAAAACAAGCTTTTCACAAACACCACTGAATAATTTGCACTTATACTAACAGTACAATATAGTAATGGAACATCCTTATGGCAAAAACAGTCAAATCAGTCTCTGGTTAACATGGGTTGGACTATTGTGACCTGATGTCTGGGTCTGACAAACACAACAGGTGGTCAGACAGTGTCTCCTATACCTGGGGCCTCAGTCTAGAGACATGATTACATAACAGAGAACATATTGGTGGTCCCTAAAATAGGATGTAGACAAGTTGTTCTACTTAGGAGCGATTCAACTTTGATCCTCTGAGCTGCTACACTGAACTCTGTTACACACCTAACCACACACACACACCCACACACACACAGATAGACACCCCCCACCCCCTAAATCCCTTTAAAGCACCCAATGTTTACATGGGGGGTGTTAAGAAAAAAGCCCGACGGCACAACCACAAGGTACCCATCTGCCATCTGTCACATTGCCATGGCTACACTGACACCCGACGTGTCCAGCATCACCTGGTGTCCTAACATGCACACCTTATCCCCATATAGGGTCTATTACTGTCCCACCTGAAAGACAGTAGATGCCAGACAGTGGCCACCTGCTTGCTGTGCTTCCTGACCACGGCGTCCATGACACCGGCGCAGGCCTTAAGTGGGGCCGGGCAGGGGGCCAAGACTCAAGAGGCGTTACGGCCTGAAGGTCCAGAAGGGGCTAAATATACTTAAGCAGGCCCTGCCTGCCTGGCTGACGACGCTAAGCAGATTGGTGGCATTTGGCATCTGGGTGCCCTGCGAGGAAGGGGAAGAGATCCGGGATTAGGGAGCACTTATCAAATCACCTCACTGCTGCGTCTCGGATGGTCGGGCAGGCAGATGAAGAAGTCCCCAAGGAAGATCAATAGTGAAAATGAATTCAACAGGCAGTGGGGGATCATGAGTGCTATTGACTATAGTGTTATGACATGCTGAATGTTTACGCTTCTGAATCATTGAGTCAATTTCACCTCATCACGCAAGAGAGAGAGAGAGAGAGAGAGAGATACCAATAGATTTAGTCGTCTAGTTTATTTTTATACTATGGTCTTCATTCCAGCTGTAGAGGTGAGCTCAGTACAGTCTCTGGAGGTAAATGAGGCTCGATTGGCATTAATTGTGACAACACTATTTATTCTTTATATAAATTATATCATATCATGTCATGTTATTATTTTTGCACAATATTATCTAATTTGGTGAAAAAACAATACATTTTCGGAGATGTTTTTACAGATAATTCTTGATGTTTCATAAACCACAGAAAGTTGTTTAGCTGAGGTAGCAATGACACTAGGACGCATAATGTGGGAAGACAACAAACCGGTGTCAGGGATGTTCTCCTCGGGGAAACCCTGAGCACGTGCCGCACACCCAAACCGACCAGTAGCACCCCGCTGCGGTCAGGTACATCCTAATGCCATACTGAACACAATCCTCGGGAACATGACATTCAGGAACGAGAGTTCTATCCCATCAAGCTTCTGTGGAAAGTGGTCAAGCAAGTCCAATCCACAGTGACTGTCAATTTACTGGACTTAAAGGGGTGGTTCAGGATTTTGGACATAGGACCTCATTTCCAAGTAAGCAAGTGTGATATTTATCAGTGGAGACAGTTTTCAACACGTTTCATCCAGTCCTTCTAATTGCAGAGTTCGCAGGTGCTAGGCTAACGCAAGTCAACGGTATGTGTTAGCCTGCCACTAAAAACAGTCTTACCCGCTCCAAAGTACACCAGAGGCAAATAAATTATAACGCCAGACTATTCATGCAAATGTCTGTGTTGATAGTTTTATTTCTAACATTATTCTATCCTTGCATTTCAACGATCGCATTACATTTTGAGGGACTAGTTTCTTAGCAGCGGCGGAATTATACTTGCTCTGGTTAGTAGTACTGCGCCGAAAAAGTAAACAGTAAAGCACATTCCAATGGGGATACTTAGTACAGTAGTAGCCTTGGTAATATCAGTCCGCCGCTGAGTTGCTTAAACTATTCTATCAACACAGACATTTTCATTGATTGTCTGGAATTTGCCTTGGGTGTACTTTGGAGTGGGTAAGACTGTTTTTAGTGGCAGGCTAACACATACCGTTGACTTGCGCTAGCCTAGCACCTAGCGTATGAGGGACGATCTACTCAGTTAGACAAGGTCATTGTGCATATCTCAGGTGCAGGACAAAAAAAACTCAAAAGAAATACTTCAAAAAAATCCACAAACTTTCTTTCCCTGTTTTGTGTTTTATTTTCTCATGCTTAGGTGAATAACGTTTGACCTTTCACTTTCTCCAGGAATGATCAACATCTCATCATACACTCAGGGCACATTCACACTGATGGTTTGGTTAATTTTCAGTCTAGCGAACTCGGGTGCGGACCCGAGACCGGACCCGAGACCGGACCAGAGTAAACACTATTGCTGTTCTTTTTTGTGGTGTCGCTAAGCAATATCGGTAAAATGGACACAAATGGACCTGGGTGCACAATTTAAAATATAAATATAAATATATATATATATATATATATATATATATATATATATATATATATATATATATATAAATATATATAAATATATAAATATATATATATATATATATATATATATATATATATATATAAATAGAGAGGACAGCTGGGGCAGGGCTACAGAAGAGTAATCGCACCCGAGTTCAGTACAGTGAAGCAGACCAAGTGTGAAGGCAACCTTAGTCCCAATGTTCAATGCTGGCTGCTTACTCAGTAAGTGCTACACCTTTAGCCAAGTGGGTGCAGCACATCTGGCCATATTCACCTTCTGCGTGCGACCCAATGCATCTCACCCTCAGAGGTAGCTGATGGGAGGCCAGGCGACCTAATCTGCACACACCATTTGGATGGACAGGAGAGTGGGATTACACCCGTCAGGGCACACAGATTACTAGATGGACGATGCCATTGAGGTGCAACACACACTCAAATCTATATCGATTACCTCACAGGGGCACTGATCCTGTGGAAATACAGCGATCGTTAAGCCCGATGGGCATCATGCATTAGCTGTGGTCAGGCACTGCAGTGGGCGTTACATAAGGGGGAATTTGTACGCAAAAGTGAGCTGGCTAAATTAAGCAGCTTACCGTCTGTCTGGTTGTAATCAGGAGGAGTATAAAAACTAAATTCTAGAGCTCTCTGCAAGGCATTGCAGAGTTGTTGAGTGCGCTACTGCTTTTCTCAAAATCAGCCAGCTGTGATGACAGATTTGGGGATTTGGTTTCAAAACAACACATACACCACTTTGTTTGTTTTGTTTGTTTGTTTATGTAATAACAGTGGAACTGCAGGTGGGGTGTTTCATTTGCTTTTACTTAAAGGTACACTATGTAATATTTTCACCTTTACAAAGCCAATTTGATGGTAAACGAACTTGTAATAGGCAAATTGTTCACCGAGCATATCTATACAGCATAGGCGTAGTGAGTCGCCATTGAGAACTAGCCATGCAACTTCAAGAACAGCGGCCCGACAAATCTCGCGAGAATTGTGAAACATTACCTTGTCAGTAGATATAGCTCTTTGGGGAGTGTTTGCCTGTTGTTAATCCTTTACCTCCACAACAAGAGCATTTTTATTGTGTACAGGGGGGATGAGTCATGAGAAGTTTGCTATTTACTGTAACACCATAAAATATGAATATATCACGACTCTAGACCTAAACCTACATAGTGTACAACTACCATGTTCCTGATATTACACAATAAACAAAACATAACTTATGAATATTTTTTGAAACATCTCTTATCTAAAAAAGTCATGCACTCTCATTTCCTTGAAATAGGAGATAACCAGGACAGCATGTTGGTACAACACCAGCCACTATCTCCATATCTCCTGCACGTATTCTTGCACTGATATAGTGTTTATATTACTTTGTCTACATTATTCTCTTATATGTCCATATTTATTGTATGCTGGTCTCTAGACTTTATTCTTGCACTGTTGCACTGTTGGACTTACTTATTTGTACCATCACCATGACATTCACCATGACATAGGGCACCTTATAATGCATACAGAATTACAGGCTCAGTCCCTGCCCTGTCACTGCAAGCGCGCAAGCGATGCTTGATCATCCTTAAGCACACTATGTGGATATTTGATTTAGTTTATTTAGTATATTTAGTATTTAAGTATTTTTTGATCTTCTACTGTCTCTATTGTGCAGTGGAGTTTTTTATATTTATATACTTATATTACTTTTTCTGCTTTATCTATCTATCTATCTATCTATCAGGTCTGATAAGAATGCTCAAAGAGACATTTTAAGGATTACCCTGCAGACACAGACTACAGTAAAGAGTGAATGTGACCAGATGTGGTGGAAATGTACTGAAAAATTGTACCATTTGTCTTCAGTCTCTGATTTTGATGTGAATGCTCAAGTCACAAGTAGGTTACACACAAACCCCAACAAAACCCATTCACACATATCCACATAAAAGCTTCACTACATTGCCACTGCACTACAGCAGAACTGTATATTCAGACTAATTACAGTAAAACACTATAACTACAGCATGACAAAATGCCTTAATTCCATTAGGCCTCAGTCACATGAAATCCCTTTCTACTTTCAGCAAAAACACATTTCTACTGGAACCTTGATACAGATACCAGCAGGCAGTACTGGAGTGAATAATGGTATACAGACATAATGAAGCCACACTCACAGAAGTACTTGAGCGTCTCCTCGATGAGCTCAGGGGAGAGTCCGAGGGCAACCTCTGGTGGCAGGATGGGGGTGTGCAGCCAGTCGTCGTGGTCGTACCCAAACACACAGTCCGCCCGCAGCGTGTATCTGGGCAACTCTTCCGACAGCAAGCTCACCAGCTCCACCTCCGGCAGGTTGGCATTGTAGGAAAGGTCTGTGTGTGTGTGTGTGTGTGTGTGTGTGTGTGTGTGTGTGTGTGTGTGTGTGTGCGTGCGTTTGTGTGTGTGTGTGTGTGTGTGTGTGTGTGTGTGTGTGAGTGAGTGAGTGAGTGAGTGAGTGAGTGAGTGAGTGAGAGAGAGAGAGATGAGGAGTTGTGTGGGTGTGTGCATGAGTGTGTCGGTGTGCGTTTGTATATAATTGGAGCATAGGATTTCATGTGATTGTTTGAATATAGCATACAAATATGAATGTGTGTGTCCATGTGGAAAGGTCATTTGGTAGAGAAAAGAGAGGGGGGGGAGGAGAAAAGCATAAACAACATTAATTTCCAAAACTGAATGAAAATCTTTACGTAATAAGACCCGTCCCGTTTTATGTATGAATGCTCGATTCATTACGCTGCTTTCAGATTAAAGCCCTGAATCATCTCTCAAGTGTCCATTCATTGCTGGACGGCACACCAGGCATGCACTTTCCTAATGAGCATCACTTCACCAGGCCACACAGGAAAGAGCTCTGCTGCCCCCTGCAGGTAGCTGGTGGAATTGCACACAACCTCTCCCACTGTCTTGAACAGGCTGCGTTGTATAAAAACCCTGTGAGCTCCTGAAGAGCTACAATACTGTACAAAGAGCAGTTTCAACTGAGTCACTAAAATGTGGTCATACAAGCAAATAGAATATGGAATATGGCTTCAAGCACAATTCATGCTAAATGACCTAGCCGCTAATATGGGCTGTTGACAGTGTTAACCTGCAGCAGTTCTGTCACCTGTGGCAGTCTGTTCCCATTAGGCTAAAATGGAGCCCTGATTTAAGGCTTAGTGCCAAACTCCCTCGCTATACGTCCTGCATTGTGTGTGCCTAACCAAGTGGAACCAATTAACCTCAACTCACACGGCATGTGTTCCTGACATTGTGCTCCGCTTACATAATAATATGGCTACGTGAGGCAGGTCTGATTAGCATATTGCAGAAAAATAACCTCAAGGGCTGCTACAGCTTGAGACCTGACATAAGCTCTTACTGCTGATGTGATGTGAGCTTGAGTAAGGTTATGTAAAATGGTACATGATGGCAACAGGACTAACAAAGTGCACATGTAGACCCTCACTCCTTGTTCTTAGATGAATATGAATACATGCATATCAAAACCAGAGTAGTAAAAGCAACTGGACACTGATTTAAGAATTTGTGATAACCAGTGATCACAACAGGCACCCCTACCCCCACCCCAACCCCTCAATTGGATAACAGATAATCTTTGAGTGGTGAATAATGAGATAGTTGTGTCTTACAAACTAACACTGAGTTGCCAACCCAAAGGCTTCATGACTTGTACAGCAGGCTGGTCAAATGGTTACATAGGCCAGAATTGGATTAGTTTCTCGTCTAATTTGGACTGAAGGCTCGTTTTGTTTGCTGCTGAGAAGCACTTACAATCTCTAGTGGCCTGTCAATCAACCTTTCCTCTTGGAGACAATGTGTTTATTTCAAGGTCTCAACGATTTAGTAGTACTGCCCTAAAAGACTATTGAGTGCAAAATCAGTGGGATTTGGCTGACTGAGAAACAGGAACAGAGCTACAACTGAAGTATCAAATAAGCAGGCAGAGTTATGTCCCTTATAATTAGTAAGTCTTTAAGGATAATGAAGTCTCTAAGGCTAAAAGGACATTTGTTTGTTGTGTATATTTCCTCCAGGGAAATTGTGAAACTGAAACTTATAATTTATTATATATCTAACATTTATCGGATAGCATGATGGTTTTTTTCCCCTTAGATGTAAAGAGAAGCTAATTTCGATTATTTGCTTTGTTAACTAGTTTTCCAACAGTTCATCAGTGTCCAGATGTTCAATATGTACCAACAGATGGGCAACAAAGCCAAACCACAAACAAAACCTGAATGCAAACCCTCCAACAACTCCTTATCTGACTGACCCAGCACCCGTCTCATGTGTGTACACGTCCGTATGTGTGTACACGTGTGTGTGTGTGTGTGTGTGTGTGTGTGTGTGTGTGTGTGTGTATGTAAATCTGTAAAAGGATAGCCTAGTGCTGTAAAACATTATCAATGTACAGTATATATGACTGTACTTCATTTCCTCATGAGACACTTCATTGCCTCCTGAGGCACAGTGATTTGGTAAAAGGTTGCTTGATATTTGAGCTCACAGCCAAATCATGTTATACCTCTCCCTTGAGAAATGCATTATTTGGATTGAATAGTGGGCATTGCTTAGGCTTGGTATGGCTGGGTCACTTTGCTTTCCATCTACAGAACCAGGACTGTGACGTACGCACACACACACACACACAAACACACACACACACACACACACATAGAAGACCATGAGGTGCAATTCACTCAATTTGGACAAAAAAGTGTATTGAGTTATAATCACAAGAGTGTGCTATAATACCCTCATGCAAGACAGAGAACACAAGAACAAAAATTACACTATATATAACAAGTTATGCCCTATTAAGTAATGGCCTACAATCCTCAGCCATTGCTGAAGGCTTTATATGATAAAATTAGCCCACCTTCTCTACTGGGAAAGGAAGAAGTCCCATGATCATTACATACTGTAAGATCTTTAACAAAGTAGCTGAACAGACAACCTAGAGGCCTGTACAGTCTAGGAACTCATTACCTCAGCCTTGGCACTGATTCATCATCATATCAGGAGGTGTGTATTTCAGATACATCAACAACATGAGGATTTCTGTATCGCTACAGGGGGTATAGCTGCGGGGGGCATTTCACTGAAAGCGAATGTGAATAAATACTGCATATTGAAACTGTGAGGTGCTGATAGCTTTGCAGCACAGTCCGATTCAGTTGGGTTGACCGGTGAGGTTGTTTGGGTCGACTCCACACAGACCTGATGAGATTGCTATTGATTGTCCTCCTAAAAGCACATTTGTTCTTAGTGCTCAGACAGACCTGTCCACTGGCTCTTGTCTTGTTTAGGAACAACACAGCCAAGCACTGGCTGACAGTGTTTCATAACAACAACAACAACAGCAGCAGCAGCAGCAACAACAACAACGGCGACACAGCAGACACTGTGATTTGTATGTTCTAGCCACGGAACAATTCTCACATTGTTGATGAGAAAACAACTAAAAACAAACCAACACCATTCTGTCAGGAATAAGTATATCTAAAGCTACAACTGCGATTTATTGCTATAAATGTAATTATACAAGTTAGGCCAGGGGGGTATTCCAAGTACGTGGTTTAGTGACAAACCTGGGTAAGTTAACTCCGAGTAAGTGGTAAACCTCCTAAAACAAGAGCCCTATGGCATTAGGGGAATGGAGCCAAACCCAGGTTTGTCACTAAACCATGTTCTTGGAATACCCCCCTGGTCAAACTATTTATTAATATTTGATTAGACCAGAGACATTCCAATAGTGGGGATATCCCAGGACATCCCCACTCAGATTCTAGCAATCACTCAGCATTTTTAATTGAACTGTCTCTTTTTTAAACCACTTAAACAGGAATCTGAATGGAAATATTTCAATGTTTACCAGATCAATCTGTCAAAAACAATTCAGAGAAATTCTCCAAGGGATCCATCAATAGCAACACCACAAGGTGATTCCTGTGATTACATGAGTCTGACTAAGTGAGAAAAGTCTCTTCACAATGCTTCCTAATGGGCCTCTCTCGCCCCACACAAATCCCTTCTCTCAGAACACGCCAACACTGTGTGACTCACCTGTCAGTGTGGATACATCCTTGGTGTGATGTCCAGCTTTGGTCTCGCCGCTGACCCCCAGGGCCTGCGTCTGGGGTCGGGGCGTCCGGTTAGTGGGGGCCCCGCGTCCCCCCGCCTGCTCCCCATGGACGGGTTGGGGCACTCGGGTCTCCAGGGAGGGCCGAGGTGGGCGTGCTGGCGGGGACGACTGAGGACGGGACGTCCCCCCCGAGGGCTGCTGGGACAGGGCGGCTGGGAGCCGGCGATTCAGGGTTCTGGGTGGGGGGCGATGGGGGTGGACGAGGCTGGACGGAGGCTGGTGGTGCTCTATGAATGGAGACGCCCGCACTGGTCAACATGGGTCTGGGAAGCTGCTCTCATCCGACTCCTGATAACAGAGTGATAGAGAGCGGGGGAGAGAGAGAGAGAGAGAGAGAGAGAGGAGGATGTATTTGAGACTACTTTGCCTTTTCACATTTCAGTTAATCTCAAAAAAGACTTAGTGGTAGCTATGCTCTGTTCTGCACGTATTTTTGAGGCAAACCTGGTGCAGGAGGGGGATCAGTTACCGCAACACAGCCAGATTGCTCCAGAGGGATTACGTGTACAAAATGCCATTTCATGTCACTGTTCATATGTCAATCTGCACACTGAAGCAAATCCAGAAATTATGTAAACCAACACGGATTAACCCCTGAACATAACCTTGTTATCTCCTAGAAGGGACTCAACTCAGAAAAGTATGCAAATCATCAAATCACAAATACCTTCTTTATTTCCTCACTTATTCAATCAGCATGTGGTTCTTTACATGAATCAACCACTTGACAAGTGTTTGCACGACAACAGTAACTTTACTCATTCAGTGCTTTTACTCAGTTAGCCTAGCGCTCGCTAACTCTCGTTCAATTCAGCCTTTTTTTTGTCGTGGCCTTGAACAGGACAACAACAGTGTTTGGCTTGTTCTTGTTCTTCTCGTATCACTTTCACCAGGAACCCGGCCCAGCCAATGATAACTCATCGATCTGTAACCAGATAGCCACTGATGTAGTTCCTTCGGGTGAACGGGCTAAGCAGCACAACCTATCCTAGTGTTATCAGTGTTGTGCCTATTTTTAGGTCAATAATAATATAGCCCACCATAAAATAGCAGCCACTGACATTCAATTATTTTATGAAGATAAGACACTCCAGATATTTCCGTATTATATCCAGCCCCATGGTTTCATAGGTGACATTTGTTTATACCAACCAAGGTGCGATTCTGATGACAAGAGAGTCACATTCAATGAAGTTTTGCCCTTAAGCCATGACAACTTTCCCATGAAGGTAGTTATTTATTTCAAACGCTATCGAGTTTGCTACAGTCAAAGGGTTTCCACAGCTTCAGGGGAAAAGTGTAACTTTAGCGGTGACATTTCTGGCTTCATACCCTCTACTTGACCTTCAAGGCAACTAAAACAGAACTCTGAACTCCAAAGTCAGCCAGCAAGAGTCTGTGGTGTTCTATCTGTGGGAGGAGGGGAGTGTGTGTGTGTGTATGCGTGTGTGTGTATGTGTGTGTGTGTGTGGGGGGGGGTGTATACGTGTGTCTCCTCACACACACCGCAGGGCCTTTTCTATTCACCAAAGAATAGAAAGGAGAGAGAGAAAGAGAGGAGGGGAGGGGCAGACATTGGGGCAGGTGGGGAGGGATGAACAGAACAAAGAAGTAGAAAAAAGGGATTACAATGGGGAGGGGTGAAGGGAGGGAGGGATGGAGGGAGGAAGGGAGGACACTATCTGCTCTTCATTCATTTCAGGGCAAACATGCTGAATAACATATTCTAATTTGAAAACCTAGACGACACGGAGAGGGACGAGGAGAACACAGGCCTCGGAGAAACTCCATTCTGATTGGCCGGACCCACAGGCAGCCTCTGTACTCTGAACCCTCTGTCTCCCGGGGAGACGGGCCGACTGCGGCTGCCGTGGGTCATGTGACACAGTCTGTCAGGAACCTTTATGAATATGCGGCTTAGCCTGGCAGGGCAACTATACTTGTGCCAACAGGTTAACTCTCTGTGTGTGTGTGTGTGTGTGTGTGTGTATGCGTGCGTGCACCACTGTACAGGCCAAGAGCTAATGGGCTTACAATTAAAAACTGTATCTGTTTCCAGTAATTCTCCTTTGTGTGTTAACTGACTAAGACACACATTATTTAATTTGATAACATTTTATTTACTCAGCTTCTTTAGTGACAATAAATTACCATATGCAAGATAATAATGGCAAGAGAGAGAATTGTAGTGACACATACAGTACAATGCGTATATCCACACAGAAGATTACTTTTCAGGTCATTTGAATGTGAAAACATCTTATCACAATGTGATGTAAAACTCATGAGAACAAAGGAGCTGCATCATCATATTGTCTCTCTCTCTCTCTCTCTCTCTCTGTCTCTCTCTCACTCTCTTTCTCTCTCAAAGAATCAACCTGGCCTCTCGAATTGCTGTGAAACAGGCAGTAACTGACCTCATACACCTCCAGAGTTGGGTACATGAAAAGCTCCCTTGTTTATGCTTTGGTAAGTGGATAATTAGATGAGGAGAAATCGAGGTCACCTCCATTTCGGTGAATTAAACTCTACGGAGGAAAGGAGCCGCACGAGAGTACCGGAGCCACAATACTGGAACCACATAAACAGTGAGTGACAGACCCACTTGGTGTCAACACTCACGGTCTGCTGGGGTTGAAGGGCTTTGCGTGACACACAATGCTCAAAAGCTGACCAATGAGCAAAAAGGAAAGTCTGGAACTCAAAAACTCCTGGCTCAAGCTAACCTACATGGGCATAATTACATTGGTTTGGATCTATTGCATACATTTGAAAAGTTTCCACAAATGTTATTGAACTGTTTTATGTCACAGTTCCCATATACTGAAAACATCGGTATTACCAGTATGCACAATAACATATTGTATGAAGCAAATAATAACATAAAGATATATTATTATAAAGATATCATTTAGTATCATATAGTTTCATGAATTGTAAAAGTCAGCTGTTCAAGTTCTGGTTACATTATCTACTGCTTAAACTGCTGGCAGTAAAATCCTCAGAACTGAATGTCATTCATTCATTCATTCAATATGGCATAGTATCACACTAAGTATGATTTTCCTAGGCTATATGTTTATACATCTTTCCCAAAACAAAAAAAAAGAAAAACATTTGTAACCCAGAATGTGTTTGTTGTCACTAAAATGACAAGAAATAGTCATCAGCCAATCACACAGAGGGTTCACAGATGGGTCAAGCAACAATGTAAAAACCTACAATACCACTCATATACAACATAACAAAGTTCATGAGAGATGATGTCCGCCAGTGCATAACTGCTACAGCTCACGCTTGCACATAGCACACCAGACACGTTATCCTGCCCTGTGTCAGAAGATGACCTTAGTTGGTTTGAACTGAGATAAGCCCTATCAATTTAGTGTCCAAGGACGAGCTCAACTACACAAGCAGCAAGTGCCCGCCGTTGCCTACGAGTGTTTCTGCACAGCGTCTCCACCCCTGGCACAGGTCTCCCGGTGCGCGTGACAGGTTGTCAGACAGAGCAAACACACATTCCAGTGGCCTGCTCGTGGGCAGCGTGGAAGTACTTTTCCATGAGTAGGCGTTGGTAGAGGTTTTTTTCGGGCCCATTTTACCTCATTAACGTGGATCATTTACAGTATAGCTCAGTAGCTTTTATTTCAGCAGTTAATTCAGAATCAGTTAATGGGCCTGTCGCTGTCCTCCACTAATACATTCCCAAGAAGTCCCACATCTCCATTTCAATAAATTTGAAACAAACTCCCAATAATTAGCTTTAGATGCAACAGAGCACTGTGTGTTAATTCTCCACACTGATAGTTAATTTAATTGATAGTTCATTTATCAGAGAGCATATAGTCTTCATCTTTATGTATTTAATTTGGCTGAAGCCTTCATCCAAAGTGACTTACGTTTGTCAATTAATTGCGAGGCCAGATTCCCTGGAGCAACCTGGGGTTAAGTGGTCTTGCTCAAGGTCACAACGGTAGCAACTGGGGATCGAACTACTACTACATAGTAGGCTTCCACACGTAGCTTCAGTTCCAACCCTGACCCAACATCAATAACTCGTAACGTAATCAGCACAGAGGCTGTGATAAGGCTGATACAGACATCATTACACTCACATGCACTTGTGCACATCAAACTGAGCACGGTGCCTTTGACTTTGTTGTATGTCTAACTATTACAAGAACTTTGCCGGTAGGTCTGATCAGCCCACGTGTGTACAGGAAGTCACAATGAACTGAACGCTATGGTCAGGGCCATGATGTCATCTATTGTCTCGTGTCTCCACCCATTCCTGGCCAGAGTAGATATTGCCATGGTGAGGCCTTCATTGCAGCATCCAGCTGGTTAACTATTAACCCACAGTTGCCTTTCCTGTAAGGAAAGATTTTCTATCAAGACCTGGCGATTACGGCCATTAAAACCTTAACCGTCACAATAGTTATTGATCACAACTCATCAGTCCTCCCCAAACAGTGCCTGCTGCAGAGGATGCCATTGGATAAGAAAGATAGTATAACGTATAGTGTAGCACACTTATCCTTGACAGGAAATCCCTCAGTAGGTCAATTTCACTGCTGCTACAATGGTTTGCTCAGTTTTCCACACATGTGACCAGCCCTGGCAAAGGCGTATGCAAATATCATAAATCTGTGGTGATAACGTTAATGCTCACGGGCAGTGCAGTCCAAAGTTGGATCAGGAAAGTCTGACACTGACTGTAAGAGTTTTCTGGATGCAAAATTGAGATGCAGGAGAGGGTAGAATAATATCTACGTAAGTAGACAGTGAGAGACCTGGATGATATCTAGCAGATGTAATGTAGCTTACTATGTGTGTGTGTGTGTGTGTGTTTTGTAAATCCAAACCTTTTCCTGGAGAGGAACCTCTAAATTCCTCTAAAAGGACCTCTAAATACTTTTACAACACAAAATGTGACCATGACAACGAGATGGGCTACATCTCTACAACAGGAAGGTTTATGCCTACAGCAGCCTCTGAACTTCCTATAAACTCTGCTGCAAAGACAGAGGGTGGGAGAGTGGGACATAGATGGATGGAAGTGTGATTGTGTGTGTGTGTGTGTGTGTGTGTGTGTGTGTGTGTGTGTGTGTGTGTGTGTGTGTGTGTGTGTGTACGTGAGTGTGAGGGCGAGCATGTATTTGTTTGTGTGTGTGTATGAGAGAAAGCGAGACAGAAGTGTTTCTAGTACAGCTTCTTGATTCAGTGAGCAGACATGCGAGTTCTCAGTAGAACATAGTGGCATCTTCTCAGGCACATGATTGAATAAGGCTGTCTACTGAAATAGGTGCCAAAGCATGTGACATTGTTTCAAAAGGGCACCTCTTATGTTTAAGCCTGTTGAAGTTACTCTAGACACACACATTCAGAGAGAGAGAAAGAGAGAGAGAGAGAGAGAGAGAGAGAGAGAGACAGAACAGAGAGAGACAGAGGGAGGGGGTGGGGTGAGAAGGAGAGAAAACTATCTATCATCCCGCACCACTCTACCAAACAGCAACGACACCAGTGGGCCAGTGGGGAGGACCAAATGAGACCCCAGGCAACCACTGAATGAACAACTTATGCACACACACACACACACACACACACACACACACACACACACACACACACACACACACACACACACACACACAGACACACAGACACACACACACAGACACACACACACAGACACACACACACAGACACACACTTGTTTGTCCAGACTGCAGACTACCAGAAATTTGCCTATTTAGCAACTGGTCCCTAAAACACATGCAAACATACACACTAAGCTCACACAATCACGCACACACTTAGTCTAAACTCAAGCTGTCAGTACAAACAGAAAACACACAGAAATAAATACAAGGGCACACACACACATATACGAACAAACAAACAAATAAATAAACAAAAAGCTACATACTCACAGACAACAACATGGACAGCATGCCCTGCCTCATCCCTTCACCATTAATGTTTGATTAAGTCTCGTGGCTACTCTCCAGTGCTTAGCGACAGCGAGTGCAGTCCAGTAGTGTCCACTACTGCTTTGAGGCACCGGCAGCTGTGCGGATCATATACAGTAAAACGAGAGCAGAGCAGCCTGCAGGCACTTACTGCAAGGAGAACAGGATTCCGGCACCGGACGGAGCAGAACTGCCCTCTGCGAGCCGATAGGAAACCCAGGTCACTTTCAATTCAAGTCCTTCAGCTGATTCCGCACCGGTCTTCACTTGTCCACAGCTGGACACACTTCAACTCTCCTCTCTCGTTTCTCTCTCTCTCTCTCCCTCTATCTTTCTCTTTTCTATCTTTCGTTCTCTTTCATTCACTCACCTAATCAGTCAGTCAGTCAATCACTCACTCGCTGCGTTCCTCTCCCCTCTGTGCCTAGTGACGGAGGGGGGAGTAATGTTCAGCGCTGGGTGGGAGGAGTTAGGGGACGGAGGAGGAGAGAGTGGTGAGAGTGGAGGAAGAGACAGAGAGAGAGAGAGAGAGAGAGAGAGAGAGAGAGAGAGAGAGAGATGAGGGGGAGAGAGAGAGGGTGAGAGGGAAAGAGAGAAGGGGGGTATATAGGATCAAAAATAGAGGGCGCAGGAAGGAGAGACAGACCAAGAGAGGGAGACAGGGAGAGAAATTGACACATGCAGTGTGATGTTAAGGGAGAGTGAGTGATAGAGAGACAGAGTAATAGAAGAGGAGAGCCTGTGAGTCAGCAGTCTTGTGTCTGTCCAGTGCTGTTGCTGGGGGGGCAGAGAGAGAGAGAGAGAGAGAGAGAGAGAGAGAGAGAGAGAGAGAGAGAGAGAGATCTGTGTCCCGGCTGTCTGTCCTCGGCCCCCCTCAGCTTAATCACATCCAGTCACGTCGCGTCATCACAGTCACTCCTGAGCACTGAGCAGCCCACTCAATCAAATCACCTCTCTGTCACACCGCTAATCACACAGCTCCTAATGAAATAGCCCTTCCATTAGGCTTATCACTGGATGCGTTTGGTCACTCTGAAGGTGTTGATCAAATGTATCTTGTATCTAATGCATGTTGATTTTGGAGACAAGATCTAGCTACTTGCCTCTTTAGCATCTGTGCTTGAACATTGTTAAATCAACATAAATCCCAGGGCATTTTTGCAGGTTCCCTTGAACAAGATACCACTTACAATTTACAAAAGCTTTCATGTATTCAGTCTCATATAAAGCTCTTCTTTGTTTGGATTTTCCAAAGTTAAATAAATGAAATGTGGAAAAAAAACAGACATAAGTTACAGTATATCTAAATAATACCCTAATATTAAATAAAGCAGCCTGAGCGTTCCACGCAGATATTATCTTTAAAAACGCATGCTTAGCTTGCTGTCTATCTGTGTGTGAGTGTGTGTGTGTGAGTGTGAGTGCAAGTGTGTGCACGCAAGTTGTGTACAGATGAGTGTTTCTGTGCCGCTCAGCAGCAAATGTAAGATAAGCTGGCTTTTGATGGCCTTTATTTGGACACTGCACTGTACTCCACTTAAAGTTCTGCCAAGTAGGACCAAGGCAAAGAGTACAAACTACAAACGCAATTTCACTGACCGTATTATTTTACCAGTTCACATCACGTGTGCTGATATAAAGCTATTACCTCAGTGTGTATTAAGGACAAAACAATTCCGTTTGAAAGTCTCATCTTCAGGAGCAAACAGAACTCTATTTAGTCTAGAGACTGTGGATGTTGCGAAGCAAACTCAACAAGTTTGAGACGGGAAGAGATCAGAAGAGATTATGACCAAAACAAGAGGTGTGTTTACATAAACACATTGGAAGGTGTTCCTCAGAGGTCCTTGCAGGTTTTTGTTTTTGTGGGCCTACTGTCTAGAGAAATTCATATGCCCTGATTATTAATTAACGACGGGATATTTTGTGCATGGCTCCAATTACCTAAGATGCACTTAGAAGCATGCTGTATTCTGGCGCAACTCTACCCATGTGCCTGTGTGGGACAGTTATATCAACCTGGGGGACTGGAAAAATGCATTGTGTACTGTAGGCCTGTTGGGGGGTGTGTGCGTGTGTGTAGAGGGGGTGGGGGCTTGGTTGTTAAGGCTCCAGTAGGTGGTAGCCAAAACTGGATGCTGGAACCTTCAAAGACTTTCCTGTATTGTTGGCCTGTTGTTGCATTGTAAATGAAACAGTATTATTTTTGCATTGTTCCATGATTGCACTGATGCATATCATAGGCTACAGGAAATAGTAGGAACTGGGGGCATGAGACATGGCACTACTGAGAAAGGACAGAGCTCCCTCAAGTGTCGAAATATGGAACTACTCCCTTTCAAAAGAATTGTCCTCAGCATCAGAAAGTGTTGTTGTTTCCGTGATGCCACCACAGATTTTGAGTTAAGGGCCCGAGGTAATTTACCGGATTAATGTCTGTTCAGGTTGTTGTCACAAACCTTGTGTCTATACAGTGCGTGCTACACACTAGGCTGCTTTATATAGGTTACTGTTCTGAATAGAATTAACCCTCACTAGGGATCTGAGCTAGAGAGTGAGAGCTGACAATACACATTTAAACAATGTGCCATGGCTACAATCTGTGGCTGTGCATAATATTTTTTTATTATCATTTTGCTCTATCTGGATCGGTCAGAAAACTTGATGACTTTGACCATTGTCACATCATTCTTGCCAAAAGTAAAGTGGCATGTTTATTTGTGTTCATTATTAACAGACCTGATACAGGCAAAAAAGCAAGTCGGATAAGTGGCCCTGGTCTGATTTAGGCCTAGACTAAGAAATTAAAAAATAAAAGGATAAGAAACAGCGCTTGGGGGATATGGATAAGTCTATTTGCACTGCCACCAGAGTGCACTGCACGTATTTGGGAAAATAGGATGAGTTAATATTTCGAGATGGTTTTCAGTATGATGTAGGCTAGCCTGTGGTTCAGTAGCCTGCTCGCCTATTTGGGAAAGCTTTTCTGCATCCAAAAGATGCCATGCTTCTCTTACTGATTTAATAGCACGCATTGACAGAGCAAAGATAACTGTTCCAATATAGTCAGAAACATATGATTTAGCCTAGGCTATGTGAAACAGTTCATTAAAAGTAATTGACCCGAGGCACCGGCAAGAAAGCAAGACAAGGCTTCCGTCCGTCCGATGCCACAATTCGACCTTATTTGGGAGTAGGGTCTACGGAAGAGCCACAAAGTCTGGCGATCAGTGAACTACACCGTTATCTTTTCAATTGTCAAAACATGAACAGAAAGGTCACAAATAGGCTATTATTCTGTCAAGCACAACAGACGTAAAATGTAGGTATCTTAAAGTCAAACGAATGGTGTTCTTTTTGGATTGAAAAATCCCGGACAATGTCCCACCCTCTCTCCGGCACAATAATGTAGAAAAAAACTTACTTCAATGTTGCGCTGTTTACGTCAGTGTTGCATTAGGCGTTTTCAGATGTATTTGAGTAAAGAACGCTTTTATTCATAACTTCCACTATGTTTGTGATAAAATTGCACTTCACGCTGTTTCGAAAGAACTTTCTTTAAGACCGCAAGCTGTCAGAGAAAGGGGTGGGTGTCCGTTCTTTTGGCCAGTGAAGCGGTGTATTATGGATCTCGTAGTTTCAGGGTCATTGTGCGCAGTTCAGACTCTGCAGTGTTTTTACAAGCTTGCTTTCAACTCAGCAACTGACAAAAGTCCGACCTAGACACAACCAAGAAATTGTTCTTGTAATGTCGGACAACCAGTAGGCTATGTAAAATTGGCATAATTATCAATATAAATCTATGCGTTTTGTAATTAAATCTATCCAGATAATATCAAAATGTTTAAGAAAAAAATTATGCCATGGCAGTTTGCAAGATAGATAGGTTACTCCAGAAATTGCATGCAGTGAAATTGCATACCTAAAACTCTGACCATACGTCCTCCTATATCACATGGCAAGTATTTTAGTGAAAGAATTCAAAGCCTTCCCTCTAAGTTAGTAATCCTTTGAATCACGCAGTCTATATGTCTCTGGTCTTTTTCAGGATATGGATAGCACTTGACATGGAAAGAATGTTAAATATGCACTGTTTAATAATGCAAGTAAATTGAACAATATCCTGCCGTGTTTTGCATCAGGATTCATGAAAGGATTCATGCAGTAATGTCGCATCCCAACACACTTCTACAATAAAACTTTGTGTGTTTGTGTGAGTGTGTGTGCCTTACTTATGTACAATCTGCATTCTAATAAAGTAGCATGACTCATGACCCATGCTGTTGTGATACTACTCTCTCTCTCTCTCTCTCCATGAGAGGCCCAGAGAGGGTGACACTTTCCTCACTGCGGTCCTTGTCACTGACGTGCCAGATAAAAAAGTCCTGCTCGGTCTATATGTAGAGTGTCAGCCTGCTGAGGATGCTGAAATGGGCTTGGCTGCAGTAAATGCTCGGCTATTTTAGCGCCTATATACAGCTGGTCTCTCTCTCTCTCTCTCTCTCACACACACACACTCCCCCCACCACACACACACACACACACACACACACACTCAAACACACACACACACAGAGCACAGCTCATTCTGCCTGAGAATGTTGCTCTCTGACCCCCATGCCTGCCGGCCTGCCTGCTGTGGACAGGCACACACAGAGCACAGATGACTACAGTCTGGGATTGGCTGTGTTCAAGTGTAGCAGCAGGGTGCCCTTGAAAAGGACATATCAGGGAGGGGAATTCAGAGAGACATGGCATATAGAAGTATTTGGGACAATAAGTAGCCTACTTCATTATGCCTATCTGTTCTATGTCTGTCTGCTATGTCTGCACTAATGTCCTGCACGTTTAACTGAGATTATGTAATATATTCTTTTTTTTTACAATCTCCACTTTGATAAATCATTACCCACTTTTGGTAACATTTGAATTGTAATAGTAATTTCATAAATCTGTATGCCTGCTGTTAAGATAGGATTACTGTTTACAGTACACAATAACACAATATTCAGACCCCATGTTGGTATGCCCAAATAGCCTACCTATAATATCCCTCAGGATCTATCTCCATAGATAAACTCTGTATTTCTCAGTTGGCAATATCCAGAGCTATTGACTCCCTCCATAAAACACAGCATATGATGCAAATTAAAGCACCAAACAAGTAGCTAGGCCTATAGGTGGGGGTATAGGATATTTTCACCGACTGGAGGTTTCATTAGGCTAAATAATTAAGTATGTAATGTTATCCTGCCCATAAATAATGAATTTGTACACACAGCTTTTACTGAATGTTTGCCTCCATTAGATTGTACTGACAATGAACATTTGTAAAGTACAAGATCAAAAAAAATCTATATTATTATATAATATAGCCTACGTGCTATGAAATAGGCATTTGTGTTCGGAGTTTTCAAAACAACACCTGACATTTGAGATGAGTCATCATTGTCTGCCAGGTGTTGTAAGTCTGTTATGAGTCATTGACCCATCTTAGGGTTGCTATTGGCGACAAACTATTGGCTACTGGTCGCTGCTAGGATGAGAACACCGAACACTCAGAACAACATAACTTCTGTGGCAAGGAGGACTTTATCGTTCCCCCTTTGTAAATAATCGGTGTAAGACTGACCCATTTCAACAAGTCATACAATATGCAGGAGACTGACTTAACTTCGCTTGCTTTCGATTCTCACATCCAAAAGGGCTACATGGTGTAAATGTTTGCTTTAACAAAAGAAAATTAAAAAGCAGGAAAAAGTGGTTTCATTTTTTTAACCCTCTAATACTGTGTGAACTACAATTTATCGTAGCCTATCTCTCATTGGTTTTGGGAGGACTGGTTGCATGACGCATCAAGGTGTGGTTGTCTGAATGTAGGCCTACATGCCCTACAGGTAGGCTACCATATATGGAACGTAAACCTCAAGCTGCATATTCTGAAAAAATGAAAATGAAGTCATTAGGCTATATTATTGTTTCACGTAGCTTTCACATTAAAACATTTTTTTACTCTTAAATCGTTAGTAGTCATGTCGCACATTATTTTTTAAGATCCGACGCCAGTGCTACTGCCGTGCGCCAGTAGCGTTCCCAACACCGAGCTGCGGGTCTGTGCGAAGCAGGGTGTGGTAGAGAACCCTCATGGTATCGGGGGCGGAGCCTACAGCGAGGCATTACTGTCACACTAGCATTGTTCAGCGATACTAGAGTTGAAGGGAAAGTAGACGGTCGACAGAAAATTCGCAGAACATTCTCTCCCAGGACCACTGTCTCTCTGGAGTGTTTCCCGGCCACCGTTTCTATCAAAAGGTAACTAATGCAACGTTAAAACGTGGCTTGCTACGCAGTTAAACGTATTTCCACGGACTTTAAATGACGGATGGTTTAGGCTACTACTTTATGCTGTTTTGCTATCTTGAGTGTTAAAAATCAAGCCGAGTTGGAAACGCGTTAAGTAAACTAGGCTAGGCTACTCTTCGTTATTTAATATTCTGTCGTGGAAGGCTACATTTTGAAAGCTCTGTGCTCTACATTGTAACTCTGGGTTATCTTTAAATCCTATGTGCGGGCAGGCTCAGTTGATTATTGGAGTGTGTTTTGTCGTGCCATTTTTTTGGGGGTCGTTCGGTGTCGTTTTACCTGTGGGGTGTAATTTGCTCACTTCCGTGTATCGGTCGAGCTTGAGCGATATCCAAAAGTGCAGACGAAACTAGATATCCCACAAGAGGTAGACTACACACTTAACTTGGTCGGTTTATGCTGGATGGTGTTCGATTTTAAAAGCAATTTCTGGTGGTGAAAGTTGTGGTTGCCACATTTACAAATGAAAAGCATCGTCTGCGTGGGCAATTTCCCCAGTATACTGTGTCGCAACAGGCCTACTGTGTTTGTGGGCTACCTTAAATTGTAAAGAAATAGGCCTACAGAAAATAAAAAATATATTAGCCTACTGTTTTCTTCAGTTAATTTTGCTTGATTGGATACAAAGACAAAAAAAAGTAGATACAAATTGAGAGTAGCCGAAATCAGTATTGATAAGTAAAGAGAACATACGTGGAAATGGTTACTATTTGACACTGTTGAAGCCTGACATGTTCCATGGAACAGTAATACGAGAAATGGATAAGATAAGAATTGAGGCAAGTTCCCTTCAGCTTTCTGCATTATTCCACATATCACCTCATTTTAGGCCTACCCTACCCGTTTTTAACACATCTCAAAATAGCTCTGATTTTACCATGAACACTTTTCCACATTGTTCAGGTGGGGTCACGTCACTTTGTTGTTGATGCCATTTGCAGTGTTGTTGATGTCATTTGGAGTGCTGTTTGTTATAAATGTAGCACATATACTAGCCTCACGTCTGAGAGCTCATCGCTATATTTTCCCAGTGCCACAGTGTTATCAGATCTATTAGACATGTGGTATTTCATAAGAATGAAGGATAAGGAGGTCACACACTATTGGTAATGCTTACCATGACTCATGCTGGACAAGCTGGGATTACGCCAAGTGTTTAAGTGGACCATTAGGACATGCTTTACATCCCTAATGTGTTCTGCATTTCCCTGTACATCCACAGCCCCTAATGCGTCTTGTGTTTTCCAGTAACTTCCATCATCTGGCCCGATGGATAAACTGGACATTGTAACACACTGCAAAACTGACCTCACTGTGGTCAGTGTTTTAACATGCCATCGGGGCTACCAAGTATACTGGCTTTGGCAATTTGGAAGTCTGTTTAATGACGGGGTCTTAAAGTAGTATTAAAAAGGCTAAGCTATGCCCTGAAAGTTTGGCTTATTTTAGTCCCAGCCATGCAAGCAGAGATTGGGGTCTCTCGTGGTGAGCGCTTGATGAGCATAGACCGCCAAAAGTAATCAGAAGGAAGGAACATTTCTGCCTTAATTGGTTTCTTTTGGTTATGACGTGTTGCCAAATGGGAATCCTATCCTCCATCCTCATCATTTCCTGGAACGCTCCAGTAATGTGGTGTTTGTCAACAAAGTCAAAGCTCTTTACTCGCAGGATTATTAAATTATTTCCAAACGTTTGGCTTTGGTCTTACGACACCCACTGAACTATTTTATGCATTTGCCAGTAAATACTACAAAACATGCTGGCGTTCGCTCACAAGAGCTTCCTGACGCTATGCCCAGTTTTGATGCTCTGCCCAGATAGCCTCCCATTTGAATTCTGTGGGCATCTGCGGGCAGCTAACAGGGCAAGGGCTCAGAAGCCTTGAGGTTACTGCTCCGCACCACACCACTCTGCAGTGCAGTGCAGGGCCGGCTGGCAGGGGACCAGGCAACGCTGCCCGAGGGGGGGGGGGTCGCTTGAGGCACCCGGGGTCACCCAGCCACTAATCCCCCTCTAGGCCTAAATCCCTGAAACTGTCCTACATTAGGGGCCAGAGGCATCCTTCAGTTTATAAATACACTTTCACACGAGGGGGGTGGGACAGACGATTAATTCACCAACGAGCGAATCTGAGTTTGCTGCTGTCTCGTTCTGTCCATGTCACTCTCCATTTTGCTTTACACCTCTTTCTCTCACTCTGTTTTTCACTTTACCCTTTTCCCTACTTTTTTGTTTTGTTTCCATCTCTTTCTGCTAGCATCTATCTATCTATCTATCTATCTATCTATCTATCTATCTATCTATCTCTCTATCTCTTGTAATGGTGTAGTCATGGCTGGTTTTCAGTGTCTTGTTATCCTTCATACCCTCTGTGGTCCTTCTACACAACCCCACCCTACCCCTTCATACCCCACCCTACCCCTTCATACCCCACCCTACCCCTTCATACCCCACCCTACCCCTGCATACTCCAGGCTCCTACAGTCCTACAGTGGCATGGTGCAGTGTTACATGGAGAGAAGGATCACAAACAGCCAGTTCTCAGTGACCGGTCTTTAAGTGTTAATGGGTGTTCCTTGGCCTGTCAGCCTTCCCATTAACACGGAGGGGGCGGCATTGGTTTCAGTGCCCACGATGTTGCCGCTGCCGATGACGACTCAGGCGGCTCAAAAGTGCTGAGACTGAGTGGGCATGATGCCTATGTAATCTGGACGGGAGGTTAAGTCCCCTGCGCTCTTAAGTGCAGGCACCTTCACAGACAATGATACCAATCCAAAGCAGATTAACCCTCCATCAGCCTAACAGAGCAGACTGGTTCAGTGTTATTTAACCGTCGATGGATCAGCACTTACCAATGATCTCTTTAATGCCACAAACAATCAGAGGGGGGGGGGGGGTGTTGCTGCTGCTGCTGCTTTGGATGATTGAACAAACACACAATATTCTGATGTTTGGTGAACTTTGAATTCTCCTTTTGCTGGACACCTTTTCAGAGAAGCTCTGTAAATCAAACGAATAGTCAGGATTATGAGCTGTACCCAGGTGAGCATCCACCACCATTCTCCTTCAAAATGCAGTGAGACACAGAGTTACGTAAGCACTCGAGTCCACCACTGCCATTATGGGGCTTTGAGGGGCCCCAGGGGCTTGGGTCTGTCATAGAGAAATAAATATTTGATCACCTGCAAGACCCTGTGCTTTGCACAGTGTGTCAAAGTGTTAAACAGAATTCTCATTTTGTACTAATTCTTGTGCGTGTGCGTGTGCGTGTGCGTGTGTGTGTGGTGTACCTCCCTCAGATTCTGAATGTTTCCAGTGCAGGGTGACATGCATTGACTTGTAGACTTGGGAAAACAGTAAATTCCTAAAGGGAGCTGCTGAAGTGTTTTCAATGTTTTGGATCCTGACTCACTTTTTGCGAGGCTTCAAAGTCCCATTCATTGCCGTGTGATGTTGTGTCACTGTAACTGTTGGACCAGTGTTGAGGACCTTCCTATTGCAGAGTGTACTGCTGTATCTCTGATGAGTAATGAGATGGGACTGTTAGACTCTGTATCAGCATTATGCTGCCACACCTCAAAACAGCTCCCACACAGAGTTCAGCAGGGAGAAAGGGAGTGACAGAGAGAGAGAGAGACTGAGAGAGAGAGACTGAGAGAGAGAGACTGAGAGAGAGAGAGAGAGAGAGAGAGAGAGAGAGAGAGGTGATAGGCCTGTGGGAGTGGTGGCGTGAGACTGCTGATCACTGAGGATTCTTTACACCGTAGGCACAGACTACCGAAGGTCTAAACAATGTGCTGGTGGATTCCTGAAAATCTCACCCTCACACTCTTAGACAGGCTGATGTGTCGACTACGGCATGTGTGGAACTGGGAAGGGAAAAGTGGGAACTTTGTGTGGAGAAAAAAAATAAGGAAAGTAGCAATAACAGAATGTCCCAGGCTGAAATGGACAGCACTCAGCCAATGTCCCAGATTATTTTCCCCTGAAAAAGGAAGGCTGGACACCAGTTGAGCATTCAGTGCTCTCGCACAACGGAAGCGAGGGAGTGCTTCTTTTGATAAAGCACTCTGCTTGTCTTGCCAACCTCGTAAGCTGCCATCTTGTCGTCTTGTAAGCCTCTCATTAAAGTTTTGTACCCTTAGGATTTATGACCAACGCTGCAGCTTGAGATTGATTTGTAACACCCCCCCCCCCCCACCCACCGCCTTGCCTCTTGCTGCTCAGTTCTCCTTGATTAATTATTAGCCGGCTGAACGTGACTCTGAAAAGTCGGGCGTTCCTGAACGTCCCCGCAGATTGCCGCCGTGGCCCCGCAGATGCTCCCTCGGCGACCGCGGCTCCTTTGAAATATTCACCATCTGTCACGGAGGCTCCCGTCAGAGCAGCGAACTCGTGCGTGCCTACGAGGATGGAACCCCTGCGGCTGCAGTCGCTCGCTAGCCCCGCGAGGAGCGACACGCCGGCGCTCGTTAAGCTAAGAGCCCGACACGCGTGTTTGTCGTTTCGCTGCCAGGATGGTTAAATTGGGACATCCCCGTGCATGACTGGACTCTGATGGCAGAGGTGGGAGCGTTCAAAAACTACTGCCACTGCCAGTCAGCACATGGGACAGTGAAGTGAAACTAGAGAGGTAGGAAGTATGGGCTACTTTAATTTAGATGGCCAAGAATGGTCCTCTGATATTGTTAGGGAAGAGTGACTGGGAACCCTTGAAGATAAGTCCTTAGGTTCCTGAAGAAGACCGATAGGTCGAAACATTGTGCAGCCAAGCATGACAATATAAAATACAAAAAAAGAGGAAAGTTTCAAGAAGTTGTTTGTCCTGCACCTGGAATGTGCACAATGACCTCCTAAGCCTGGAAGATCACCCAAACCCAAAGAAAACCCTTCTGCCTTTCCTAGCCATGCATCAGCAAGCTGATCTTATGTAAGCTCCCGTTTTGATTCACTCTGCCCTGTCAAAACCTTGCGTGTGGAGACATCAACACAGGCATCCCATAATATAAGCACACAGACACTACCCGGCACACATCGACACAGGTGTCCAGGAATGGAATTCCAAGAGCCGGCACGCAACCTCCAGCTCTCTCACACACACACACAAACACACACATGGACACGATCTGGGGTTTGCACCGCTCGGCAGGGCCAAGTGTAAGGAAGCTTGCACGCACACCACCACCAGCTGGGCACTACCATGTGTATACAAGCCCTTCAAAGGTCCTCAGTATAGTAGCTGTGGTGATGGTAGTGGTGGTGGGGGGGGCCTTTAGCCAGCCAGTGAGCGTAAGCGTTGGGGATCAGGTTTCCCTCACTGTCCGTGACACTCGGATCCCAAGCTACCCCTTAACCCCCCCCCCCCCCCCCATTCCTTTTTCCACCTTTGATGTTTGATCCTCGATGTCCTCGCATGCTGAAGAGTTTTCTTTGAGGTCGAGCAGCGAGATAGCGCTCGGAGAGGAATGTGTCTGCATGCGCTGATTTCTCCGATACGAGAATGATTCCATGTGTTCGTGCAGCGCCAGACGCCTGCCGTCCAAGGCTAAGCGCCACTGCTTGAACTTGAGGTTTTGAGCTTCACACAAAATAGAATTTGGATGTTATTCTCTGGTCCTATTGTCTTATTTCCCCTCTTGTCCATGTGGAAGAGCTATCGTTCTCTTGGTTCTGAAAAAGACCAATATTATTAAGGTCTTCTCTCATAACCTCTGTCATTAGAAAAGGCCCGGAGGAGTTTGCGGTTTGATGTTCGTGTTTGTGCGGCTTGTTTGGGTGCTTTTAGCAGTGTCTGTCTGTACTCATAGCCCTGCTCAGTCCAGATGGTACCATCTTGTACCACCTGAGGGAGAGATTTGTTTTTTCTCTTCCTTCCTGGTCACTCTTTTGGCAGCACCTCTACTTCTGATTCATCTTTTGTTTGTGTACCTATTATTATCTGTTTCTCTCTCTCTCTCTCTCTCTCTCTCTCTCTCTCTCTCCCCCCCTTTTTCCCCTTTTTTCCCCTCTGTTTCCCTCTGTCATTGTGTGTAACAAGGGAGACATTCATCTCATGGGTTTCACGAAACCCATAGTTCTTCTGCAGGTACTTTTTAGGACCGGGTGCCTGTGGTCTTTTTCCGACCTGGTTATTACGTTGCAATTCCTCAGTATGAGACGTTCACGTTCATGACCTCATATAATAACTGGACACTGGTGTAATTGTGTATCACAAGATTCATGAATATTTCACACCTAAGAGTAATCTCTCTTTCTCTCTCTCCCTCCCCCCCTCTCTCTCTCTCTCTATCTATCTTTTTCTTTCTTTCCATTTCTCTCTTTCTCTCTCTCCTTTTCTTTCAATTTAATTTCAATTCAATGAGCTTTATTGGCATGACTAAGTGTTACAATGTTGCCAAAGCAGTAATGACATCAAAAGAATTAGCAATAATGGTAATAATGACAACAATTGACATGGACTATGGAGAATAATAAAAAATAATAGAACATTAGGGCACACACACTATCACACAATGGAGAAAGAAATAAAGAAGGAAAGAAAGAAAACAATACATAGTGGCTTGTCTTTCTTTCTTTCTTTCTTTCTTTCTTTCATTTTTCTTTCTTTCATTTCCATTGTATGTGGGTTGAGGGTTTTTTGTCTCCGGTACCCTCATTCTATCCACCCCATCCCTCCATAGCGATCCCTCTCTTTTTCTTTCTCGTTCATTTATTTCTCTTTCCTTCCTTCTCCCCCTTCCATCCTTTGTCTCATCTCTCTCTTCCTCCTCCTTTTCCTTCTCTCTCTCCCTCTCTCCATCTCTCTCTTCTTCACACCAATCCCTCTCTCTTCCTCCTCCTTTTCCTTCTCTCTCTCCCTCTCTCCATCTCTCTCTTCTTCACACCAATCCCTCTCTCTTCCTCCTCCTCCCTCCCCCTCCTCCTGTGTGCCCGAGGCAGCGGGCAGCCTTGACCACCTGCTGGCTGTGGGCAGTGGAGGAGGAAGTGGAGGGTGTCTGGGGAGCCACTCTGGGACCACAGGCTCTCAGCAGCTGGGGCTCAGCTGGACACTCAGACCCTCCTAAAGCCATTAACCACATTAGGCCACCGCCGCTGTGTGTGTGTGTGTGTAGATAGACTGACACTCATGCACACAGATTGTGTGTGTGTCTGTTTATAGCTGCTCAGACACTGAAAAGCTCTTCGATGTCTCGCTGTGTGAATGCTCATTCCCTGCCCTAAGTCCCTTTTTATTTATTTATTTATTTTGTTTTGTTTACTTATTTATGCTTGCTGTTGAAAAGTATATCTGGGATTATCTGCGACTTTATTGTGGTTTTGATACCAGTGGGCAGTGCACTGTGGAGTATTTTAATAGTGGTGTTCAACTTAAATCACAAAATGCTTTGTTTCCCACAGAATTGAATTCCATTTGTGGTGGTTGGTTTGCAGAATTAACTTGAATGCAACAGTTTTTAACAAATTAGCACAGCGTGGTTATGATGCTAACAAGATTTAAGCACAATTTAGTACAACCTGGAAAATCATTCTGTGGTGGTCAATGTTGATATTGTGGTGAGCAGCCACAAATAAGTCAATGTATGGGAAACACTGTAATGTGCCTCTCTGTTGGTTGAGGTGGGAGACCGTTTCCCAAAATCAGTGTTATGTGTAAACTGAGGAAGTACTGTTAATGTGTCTATGAATCTACATGTGTCAGAGCCATGAGTCTCACACAAGGGTTGACATAATGTAGCATGTAGGCTGATAAGAACAGCTGCCGTCACCCTGCGACACACACACACACACACGCACACGCACACGCGCACACACACACATACCTGTGGCACACCCACAATGAGTCCTTGGGACATCATGCAGACACACCCTGTCTAGGAGGAGGAGGAGGAGGAGGAGGAGGAGGAGGAGGGAGGGAGGGAGGGGTTTCAGGCTCACTGTAGAGACACTTTTGTTTGTTCTCTGTGCCATAAAGGTTAATGATCAACCCCTCATCTTTGAGAGAGAGAGAGAGAGAGAGAGAGAGAGAGAGAGAGAGAGAGAGAGGTGTAGTTTGAATGTGGTGACGGAGAAAAAAAAGAAGCAGGCGGTAAATGGAGGAAGAAAATAAATGCGTTTCCGCTTTTGTTATTTCCTCTTGCTGTGGCTTGACCTTAGGAGAAAGTGCTTAAAATGCAGCGCCATCGTCTCTTTACAGTACCAGCAAGAGCAAAGAAACAGTGTTGAAATAAACTGGGAACTCCAGAGACATGGTGAGAGCAAGAGAACCAGTCAGAGGGCAGGAGAAAAGAGAGAGAGAGAGAGGAATGTGCTAGATGAGTGTGGAATGTCACAGCAGGCTTATGGAGCAGTGCCTGACCAGTGTGGATGCCCCCCCTCTTTTTCTCTCTCTCTTCTCCCTTGCCCTCTTTCCCTACCCTCTCTTTTTCTCTCCTTCTCCTCCTCCCTCTCTCCCTCTCTCCCTCCTGCTTGCCTCTCCTCCTCACCACCAGTGTGTGTGTGTTTGTGTGTGTGTTTTCTCTCGGCCTCCACCACAGGCCCCCCCACTGACATTCCTCCTCTATTGTGCGGGCTTCCTGCAGGCCCTTTACTTCCAAAAAAACAGGCCAGAAGGGGGAAAAAGTGTCGCAAACCCAGTTCTCCACCAAAAAACCCTACAGAGCCTTATTAGGCGCCAAGCTCCTGTATGTGTGACTGGAGAAGCTGTGAAGGGTCTATCAGTCATTAACAGCCTGCTGTAACTGGGGACAAAGTCCTGGCGAAGGGATGGAGTTTCAGGCAGTTCTCGTGAAAAGCACTCTCTTCCCTTGATTATAATGTAGATGTTTAACACCGACAAGGCTAATTCCTCAGCTGATTTTGCCCTTGTCTAAAGTAATCAGTAACAAATCCCTGTCAATATGAGGGAAACTTTGGCTTAACGCCAAACACTATTTGACTAGTTTCAGAATTCCGTCATTTCCGTTTGTTGTGTAAATGTTTTATTTCGGGCCCTGGCCTTATCTGTACATGGCTCTCAGAGCAGTGGCTTGGCTGGGCTGACGGTGGCAGGCCAGTCTCTCTCTCCAAAATGGATGCCAGAGGTTGTTATTGGTCTCGGGCGGTGTGGTGCGGCGCGGCGCTGCCGTGACCGTGTTTACCATCTCCATGTTTGGTGCAGACTAAGAGGAGGCGCTGAGGTGAAGTGTGTCGCTGGAAGCGAAAGCACAAGTTCCGGCACGTTGGTAGGCGGGCTGAGTTCACACTTGTGTGTGACAGAGAGAAAGACCGAATGAGAGAGAGAGAGAGAGAGAGAGAGTGAGAAAAAGAGAGGGCACAAGTGTGTGAGAGAATTCTCCTACTTGATGAGATTCAGGGCTCAGGGTTTGGGGTGGGGCAGAGTGTGGCACAATCACTATAACTTTCAAAAAAATACAGCCTCGCCCATGAGCATTACCTAGGAACACTTACATAACACCAGCTTGAAGGGAATGACCTTTAAGCCCAAATCACTCCCATCCTTAAAAGAAGGTTCCTTTAAGGGACATTGATTGGGGAGAGTGCGAATGAGTATGGCTGGACGAAATGAGCGCAGAGACTACTGCTAACATCAAGGTGCGATTTGTCATGTAGCTGTTGAGTGGGCTGAATCAGGGTTGTTTTTTTTGTTTGTTTTTTTTTACAGCAGATGCATTGAGTGACCACATTGGCTCACCTCACTCTCTGTAAACATCATGGTACGAAAGGCTAAAGTGGCACACTGAAAGGCCAGCGAGGTTTTGCGCTGTCTCTGTGATGAACTGAGTTGAGTTGAATCCTGAACAAGAATGTAAAAAGTACATCTTTCGTTGTATTGCACCTTTTAGTGACAACCCTTTTTGATGTGTAATCAGTCATTAGTCATTAGTGTCATTTCATGTGAAACGTTAATAACTTGACTTTAAAAAAAAACAAAAAAAAAGGGAAAAAAAAGAATGGGTGTTGCAGGGCTTTGTTATCTTCTCCCCCTCATGAGAAACACACATACTCACACCTGCTTACTTCTCTGGAAAAGACACAGGCGCAGGCAGGGGCATGTTCTCTAACCTCCACCCCACACACACACACACACACACACACACACACACCATCCTCCGTCCTGCCCCTGCCTGCCCCGCCTGATGAGGTGGGGTGTGGTTTTGGCTCTGCTGCCTGTCAGCGATGAGTGAGTGGTGAGTCACCTCACTGTTGTCTTTCTTACCGATGACTTCATGAAAGACACCCCCCCCCACACACACACACACCTTCTCATGGATGTGAAAAGCCTCTGTCAAATGGCCTATTTGAAACCAGAGTCTGAAATGTAAAACCCCCCAAACCAAACCAGCCCATTCATTTAAACCCCACCCTGACCAGCCACTGGAAGGCCGTCCACTCGGTAACCATGAGAACCAGAAGAGAGACGGGGAACTGATAGGGCATTTATCTAGTAGGCTACCTAATGCAGTCCAAAATAGGCTGCCAAAAATAGCAGTGGGGCTGAAAATACCATGGGACTTTGTTGAAGTATGCTTTTTTAAATATTAATTTGATATAGTTACTTTAGACGTTCGGTGCATGCACAGTAAGCAGGTGAATTTGTGTTCAAGAGAAGTCTCACAGGACTTCTGTCCTTTTCAGGGCATTTCAGGACAAACAAGAGTGCAAAGAAAGACACTGCATGGCACAGTTTTGGGCTTTTGCGTCCAAATCAAGACCTCCCTCAAACTCCCTGTTTGAAATGTCTCCAGGACTCCCTGATAAAAAACTAAAAAACATCCATCATGGCTTTCACTGTAAAATCTCTGAACAATCGGTCTGGCAGGCACAAAGAATGACGAAGACCTTTACGTCTTATCTACACAGTTTCGCACGCAGCGCTCGCTCTCCCCGAATAGACAAGGGAGGCCTGGCGACTCGGGGCGGTCGAGGTGAGTCGAGGTGACAGGCCCAACATGACCCCCATTCAGCTCCTCCCATCTCAGACTGCATAGCCTGGTTCCCGGCAACTTTTCCTTTTTTTCAGTGAAAATATGCCTGGAGTGATTCAGCGCTGATCTGTCCTTGATCTTTCTGTCAGATCTGATCGGTCTGTCAGAGCTGGCTGTTGTGAAAGAATAATTAGACTTAAAAGTTCCCAGAAGGGCTTCTTGGGTAATATTTTTTGAGATATTGTTTCAGCGTGACAGTTCGCCTTTGGTTGATCGTGCTATAATCTGTCTGTGATTATAAACACTTGTTCTGCTGAGTAGCGGAACAACCAAAAAAGTTGCTTTTCTGTAAAGTCTCACAGATCACTAAAGGTGCTGACTATGAGAAATTGGACCCAAAGAGAAGGAATGTTTGCCCCAACATGATTTCCAGTAATCTTACCACTGACCGTATTTATGTCTCTGCCAGTTTGAGTCATTATCTGAAAAATGCTAGCTTTGTAGATGTAGTCAGTCGGCCTGTTGGTTGAATTAGAGGCAGGCCAAAAAAACAAACCTTCAAATCATGCCTATTTTGCATGTAAAAAAACATTTGGAATCCAGGCGTGTAGTCTGCCACTGAATATCTACAGCCACCTGTGTTTATGATTTTGTCTTGGAATGTGATTTGATTATAGGGTGTGTACAGTGTTCATGCACCATGGTGTGTGTGTGTGTGTGTGTGTGTGTGTGTGTGTGTGTGTGTGTGTGTGTGTGTGTGTGTGTGTTTGTTAACAAGAGCAGATGTAGACAACCCTAAAACCTCTCCAGAGACCCCCCTCCACACACACACACACACACACTCCATTTATCCCCCAGACTTCCGTTCTCTCAGTTGGCTGTTTCTCAGTGATGACTCAGGCCCCACAGGAAACCGATCTGTGGCCCCTCACGCTTGAGTCATTGATCCTCCTCGCTCCCTTACGTGACCTTCCACCTCCACTGGTCAGCCTACGGTAGCCCACGGGGGACAAAAGAGTCCAGGCCTAACACTGTCCTTTGACAGTAATGGTGCGAATCACGTCATGGATCCTTACTTCATAGACAGGCAAATTGATTTGTGTTTCTTCATGAACCTTCTGCTTCAAGACCTGGGCGTGGTCAATTGTGAGATGGTGCAATTAGAGAGAGCGTGAATCATGACTGATTGTGAGATGGTCCAATGAGAGACGGTGTGAATCGTGACTGATTGACTGAGGCATTTCAGATGGGATTTCGACACACTTCACACCTCTCTGTTGGTGTGGAGGACACATGGGGGATGGAGTGATGTCATCATCATCACCGCACCCCCACCCCGCCCCACCCCAACTGATCTGGTCTGGTTTCAGAGAAATTAGACATAAGTAAGTGGGAGAGAGAGTGAGAGTGTCATCATGATTAAGCCCAGATGTTTCTTTTTTGTCTGTTCTGTAATCAACGAGTCAACTCAACATCAAGACATTTATCAGACAAATTATTGCACTGAGACATTTTCACACACAGACACACAACAATGGACACACACACACACACAACCTCCTCTTGTCTCTGACCTTTGAGAGAATGGCCCCAGATAGTAATTACATGTACGCCATACCTCCCACTCGGTACTTGACACACACACACACACACATGCACACACAGTCAAAAGGTATGTGAGCAATGTGCATGGTAAGGTCGTTCCCCACTCTGTTTGGCCCCTGCACATTTATAACATCTGTTCCAGAACGAGACGGCATGCATTCTACCCAGAAGGCCACTGT
The DNA here is from genome assembly GCF_017589495.1 of Alosa alosa. Classification (NCBI taxonomy): domain Eukaryota; kingdom Metazoa; phylum Chordata; class Actinopteri; order Clupeiformes; family Clupeidae; genus Alosa; species Alosa alosa. The sequence continues at coordinate 26,798,993 of NC_063195.1, read as the reverse complement.
ACATGTGTGTGTGTGTGTGTGTGTGTGTGTGTGTGTGTGTGTGTGTGTGTGTGTGTTTGGCCACTGTACATGTAAATGTGTGTGTGTGTGTGTGGCTGGCTGTATAATCCTCGCTGTTCTTAATCCAAATAGTCCAAAGTCAGTGGCTCCACATCGTAAGTGTGGAGATATGCGAGGTCTGGCTCTGCACTGAAACAGGGGGGTTTCCAGATTCTTTCTGAAAGTCTAATTTTGGGTACATGTAAGTGACCCCCTGGTCCAGTAAGGGTGAGCACTCTGGAATGTCTGTGTGCATGTAGAGCAGAGAGACACAGAGAGACACAGAGAGACACAGAGAGACACAGAGAGACACAGAGAGACACAGAGAGACACAGAGAGACACAGAGAGACACGCAGGGAGCACCACAAAGTGGTGAGTTTCTTTAATTATGAAGAAGAGAATGGGGAATGTGGTGGTTAAACGATAGACCAGTCACTGCAGCCACAAGGAGGAGGCGGAGAAGAGAAAGAAAGAGAGAAAGAAAGAGAGAAAGAAAGAGAGAAAGAAAGAAAGAAAGAGAGGGAGAAAGAAAGAAAGAGTGGAGCGGGGGAATAATGAGTTTGCTTGGATTTGCAAGCACAGATGTAAAGAGGCAAATCCATTTTAATGAGCCCACATATGAAAGAAGACATGATCTCTCTGTATGCCTGTAGGTCTGAATCTTTCTCCCTCCTGACGGTGGAGTGGAGCCTCTTCAAAGGGGGCTAGTTGATGCACGTCAGTGGTTGTAAAGGATCCTTGACATTGCATGCGTTTCTGAAGTTTGTGAGGAACCTTGGAAGAGGCTGCAGGATATGAAAAGGGAGAGAAGTTCTAGAACTAAAAAAAAGGGGTCTCGTGACGTTTGCATACTGCAGCCAGTGTAGGGTGTTTGTTTGTGTGTGATTAATTGTTTTGTTTTGTTTTTGGAGTGTGTATCTATTTTATTGATGGGTTTAGTGAGTTGTTTTTCTGCCAGGATATTTGCATGTGTGCACTTGAGTTTGGGAGGGTTTGTATGTGTGATCTGGGCGTGTACAGCGCAGGGCTAGGGTGTGTGTGTACAAAATGTCTACCTGCCTGTTTGTCATTCGACTAGGGCAGGTAAGCAATCAGGGTGTGTTTGTGTGTGTGTGTGTGTGTGTGTGTGCTCCGAGGTCTTGCGAGCACAAGTGACGACAAACGCGTCGAGCCGGTCGAGCAAGTGGTGGTGGCTGCAGCCGCTGCCAGCTTCCCCCTTTGGTTCCCACGGATACTGTACACGAGGCGGTGGCATGGCGATCGAGGCGGGGTTAAAGGTCAGCTGCCATTCCTCCTACTAAGGCAGCTGCCCCCCCGCGCTCCGCTCCGCTCTATTGCTGTGTGCTGAAGAGCAGCCCTGCCCCTGCCCCTGCCCTCCCAGAGACCGAAGGCCAAGCGTAGCTCTGCGGGGGCCAGGGAGGCTAATGACGCCGGGATAGATTAGCCCGATAAAGTTGTTTTGCAGATGGTGCAAAAAGGAGGAGCCTTTCTTCAGTTTGCTTGGCGTTTTTTTTTTTTGTTTGTTTTTTTTTTTTTTTCACATTACATTTTGTAACCACTTCCATTTTTCTCTCTTTCAGGCATTTTCTCCCACATTGATCATCTTCAACTGAGCCTTAGAGGCTACTATGGCAATGCAGAGTGAGTCTTTTTTTTTTATGATTATCTCTGAAATGTATGATTAAGTCAGCACTGTGTATTTTTTTAATCTGTTAAGTTAATTCATTATATATTTTGTAAACCAATTTAAGTCTCTCACATCCTGTCGCAGATTTGCCATTTAAACCTTAAAAACTTAAAACTTTAATATGCCCTGTGAAGAAGGCTGCTTTAGTTAGTGGTCTGTTTTCTGGCTCTCGTCTGTTGGGAGCCTGACAATGTAATGAGAACTTTACTGAATGTAAAGACTTTTGTTACCACATGTACATTCTCAGTCATGAATAAGCCTTTTTAAAAGCTTTAGAGATGTTTTTATGTCTATAGAGCTTTTACTAGAAACCATGTGAGTGATCTTGTTTTTGATGTTTGCTTGCTCGAGTCGTGGCTTTGAGTTGTGTTTAACGGGTGTCTGCATCTGCTGTTTTGTCGTCCCTGTGTGTGCAGTGGGCGAGCCCGAGGGCATGGTGAAGGTGTCGGAGTGGCAGCAGACCTACTACTCGTCTGACTCGGGCATCCAGTCCGGCGCCACCACAGTGCGCACAGACGACGATGGGGGCGAGTACAGCAAGCAGTACACCATCACCACCACCGTCACCACCGACAACCCAGCAGGTTGTGTGTGTGTGTGTGTGTGTGTGTGTGTGTGTGTGTGTGTGTTCATCCCCAAAGAGCAGCCAAGGGGCATTGTGAGGCATGATGTGAAGTAGAGATGGGTGTAAAATAGTTGTTCTACATTTCTACTCCAGTTTTATAGGAAAGTCTTAATCAACCAATGTTCCCTGTCAGGAAAATGCTCAACTTTATTCTTTCTCCTAAATGCGGTGCCCCAAAACTTGCCATGATTGCATGAAGAGCTAGACAAGCTAGTCAAAAAATTAGAAATCTAACCTCTCTCTCTCTCTCTCTCTCTCTCTCTCTCTCTCTCTCTCTCTCTCTCTCTCTCTCTCTCTCTCTCTCTCTCTCTCTCTCTCTCTCTCTCTCTCTCTCTCTCTCTCTCTCTCTCTCCATCTCTCCTCTCCTCTCTCTCACAGAGCTGGAGTCTCAGTTAAACATGACGCGGGCTCAGCGCGTGCGGGCGGCCATGTTCCCCGAGACGGTGGCGGAGGGCACGACCATCCTGTCCACACAGACTGAGGGCACCCACATGACCAACGTGCAGAGGCTGGCTGAGCCCTCCCAGCTGCTCAAGGCCGCCATCGTCCACCTCATCAACTACCAGGACGACGCAGAGCTAGCTTCGCGTGCCATACCCGAGCTCACCAAGCTCCTCAACGACGATGACCAGGTACGAGCCTTTTCAGCCTCAGAAAGGAAACTTGTCCAGAAACATACGATATAATGAAAAATGTTCACTACAGACAATGTCTTTTTATGTATGTATATCTTAAACACAAGAACCAAAATAAATTTTGAATTCAATGCATGGTCTTCACATATATTTTGAAACACAAGAAGTCCAGTAGAAGAAAAGTCTAACTTGGAGAAGGCTCTTGTGTGCCTGTCTTTGCAAACAGAGGAATCCCAATAAATCAAATAAATTGCGTGTCACAGGTTGTTACAGGTAAATGCTTGAGGGGCTGTTGAAAATTGTGCTGTGGAAAATTAGATTAGAAACGTAGGCGAACCCATTATGTTTTCTTTTTTTTATCATAGCCTGAATGTTCGCAGTTGCCTTCATGCATGAGGAGCAAAGGCTAAATTAAAGACATTTCTAAAGTCCCATTTTTACCAGAATCAGCATATTTTAAGGGCACAAATTTACTTTTTTGCAAATAATGCATATGCATGGCATATTTCCTAACTCTCTCTCTATCTCTCTATCTCTCTCTATCTCTATCTCAGGCGGTGGTGGGTAAGGCGGCCCAGATTGTGAACCAGCTGACGCGTAAGGAGGCGTCTCGGCGGGCGCTCATGCAGTCGCCCCAGATGGTGGCAGCGGTGGTGCGCGCCATGCAGAACACCAGCGACATGGAGACGGCCCGCGCCACGGCCAGCATCCTGCACAACCTGTCGCACCAGCGCGAGGGCCTGCTCGCCATTTTCAAGTCCGGCGGCATCCCCGCGCTCGTCCGCATGCTCAGGTCAGTCACGGGGGCTCGGGCGCTCAGGGCTCTCAAGTCCGGCGGCGTAGTGCAGGACATGATGGGGCAGGTGCCAGCCACAGAGGCCTGGATCAGTCAGTCAGGCAATCAATAAATCAATCAATCAGTCTTTCAAAAGGGTTGATTTCAGTCAGTCAGTCTCTCACTCAGGGCCTATTGGGTCTGTTTGAAACGGAAGACAGCTGCCTACTGCCTCCCTCCCTACATAGAGAGCTGTCTCACTAGACATGACTTTGGATTAAATGCATCTTTTAAGAATGAGCATAGCTCTCTAGAATCTTTGGTTAACACTACGGTATGACGTTAGCAAAGGCCTGACGTTAAACTAAATTAGCTTACGTAAGCTAGCAGGTTAACGGTATAAATTAGTTTTACGGCCGGCAGATATATCAGACCAGACGCTATTAATGGTTACTACAATGGCATAATCAGATAGTAAATTGTTTATTTCTCATCTCAAATCTACAAATCTAAGCAAAATAAGGTCACACAAATGACATTTTAGATAGATATCATCCATTAGAAGTCATTGCAATGCTCCCTAGAAAGATAGGTTCCAGTTACATGTAGGAGACTGATGCCTGAAGTGACACACATCTTACAGTAACTTCACTCTGCAAACAGGATTTCTTCAAACAATTCCACACAATCCAGTGCTCTGTAGACGTTGATCATTTATATTATCGAAACAATGTACACCACTGACCTTGACCAGTGAAACCACAAAAGCTGACAAAGTTTTAGTATGCTGACCGTAAAGCCTTAATCACAGCCAGTTTACAGGATTGATTTAGCCTAGCCTAGTGCTAAACCTTAGAGGTTTGAGGCACCATTTGGTTATTAAGTGATGATGCAATAATGGGATATAAATCTCTTTCTGGGTCCAACGGCTTTCAGAGCCGCAGTAAAATAACAAAACAATCCCCTGTTCAGAGTAGCCTTAAAAAAAAAATGTCCTCCTTCTACTCACTGGTTGCCTCAATCTAATAAAATCCTATTTTTCACGGAAGCCTGGGCATTACCCTTTCACGGAAGCCTGGGCATTGCCATCTGGCTGCACAGCTACAGTAATTACTCTGTTAAAGTTAAGCGATCTTGTTTAACTCTTACTAAAGCACAGGTGATGTTGACAAGGTTTAGAAGTTGCGAAAAGTAAACGTTTTTTGATGAAAAAGCTGCGTCGGACTTAACAACCGGATAGCTTGATGAAATTAACCCCAAGAGACCCTCACAGTTGACCTCTGACCCCCTTTTCTCCTCTCCCCCCAGCTCCCCCATGGAGTCGGTGCTGTTCTATGCCATCACTACGCTGCACAACCTGCTGCTGCACCAGGAGGGGGCCAAGATGGCCGTGCGTCTGGCCGACGGGCTGCAGAGGATGGTGCCGCTGCTCAAGAAGAGCAACCCCAAGTTCCTGGCCATCACCACAGACTGCCTGCAGCTCCTCTCCTACGGCAACCAGGAGAGCAAGGTGAGGCTGTGTGCATGTGTGTGTTTTAAAGTTAATTTGTATTTGTGTGAGTGAGAGAGTGTGTTTAAAGATCACACTCATGTTAAATAATGTGTGTGTGTCTGTTTTGTAAAGATTGTGTTTGTATTTGAATAGTTTGGAATTCTGGGTGAGCATTAAATGTGTGTAAGTGAGCACACATGCATGATGTCATGATATGTGAGGCGGTGTAGTGTGTGCAGTATCACTGTGTGAGATCACTATGTGAGTGCAGTGTGTGTGTCTGTGTGTGTGTGTGTGTGTGTGCAGTATCACTGTGTGAGATCACTATGTGAGTGCAGTGTGTGTGTCTGTGTGTGTGTGTGTGCAGTATCACTGTGTGAGATCACTATGTGAGTGCAGTGTGTGTGTGTGTCTGTGTAGTGTGTGTGCAGTATCACTGTGTGAGATAACTATGTGGGGAATGTGACTGGAGTGAAGTGTGTGTCTGCCTGTTGGGCCTCACGAAGCTCTCTGGCACTGGCACAAACACCCATAAATATGACGGATACATCTAAACTACAGTAGCCTACCTGTGTGTACACACACACACACACACACACACACACACACACACACACACACACACACACACCCTAAAAAAATATTGACACAAGTAGATATACTGATGCATTCACAGCTAAACTCTACACTCTGCAACACAATATGCACTCTCTAGTATGACGGCAGACAGGCAGACAGGCAGACAGGCAGACAGGCAGACAGGCAGACAGGCAGACAGGCAGACAGGCAGACAGGCAGACAGGCAGACAGGCAGAGTCAAACTGGTTGTGTTGTGTCCTTTAGCTGATCATCCTGGCTAACAGCGGCCCTGAGGGTCTGGTCCACATCATGAGGAACTACAACTATGAGAAGCTCCTGTGGACCACCAGCCGCGTGCTCAAAGTGCTCTCCGTCTGCCCCAGCAACAAGCCCGCCATCGTCGACGCTGGTGAGACACCTCAGTGGGCTAGCTCTCCACACACACACACACACACACACACACACACACACACACACACACACACACACACACACACACGTTAATAGTTAATGCTCTCACCACTCCACACTGAAAGCTGAATCTCTCTCTCTCTCTCTCTCTCTCTCTCTCTCTCTCTCTCTCTCTCTCTCTCTCTCTCTCTCTCTCTCTCTCTCTCTCTCTCTCTCTCTCTCTCTCTCTCTCTCTCTCTCTCTCTCTCTCTCTCTCTCTCAGGGGGCATGCAGGCCCTGGGTAAGCACCTGACGGGCTCCAGCCAGAGGCTGATGCAGAACTGCCTGTGGACGCTCAGAAACCTGTCTGACGCCGCCACCAAGCAGGTGCGTGAGGGCCCCTTATCTCCACAGGCCTGCACTGCTATCTCCCCCACTATCAGAGAGAAGGCACCATTTTGTGGCCAACTTGACCTAACCCATAGACATAACATGGCAGTCATGAAATGTGATTAACAGCAGTGTTTGGCAAACAAAAACATTTTTGGAAGCGTATTACTTTATTTAGAATGTGTAAATATAAATGGAAGACATGATTGATTGATTGCATTATTGCTAAAGACTGTTATAACATCTATTTGTTAATTAATTCCTTTATTTAATTACTTTATGTAGCAATTTATGCAAGTACACTGGAGTCTATCAGGTTTGGCAGTCTTGAGTAGATGTGTCAGCTATAAAAGATAATTGACTACCCCCGTCTCGTCATCAGGAGGGCCTGGACAGTCTCCTGATGGACCTGGTCGGTCTGCTCTCGTCCGACGACATGCACATGCTGACGTGCGCCACCGGCGTGCTGTCCAACCTCACGTGCAACAACGGGCGCAACAAGTCCCTGGTGGTGCAGGGCAACGGCGTGGAGGCGCTGATCCACGCCATCCTGCGCGCCAGCGAGAAGGAGGACGTGGTGGAGCCGGCCGTCTGCGCCCTGCGCCACCTCACCAGCCGCCACCCGGACGCCGAGCTGGCCCAGAATGCCGTGCGGCAGCACTACGGCATCCCCGCCATCGTCAAGCTGCTCGCTCAGCCCTTCTACTGGCCCATCATCAAGGTGAAGACAGAGGAGCAGGGAGCGCTGGGAACATGACTGCTGATGGGAGGGAGGGAGGGTAGAGATGGCTGAGAAAGAGAGTGAGAGAAAGAGAGTGAGAGAAAGAGAGTGAGAGAAAGAGAGTGAGAGAAAGAGAGTGAGAGAAAGAGAGTGAGAGAAAGAGAGTGAGAGAAAGAGAGTGAGAGAAAGAGAGTGAGAGAAAGAGAGAGATGGGTTAGAGAGCGAGAGAGAGATAGAGAGAGCTGTATCTGAATGCTTCCACTGCGGGGAAAGGGAGAGCCAATAAGAGTGTAATGTATGTACCCAGGCCATCAGTAAGGAGTTTAGGGGTTGGCTGAGAGAGGGGGAGCACCAGCTGAATCTGCATATCTTCAAGCTGAGAAAGGGGGATGAAGAGATGAAGGTGAAGAAACTCCCGTGTGAGTTTGGGTGAAAGAATAGATGCTTGGGAATGGGGCCCCTGTAGAAAAAAAAAACAAGACTTGGGGAAAGGGCTGGACAGAAAGGAAGGGACAAACAGATCAAGCGCTCCCAGTGACAAATAGTCTTGTCTGTATAATCAAGCTGAGCTTTTGGTATGTGCTCATTGGTTCCATCCCTTTGTCCCCCCCACAGGCTGCAGTTGGTCTGGTCCGTAACCTGGCTCTGTGCCCAGCCAATCAGGCGCCTCTCAGGGACGCAGGGGCCATCCAGAGACTGATCAACCTGCTGCTGAAGGCCCATCAGGACGCCCAGAAGCACGGCTCCACTGCCCAGCAGACGTACCAGGTAGCTAGCCCCACACACAGGTCACACCCAGAGCTAACAGGCTGGTGGCAGCACACCTGTCTTAACAGCACACCCGTCTAACACACCTTTTCCTCAATAAACTATGGCAACAATACACTTTAGACACGGTGTATCTATGGCAACAATACACTTTAGACACGGTGTATCTATGGCAACAATACACGTTAAACACGGCTGCAACACAACTCTATGTTGTAAAGAATTACACTGGCTGAGACACAGACATGCATACCATACATACATATACTGTACACACCCACACACATTTTTGTGTCCTCCTCAGACTTTCTAGCCTGCAGTCTCAAAATGATACAACCTGCCTGCCTGCTACCTGTTCAACAGGTCGAAACCATAAACATCCCATAGTAAACGCTACAGTGAATGTCATGTGACTAGCGGACAGTGGGCCTTGCACTACTTTATGCTTTTATTTCTCTCTGTCTCTGTTTTGTTTTCTTTCACTCTATGATCTGGTCATGGGCACGTTATGAACGCCTCACTTTCTACTCGACCAAAAGAAAATCAACTCTTTGCCAAATTACCTTTTTGGTTCAGTTTGAAAAAGTATAAAGTACAGTATAAACAAATGTAAACTTCTCTCTGTCGCTCTCTCTCGCTCTCTCTCTCTCTCTCTCTCTCTCTCTCTCTCTCTCTCTCTCTCTTTCAGGATGGTGTGAGGATGGAGGAGATTGTGGAGGGCTGCACAGGAGCTCTGCACATCCTGGCCAGAGACCCGACCAACGCTGCCGATATCGCGTCCATGGACACCATCCCCCTGTTTGTCCAGGTAAGAGAACACAGTGAACCAATGGGCGAGGAGGAGAGTAAGGGTGTGAAGAAGTGTGTGTGTGTGTGTGTGTGTGTGTCAGTGAATTGGTGTTTGAGTGAATATGTGCTGATGGAAAGATAAGACTCCTGAGTCGGTGAATATTTGATAAGCTAAAAATATATCAATCTTACAGACTAAGAAAATCCATTCAGTAATCTACAGAGAGAGAGAGACTGTCAGACTTGGACATCTTCATGTGTACGTGGCTTAACCCCCTCCTGTGTGTGTGTGTGTGTGTGTGTGTGTGTGTGTGTGTGTGTGTGTGTTGCGCGCAGCTGCTGTACTCCCCAGTGGATAACGTGAAGCGCGTGGCTGCCGGCGTGCTATGTGAGCTGGCTGTGGACAAGCGCTCGGCCGAGGTGATCGACGCCGAGGGAGCCTCCGCCCCTCTTATGGAGCTCCTGCACTCCAGCAACGAGGGAATCGGTGAGTCCAGCACAACCAGCTCCACACTGACCACTGACACAGCACAGCAACGGCTCATAAAGATGCCACATAGGCCAACGTGGGCTTGATCCAAATAGAACACCAATAAGGATGTGTAAAGCATGACAAAAAATGAGTGCATAGATTAGTGCATAGCGTCTGGCAGAGAGAGAGGGACAGAGAGCAAGAAAGAGAGCAAGGGACAGAGAGAGAGAAAGAGAGCGAGGGACAGAGAGAGAGGGACAGAGTGCAAGAAAGAGTGCAAGAAAGAGTGCAAGAAAGAGTGCAAGAAAGAGTGCAAGAAAGAGTGCAAGAAAGAGTGCAAGAAAAGAGTGCAAGGACAGAGAGCAAGAAAGAGAGCGAGGGACAGAGAGCAAGAAAGAGAGCGAGGGACAGAGAACAAGAAAGAGAGCGAGGGACAGAGAGTGAGGGACAGAGAGCAAGAAAGAGAGCGATGGACAGAGAGTGAAAAAAGAGAGCGAGGGACAGACACAGAGAATGAGCGATCCATCCAAACCCCCATCACAGTTCTGGTGCAGATGGAGGCTGGGTCTGTTCCATTCAGCTGTGGTATGACCGACAAGAAAATGGCAGTCAGCAATGCCTCAGGAAAACAGATGAGAGGGACAAGTCAGAACTGTTTGAGGAGGCTTCTCCAGAGCTCATAGAGGAAAGGGAGGAAGCAAGCAGGAGAGAGTGATCTAGAAAGACTTCTCATCAATGTCGGGAAGGATGTCAATTTATTATAAGTTGTTCAATTTTATTTGTAAAAATGTTAGTTGTAGAAAGACATAGTAGAGTAAGCCAGTGTGACCATAGTAAAATAAAGAATAAACTTGGTGGTAGACCAAGGCAATGGAAGCACATTTGAGATGACTGACCGAAAGTTCCCCCCAGCCACCTACGCCGCCGCCGTCCTCTTCCGCATCTCCGAGGACAAGACTGCCGACTACAGGAAGCGCGTGTCCGTGGAGCTGACCCACTCGCTCTTCAAACACGACCCCGCTGCATGGGACATGGTGAGCGCTGCGCCCCCTTGTGGAAGTGAAGTGGTAGTCCACCACGAGACAGCTCTGTGTAATGGCTTTCCGGCGTAGTCAGTCTATGATGGTAGCAAGGCTAAACACTGACCGGTTTGACGTTTGAGTCAAATAGAAGTTAGTCTGTACACCTGCTAGCTTGAGGCACTTGACCTTTTGTTCTGACCTTCGACTCTCTATCTCGCATTCCCAGGCACACAAGAATGCACAGATGGACACTGCCTACGCAGCTGACGGTGAGTGTCCCTCTTTGCTCTTTCCAGAACTATATTTCCCACAATGCACTGCATACACATTGGAGCCACCATTAGAGTCACTGACCAGTGTGGTGTGTGTGTGTTTTTTGTTTGTTTCTCCAGAGGTGGACGCTGGATACGGCGGCTATGGCGGCTATCCTGAGGGTATGCCCATGAATGGCATGCACATGGAGGGCGAGATGCCCGAGGATTATGCCCCAAGCATGGGCTATGGCGCCTACACAGATCAGCCCTACTAACAGGTCACTGCTTACCTCCACGCACACACGCTCAGGACACGGCCAGACACACACACACACACACACACCAGAGGACCTTTACGCACATGCACACATGCACACATGCATATTTTAAGACAGGAGGACATACAGTATACATACATGCGCACTCACATACACACCTTTTACCCTCAACATCCTTAGAATGGTATAGGACTGAAATCAATCACACACACACACACACACACACACACAGTTTAGAAATAGTATATGCAGACACATACCCTCACCTACAGGTACATATATGCATTTTTTCGTTATTACCAGTAAGTATGAAATGATTTGTAACACCCAGTGCAAGTCTGTTGTTGAGCCATAGCTTTCTCAAAGCCGCGCTTGCTGAAGGCTTCAAGCCTATGTGGCGTATTTAACTTCCCTCAAACCCACCTCTGCCCAGGAAGCATTCGCTTGGACTACTTTTTGCGCCTGCGTGAGGTGACGTGAATGACGTGAAGAGGCTGTGGAGCAGTTTTGCAGCAGCCAATGGCAGCAACGCCTGCGGAACGTTCCGGCACCAGGGTTGCAGACCAAGGCGCCTTTGTCTGATATTTTTGTCTGTTCTTTTTCCAGACGTGTGAGGGTGAACGGAGAGATGAGAAGAGCTTGGAGAGAGGGATGTGCTGAACGAACGAATGAACGAGGGAGCCGAGAGAGAGAGGGAGAGGAGGAGTGCAGGATGAAGAAGAACGCCGTTCCCTCATCTTCACTACTGGCGACTCTGGCGTGGCGCTCTACGCCACTCTGCGCTGCGGACTTTACTTGCCGTCTCACCAAGGCCACCACACACCAATCCCTCCCCAAGCTCCCCCAACCGAAATAATATCATTCTTTTACTTTTTATTTTATTTTCTCTTCTACGGAAAGATTGTTGTATTTTATATAAGGGCTTTTAAGGGTGTGCAATTTTGCTTTTGTTTTTCTTAATGTTTGTTTTCACTGCGCTTAGGTGAAAAAATGGGGAACACTACTGTATGCCAAAGAGATCTGTGTTTTATTTTGTAATAATTATAATAACCATTTAACTTCTGATTTTAGTTGACTCTATCGTTCTGAGAATTATTTTAGAAGAAAGAAAAGTGTAAAAGTCATGTCAAGTCATGCCAGTCATGTGACTGAGGACGTGTTGCTGGTCGTAGCCCGTGTTGCTGACCTGCTAGCCTGCCTTGGATTTAATGGAACGTTTGATAGTCTGAAACCTGTACAGACGAGGCTGATCTGGAGTCAGGTTTTGTTTGTTGGTTTTCTTTTCTTTGGCCTGACACTGCGCTATCCACCGCCCTCCACTACATGGTCTTTAGAGTACTACTGCTGCACCTGGTGGTCAGTGACCAAAACTTAACTGGCTAGAACTGGCACATCAAACTTTTATGTGTGTGTAGGTGCATGTATGATTCTCTTTGTGTGTGTTTGTTTTGTTTTGTGTGTGTGTGTGTGTGTGTGTGTGTGTGTGTGTGTGTGTATTCATTAAATTTTCATCTTTGGAGTTGCTTTTCTTAAAAATGAGTATAGTAGCACTACAAATCTGCTGAGTGACAGTAGCGGTCTTAAAAAAATTGATGTAAATGAAATGAGTTTATTATTTGTGACCATTAACTCGGGCCCGTGACTAGACGCAGGAAGTACAGTACTGTCGGAGGGAAACATGTGCTCGGGACGTTGACAAGTCAAAATGGCTACAGGTTTTGAAGAATCTCATCTGTAGGAGTGTGTGAGGAAGTGCTTTAGCCCCTGTGAGAGAAGAGGTCAGACACTGGCCATAGAACATGGCAGTGTAGACACATCAATAAACCAATTGACAGGGAGGTTTTTTTTGTCTTTCTAGAATGTTTTTACTTAATATTTTTTTGTCATAAGAAGAATAAAATGAACTTGTCTAACAAAATGGTGTGTTTGTGTGTGTTTGTGTGTAAATAACAGATTTTTTTTAACATTTGTAGATGGCGGATTTAGTTGCTTAGGTTTTTTTTTTTTCATTAGAAACTTAAAAGGCATACATACAGACATACATACACACAGTACAGTACATACATATATGTGGGTTAACACTGGTGACTGTTGTCAAGGATGGGGTAGTTGTATGGCTATAAACTTGTGGTCAGTATGAAGCAAAAACCTTATAATTTCCTAAAAAATACATCTTGGAACAATTCTAAATTAACAGAAGAAAACTGTCTCTGGAATGAGAATGTGAATGTTTAGACATGAAACACGTGAAATGTTTAGACATGAGACATGAAAGCTAGTGCGTTCTTCCTGGCATTAAAATCCCTAGCTTTAGTGAGAAACTCAGCATGTGAACATCAAAATGACATTTTCTGCAGCATTATTCCAAACAGTTGCAGTTGTAGTTATTTTATCTGCGATACTTCACCTGCCAGTCCTTATGTTGTAACGTGTAGGTTATCCGTTGTGTCAGATGGCCACAAAAAAATTTCATACCAAGTTGTCAATTAATGTGTTGCGTCTTCAGAAATGCAGGCAAGCTGGCTCTTACCAGGGTTTGGGAAAGAAGCAGAAGACCTTGATTCACATTTACTTAAATAGAATGCCCAATACCAATGTTACTGGCAACAGTATAAAGATCACCCGTGGACACTTGGACTCCAGGTAGAGTATATATACCACCTTGTACTATACAAAAGTGTATTGTTAGTCAGGAAATGGGTGTAAAAAATAGGTAGGCCTACTTGCCTGAAAAAGTTCATATTTGTTAAAGCCATCAGTAAAAAGTTCCAATCAAATGGAACTATTTTAAACTTGACGGGTAAATAACTCATATCTATCTTCCCCCTACACCCAGTAAGTGTGGGTGGTAAGAGAGGCAAAAAAATCCCTCAGGGTCACTTTTTTTTAGATACAGATAAAAGTAGCATCTTGGGGTTACAAAGTAAGTAAAAAAACATCAGAAGTGACCTGACACTAACAGATTATTTATTTTTATCAGGTCACATTTGTTACCTAGACAAGTGTGACCAAAGCCTTTCTTCTCATTTAAAGCTGCAGTTGGCAAGTCTGACAGATTGAGGGGACTTAGCCAAAACTCTACAAATGGAAATGGCTGGAGTTGTGCTAAATGCTACTACAGGGCTTCTTCATGGACCTGGAATTGTGTTTCATAGTCAGATTTTCCCTTTTATTGCTTTTATAAATGGAATCTTGGTCAACTTAATTTGGCCTTTTTTACAATGATGTACAAAGCATATTTCTACAAAATAATGTTTATTAATTAAAAATATATAATGCAAAATAAGCGATTGCATAAATATTCACCCCTTTCGAATCAGCATTTAGTAGCAACTTTGGCCACAAAGCATGTAGTTTGCGTGGATAGGTCCAGGGATGGATTACTGCACGGGCCTACCGGGCCCAGGCCCAGGGGCCCAAGGGGTCAGGGGGCCCTGAAGCCCAAGCTTTTGCATGGAATCATTGCCTCAATATCAACAAATCAGGATGTAGGCTATGCATCTGATTGAATTTAGTATTGGCCATCCCCAAAATGCAGCAGAATACAGGAAATCAGATCAAACAAATTAAACATTTTCTGGGGGAGGACCCCCAAACCCCCCCTCCCACATATACGACAATTAGTGGGGGACCCTTAATACATCTGGGCCCAGGGGCCCGAAAGTTCATAATCTGCCCATGGATAGGTCTCAATTGCTCTTGAACATCTGGATACTGCAATTTTACCACAGCCCTTTCAAGTCCAGCCACAGATTTTCTATAGCAGGGATGGGCAAACTGTGGCCCGCGGGCCGGATCCGGCCCGCCAAGCACTTTCATCCGGCCCGCCGAGCATTTCATTTGGTTATCAGGCTGCTCGCTATTTTTTTCCTGCGATAGAGACGACGTTGGTTAGCTTTACTGCAAACTGCTTTTCACTCTCCTTAGAGAACGTTTACAATGTCAATGTAAAAACATCATGTTAAATAGAGATAACATCATGTTAAACTAAGTTAACTCTTAGTTATCTCCTTTGTAGCAGATCTAACGTGAACATTACGCGATCCATTTAATTGGGAACGCGGGGGGGTTTGTTGTGCGGCCCGCCGGCCAATTTTCAAAACCCAATGTGGCCCTTGAGCCAAAAGGTTGGCCCATCCCTGTTCTATAGGATTCTATAGGTCTGGGCTTTGACTCAATTCGTAGTTCTTTTGCAGGCTGAATCAGATTGTCCTCCCTGATTTCCATATATGATGCTGAATTCATTTTATTTTTACCTTTACAAGCCTTCCTGTTGTTGAGAAGCATCCCCACAGCATGTTGCTGCCACAACCATGCTTCAAATTAGGGATGGTGTGTTTGTGGTGATGTTCAGTGTGTTTGGTCAAACATAGCATCTAGTCTGATGGCCAAAAAGCTAAATTTTTGTCTCATCAGAACGAAGAACCTTCTTCTATTTGGCCTTGTCTTTCGGCTAACTTTAGTCGAGATTTAATAAGAGCTTTGCCACTCAACCACAGAACTTTGAGTGTTGAAGAGCCGATTGAAGAAGAGCAATAGTTGTTATATGCATAGTTTCTCCCATCTCAGCTGAAGCTTTTAACTCCTTCAGAGTTGTCATAGGTCAGTTACTCAGTTTTGTGGGGATGGCCCCACAATGATTTACACATTTGCCATATAGACATTACACATTTGCCATATAGAGTCCTTAAAGATGGATTTCACTGAACTCCAGAGGATGTTTTGTACCTTTAATTACATTTTTGTAGAAAACACACTTTGACATTAAAGAGAGGTTTTCTTTTGTAAATTACTGTAAAAAATGCCAAATTAAATTGACCAAAATTCCATTTATAAAAGCAAAAAAGGCAAAATATCCAAGGGGGGTACTTTTTTATAGTATAAAGAGGAAAAAACGCACGCACATCCGATCTAATCCTGGGTGCTGGACAAAACACTTACGATGAGAGAGAGGGGAAAAAAAAGTCCGCAACACCAGTATATGCTCCCAAGTTATAGTTTAATTACCGTGACGTTTCGGGCCCACTCAAGCCCTTCATCAGACGTGAGTCAACAATCCAAAGACACCCATATATGTACAATTAATGTGATCACATGATCACACAGTGGTGTTACACAGGCAAGTAATTATCCAATCACAGCAATAGCCAATACATGTTCAGTAATGCAGTGCATACATACATCCATACACATATCTACATTTTCCAGAAACACCTACATACACTATATACAAAAATTACAGGAATCCAACAACTACAAAAAACATGACCTCATTCTCTGTCCACAGGATACACAACGGTCAGATGTCAAAACAGACTGTGCAAAATTGTGCAAAATAGTGCAAAATGTGCAAATTGGCATCCATTGTCAAAATGTGCAAATTGGCATGTCGGCATTAAACTCATGTTCACTTATAGTAGCTGTCCATAGAATAAGCAAGTATACACAAACCCCATATCACAAATCACCAGCTCGATGTCATACAAATAGTCTGTGCAAAATTGGCGTCTCTCACCACATTGTGCAAATTAGCATCTCTCATCAGGACTCATCTCATGTTCAGTTACAGTACATATCCATAAAAATGTGCAAAATGGCGAGTCTTTATCACATTGTGCAAGTTCACGTCTGTATCAGAACTCATGTCATGTTCACTGATAGTACATATCCATAGAACAAGCATGTCTCCACATCTCATATGTCGAACAACAGCCAGCGGTAAGTATACATAAGCTAGATATCAAAAAACAGTCTGTGCAAAGTTGTGCAGCATGGCATATATTATCACATTGTGCAAATTCGCGTCTCTTGTCAGGACTGTGCAACATGGGGCCCATGCTACAGGAAAGGCCTAAGATCGAAGTCCTCATTGAGGCCGCGTGGTGACCGTGTGTCTAATGTATATATCCAATATGCCTCCCTCTTAAGAAGTAATGCATTAACGTCCCCTCCCCGACTGGGTGGTTTGATCAGTTCAATTCCTGTATATCTTAAGGACGAGACATTGTGCGAGGCCTGTGTGAAATGAAGTGCTACTGGACTTCTAATGTCATGGAGACGGATATTGGATCTATGTTCAGAGATCCTCGTTTTCAGAGGTCTAGTGGTTTTTCCTATATAAGCCAATCCGCATGGGCATCGTAGCATATAGACAACATTGATGGATGTACACGTTATAGTGCCTTTCATGTGGTAGATCTTTCCAGTGTGAGGATGGTTGAAGGTTTTGGTCTTGTGAGTGAAATTACATTGACTGCAGTTACCACACCTGTAGTTACCAGTGGGTATTTTGCGTAAGAAATGTTCTTGTTGTGGTGGGAGATGTGCTCTGACCAGCATGTTCCTCAAGTTGGGTGTTTTTTTAAAAACTACCCTAGGAGGTGAGGTGAAGGTAACCAGTGTGGAATCAGACTCAACAATGTGCCAGTGTTTTTGTATGACTGCTTGGAACGCACGTCCTAGTGGCGAGTACTGTATGACAGTTTATTCTAGGTTCTGGTTGGTTTCTATTCTTTGTCTGTAAGACTTCTGCTTGTGTAGTCCCCTTGAAACGCTGACCGGCTCGAATTACCCACTCACGCTTGTATTGTCTTTGATGAAACCTCTGCTCTAAATCTCTGGCCTGCAACTCATAATCAGTGTCTTTGCTACAGATGCGGCGAATCCGATTGAACTGTGATATGGGAAGACTCTTTTTGAGTGGGACTGGATGGTACGAATGTCCATGGAGTATAGAGTTTCTGTCTGTCTTCTTACGGTAGAGAGTTGTACCCAATTTGTTGCCCTCCCTGAAAATAAGAATGTCCAAAAAGTTCATTTTGTGTGCATCCTTTTCCATGGTGAATTTCAGGTTGTAGCTATTGTCATTCATAAAGCGGTGAAACTCCATTAGTTTAGACTCTGGTCCCTTCCATATGAAAAAAATATCGTCGATATACCTTTTCCAGTTTGTTATGTAGGATAAATAAGGATTTTTGTTGCAGTCCCAGATGATTTCATTCTCAAATTGTCCACAGAATAGACAAGCAAAGCTAGGAGCCATCTTGGACCCCATGCTGGTTCCTGATACCTGCAGGTAGAAGTCAGAGGCAGAGAGGAAATAATTACACTTGAGCACCGTTTCAATCAGCCCCACAATGCACTGGGTGCTAGGGGTACACTCAGAACGCTGATTGAGGAAAAATTCTGATGCTTTTAATCCTCCTTCAAAGGGCACATTTGTATAAAGCGACTCAATGTCCACAGTCACTAGGAAAACATCCTCCTCAAGATTATTGATCAATTGGATCATTTTTATGAATTCAGTAGAGTCTCTGACGTAAGATGGTAAAGAGGCGACCAGTGGTTGGAGAAAGTAGTCCACAAAGGCTGATATTTTTTCTGTAACCGAGCCAATGGCAGCCACTATTGGCTGTTTTTTTATATCTAGCTTATGTATACTTACCGCTGGCTGTTGTTCGACATATGAGATGTGGAGACATACTTGTTCTATGGATATGTACTATCAGTGAACATGACATGAGTTCTGATACAGACGTGAACTTGCACAATGTGATAAAGACTCGCCATTTTGCACATTTTTATGGATATGTACTGTAAGTGAACATGAGATGAGTCCTGATGAGAGATGCTAATTTGCACAATGTGGTGAGAGACGCCAATTTTGCACAATTTTGCACAGACTATTTGTATGACATCGAGCTGGTGATTTGTGATATGGGGTTTGTGTATACTTGCTTATTCTATGGACAGCTACTATAAGTGAACATGAGTTTAATGCCGACATGCCAATTTGCACATTTTGACAATGGATGCCAATTTGCACATTTTGCACTATTTTGCACAATTTTGCACAGTCTGTTTTGACATCTGACCGTTGTGTATCCTGTGGACAGAGAATGAGGTCATGTTTTTGTAGTTGTTGATTCCTGTAATTTTTTGTATATATAGTGTATGTAGGTGTTTCTGGAAAATGTAGATATGTGTATGGATGTATGTATGCACTGCATTACTGAACATGTATTGGCTATTGCTGTGATTGGATAATTACTTGCCTGTGTAACACCACTGTGTGATCATGTGATCACTTAATTGTACATATATGGGTGTCTTTGGATTGTTGACTCACGTCTGATGAAGGGCTTGAGTGGGCCCGAAACATCACGGTAATTATGACCGCCCAAGAGCGGGCGGTCATATAGGTTTAGTCAGATTTTTTTTTTTTTCTTTTCGCATGTCCAAATTTCCGCCAATGATTCCCCGGGACACTGAAAGACCGGGTAGACAAAACTTGGTGGGCATGTAACCCCATATGGATAGCATGGAACCATCGTTTTTCGTTTTGATCTGTAGCCCCCACGCTGGACTGCACCCCCCCGAAAGGAGGGTAGGGCAGACACAGTTTTCTGTGAATATCTCGAGAACCGTAAGGTTTAGGAGGACCATTATTTTTTTGTATGTTGATCTCAGGGGCCATGTCAACGCATTCCATAACCACTCATTTCATGTATAACGCCACCTAGTTAAACACAAAAAGTAAAATGAGGTGGTGTAATTGAAGGTATCTGTGACCTAACATAGTCAAAACTGCACGAAATTGGAAGTGTAGGATCATTATGACACCCTCTGTATGCACGCCAAGTTTTGTGGAATTCCGTTCATGGGGGGCCACACAATAAATTAATTTATGTTACTATACACCAACTGGCCTGTAGGTGGCCGGAGACAGTTTTCTGTGAATATCTCGAGAACCGTAGGGCCTAGGGAGGTCCACCTTTTTTGTATGTTGGTCTTAAGGGGCATGTCAACCCATCCCATTACCACTTATTTCATGTATAGCGCCACCTAGTTAAAAATTAAAAAAGCATAAAATTAGGTGTTTTTCATCTCAATATCTCTGGCTGACAAGGTCAAAACTGCACAAAATTAAAAGTGTAGGATCATTATGACACCCTCTGAATGCATGCCAAGTTTTGTGTACTTTCGTTCATGGGGGCCTTACAATAAAATAATTTATGTGTACATTTAGTGACGATACACCAACAAGGATTCCCGGACACTGAAAGACCGGGTACACAAAACTTGGTGAGCATGTACCCCATATGGATAGCATGGAACCGTCATTTTCGTTTTCATCTGCAGCCCCCGCTGGACTGGACCCCGAAAGGAGGGTAGGGCAGACACAGTTCTCTGTGAATCTTTTTATGGTATGTTGGTCTCAAGGGCCCACATAAACCTGGCTCATAATCACTCATTTGTGATTCCCCCGTAAAAAAAAAATGAAAATCAGTAGGATTAAAAAGAAAGCCAAAATAAATATTCATCATCATCATCATGGCTGCATTTTCAGTATTGGAGAAGTAGTCGTTTGTCCACTAGATGCATGATCGTTGCAGTGAGACGTAATTTTGTTGGAAGTTAAAAGGGGTTGAAAAACAATGGACGCCATACAAGGACTGTAATTTACCGCAGCTTAACATCTAATAAGGATAGGACGATGTTCACATGAAGTGTAATTCCCATTTCTTCTTGAAATAAATAAATCTGAGGATGTTTATCGGACATGCTTGGTTTTTACTGCAGGTACGTTAATCTTGTAATATCAATAAGGACCTAGGTAATGTTACCGTTAAGCGTTGGTTGAGTGATGGAGGCATTTGATTTATTGCATTTGTAGAAAACTATAAATGCGGTTATACCAAGCAAAATGTATAGCAGCACTGTTTGTATCTTTCGACTGTCATTTATTGCACGTGCTACAAAAATCATTCTGTGCAATGGAAGATTTACCAACGCTATAACCGGGTCTGATGCAGTTTTGCCTATACATGCGTGGAGACTGAGACGCCTGTTTATTTTGTTTTAAGTGCGTGCAGGGTGTGAGAGGGGAATCGATGTGTTTTGATTACAGCTTGGTAGTTGTAGTCTGTGAAATTAAAAAAAGCACGTGTGTGAAGTATCCAAACAATGACACCTTCATTTCATTATGGCTGTTTTAGCAAAACACCTTAAGCTACTGTGTAGTAGGTCCCATTTAGAAGTGGCTACTTCATTTTGCGCTTTCATTGACTCATGGAGCTGCGTGAATGTTATTACAACTTTTCGCCACGATATGACAGTTTAAGTCCGCTTGATACTGTAAGGCGTGAAGCCATTGGTTTCCAAAGGAGATTTTATTTGTGTCGTTAGCATAGCCTATTGACAATTTATGTTGTCAATAGGCCTACCTTATAATCCTACCTGTAGCTTAGGAAGCTAACAACTTTCTATTAGGATCTAGTTTGTTAGTTACCGCTTTTGTCATAACTCCCTGATGCATTTTTGCATTTAGAATAGCCAGAGCTGTATATCTCAATCGAAAATTAAACAATATCGGGTGCCTATGGACTATGCTGGGTGAACCCAGCCTGATCTGCCCGCTATTTATTTTTTTGATTTCTTAAAAGATTGAGCTTGGTCTGATGAAAGCCAGACTAGCCATGGACCTCAGTTAAACAATGCAAGGGAACATGAATCAGCCTATATTTGCACTAACAATAACGGACAAAAGCTCTTCAACGTTGGCCCGTTAAAATGTGTATGAACAGTCTAGCTTAACGATTTCATCAAGGCCCATTTGGACATGTCAGTTATTTGCACCACTGGTTAGATGTAAAACAGCACTTCTGCTTCAGACTAGGCTACTGTTACTTAATTTGTGCATTAACAATAACGTTTCAGACTACTGTTACTTAATTTGTGCATTGACAATAAAGTATTACATGAACTAAAGATGACTAAAATCTTATGTAGAAGAAGAAACATTCACAAAAAATCCATCCATCCAAAATGACCTTTGTTTTTGATAGCTGTTGAAAAACGACATGGAACTGACAGAGATGTTTTGTTTATAAATACAAAAATAAATAAATAAATAACATTATGCTGATACCTTTGCTTTTCCCAAATACAATGTAGCCTACAGGTGTAAGTGACCTTTCATCAATCCAGTTGCAATGGATGAACTGTGATGAACTGCCCTACTTGTGATTGTTTAGAGATTTTAAAGGTTTTATAACAATTCTACATCTTCTTTGGCTATTCTACAATCTATTCACCTTTTCAGCACCAGTAGGGTACTTTCTGTGCAGCCGACACACACACTCAGGCATGCCAAACAAAGCATACACAAAAGTTTCAAGAGTGGGGATAGAGTAAAATATGGAGACAAATTGAAGTGTGATTTATTTTCGCGGAACGGATGTACAGGACTGAGCGGCGGTCATATTTTGTACCGCTATGCGGTACATCTAGTTAAACTATAACTTGGGAGCATATACTGGTGTTGGGTACTTTTTTATAGGCACTGTATACTGAAAGGAACCCTATGCCTAAGAATTAATATGGTGGAGGGTCTGTGATGTTCTAGTGCTCTGGCAGGCCCTGGGACCCTCATTAGGATTCATGGTATTATGATCCATGAAATACCTGGGCATTTCAAATCAAAATCTGAATGCACCTCCAAGGACACTAGTAAAGCCAAGACACATAACTCCATAGAAAACCAGTGAGATGAGCTGAAGAGGAGCATGCAAATGAGAGGCCAAGCTAAAATAGCCGTAGCTAAAATAATTGTACTGAAAGGAGTGTAATTATGTGAAAAACAGACAAGACCAAGGACAAAAAAGCCCATTCCATAAATAATGAGGGGCTGCCACAAGGGGGCATGCAGTACATACAAATACAGTGTTTCTCTCTTGTTCACTGTTCATGTGTGTGTGTGTGTGTGTGTGTGTGTGTGTGTGTGTGTGTGTGTGTGTGTGTGTGTGTGTGTGTGTGAGAGAGAGAGAGAGAGAGAGAAAGAGAGAGAGGCAGTGATGTTACTGCACCCAAAACTCTATTGGGGCACAGTTCAATCTAATAAGTAAAGTTTACTTTATTGTCCCCAAGAGGAAATGTGTCTTGGGCTTCACGATCACTGCATCACACACATACACAGCATAGGCAATTAAAAAAACAACAGTTACACATACAGCCCCACACCACCACAGTTACAACAAAAGACAACTCAGTCAGACCTGCACACTGGATAACATATAGGTAGCCAGCTACCTATCATTGAGCATCTTTATGGCAGTTGGAATAAAGGAGTTTTTGTATTTATTTAATCTGCAGTTTAGTACTCTAAAGCGTCTACCTGAGGGTAGGGCAAACTCCTCGTACAGGATGTGTGTGGGGTCTTATACAATTTTCAGTGCCTCCCTGAGGACTTACTTTTCATAGAGTGCCTGCATGTAGCCCTGGTCTGGATGACCTACAATCTTCAGTGCAGTTTTGACCAGACGCCCCAATTGGACTTTAACTGAACTGTCAGATTGCCATACCAGGTCTGCATGCCATACTGTATCACACTCTCTAAAATCATCTGGAAAAATAAAAACAAGAGCCCGCTACTGACACCATACAGCCTCAATCTTCTCAGAAAATACATCCTCTGCTGGAGCTTAGAGCAAAGACTTTCTATATGGACATGCCATGTGAGTGAGCAGTCCATAAAAACACCAAGGTATTTATATGAAGAGACCTGACGTATGGGAGTGTTATGGATGCACACTGGACTTGATTCAGAAACTGCTCTGGGGTCAAAGGTCATTTCCTCAGTCTTCTTTACATTCACAACTAGATGGTGAGCATCACACCAATCTACAAACTGCTTGATTTCTGAATGGTAAGATGCTGTGTCTTGATCCCTATATAATAGGCTCAAGATGGCAGTGTCATCTGAGAATGTAACAATGTAGTTGTGTGGGTGTTTACTCACACAATCATTTGTGTAGATAGTAAAGAGGACTGGGGAACTCACACACCCCTGGGTGAAGGTTCAAACCACAAGTATCTGATAGCATATAATACATGTTATGCTTTTTAAAATGTTCTCCCCCACATAGGCTACCACGTTTGGACTGGAGGCTGTCACTTACACTTTAGTTGATTTTCAGATTTCAAGCAATCAGATGGATGCCAGGGTGTGGACCTTTCCTTTGTTTCCACGATAAGATTACCAACCAAAATGAGTGTGACCACACCATGTTTGATTGTCATAGTGGCTGCTTTGCCATGTTCCTCCTATTCTCTCGTAGCATATGGGAAACGGTGCCGTTTGTGTCCCCATGTCATAATCCTAATCTTGTAGGTCCTATCTCCTGAAAGTCAGGTGTTCAAGAGAGAGATAGAGATAGAGGAACAACCAAAGGTATGTCCAAAAGGATTTTCATCAGAGTAACGGGGCTCAGAGGCACACCATTTTCTTTAGACCGTCTTAATTTAATACCAGTAGGCCTACAGTACAAGCAGAATCTGTTCATTTTTATCTATTTTTGTGGGTACATTTTCATACTAAAATGGTCCTTTTGTCCACCACAGTGGACATGCTGTAAAATGAAAAATAAAAATAAATGTAAAAGATGTAAGATGTTTTTTTAATCCTAAATAGATAGGAAATCACAACAAAAAAGAATTTGGAGGACACATTTTTTTTCTTGGTTCTCAGGAGGATAGTTTATCAAGGCACTGGGCAAATACATTTCTAAGAGTAACTTTAGATCGTCTATGTGTATTTTTTAATGTAGTCCCAAGTTACACTGGTTTCTACCTGTTCTGAATCTGAGCAGATGGTTGTGGTGTTCGGAACACAGAAACAACACAGACATTTTTAGTTAGTTTTGCCATCTGTGATTGGTAATGAGATAGTAGAGGTCCCTGATTGGTTTGGTCACAAAAGTATAAAAGTATCCGCCTCCGGGGTGCTCTCTTGGTATTGTGATGTTGGCTAGTTAAGTGGCTGTGTTAATAAAAGCAAACTTCCATTTAGTACCCTGCTGTGTGCTAATTCCAGTTGTCTACTTAAACAAGTTTTAGAACATTTTATTAGTGTGCAATACACGACAATGGTCTTTAATTAATGTGATTGGTATGAGTGGGACATGTGTGGACTGCAACACTTTATTCACTTCAGTGGGGGAAAAAACATGATAACAATCCTAAAATCACAATAATGGGCAATCTAAACCAAACCAAACAAAGTGTATCAGGAGGCACATTATGATAATGTGATCATACGCCTTGTGTAAATGTGAAACTGATAATGGTAGTACATGATATTTCACTTCACAGTAGCTTGCAGATTGTGTGTTAATAGTTAATGGTAAGAAAAGAAATGCTGCCACAATAAGCTTAATGGCTTTCTCACTGTTGTGTATAGGTACTCTTGTGCAATAATCCAAAAAAATTCTGATATCATTAGGCCAAGGCCTGGTCTGGTTTTATTCATTCATTAAATTGTATTTACAGAAGATAGATGTGTAATAAAAGTAGATAAGGCCAAAACACCTCACCTTTTTCTCTCCTTTGTGTCAAGTGGTTTGGGGGAATTGAGTCATACCCTTTGCCCTGTTTTCCATGTTTGACAAAGTATGGACTGGCTCTCTGTTTACAGAGCATCATGAATCAGCATCAGCATGAATCTACATTATCTAGATATCAATTACAAATTATTCCATACACTCTAGTCTAAGGATATATGTGTCAAGTGTTTCTAGTGCCTATAATAAGTTGTGTTATTACATGGCTCTTCATAATGCTGCAGAATGCTCCATTTACTTGAATGGACCTTCCCAACGTTCAGAGGTCTGATAATTATCGATAACAGACCGTTGTTAAGTAGGCTATAACAGACCGCTGTCAAGGAAAATGGTTTTTATGCTTCTTATTCACGTCTTTCATATCACTACACAAGTCACTTCTTCCAACTTCATTCAAAAGTGAAAACAGACGGTTTATCAGCTGTGTTATAAAGAATGTTTGATTCAAGTTTAGCGAGTGTTGCAAACTATTTGTTTCTCAGCAAAAGCGACAATGAAACGGTGACAAATAAATGTAAAGAGTCACATCATGTGGAGTTTATTTTTTTCGCTTTGGCAAGTAGCCGTGTAATAAGTGGGATAATGTATAGGCCTAGAACAGTGGTTCTCAAATGGGGGTACGCGTACCATTGGGGGTACGTGAAGGCACTCCAGGGGGTACGTGAGATTTTAACCCTTAGAAGCCGATTGATGCAAAGTGCGTCAAAAAACACACCCTTTCTTCTCTGTTACATTGCTCCGCAACTATTCATAGCAGCGAGAAGCCTTTATTGTGTGAACAGAGCAGAAGTGGGGCTTTCCAACGAGACCACGAACTTGTCTGTACGTTAGAGTATGAAGATTATAAAAAATCATGAATTTAAATGAAATTGCATCATATTTACAGTCTCTGCGTTCACCTGCGCACCCATTACTCTCGTTTGAATTACTCGCGAACCCGTGAACGCATAGATATGGCAAGCATAGGTGAAAAAGGAGACACAGGGATATCCATTGGTACCAAGTATGTCGATCCTTCTGGCTAATGAAAACAGACGAAGTGACTGCAAAATAATAACGTCATGTACAAAAACCAACTGCACACCCATTACTCTCGTTTGAATTACTCGCGGACCTGTGATCGGATGGATATGCCACAAATGTCAGATGAAAGAGGAGACAGAGAGCTATAATTTGATACCAAGTACATCCTTGGGTTATGAAACAGACGAAGTGACAGCAAAATAATAACTTCATATAGCTCGACTTACCTCACGTTTTTTTGTCTGTTTTTGTTGCAAAGCATGTTTATAATCCAACGCTATTGTGTGTTTCTCTATGGCAAAAAATGTTCATAATCCGTTTTTGAGATCCTACCAAATTCTTGCATGACATTCAATTCAAGGCTCACATTGCATCCCAATTTGTTCGACAAAGAAACACCTTTTTTGCCTTTACTTGGCAATACAGTAAAAAGTTGTAGAGAATCATGAGTGCAGACAGGCACACACTAACACGTAAACAAGTCAGGTCAGATCAGTTCGTGTTACAGATATGGAGCGCAGAAAGGTCATTTTTAATCACTAAATTAAAAAAAGGCATTTATTTCTGTAAGGCGCACACCACATATGTCTGTAAATTGCTCAGCCCCAGAGAATCCCTCCACCGTAGCAATGATATTGCCAGATTCAGGACAGTCTGAGACACATAAGAAATGCATGTAGAGCTACGAGCTTGCTGTGGTGAGATACATGTCAAAATATAAGATTTTTTATAATACGCTTTTTATATTTTAATTCTTTAAAAATCAAAATAAAATCAATCCTAGTACTAATACATGAAATGACAGATCTGGATAGCCTAGACTCTGCCGGAAAAAAAACAATATATAATATGTGTGTGTGGCACTTACAAAGACCAGAATAAATCCTTATGAATAAAGGTAGTGAAAATGCCCTAAAAACAGCTTAGGGTACTAAGGGTTAAAATATACATATATTTAAAAAGTAGAATCCATGCAAAAATACTTAAAAAAAACAATTATTTAATAAATATTTCAGGAAAATATAAGTTGTATGTGTATGTGTGTGTTTATTAGTTCAAAAGATGAATAAATTAGACACTGATGGCACTGTGCTCTGTTTTAAGTCTTTTTTTCTCAACTAAAAATGCTTTGCGCTGGTTAGGGGGGTACTTGGCTGAAAAATATTTCACAGGGGGTACATCACTGAAAAAAGGTTGAGAACCACTGGCCTAGAACGCCGGTCATTATCGGAAAATAAGTCCCTTCAAGACAAAGCAAGCCCCCTCTGCTGGAGCATCGGGGTCCTGTTCGCCCTGTCGGGACTTGTTTTCCTCCGCTGGAGTGTCGGGGTCCTGTTCGCCCTGTCGGGACTTGTTTTCCGATAATGACCGGCGTTCTATAGGCTACATTATCCCTTACATAAATAACACTTCTAGTAATGCACGTTAGAAAGTGACTTTTTCAGATCAAAGGTCAAATTTAGTTTGTAAATAAATAATATTTTGCTCAACCATAATTGGTTATCATAGGAACTATACCATAGATATAGAAACTTTCAGGGATCACCATATATACAAATTTGCTATGTCTATGGTTCATACAGATACATTACATTACATTACATTTAGCAGACACTTCTTGACCAAAGTGACTTACATATGTCAGCTATTACAAGGGATCACATTGTCCCCAGAGCAACTTGGGGTTAAGTGCCTTGCTCAAGGGCACAGCGGTGGAAGCCGGGAATTGAACCGACAACTTTCAGGCTACTGCACGCTAGCCCAGCTCCTTAACCACTACACTACCACCACCCCTATACATAGATACATATCACTTGCATTGATATTGCAGTGTGTGTGTGTGTGTGTGTGTGTGTGTGTGTGTGTGTGTGTGTGTGTGTGTGTGTGTGTGTGTGTGTGTGTGTGTGTGTGTGTGTGTGTGTGTGTGTGTGTGTGTGTGTGTGTGTGTGTGTGTGTGTGTGTGTGTCAGGACCAAGTGGGAGGTATGACGTACAGAAATATGAAGCCAATTTCTCAAAGGTCAGAAACAAGAGGAGTTTGTGTGTGTGTGTGTGTGTGTGTGTGTATGTGTGAGAGTGTTTCCCATATCTGTATGTCAATAAGGACTGCACAGATTGTGTTGTGTTTTTAACACATTACTTTAGTTTCAATTACAAATTAAACAAACTGTATCTCCACCCACAATTATTAAATATGCAAATAACTCCACCATTACATCATGATTAGACATCAAGGATGGGGGTGAGTCAGGCTACAGGGAAGTGGCCAACAATATCCTTGTCTATGGGAAGGAGGACATTGACCCCATCCTCACCAAGACCAAAGAGATCATCATGGACTTCAGAAGGACTACCCCCAGCCAAAGTCAGAGAAATAGCCAGACAGCTAACAGCAGGGCAATTAGTAGGTCAACTGAAATAACACGTATTCTCAAATGTGAAATGGACTTTTCTCTCATATGCTTATATTTATTCTCTATTTAGCACTCTTGCTTCTCTAAATATTGAACTTTTGGGATTTGCACAAACCTTCCCATGCACCTTACTGTCAGCGTGTGTACAAATGGCAAATAAAAATCTGCTATCTTATCTCTTACTGTAATTACGCTATACTGTTCTGCAGATAGTGTAATAACATGTATGTATTAATAATACATACAAATATAATTGCCTATCAAAAAGCCATGCCTACAATTTGACATACATTTAGGGTTGTTTTATATGAAATCAAAATTGACTCATATGTTGTGTACATGTGTATCACATTTTGAAAGTGTAGAAATTATTTGTAACTGTGAAAATTATTCGGTACAAGTAATTGTAAATATGCACTACACTTACAAATCTATTCTACGGGTACAGATCGGTTTTACAGCTACAAATCATCAGTTTACAAATATTTTTTCCATTACAAATATATTCTACAGTTACAGACCAATGCTCTATTTATAAAAAGTTGTTCTACAGTACAAATCTTTTTTTCTGCAGGTACACATATTTTTGCACCACCTTGAGGATCAAAAATGTCTCATATGTATTCTATATGTGTGCATCAGGATTTGTAACTGTATTACAACTGTACAAATCATTTTCACTGTTACAGATATCCACTGTTATCCACTGTTTCCATCCAAAACATAGCATGGCATCTTATACATCAATTATACAAATAATATTTATTACCTAAATTACCTAGTGATGTTTTCACTAGAATAACATTGGACGAAACTCATTCTTAAGCAAACACACTGAGCCAACCAGCTTGATTGAGATATACATGTGGGAGGGAATATATCTCCCATATAGGAGTATAAAAGCGGCGTTGTCTTACATTCTGCACACAACAGTTCTCCTCATATAAGCTCTCATCTCACCTCCATTGGAAACACTGGCCCCAAATGGTTGTGGTACGTAAGTAAGATTTTTTTGTGGTGTACTCTAAACCATGATCGCTATCAAATAACAACAATGACAACAACAACAATAATATCAATAATCATCATCATCACCATCATCTGATTTGTCTTTCATATTCACTTGTTCTGATTTCTTAAATTGTATTTTCTCTTTCAGGTTCAAATAACACCATGGACAGTTTCAGTGTGTCTCTAAGAACAAGGTTCCTTCTTTACCTTTTATATTCATGTGTGACACATTATTCTACCTCCGGCTATTCTTCAGACATGGATGTGGAGGTCAGGTAAGATTTCAGGTATGCCTTATCTATGTTACTGTTAAAAGTTGCGATATCTTATCTTACTGTAACTATGTTTAGTTTTTTTATATGCGTTTCTTATATATTTATCTTAATCATCTCTTTTTGTTGCCTTTTTATACAAATATCTATATAAAATAAATACATAAATAATGAAATACATATACAGTATAAATGAATGGATGCAAATAAATAAATAATACAGTTATATGACAAAGACGATAAACTACTATGTGAGGCTGTTTTGTTAATTATGGTGAGATTTTCAAAGAATCAATCAGTCTGTACTCTCTCCTGACAGAGCCACAGAAAAAGAGAGCGTTGCAACACACGGCTGAATCGCAGGAGGGTGGGAAGTATTTTTGGATGCAAAAGGGCCTAATCAATTAACTCATTGACTACTGACCAAGTGATTGGCTGTTTTAAGTTCCAAAACCCCCATAATCTGGTAATTGGCATGGAAAATAGCTACCATTTCCCCCCACGGTGGGGGGAGCGGATGGGAGTGTTGTGTTGCCACTCTGTTTTCTCTAGCACTCTGCCTCCTATATGCAACAGCTGAGTGTTGAAGCGACTCATCTCTAAATCTGGCTCATGCAACCCTCCTTCCAGACAGGAGCTCTGTAAAGAAGAGGAGGCCTTCATTCAGAAGAGGCTTCCAACTGTTAGAAGGTGTCTGCACAGTCATGGCATTGACAGCATCTATGTGAGGGGCCATAATTCATCCATCCACCCTTTCTGTATTGTTACAGATACAGTTTTTCTCAGTTACTTTGGTGTATTTCTCGATTCATCAGTACTGCCCTACAAAGGCAAAAGGCAGTAACTGGCCAGAGTGTCAAATTGAGAAAAATTGTTGCCCTGATGAAGAAATGTGTGTATATAAAAAAAAACTTGTGCTGCACCTTTGACCCTTATTTGTCAGACACTGTACTCTGCCTTTGTATTATGTACTAAAAATAAGGAGTCGTGCAAAGGCAAAAGGCAGTAACTGTCAATATTTGCTACCAAAGGCAGAGTATGGTAACTGGACTTGTGCGTCAAAGAACAAAGCCAAAGAACAGTAACTGCAGCTGAGGCTTTCTGCCATGGTTGCTTGTATAGTTTTGAGAGTTACGGTAAACATAACCCTCTATTTTTTTCAAAACAAAAAACAGTCAAATTTAGTACAGATAATTATCCACATGATAAAGGAAGTCTTTAATATCCCAAAAATGACAATAACTAATTTTCGACCAAAAATGCAGTTACTGCCTTTTGCATTTGTAGGGCAGAGTAGCGTACAGTAAGCATAACAGTAAGTGTACAACAGTAAGTACAACAGTATGTCTACAGTCACCACAACAGTAAGTGCAACAGTAAGTGCATTTCTCGAAAAAAATTGTGCAAACTGCATCACACAGTAGATTACTGTGTGCTTACAAGGAAGTGGATTACAAGGCCAAACTGCTGCTCTTCTCTATTCATCAGAGAACCTGTATAATGCATTTTGACTGACAGTTCATAATTCATTCAACAATTCAATTTAATGTCAGAAAAAACAGACAATTGTCCACAAATGTTTGAAGGAAACAGACATTGCTTTAAAAATGTGCATAAGTATCTAGATGATGTGGCAGTTGAACTAGTAGTATTGAGAATATCAATCATGATCCGAAAAAACACCAAAGCAACTGAGAAAAACAGTAATGTGTTTATTCAGGTGTATAATGTATACTAAGAAGACCGTTGTGATAATGCAAATACATGGTATGACTGACTGACTTACTGACTGACTTACTAACTGGATGGAGCATGAAGATGTTACAAGAAATAAAACAACATTTCTCTGCTCAGGATGTAGTACCTCGTATGGCAGTAATGGGCTCTGGTGGAGGAGAGAGGGCCCAGATCGCCTTTCTGGGTGTCCTACAGCAACTGGGGGAGTATAATCTTCTGGACTGCTTCCTCTACCTGGCTGGGGTCTCTGGATCCACATGGTCAGTAGCTGCTGATAACTATGTACAACTAAGTGATGGAAGACGTATTAAGAGCTATTAGCCAAGTAAGAAGTGTCAATACAGCAATGTAAAAAAATACTCCTTAACAAGTCCTGTAATGCCTGTGATATAAGGTCTACACAGTGTGAAACTGAACAGCCCTTTGAGTCCACACAGTGAGCAGCAAATCGTTTCAAGGGTAACATTCAAAGGTGCAGCCTCAGCTACTGCACTATGCACAAAAACAATCCGTAGCTATTGTAGATGGACCACCGCATAGTCATTGGTGACCGATTTCTACCCACAACATGAAACACTTCTTTTAAAACGTGAAAGGGAGTAAAATAAGAAACTCTTACTAACCAGGACCTACTTGCTGCAGTGTTCCGTTTCATACTTGTATGTTGTCATTTTGCACGTCCCCGTGCATTGTTTGACCATCACGTGTGGTGGTTCTAATGGGTTCTGGTTCTGTTTTTAATGTCACTCAGGGCTATGGCCTCGATGTACGATGATGCCCATTGGTCGCAAAACGTAACCAGCGTGACCAGACAGGTTCTCCAGAGTATGTCTGAGGGGAAGGGCGTGACGTTTTCCGAGGGTGTGCAGTGGCTCAAGGGGAGATATGAAGAAGGGGATCTGTCCCTCTCTGATCCTTGGGGAGTAATTGTTTGCAACCTCAAAGGCGCAGCGGTGAGTATCCAACCACACATTGTACAACAAAGACAAGAATACAATACAGGGGACACTTAAGAGCTTCAATTCCTATCGCAATGTCTTCATGTGGGTGGTAAAAAAGGCTGATGCTTCTTTTGCTGCACACAGTGGTAAGTTGAGTGATGCCACAGATACATTTGCCTTATTCAAACGGTGGCCAATGTAAACCAAAACAAGGCTACACAAACCATAGGATTGTTGTGTTCTATGCATTTGCCAGAAGGTGTACCAGAAGAGATGGAACTGAAGCAAATAGAAAGACTGACTTGAGTTATGCACTGTTCACCTCACAATATCTCTGGGATATAATGTGTGTTGTATAGACAAAGACATTGAAAATAGCTTTTTGTTCAAGACCGCTAATCACATTGCGACAGATCGGCACTCAGACAGACAACACAGACAAACAGACAGACATATAAACGATTGAATGAACGAATGAATGAATGAATGAACAAGGAACTGAGTTTGTTTGTAACACATCAGCTGGAGACTAGGACCCTGTCAGATGACGGATCCAGAGACCGAGATGGTTCCAATCCATACCCACTCTACAGTGCTATAGACCGGACATTATTTGACAAGGACAAAGTGAAAGGTACAAAACAACAACATACATAGCATATTTTTCCGTGAAATCATTCATATTGGTGACTTATGGTATAGAATTTCAGACCAGTGTGAAAATCAGTCTTTGAAACAAATTTTGAAAGTGCTTGTAAACTATAGTCCTACCAGACTCTAAGAGTGGCGTTTGTGAACACATGTTATTATGACCGCCGCGCATAGTCCTATCCTTATTAGACGTTCTCTGCGGTACAGTCCTTGTAGGAAGCGTCCATTGTTTTTCCAACCCACTTTTAACTTCCAACAAAATTAAGTCTCACTGCAAGGTTGCGCCATCTAGTGGACAAACGACTACTTATCGCCAATACTGGAAATGCAGCCATGATGATAATGCTGAATATTTATTTTGGCTTTCTTTTAATCCTACTGAATTTGTAATTATGTATCAGCCGTTCTAATACCGATAGTATGTGGGTGCCTGTGTGTGTGTGCATGTGTATATGTGTGCACCGCCATCTACAGGCCAATGAGTGTACAGTCACTAAATGTACACATAACCTAATTTTTTTTAGACCCCCCCATGGATGAAATTCTACAAAACTTGGCATACCCCCAGAGAATGCCAGGTCAATCATACACAAAAAGTTGGTGCAGTTCTGAACATCTTAACTGAAGATAGGGGCGATTAAAGCAGAATAATATTGCATTTTCATTTTTTTACGGGGGGGGGGGGGATCACAAATTAGTGATTATGGGCCAGGTTGATGTGGGCCCTTGAGACCAACATACCTTAAAAGATTCTTCATCCTCAGTGCCACGATTCAGGTAGTTATTTAGGAAAAACTGCTTTTTTTGGCGGTTCGGGGCCCAGCACGGGGAGTGGCCCCCGGGACTAAAACGAAATTTTTCCGTAAAAGTCTAGTGGGGCTACATACCCACCAAATTTCATGTGCCCCGTGGTTCGATTGTCCCGGTATCGTTGACCAAAATTCAGGAAGTAGATGACGAAAAAAAAAAAAAAAAAAAAAAACTTTGACAATCCCTATATGACCGCTTCGCTAGCTTCGCTAGCGTCGGTCATAATGAATGACACTGACACTACGCACAAATTAATGTAGCCTAAACTTACACCGCACTTTCCTAATAACTTAAGTTCTCTCGCGTCACTGATAGTAGCTAGAATGCATAAAAAACACCGGGAAAAAACAGTGTTCAGTCCACCAAGTCATAAGCTATCTCGGCTGAAAGCACCAGTTGTGATATTTATCTTACGGAGTGTAATGGTAGGTAATGTCATGTATGAAAACTAGTATTGTTAGGCAATACTATAAGTGCAACTCCAGGGCAGCTGAGGTGTGGCGATGACATCATCGATACGCAAGCAGGATGTGCGGTTTCGCTGTCTAAACGAATTCAAACGGGCTACGGTTTCAGATTTTTCCACTCTGGGACCAGGTTTCAAGAAAGTGCAGTTTCGGGCAGTGCGTTTACAGAATTCGTTTGGACGCTCGGCCAAGACGAAGCAAAAACTCTGCATTTAACCTAAAAAGCGTCTCCGTGTGGACAGGCCCTTAGTCAGATTTTTTCTTTTTTTTCTTTTTTGCATGTCCAAATTTCCGTCAAGGATTCCGGGACACTGTAAGACTGGGGTACCACTAAACTTGGTGGGCATGTAACCTCCTTTTTCGTTTTGATCTCCCGGAGAGTTAAACTCCGGGTTAGGGTTCGGACACATGGGGCTTATATGCATTGGAAGCTTTACATTTAAATCCCTTATTATGTTGGGTAACCAACAGGTCTGCTTTACATGATGCAAACATTTGTTTTTTGAGAATAAAGAAAAATGTAAAAAAGACCTAATAGCTTTCTTCCTGTGTGCAAGATTTGTTTATCATTGATAACGCATTTCAGGCATGCCGCCTGAAATGCACACATCGCTAATCACGCCTCACCACTACATAAACAAGGTTATGCACATCGCATATGCACATAAGCACAGTCTTGGGTGGCGTTAAAAAGTTGTTAGCCTATCAGGAGATTTTAAGATTATTTGCGTTGCATACTGTGGTAAAGACAGGCTACCGGTAGGCTATAAAGGTCGTCTCGTTCAACTGGATGAGGATTTCCTCGAAGTTGCCCCAATTAACGTCGATGCTGCATATGGATCAGTGACAGAGGCACTGTAGTTTCAACGACTGTTGCAGTTCATTTTAAGACTTTTCGTCAATGGTAAGACAAGAATTCTATTTAGGCTATGCTTGCTTGGGCCTCTTGTGTTAATGTGCTTTGTGTGTGACCTGCGTGCGTGCACGCTCATCTGATTCTGTAGACAATTTGTTGTGTGTTCCGTTTTAATGGGCTAAAAAAGACAGGCTATCCACAAGCGTGAGCGTTTAATCACTAGCATGGGAATAACTGAGGCATCATCTGCGTCGGGCTCGGGTCGGGTTCGGACATAACAATGAAAATGCCTGTCGGGTTCGGACACAACTCTGTCGGACGCAGGCCGGGTTCGGACAGAAATTTGCGTCCTGATCCGCACTCTAGACCGGACCCCCGAAAGTAGGTATCTGTGACCTAACATAGTCAAAACTGCACGAAATTGGAAGTGTAGGATCATTATGACACCCTCTGAATGCACGCCAAGTTTTGTGGAATTCCGTTCATGGGGGGCCACACAATAAATTAATTTATGTTACTATACACCAACTGGCCTGTAGGTGGCCGGAGACAGTTTTCTGTGAATATCTCGAGAACTGTAGGGCCTAGGAGGTCCACCTTTTTTTGTATGTTGGTCTTAAGGGGCCATGTCAACTTATCCCATTACCACTTATTTCATGTATAGCGCCACCTAGTTAAAAATTAAAAAGCAAAACATTAGGTGTTTTCATCACAATATCTCTGGCTGACATGGTCAAAACTGCACAAAATTGAATGTGTAGGATCATTATGACACCCTCCGAATGCATGCCAAGTTTAGGTGGACTTTCGTTCATGGGGGCCTTACAATAAAATAATTTATGTGTACATTTAGTGACCGTACACCAACAAGGATTCGGGACACTAAAAGACCGGGTACACCGAAACTTGGTGGGCATGTAACCGGATCATTATGACACCCTCTGAATGCACGCCAAGTTTTGTGGAATTCCGTTCATGGGGGCCACACAATAAATTAATTTATGTTACTATACACCAACTGGCCTGTAGGTGGCGGAGACAGTTTTCTGTGAATATCTCGAGAACTGTAGGGCCTAGGAGGTCCACCTTTTTGTATGTTGGTCTTAGGGGCCATGTCAACTTATCCCATTACCACTTATTTTTCATGTATAGCGCCACCTAGTTAAAAATTAAAAAGCAAAACATTAGGTGTTTTCATCACAATATCTCTGGCTGACATGGTCAAAACTGCACGAAATTGAATGTGTAGGATCATTATGACACCCTCCGAATGCATGCCAAGTTTCGTGGACTTTCGTTCATGGGGGGCCTTACAATAAAATAATTTATGTGTACATTTAGTGACCGTACACCAACAAGGATTCCCGGGACACTAAAAAGACCGGGGTACACGAAACTTGGTGGGCATGTAACCCCACATGGATAGCATGGAACCATCGCTTTTCGTTTGGATCTGTAGCCCCCCCGCTGGACTGGACCTCCTGAAAGGAGGGTAGGGCAGACACAGTTTTCTGTGAATATCTTGAGAACCGCAGGGCCTAGGATGACCCATTTTTTGCGTATGTTTGTCTCCAGGGGTCATGCAAACCCATTCCATATGCACACATGTGCATAAACAGATACACACGCACACACATACATTCACAGTAATCCTACGTATGACACATACTCACACAGTAGACCAGGGCTCTACAGTGCGCCCATTTCACTCGCACATGCGAGTAAAAATGATGCCGTGCGAGTGCAAAAAATGATTTAGGCGCACTGGTTCGAATGACTTCTAACCATGTCAGTGTTTGTCTACAAAATACACCGCAACATCGAGAAACATTACTGGTGCAAACCATAGAATCACGTCGCGAATGCAGCATAAAAACTTCACCTCCCATCAACGTTAGCAGTTTCGCGTTGTGACTCGCTAGTAGTCGCTTCTATCAAATCCAAGAGCATGAAAAAAAAAAGGGAAAGTTAGACTAGCCAGCCAGGATGCAAAGATTGAAGAAATTAGTTATTCTATCCACCGAATTCATTGGATATAGGAGGAACAGGATGAGATTCTGAGAATGCAGTGAGAGAATTAAAGGTAACCTAACATGCCTTTTAGCCCAGTTGACGTATTGGCTGCAATATGCAAAATATAGCTGTAGCGAACCGGCACAAAAGTAGCCTCCCGTAATACTCCCATTTTATTCAAAGGTAGAACGCTACTGACAACTCCAGGCTTCCAAGCATGCTTGTTTGTTTACACCGAATACAAGCTGAAGTGCAAAACGAAAGTAGGCCTAACGTTTGCCTACTGCCCCTATCAATGCAGATATTTCAAATAAAAACTAAAAGTATAAAACATATATCCTTGATTAGCCTATGTTGGGTTTTGTGGAAGAGAAAATGGACTGTTTTAGTAGTAGTATTAGGCAGTATGCAGTCAGATAGGTCACCATGGGCATATTTGGTTTAGCTAGATGGATTCACAAATAAATAAATTAGCCTACATTTGGCAGGATACTTGATATACAGGCTAAATGCAAATATGGCAATGTATTATATTATTTTACATTAACAAAATGTAGGAAAATAGAACAGACTGAAAATAAAGTAGCCACTGATCTTTAAAATCCTGTTTCCTGTAGCCTAAATGTTGTCAGTCATTCTTAATATTCGCAATTGGTGCACTGGCATGTTTAACTGTTAGCTGCAGTATAATGTTAGATTATGTGTAAGTTAAGTACAGAACTGACTGTGCACCCAAATTGTTGTATTGAGTCAGTTAGAATCATATATGCCTTTCAGCGTGACTTATTTTTGTGGAAAACGTGCTGGACTGGGCGGCGGTCATATTTTGTACCGCTCTGTGGTACATCTAGTTTTAAAACAACTCAACAATTTTTCCTCTGCAGAGATGTGGTTTGAGTTGAGTCCGCATGAGGCTGGGTTTACAGATCCTGGAGCTTTTATTAAGACGTCCCTGCTGAAACAGGAGTTTAAGGGAGGACATGTAGAATACTCTCCAAAGAGGAAGCCAATGGACATGGTTCAACTGCAAGGTCTTTTTGCAAACTTGATTCACTCATGTCATACATACAGACACACACACACACACACACACACACACACACACACACACACACACACACATACACACACATGCACAGACACACACACACACAGACACACAGACACACACAAACAAACACACACACACACTGCACACACACCTTATGTGTGCCTAATGATGCAGTGAGTCTGTTTTTGCAGGGATCTGTGGATCTGTTTTTGGAAATGAGAAGCAAGGCAAGCAAATGATAAAGGCATTCATCTTGGACTGGATCAAGTCACTCTGGGCTTGTGCGTTTGAGTACCTCCTTTGTGTTTTTTCTGCTCATTAATTAATAATACCCTTTTTAATTTGCAACATACATTTACACATTTACATTATATTTACACACACACACACACATTCTTGCCGTCAGCAATTCTGGATGACATTGATGTTTGAACAAAACACCAGCAAAACAACAGAGAGCACCCCCCCACCTCCCCGGCTCCATATCTTCCTGTCTCACTATCTTCTTATGTCGGACAGGGTTGCAAGAGGATAACTTAACGTCAACAGGAGGTATGTAGCACTTTCTGTGAATGTGAATGGCCTAAGAGTAACCTGCAATGCTTATAGACTGTCCATTGTCACTAATATCAATGCTGGACTCATGCATGTTAACTTTAAGCCTATCTTAGGCCTAGTCCACACGTACCAAACTGATCTTTTTTTCCTCCGTCTTCCCTGGAACCGTATCAAGAATATTTGCGTCCAAACGCATCCATCTCAACACGACTCAACACTTCATATCCCAAGTCTATAGGTGGCACTGTTTCTTTACGACAAAAATGGCTAGCACAAAGAAAACCAGAATTGTTTGTGTGGACTGAAAGTGAACTGTCAACTGTAGTCAACTGTAAAACTAATAAACTTCAATTTTACTGTTTGTGAAGGGTGCAGTCCCATCCTTTATTTGGCTTTATCACTGCAAGTGCATAGGCTACTAAACGCTAGGCCTACCCAAGTTCTAGGCTATTCCGTCGCCACATTTATAATATTGCTATAATACCTTTGTTAGTAACAGTTGTTGTTTGCCTGCATCAAATCGCGCATTCGCATTTAGTGCTCTACCATCGGCTTAACATGAGTTCTAGGTGTCTTTGTATATTATTTATGTTGTAAGACATGTAAAATAAATTAATGAAACCGGCACTACGCACAAATTAATTTAAACTTACACCGCACTTCCAATAACTTCTGACTAGTTCTCTCCGTCACTGACAGTAGCTAGAATGCATCAAAAAAACACCGGGAAAACACTGTTCAGTCCACCAAGTCATAAGCTATCGGCGCTGCGCAGCACCAGTTGTGATATTTATTCTACTGAGTGTAATCGTAGGTAATGTCATGTAAGAAAACTATTGTTAGGCAATACTATAAACTTGTGTCAAGTCTAGGGCAGCTGAGGTGTGGCGATGACATCATCAATAGCCTACGCAAGTATGCGGTTTCGCCGTCCAAACGAACTCACAAGGGCTACGGTTTCAGATTTTTCCACCCTGGGACCAGGTTTCAAAAAAGTGCGGTTTCAGGCAGTGCATTTACAGGATTCATTTGGACGATCGTTTGGAGTGCGTTTAACCCAAAAAGCGTCTCCATGTGGACGGGTTCAGTTCTGACTGATAGATCTCAGATAGATCTCAGTTTGACGAGGTCACCGAGTACTGTCGGTACGAAAAGAAAGAAACAAACAAACAAAAAAAAACTGTGCTACCTAGTTCTACACTCTGACCTTGACAATCTGAGATCTAAAAAAACTCCGGACTTCTCCTTTAACATACTACAGTAAAAATGTGGATGTTGAGGTAATTAACACTATGGGTGTTTTTTTTATGTTTGCTTTAACTAAGGTGTGATTCAGATTCTAATGGCACTGGTTGAGTTGGTGGAGAGCATGGATGATGTGGAGCGCTGCCGTGAAGTGTTGGGCTACTTGAAAATTCTTCTTGGTGGTAAGAAAGCAGGTTTTTTTTTATATTCTGCTTCTGTGGACATGACGGAAGGAATGACAGCATGGCACAATATTTTGTTCAGGTTCATAAAATATGTCTGTTAGCTCAATTGCATTTGTTTTTCTATTCATTCATCATGACAATGAACTGAATACCCAGATCCCAGAGTCACATGTGCATGTACAGTAACCATGGTGAAATGAAACGTGAGGAGAACTGGATGCAAGTGCAGGACACGGTTTAAGTGAGGACAGTTGATGACACTAGTCAACAAACATAGAAACTGAGCACATATGCTCAAAGGTAGCAAACATAAAGGTTTAGCAACACAAAGGCAATAATGTTCATTAGAACTCAGTTGAGCAGGAGCATTGATGGGGTAGAGTGTCAGCAGGTGTGGGTGTGGTTGTGACACATGGTTTCAGTTCCT
The DNA here is from genome assembly GCF_017589495.1 of Alosa alosa. Classification (NCBI taxonomy): domain Eukaryota; kingdom Metazoa; phylum Chordata; class Actinopteri; order Clupeiformes; family Clupeidae; genus Alosa; species Alosa alosa. The sequence goes on along the minus strand of NC_063195.1, from coordinate 26,758,017 downwards.
CAGTTTCAGCGGTAGACTGCATGAGAGGCTTTGGATTTGGTTCCCTGGCCAATCAAGATTGATTGTGGGTCAAAATGATTCTTTAAAAGGCAAAACTCAAAGTGTCATATGCGCACTAAGGGTATGATTGGAGATGATAAAAGGGTGTGTTCAGTTGAAAAACCCATCTTGTGAAAGACATTAATTTGTGGCAAGCTCTACCAAAGATTCAGAAAATGAAATGAGTGGTTAAGGCAGCACTTTGGGAAAAAGAAGAGTTGCCTGGTCCTTTTATGTAAGAAACTCTACGTACGACTCTAAGTACTCTAAGAAACTTTCCCCTAGAAAAAGATGGACCACAATGTGAATTAGAATTGAGCTACGTTGTACTTTTGTGAAAGCTAGATGTCGAAAGAAAACACATCGATTCAGCCATCTTGAATATTCTTCCAGTTACTTTTATCTAGACTCCACAGGTGTAATGATTATATTTAAGGGATTCATAGACTTCTCTGCTGCCATCTAGAGGACTATGGGAAATTCAGCCCCACGCTCCTTGAACTGGATTATGAGATGTGGACAGACATGAATGACCAGGAGAAAAAAAAAAAGCACATGGAGAATATCTTTGAAGAACTCATAGGATCATCTGAGCAGTGGGGCCAGGAGTTGAACAAGTTTAACAACATTGTAACTGATGGTAAGACTTCTGTTAGAATGTTCAAACAGAGAATTAGGGGTTAACATAAAGCAAATCTGAATCTGATATACAGTAGCACTACGATGAGTAATCCATTTGATAGCACTGACCCTGATTCATTTTTCCCTTTCAGTGTGGTGGGTCATTAAACACATCTTGCCATTATTCTATAAATGGCAATTTGGAAACGTGGCTAATTTCCTCAACCAATTCCACGGTAAAAGTCCTCCACACTGAATCATTTCAGAGGAGCATTTTCAAAAGAGATCATGTAAAATTCTATCTTTATCAACATTGTGTGCTTACACTACTGGGGTTACTGGTTATGTGCAGACCCCAAGGTTCCAGAGGACATGAGCAAGAAGGATGTGATGCACCTGATAGATGCTGGGCTCTTCCTGAACTCTCCGTATCCATCCGTGCTGAGAGAGGCGAGGGATGTGGACATCATATTGTCCTTTGACTTCAGTATGGATGATCCCTTTGGTGTAAGGAAAAATCCCTATCCCTGCATACGCGATTCCAATGCAATCATCTCAGTACATGAACAGCAAATATATGATGTACCTATTGAACAACTGCACATCATCCCAATTTGAGATTATAATCCTCTACTGTGATTCCCTGATGTATCGAAGATCATACTGATATTTTACTTCCTTTAAGAAGGTTAAATTATGTAAAACTACAAATAAACATCCTTAAATTATTTGTGATAGGCTAGTGATTGTAAGAACAATACAGGATGAATACTGCATTGTGTTGAATAACATTTTCCTCCACTTCATCACTTGTGTTCTGAGTTCAGTTATATCCATGCTGATGTGTATGTTTGTGTTCAGACATTGAAGGAGGCCAGTGACTATGCAGCCGCCAACAAAAGGCCTTTCCCCAAAATAGACTTTGCAAAATTGCACCCAGACCACCCAGACTCCTTCTATGTTTTTGAGGAAGAGGGCAAGCCAACTATAATCCACATCCCCCTCTTCAACATCGATAATTGTGAAAGTGAGTGGAATGTTAATATTGTCATATTTTAGTAGTATTCCTATTTTTTAAACATGTTACCTACTCTGTCTCCTTCTCTGAACTCTACTCTCACATTTCCATTCTCTTCATGGCTTCCTCATGCCAACCCTACAGATGAATCCACCATTACAGAAGAGTCGAAGGAATACACCACCTTCCAGATGATCTACAGGGACAAAAACAAGATCGACCACCTAGCAGATCTGGCCGCAATGAATGTAAAGATAAACAGAGGCGGCATCCTGGAAGAGATCTGAAAAAAACATCTGAGCGGCCTTAGCAGCACCATTTGTCAGTTTGTGCAGGATATGCGCTCATGCTGAAACGTGTTTTTAACATGAACGTGTGGCCTTTAGTATGAGCTTCCTTGTGTCTGACTAGATTTATTTAAGATTACAAGTATATTTAAGATTATATTTGTCTTTTTAATTTTCATGACACTGGCAATGTAGGCCTAAATAGACACAAAAATAAATTATTTTTCACTGCCCCATCTGTTGCTACTGAATTTGTTTAACTGTACATTGTGTGATATTCATAATAAAGTTATGGGAGTTTTCCGGGAAATGTAACAGCCACAGGAGAAACAGGTGTTGGCAGGTATGAATGTAATAGAATTCTCTCTGACCTGTCAACTTAAAGGGACAGAACATTTCGGTATTTCATAAACATGTATGTCATACTTTTTTAAATTATTTTAGAACATAAATGTTTTTTTTCTGTGTGTCATAACTGTTAGGCCTACTAGTTAAAATGATGAATGTCACTACCTATTTTTTTTTTCATAGCCTGACGTAGCCAGATTCAATTATATTCAGAATTTCCCAAACTTATATTGTGGGCGTGGTCAATCCGGACTGGCCTCCAGGCAAATTCTAAGGTGGATGACACCTAAACTAGCAAATATTCTTTGGCCTTAATCTGGATAGATGAACCCTTCTGACAGCTCGTTGCATAGAAGCAGACAATATGGCTTTGCTAGTTCAATATTATAAGAACTTGTATATAAGCATATAATAAGAAGAATTTGGCTGTGATGTTGGTTTACATTTGTTGATGATAAGTGTGGCATATAAGGCTGAACAAACGTTTTTGCTATTTTTTCAAATATGAGGCATGGAAATGATTGAGTTGTGTTGCAACCGACTTAGATTAAAAAATCTAGAAAATATTCCAATTTATCAATATTCCAATATTAAATTCATTCTTGCAAACCTTATTAGAAATAAATTCTTGCTGTCTGTAGTTTTGATTGTAGTAAATGAGTTAAATATTGCTATACCAGCCACATCTTCTGTGCATGTTCACACTTCACTAGAAGTTAGTTGTATTTCTGGAGAGTGGCAAACCAACAGCATGACTTGGGATATTTGATTGTAATGCAGAACAATGGAAAATGCAGACATTGGTGTTTAAGGAGATTCAGCTTTACTGTCATTCCTACATTTGAGTGTAGGAGCAAAATTTAGTCATGCTAGTGGCTGCACTAGACCCGTTACAGTTTGCATACCAGGAGAAAGTGGGCGTGGACGATGCCATCACTTATCTTCTACACAGGACACATTCCCACCTATAAGGGGAAAAGTGCTGTGAGAATCATGTTCTTTGAATTCTCAAGTGCTTTCAACACCATCCAACCCCTCAGACTGGGAGACAAGCTCTTGCAGATGGGTGTGGATGCTCACCTGGTAACTTGGATTACAGATTACCTGACCGAGCGACCACAGTTCGTCAGACTGAAGAACTCTCTCTCTGACACTGATCAGCAGCACCGGAGTGCCACAGGGAACTGTGCCCTCTCCAGTCCTGTTCACCCTGTACACATCTGACTTCTGCTACAACACCGAGTCATGCCACATGCAGAAGTTTTCTGACGATACTGCAATTGTGGGGTGTATCAGGAACGGGCAGGAGGAGGAGTACAGGAGCCTGGTGGAGGACTTTGTGCAATGGTGCAAACTCAATCATCTTCAACTCAACACTTCAAAGACAAAGGAGATGGTGGTGGATTTCCGCAGGTCTAAGCCCAGTCTGCTACCAGTCCCCATTGATGGGGTCAATGTGGAGGTGGTAAGCACCTACAAGTATCTGGGTCTCCACCTGGACAATAAACTGGACTGGTCAGCCAACACTGATGCTACAAGAAAGGGCAGAGCAGGCTGTACTTCCTGAGGAGGCTGCAGTCCTTCAATGTGTGCAGCAAGCTCCTCAGGATGTTCTACCAGTCTGTTGTTGCCAGCGTCCTCTTCTATGCAGTGGTATGCTGGGGAGGAAGCACAAAGAAGAAGGATGCGGAGCGAATTGACAGGCTGGTAAGGAAAGCTGGCTCTGTAGTGGGAGCTGAACTGGAGTGCATCACTTCAATATCTGACAAAAGGACCCTAAACAAACTGATCAACATCTTGGACAATGAGTGTCACCCACTCCACAGCACTATTGTTAAGCAGAAGAGACTGATCAGCTGGAGACTTCGCTCACTGCCTTGCACAACAGACAGACTGAGGAAGTCATTTGTCGCCAGGGCCATTGAACTGTTCAATGCTTCACTTAAGGGAAGATGAGAGATAGACTTCTCTGCATAGTCTGTCTGCCTCTTCACCCCCTCCACGTTTGGATACTGTCTGTCCACTAGACACTTTTTACCACTGTCTTTCTGCCTCACTGTTTGCATGCTATATTAGCACATTAGCACATATGCAAAACCCTCCCTCCATGCCACAGCCGAACTGCTAGTGTATATGTCCTCAATGGTGGGTAGGCTGCAGCTGATGGTCCGCTGAGCTGAGCCTGCTTAACCACATGCTGCAGTGCCTGTATGCACCAGAGCAGCTTCCATTCCATACAGTAATACAGGATGATAGGATGCTCTCCACTCTGCAGTTAATCAACATAGAAGGCCTGACCTGGCCTGGTCTGACCTAGGGATCAACGAACTCAGCAGATGGGAATGGACTCTTAACTTTAGACCAGTGTCCTATCCTCAGATTCTACGAAGATTTGGTGAGATCCTGAATTTTCTTGTTTGCAAATTTGACATGTGGAGGCAAATATGGATAGTCCTACCCTGATTCAGATTTATGACTCACTCACAGTCACACCATATGAACTCTATCATGTTTGGATGAAAATTGTGAAGAAGTGAGTGATGAACTTCATGCTCGATAAAAGTTCATATTCTGAACAATACAATAAAGTTTTATTGTGTCAATACAATTATTTGTTACTCGTGTTTGACAACAAGTAACAAATAAGGACAACGAAAACACCATGTCACGTGAATCACCACGTCAATCACCATAATAAAAGATGTGGAAGCTTATTTTTTACCCTTATCTCCCACTAGAGGGCGAGAGAGTACTTAGGTAGCCTATGTGTCTGTCTACTCGCATAACTTCAAAGCCACTGTCCCGATGTAGGCCTACTGCAAATTTGTGAAGGCAACTACCAGAGGGTAACCATATTCCGGTTCTACATGATCAGATAATGCCGAATCAGATTCTGGAATTTGGTTTTACTTTGATAAAATGTGTGACAGGGGCAATGGGGTCTGCAGTTGCCTGATTGCTCTTGTTCTGTACTTGAGTTTTGGAATGGAATAATATCTGCTCAGCGTATAGGCCTAATAATTTTGCCAATTAGGCTATGGTTAGGCAGAAATCACTGAACTCAAATCAAAGATTAATTAGGCTTATTAAAGTTGTTGGCCAGAGAAGGTCCGTTTTATGAGTCAACATTTACTTAAAATAGCTTAGCTTTCGATCGTTATGGTTAGTTTATCTATACTGCTGACCAGTTTAAGGCCTAGACCGAAAGACTACAACTAATTTACCGGTATTTGCATCTGAACAGTCCAGCTAGGCTACAGTCCAACAACCCATTTATTTGCACCTCAACAGTCCAGCTAGGCTACAGTCCAGCAACCATACATGCGTCACAATTATGAGGTCACAATAGCGTTCCTGTCACCCTTGGCGGAAAACTATTTCAGTTGTTGAAACTTCTCAGAAAGAAACACACTTACTTTTCAGTAGATCCTTTTCGATTTTGTAAAATCAAATTTTGCATAACCATCTTTGACACGGTTTTGCAAGGCGTTTATTTCAGTTCATTGTCATCACCAAGTTGGAAATGTAGGCTGGCTACTGTCTGTGAAAATATTAGCTTTAAGTTCAATGGATTCCCAAAGTCTTAAAGGAGAGCTGGATAAAATCCGAGCTCAAAACCAGGAGATAATTAACAAAATGCGGCAGCACCTGAAGAAACAGATGCCGAACAACTGCACCTCTGTGTGTGTGAGTTCCCTCAACAATCTTATTATAGCTGAACATATCATTTTATAGCGTAAATATTAGGTAAATGTTGTATCCCTTATTTTCTGGTGCCTATAATAAGTTGTGATACATGACACTTCTACTAACGCACTTTAGAAAGTGACCTTTTTCAGAAAGTAGAAAGGTTAAAGGTCAAATTTAGTTTGATGACCTAAACTGGTAACCAAAGATTGTCTAGTTACCCGTCTCTGCTGGTAACTAATATTAAATAATCTTTGGCTCAACCATAATTATGGGTTAGTGGTTACCATAAGAACTATAGAAACTTTCAGGGATCACCACATACAAAATTGCTTTGTTTATGGTTCATACAGATACATAATAGTATTACACTTGCATTGATAATGCAGTGTTGTGTGTGTGTGTGTGACATGTTTGATGACATGTTGCCTCCTTCCTGTCTGCAGTCTCAGCATCAGCTGTTTCATCCTCATCATCATCCTCATTTTGTGCCTGTGTCACCGCCAGAACACAATCCCACAATGCTCTGCGGTTCACTGCAGCCGCTCAGAGCCTGTGTAGCGCCTGGCCAGCGCAAGCTGTTGCCCCCTATCAGCCCTGCACCCCCCCAGCAGCAGCGGTCCAGCGCATCATTCCCCTCCTTGCCCACGATCGCCAAGGTCCAAGACCCGGTCCTGATGCAGCTGTTGGTAGGTGACAGATTCCCCTCTGCAGCTCCCAAACGAGGTGCCCTGCGATCCCTAGGCAGGAAGAAGTTGACAGGCCTTGATCGCGCTCACCCACTGAAGCCACTCCATCATGACAGAGCCCCGAGTGGCGTTGCTACTGGCAGCATGGCACCTGCTCCACCTGAGGAAACAGGAGAAAGCCAGAACAAGCCAAACAAGATCAGGACCAGGCGCTGTGCCAGAGCTGTCCAGCATGACCGAAACCATGACAGCGATGGTCAAGCTGAAGCCCAGGACGTGGGGTGCATGCAGGAGCCCCTTAGAGTCACTGAGGAGGTCAGACTCACTGATCTCCGTTGCAACAGTGTCCTCAAACACGTCTCAGATGGCAGAGGCAGCTCCACTCCACCTATTGCCTCCACTGTCCCTGCCCCCCCAGAGACAGCTAAACCCCAGGCAACCTGTCAGAGACAGTTCATCAGCAGACTGCCCCGCTTCAAGAAAACAACATCACTCAGTGTGGCCACTGCTGTGACAGGTGAGTAGTGAAGTTAGGAAAGTTAGGTACACACCCCTACCCCATCTCACACACACACTCAGTCACTCAGTATTGTCTCATATAGCTTTGGTTGTAACATGAAAATAATCTACAAATGGGCATGAGGTGTTCAATATAAAGAGATCACTGAGCAGCACATACAGAACACGTTATACAGTTATAACACAGCTTACTTACACAGTGCAGTTATTACATAATTATGTATAGTAATAGTTTGCCAGTGTAGACAGGATGTCAGACAAACACATTTGACCTTTAACCTCCCAGAGCAAAAGCCCATGGAGTCTCTGGCAGGGAAGGAGGAAGTGAGGGAGCAGGTGAAGAAGAAGAGAGTGATAGTGGAGAAGCAAACAAGCAGCACCCAGCAGACCAGGGAGCTCCCAGAGCTGGCCAAACTGCCCCCTGTGTCCTGCCCTGAGCAGGCCATCCTGCAGGCCTTCAGGCTGCTCAGAGACGACGACTGGTGGGAGTAAACAGTAGCTAAAATAGGCTAGGCTAACACATCTAAGGCCTTTATTTATTTACAGGCCTTTAGCTGTGATATTGTAGGTTACATTAACATATTGACTTCAGACAGATGATAGGCTTTCAGCTAAGATCATAGAGTCTAGACATGATGACATATGTGTGTTAGAAGAATGTGTTCCTTCATTGAAGATAGCCTGCCCTATGCTAGGGCTATATGCTAAAGTCAAGTCTATGTATCCTCATGTTTCTCTGAGTTGAGTGTGTTTTCTCTTTAGGGAGCAGAAGATCGAGGCCCTGACCTCCATCAGGTCTCTGTCCCAGCACCACGCTGAGGTTCTGCTGCCCAGGCTGCATGATGTGTGTCTGGCTGTCTACCGCGAGGTCAGAGGCTCTCTGCTGGAAAACAAGCTGGAGCTCATGATGCATTTGTTGTGTTTCAGACCAGATAGAGAATGTGTATTCAAATGACTTTTGATGCTATACATAGTTCAATGAGTTTACATTTCTTAATGCCACTACAATCTATAATCATACTGGGCATTCACTTTTGTGAACAGAATACAGCTGTAATTTTATTAGATATTTTAAGTCAGAGTGGTAACCTATCATTCTGCATCACCCCTCCCACCCAGGTGAAGAACCTGCGCTCAATGGTGTCCCGAGTTGCCATGGTGACGCTGGCCCACCTGCACGCTCACCTGGGGCGAGCTATGGACACAGAGGCCGAGGGCACAGCCCAGACGCTGCTGCCCTAAAGCTGGAGAGGCCAGCGGCTTCATCAGGGAGGACATGGAGCTGGCACTGGGGTACATGGTGCTCAACGTCACCCCCTCTCGCAGCATGAACGCCTTCATCAACACAGGACTCAGGTGAGGGGAAAGAGAATCTTGGTGACCCTGCACTTCAGACTCCTTCCTTGTATACTGGTTCTTTGTGCTACAGTTTTACTGGTCCTCAACCAGTTCTCTCTGTTACATGGTTCTCTTTTTCACCTGGTTCTCCTGGCTCTGTGGTTCGTTGTCTCCTCTGGTTCTCTTGGTTTGTCATGGTTCTCTACTTTCTTAGGCACCGTAATGCGGCCGTGAGGAAGACCACTGCTCAGTTCCTGGAGAGACTGGCAGAGGTCATGGGGGCATCCCGCGTCCTGTCAGGGAAAAAGGACTTGACTGACCGGTTTATCCATTCCATCAGCTGCCTGGCCATTGACAGTGCACAGGAAGTCAGGTGGGAGTGCTATTTTTTGTTTCTAAATTAACCAATCAGCTACCAAATCAAAACAATCAGCTCTCCAAATCATTAATAAATGGTCAGTGCAGTGGACTTGAAATTGTGTGTTTACCACAATTAGAATGAAGTAGTTAGTGGAAAAATGTTTACGTCCAGGAAACACTGTATGTTTTGTACATACTGTACATAGAATATGAATGAATGAGTATCAAACGTAATGCAACGACAGTAGACACACCATTCTCCCTATTAAAAAGTCATAGTGGCATCAGAATATGTTTTGAATGCTATTATAAGGTACAACTACTACATAATGTTACTTTAATGCGGCCATTATTTATGACTATTATGTCCTCATAAATGAGTGTTGATGTATTTTGTGTCTGAAACAGAACCCATGCCCGTAACACCCTGGCATTCCTGGCTTCACACCCTAACCTTATCAAGATGGTGGACAGGTTCGCCCCTCAGAGAGACCAAGTCACTGTCAAGGACCTTATCAACAAATGCCAGAAAAGGTGGGTGCAAAACATTAGTGGAAACCATGAACATTAAACATTTCTATTTTACATCATTATCTATCAGTGTGAAAATGTATCAGTTGTTTTTATTAAACCTGAGAGAATACAGAGGGGAAATATCTTGGTAAAGTGTTTTGTGTTTTTTTCTCCTGCAGAAATTTGCATTAAGTAAACATGCAAGTCTGAAGAATGCAACAATTGATTTTGGATTACAAACAAATCTTCAAATGTTGCAAATGAGGTGCAATCAAAACGTTCTGAGACCAGGCCTATGAAAAGCAAAAAGCGCCCAGATTTAAATGTGGCCATAATCTCCATCTAGCCGCCGATCCAAAGTAAGAAGGAATTCTGGCAGCCGCAAAGGATCGCCTCCACCAGCAGTACCAGCTCCTTCTGCCCCAACTATTTCACTCTCAAGACATCCCCCCAAAACACACACACACACACACACAGTACTACAGTATTCCATCATCCTTTGTCCTACAAATTAAAAATAAAGGGTGAAAAAAACACAAGTGTATGTATTTGTCTCTATTGCCTCAAGATTGCTAATAATAAACATTGTAACAATAAACTTCACAGTTTAAGTCCTATTGGTCTAATAAAGTTCAAGGTGTTTCCCTAGTGTCAGACTGTCAGTGGCAAGTTCTATTCTAACGTTCTGAGGTGACATAGTGACCCCATTTACCACTGACCTTGACTGAATGCTGACAATTACTGTACAGTGTGACCCTCCTGTCACGTCTTGCATTATGTGTGGCCCAATTAGACGACAATTGTTTTTGAATCAGTAGATGTTCCTCTCTCCAGCAACAGTAAAACCATCCACCAAAGCCACTGAGCATGTGAAATAATGCCTCTTAAAAATTACCAAAATTTAGAGAGATGAAAATTCTGCTTTCAGTGGTTCTGATAACCCCCTATACACCCTCTTAATGTCAATGCTTCATCTTCAATTAAAGAAACTAGGGAACTCATGCTCTATGCGAAATGTAAAAGTTATGTTCATATCTTTATCAGAATTATAAGGGTAGCCATTGCAGTTAGTAATTTTCAGCGATAAATTGCCTGATTTTCGAGGTTCTCCAAGGGGGGCCCCAGAACACAGTAATGAAATATAGCTGGAGGGTTTTAATCATATGGCTGTTCATAGTTCCACATACCTCTCACACATACAAAGTATGAGCCGATTTGGCCGACCCCCATCTTTAGACCTTTGCCTGGTTTTCTCATCCAATGACTCTTAAGTACAATAATCAAGTAAATGTTCTTAGTTACTGTCCACCCCTGGTGGCTAGGGAGATGGTGAAGTAACTAGTTTCAGAAAGGGACACACACACAGGAGACAATAATGCAGGGTGGGCCATCATGGTAGTGCACTTTGGAGAATGAGAGGTGGAATTTCCAATTCCAATTATTGGAGATGCAGTGGTCAGAATATGCATAGACCCAAATATGTATGGTGGGCAAACGGATGAAGAGTCTCAGTCTGAGTCTAAAATTAATATTGAGATGAGCTTAAAATGAACAGGACATGTTCCCCCAGTGAGACATTTATGAGAAAAGATTGGTCAGCGTTTGACAACTGAATATTCCATTAGACTCAAGAAGACCTAGGATGAGATCTCTCTCCTCCTATACCTGCCTCTTTTATGAACATTTCTCCCTACATCCACCAGGTGGCAGAGAAGGCTTACTGGAAGCCAGCAATTTATATGCCGTCTACACCGACCACAGAGACAGGACCTGGTTTCCTCTTCCACCAGAGAAGATTGATAAGAGAGCAATTTCTCATCAACAGGGATGGACACTATTTATGATACATGTATTTAACAAAGGAACAATGCTTTACAAATGATGAACAAAGCATTTTGTAATAGTTTGCAACTGGTTTATAATAAGAAAATTATTTTTTTTATAAGTGGTTGTTTCATTACTTATTATGACCGCCGCGCAGCGAAGCGGCGGTCATATAGGTTTAGTCAGATTTTTTTTTTTTTTTCTTTTTCGCATGCCCAAATTTCCGTCAATGATTCCCGGGACACTGAAAGACCGGGGTACACGAAACTTGGTGGGCATGTAACCCCACATGGATAGCATGGAACCATCGTTTTTCGTTTTGATCTGTAGCCCCCCCGCTGGACTGGACCCCCCGAAAGGAGGGTAGGGCAGACACAGTTTTCTGTGAATATCTCGAAAACCGTAGGGTTTAGGAGGCCCATTTTTTTTTTGTATGTTGATCTCAAGGGGCCATGTCAACCCATTCCATAACCACTCATTTCATGTATAGCGCCACCTAAAAATGAGGTGTTGTAATTGAAGGTATCTGTGACCTAACATAGTCAAAACTGCACGAAATTGAAAGTGTAGGATCATTATGACACCCTCTGTATGCATGCCAAGTTTTGTGTACTTTCGTTCATGGGGGGCCTTACAATAAAATAATTTATGTGTACATTTAGTGACGTACACCAACAAGGATTCCCGGGACACTGAAAGACCGGGGTACACAAAACTTGGTGGGCATGTACCCCCATATAGATAGCATGGAACCATCATTTTTCGTTTCGATCTGTAACCCCCCGCTGGACTGGACCCCCCGAAAGGAGGGTAAGGCAGACACAGTTCTCTGTGAATATGTTGAGAACTGTAGGGCCTAGGATGACCATTTTTTTCCGTATGTTTGCCTCCAGGGGTCATGTTAACCCATTTCAAGTGCACACATGTGCACAAACAGATACACACACACACACACATACATTCACAGTAATCATAGGTATGACACATACTCACACAGTAGACATATGTACGCTTGCATGCACAGGCACATACGCAGGCACACACAGAAGCACGCACACACACACACACACACACACACACACACACACACACACACACACACACACTCACACACATAACATAAACATAACACAAACAATCAAGAATTTCTCAGAATTATGAACAGGCAAGATGGAGGTGGGGTTGTATAAAATGAATTTTACATGTGAAATCTATGAACTAATCATGTTTTGGTACTTGTTGTCTAGCAGATACCAGTGAGAATTGAGTGTGGATAATGCAATTTAGTGAGACAGAATCATATAGGCCTTTCAGCGTGATTTCTTTTTGTGGAAAAAATGTGCTGGACTGGGCGGCGGTCATATTTTGTACCGCTCTGCGGTACATCTAGTTCATTAACTTTCTGCACAGGCAGACAGATACTTTATTCATCCAGAGGGAAATTAAGGTTTCCAGTATCTTATACACAACATACATACACATAGGCACACATGACTCACACACACACACACACACACAACAATATAGGACAATATATTGGTAAAGGATATTGGTAAAGGATATTCAAATTGACTGAGGTGACTGTAGACTGAGACGCTCCCTGACGAAGGATTAAAACAATCTAAAAGAAGTGCAAGAGATGACACACAATCATACCTGACCATTATACCAAACTTCACAACTTATACAATGTAAATAAAACAAATTTCAGCGAGATTTTACAGGGGGAACTCACCAACATTGAGAAGGTGCAGTCTGTGGTTGTACAAGGAGTGATGCAGAATGCAGAGTATCCCAGACACCCAGAATGGGAAAAAATACAAAAACACACAACAAAACCAAAACCCAAGAAAAATCACATGCATACAAACAAAATGAGAAAAGCAAGGCGATAATAGAGCACAGTGGTGGCACATCGGCAAAAGCACAATTATTGCTCCTACTGCTACTGACAATTGTTTGCGAAAGCAATACATTTATCAGTGAGATATAGTATGTAAGTGGCGATTTAAGCACTTTTGAACAATTCAGTGTGACTGTCAGTGTTCTACACAATGTAACATACATTAACAGACAGACAGGTCAAACACATACCATATCGTAATTCCTGCCCGATCATTGTAATAAGTGTTTGGACATGGATGCAACTGGGGTAGAGGGCAAGAAAATCTACAAAACATTGAAGTAGAAATGAAATTAATCACAATTAAAAATAAAATACAAAACATGTCAACTTATGATGCATTATCACTACCCACAAGAATAACAGAAAGACACCATCACAAAACCAGGGGATTGTAACATTATAAAATGCCGTTGAAACATACACACTACGTTGTACCTGGAACCTGGCCCTTCTTACAGGACAGTGCAGTACACTCAACAGTTTAATCAATGTTACACAACAGGGCAAGACTGATCTGTTGAGAACTGAAGAGGAAATTGAGCTAATTGCTGTTCATGTAAGGACAAAGATGAAGTCTAATGGCATATGGTATACTGCTGGCACATTCCCTCACACTTAGAAATCAGAAAAACAATACATGTTGGAAAGTACATTTGCCTTCCGACATCCTCCAGCAATTTTCAATCCTTCACTTTGTCTCAAATTGCCACATATATACCCCTGTCATAAAAAAAATTATAAAACTTAGACCTAAATGCTACACCTAAGTTTATCATATAATTTTTCAAACTTGGATCCTCCAGTATGTACATATTACCCATATTAGATTGTGAATATCATAGTGATTTAATATAGTAACACTTAACAAATCAGTTAAAATCTTTAAAAACAAGTACAGTATTATTAGTCTTTGTGGAATTGAAAACTCTGGCGTAACATTTACCTAATCTCCTACTTACTATAGCTCTATAGCTTTTTTACCTGAAAAAAACATGGTGCTTTTTTAATAATTGCAAGCTGCTTCTGAACTCCAGCATTGCAGGAACAGCTGTGGCACCAATTTGGTCCATCTGCAAATTCAACCACCTTCCTCTGCACAAAAACATACTTGGAAGTCTGAAAAACACACACACACCAACAAACACAACACTTTATATTCCCACATATATTCCTATAATAACATACCTATTATTCCAATAGACTTATATTAAATTAGTACTGTGCGGTAAACTTACTATGGTGAAGGTTTCATCATGGTACCTCTCTATGAGATACACCTGACTCTGTCCAGCACGGCCACATAACATGATGTGTTCAGAGCTAAGTAGCTCGTGCCGATATTGGTCGATGTCACAAAACTGATGAAGCAAAGCAATGTGTTATGGTTTATTGTACATAAAATGTGAAATTATATGCAACAATTATGGCTTATAACATAAACATGTTTCCACTTACAGATAGTAAGACAACTTCTGAGGTTGCCACAACTGTACCTATCAAAATCAAACAAAAGATTATGAAATGATTAAAAAAAGACATGCACAGTTAATGCATCTAATTTCAAATAACATTATAGTACATACATTCGTGGTCCTCTTCCTCTTCATTCTCATCCAGGCATGCAGGGCCAGAACCGGAACCTAAGGGATAAAATCAATTTAGTCTCACATGGTGAGGTAAGGTTCAAAGGCCAAAGTATTAAGCCTCCACAAAAAGCACATGGTAGAAGTATTTAGTGAAATACTCAATCCATGTACAGGAAACTAGCAATTGATTTAAAAATGACAGTACAAACCCGATACCAAGACATCCCAAACACATTTATGTCAACTTGTCATGACCAAGACAACTTCTGGTAAATTCACTTTGATTAATGTCAGGTTGTCATAATGAAGACAACCCAAACAGTGTCATCTTGTCATGACAATATGAATGAATGACACTGAAGTCAGAAACATTTATGACAGAGCCTGCAACAACAGCGGCGCTCAGGGAGCAGTGAGGGGTTAGGTGCCTTGCTCAAAGGCACTTCAGCCATGCCTACTGGTCGGGGTTCGAACCGGCAACCCTCCGATTACAAGTCCGAAGCACTAACAAGTAGGCCACGGCTGCCCACCACTGATGTAGTGTGTAATGACTGATTAATAGTGTTTTCATTTTGACTGCTTTATATGATCTGAAGACATTGTTTGGTTTTGAGCACAGGTAAACTGATTTTAGGCAATTGTCTAGTTCTGCAAGAAGTGTCAGAGGGTTTGTGAATGTAGTTTGAGAATGGGGGTTTGTGTTTACAGTTTCAAGAAAGGGTGGAAGGTTTCAAAACATGTGGTTTAGCAATTGTGAAAATTTTTTACGACATTTTACCCATGGCTTCAATGTTTTGAACCAGACTTTACTGAATTGACAAATAACAACATGACATTCTTAGGGCCTGCTTAATGCCTCCATTTTTTTACTTTAAAAAAGATACAACTTATTATTATGCAATGTCTGTTCAATTACCTATAGGTCCAGATGCAGAGAGTGGCACAGCTGGAACAGGTGCTGGGGCAGGTGCCTGTACAGCTAAAAGAAAATTGTATATTTGAAACTGAAATCTGAAACTCAGTGCTAAAATGTACTACTTACTACAATCTGAATGAAAGACTTAAACATATGGCCTTAAACATATGTTTAAGGCTTTCATGCAGTAGTAATGAAAGTAGATCAAAGTAGATGAAATCAATAACAATTGATATGACATTAATTATATTGGGCCTACCGTGTGAGCTCCCAGCAGACATGGATGGAATCCATGGTTTCTGATTAAAAACAACAGTTTAACATAAGGATAAACTGTCTAAGGACTTAACAAAACATATTATTAAAACAAGCAAGTCAGTTTAGAATTGAAAATACGTACAAGTCGACTTTTCCTTAATTTTTTTTAATTTTGGAATCCGACTGATATCGATGGCTAAATCTTCTGGTCCAATCACACTTTGACTGATGCAACGTTTTTCTGCACAAAAACAGTATGAAATTAAACAATTAAACACACATCAATATAAAGAACACCAACAAAATAAAGCAAAATATTCCTCAAGTGTTTGCAGATCGCAACTAATTTTCATATTATATCAACCTGACTACACATTCTTGCATTATGACATCTAACTTCTTAGTAGGCCTACAGATATGCCTGCCAAAATACTTAAAGCGTTTTTCAGGTTTATTTAATTTACTTAAGTGACTGACTGCTATTTATACCACTTTTGTTTGTGTGTGACTTAAATGTGCCATTAGGCTACTTGTTTCACAAAGTAAGCTACCTCCTGCACTTCCATTCAATAGCCTATTTATTGTTAATGAAATGGTGACAAATTATTATAATTTTCCATTCTATTTTACAGTCAGTGAAATTAATTTCCCATTTGAGAACAAGTTGTATAGCCTACTTAAGGCTTTTATTATTTATTTGAAAACGATTTCAGTCTCTATGATGGTTTCAGTAGTTTGTTTTCAGACAGGCTCATTATTAATGAGCATTGCTATTAGAAATAACATGTTATTTCTTAATTAAATTCCTTCCAAAATCTACTGTACACCCTTTCCATACAATGCTACGCGAACACCCATAGATGGCGAAAGAGTACATTAACGTAGGTATCACAGTGGCACAAAAACAATAGAAGAAATGTCTTGTCACACAAGCTATGACATTATTGAACACAAATTACATGGGTAATGCCGTGCAAGCGATAACAACGAAGAAAAACAAGTAGAAACCCTCGTGCATTTGAGATGACAAGTGTAAACAAACTGCTATAATAGTTGTGTGTTACGTTTGACAACAGTTAGCGGTAAAAATTGACGGACGCAAAACGAATGCCCCAACTTACCCGCCATGATCTTTGAATAAAGGCCGTATCCGGGTATGTAACCAATCAGAATCGAGTAGCGTTTTAACCAATCATGTACATTTGGGGTTCAATCCCGTAGTCTCGGACTGCTTCATGCCTCTTTTTATTATATTATATTTGTTTCAAGTTTTTATTATATTATATTTGTTTTATTTCTTTGATCATGTCTATGTGTTAATAAAAATTGATGTTGTGTGAAACTTACATTGACTTTTTTGTCCTTTATTACTGTAAATGTTCTGGTGCCTTTGTTTACACTGTCTGATGTCACCCAGGGTGCCTGGCAGAGAGAAAAAGACTTTGTGTGTGTTACAGAGAAGGTTGAAGGACATGGGCGTGTCTAGGAGGAGGTGGGGGAGGCCCAAGAAATGATCTGCGACTGCAAAAATGCAAAATGCACACCCATTTATCTCTGTTGAATTGCTCACGAAGTTCTAATTCCAGGTAAAAAGGTAGTATACTTTAGTGTGTTAGAATATGATTTAAGTACATGAAGTATAAAGCAAGTATGCTTACACCTTTTGTACTTTATGTAAAGTATGTTTAATGTGTACTTTTAGAAAGTATACTTCAAAGTAGATGTTATTAAGTTCAACTTCAGTGTACTAAAATTAAATATACTTATTGTGCAATATTCAAAGTGTTTTTGTAATGTACTTTTTAAAAGTGTACTTTGTTGTTAGTGTATTTTAAATGGTAAAGAAGTTTATTTAGTTTAAGTGTATTAAATTGCTAATACTTAGAGTTGTAATATAGTCTACTTATGGAAAGTATATTTTTTTGGTAGGCCTAATACATTGTTTGCATAGTTTCATAGTCATCTCACCTTTAATAAAATACTGTGTGTAGCTTTTAGGCCTGATATGTCAGCCGCATGGATGGCAATGTGCAATAACCTAGCCTAGACACACTGATCTATCAGTTTTGGTCATCAAATAATATTTTTTCTTTTGTTGATTTTGTGTCTTAGCAAGGTAGTAGCCTATACATTTGTGATGTAGTAGAGGTTGTGAGAGGATGAATGTGGCATTTTGTTAAATTTATAGGCAACACAGTTAAATGTAGGCAGTCCAGTTGACCAATAACATGGTTGTTTGAATTTGAAATGGAGTGGGCGGATCTGTGCAGCTTTTGAGCAAAACGTGGTGTGAGCAAACATTAACGTTATTTTATACAGTCTATGCTTGTAACTTTATTTGCAAGACAGATGGACTGTAGAGACCAGAAAATGCATACGTTTACGGTCCGTATAAGGTTACAGGTTTGTCCAAATTAAAGATACCATAAATTCTAGTCATGCCAGAGACGTTGGTCCTACAGAGCCAGAAGGACTCGTCATATGAGATAACAAGGGCTGAAGCCAGTTGGATCTAAAGTGCCAAGTTATTCGTTATCAGGTGAGTCCCAAAGCATATTGTTAAATGATTCTGATGTAGCTTACTCTTTATGACCTTCGGTAGTCTTTGGAAAAGTTAAATTGATGACTTAGGCTATAGGTATACTTTTTGAAAGTGTACTAAGTACCGTTTGTACTTTTTTCGTCAAATCCAAGTGTAATTAAGTGTATTGAACTATGTATTAAGTTCAACTTAATACCAACTTGACTATACTTTGAGTGTAATTAGTGTACTAAAATGGAACAACTTTTTTCAAACTTTAAGTGTTCTTAAGTACATTATACAAAAAGAGATTTTATGAGCATTCGAAACACAGTCGCAGTACAATTTTGTAACATCCCAAGTGTATTGGAAATGTACTTAAAAGGCATTACAGTATAACTAATAATAGTGTAGTAGTGTATTTTGAATACACTCTTATCCTCCTCATTTCTATTCATTTGGCATGCTTCTGTAATATTTTAAATTAACTTCAAATGTACTTCCTGACTACAATAAGTGCCTTGAAAGTTTGCAGTTATGTTAATAAAAGTATAGTCTTAAGATACTTTAAGCATTATAAAGCAATATTAAAATTGTACTATTAGTACTCTCCTACCTATTCTGTTACATTTTTCTGAAAGTTATGGATCTCTTGAGCATATCTTTTCAAGTTGGATGTGGTAACGCGATAAAACATGCATTTGGGCATATTATATTATTTCACATGCATAGATTTTTCGAAAGTGGCTGTTTTGGAGCTGGTCAGATTCCTCCTCGCCGCAGCATTTTCTTCCATGCTTGGGGAGCAGTTTCCTCTGAGTGCGACGCCAAGAGAGAGATTTGTAGCGCACACATTTAATATCTATGTGTGTGAAATAATATATAATATAATACACCAATGCATGTTTCATCGGCGCAAGTGCTTTTGCCACTATTGTGTCAGCGATACTCTACAGCCTCATTGGTAGACCATCAATTCAAAATGCAGATTTCATGAAAAACAAAAGTTGTTTACCTTCCTAGGTGAGAGAATTTGCCCTCTAAGCTTGAAATTGTTTACTGGAGACCCAGCCTACAAGCCAACAACTTAACAGTCTAACATGGCTAAATTTGTAATGCATGATCATTTATTGCTTATTTGTTTGCAAAGTCTTCTGGCCCAGAAAGAAAACCATGGTGGTTACGGATCATGGCTGAGGAGGAAAGGTACAGCTGGTAGAGTTGTGCAGTGAGTGAACTTCCCTCCCAACACTGAGATGTGGTGGCAAAGGCTGTGGTAGCTAGCTTCCTTACTAGCACACCATCTTCCAGTCCAAGATGCATAAAGTTTTCGGTGGCAACCTGGGGGCTGGACTGCAGTCAAATGTATTGACCTTGGTATTAGAGAATTTGTCTCTGTTGTATGTGAACAGAAAGAAGATGGACAACATTTTACAAGATAAACAATATTTTACACAGAAATCCATTGGCAATGATGAGATTAATACAGATTATCTGTACCTATTTGCCATTTACTTTTTATGGGTCAAATTGGTATTGACACCATCTGTTTGCCATCCTGGTATGGGTAGACCTGGCCAGGTAGTCTTTCCTTAAAGCGTTGTGCATTTTGGCACCGATATGAGTGCAACCACCCTGTTTTCTGCATTTGATTACCTTAGATTCCTTTGTTTCCAATACAACCGTATTATCGTTTTCGGGTCAAATGGCATTTTAAATGGGAGTCGTAGGGGCACTAGCCTATTATTTTGATGCATGAATCAAAATCGTCATGTATCAAAATAGTTCTGCCCCTACGACTCCCATTCAAAATGACATTTGACCCAGAAACGACAATACAGTCAAGCTTAATGGTGGCGCTTCTGACTTAATTATGCTTTCAAACGAAAGTTTGACTCAGGTACATTCACAAAAAGACCTAGGTTGCATTTTGGCTTGAGTTATGCTTTAAGAGTAATGGGACAAGGTCCTGGATGAAGAATATTTACCTTTACTGCTGATTATTTGAGCGTTCAGACATCTCGGTTTCAAAACTGTCCAGGAACACCTGTAAAAACATAGTTAGGCTACAGATTAAAACTAGGTAAATTACAAACACTACCATGAAATTAACTTGAATGCTCTGTCAAACACAAATAATTAAAAAAATGTAAAATCTGATAAACCAAGGCATAATATCAATCATGTAGCCTAAGCTTCATGGCACTAACTTCCCAGCAAACATTATAACCTTTAGGAGCGTTCCCTAAAGGTTCTTTAAAAGTTCAAAATATTTACCTTTAGGGAACGTTCCTAAAAAGGTAAATATTTTGAACCTAAAATTCTTTAAAGGTTCAATATATTTACCTTTAGGGAACGTTTAGGAACGTTCCCTAAAAAGGTTCCTAAAAGGTAAAATAATTTGAACCTTTAAATAACTTTTCTTTAGGAAACGTTCCCCTAAAGGTTCCCTAAAGGTAAATATTTTGAACTTTTAAAGAACCTTTAGGGGAGCGTTCAAAAAAGGTTCCTAAAAAGGTTCTTTTTTTTACCTTCAGCTAACCTTCTATGAGCGTTCCCTAAAGGTTCTCTTTGAGGATGCATAGGTAAATATGGGAAATATGGGTGGATGCATAGGTAAATATGGGAGGATGCATAGGTAAATATGGGCGCCACACAGGAAATTAAAAGTGGTAAATGAGTCATAATGATTGCACCATAACAGCCCTCTTATAATTTATTTAATCAAACATTACTAACAATCTTGCAATGTTTTTCTTTGTTTAAGATGGAAGAGGAAAGAGGAAAGGAAACACAATGTAAAATAAAATCTGTTTTATGGATCACATGTCATGTCATTTACTTGATATAGTGGATAAGGTGTATGATAATTAGTACAAATTCCAGTGATATCTGTGTACAAATTCAAGTAATGTCTGTGTTCTACTAATAGTAGTGGCCTAGTGCTATATATGTATATCTATAGAGCAATAACTGCAGATCAGTTTACAGATAGGGTGGACAGGGTGGTAAGGTGGATGAAATTAGCTTGATGCTCTGTCAAACACAAAATAATTTAAAAAAAAATGTAAAATCTATCTCATAAAACCAAGGCATAATATCAATCATGTAGCCTAAGCTTCATGGCACTAACTTCCCAGCAAACACATAACCTTTAGGGAACGTTCCCTAAAGGTTCTTTAAAAGTTCAAAATATTTACCTTTAGGGAACGTTCCCTAAAGGTAAATATTTTGAACCAAAGTTCTTTAAAGGTTCAAATATATTTACCTTTAGGGAGCGTTTAGGGAACGTTCCCTAAAGGTTCCCTAAAGGTAAAAAAATTGAACTTTTAAATAACCACAAGGGAAGATTCAAAGGTTCCCTAAAGGTAAATATTTTGAACTTTTAAAGAACCTTTAGGGAGCGTTCCTAAAATTCCCTAAAGGTTCTTTTTTTACCTTCAGCTAACCTTCTATGAACGTTCCCTAAAGGTTCTCTTTGAGGATGCATAGGTAAATATGGGATGTCTTAATTATAAGACTCTGAATAAGCAAAATCGATTGTGTGGAGGGAAGAGAGAAAAGCTGTTAGGTGTAATACAGACTAGCTGATGATGTCTGCTTTTCTGTGTGCTTCTAGTGAGCTTGTTGCTCTGAGTGTGTCTGCCCCGGATGGATAAAATGCAGAGAACAATTTTCTAGTAGGAATCTCCTACAGTCTAACTTTAACTTAACAACCATGTTGGTCCAGTTTAGATGGCAGTCCCTAGACCAACACATACCAACACCCTGTTAATCCAGTTTAGATGGCAGTCAATACAAACGCGTGCTAACATTTCAACAACCGATAACATTCTACAATGAAAACAAGCCGTTAGGCGAATGCTCCCTTCAGTGGGCAACAATGACCTCTGGTCAACTTTTAGTTTCAAGGGAAGGCTGGGCAAGCGCCCTTTCAGTAAGCTACAGCTTTGCGAAGCAATGATTGGTAAGCTGTTGCTTATTGCAATAAATACTTTATTTACTTATTACAAGTAAAGTTGGGTATTGTTTGGGTTCGGGTGTCACACCATATATGCGATGGTGTTAAAACATGGATCTGTTTGACAACTCTAAATCTTTACTATGTGTTTTAGGAGCATGCCAGAAATTATTTAAAATAAAAGCCCGGACCAGGCAGAAGATGCCATTGGCCAAGCAGCTTAAGTTGAAAGCCACACAGGAAATTAAAGTGGTAAATGAGTCATAATGATTGCACCATAACAGCCCTCTTATAATTTATTTAATCAAACATTACTAACAATCTTGCAATGTTTTTCTTTGTTTAAGATGGAAGAGGAAAGAGGAAAGGAAACACAATGTAAAATAAAATCTGTTTTATGGATCACATGTCATGTCATTTACTTGATATAGTGGATAAGGTGTATGATAATTAGTACAAATTCCAGTGATATCTGTGTACAAATTCAAGTAATGTCTGTGTTCTACTAATAGTAGTGGCCTAGTGCTATATATGTATATCTATAGAGCAATAACTGCAGATCAGTGGTACAGATAGGTGGACAGGTGGTAAGGTGGATGAAATTAACTTGAATGCTCTGTCAAACACAAATAATTAAAAAAAATGTAAATCTATCGCATAAACCAAGGCATAATATCAATCATGTAGCCTAAGCTTCATGGCACTAACTTCCCAGCAAACACATAACCTTTAGGGAACGTTCCCTAAAGGTTCTTTAAAAGTTCAAAATATTTACCTTTAGGGAACGTTCCCTAAAGGTAAATATTTTGAACCTAAAGGTTCTTTAAAGGTTCAATATATTTACCTTTAGGGAACGTTTAGGGAACGTTCCCTAAAGGTTCCCTAAAGGTAAATAATTTGAACCTTTAAAGAACCTTTAGGGAACGTTCCCTAAAGGTTCCCTAAAGGTAAATATTTTTAACTTTTAAAGAACCTTTAGGGAACGTTCCCTAAAGGTTCCCTAAAGGTTCTTTTTTTTTTACCTTCAGCTAACCTTCTATGAACGTTCCCTAAAGGTTCTCTTTGAGGATGCATAGGTAAATATGGGATGTCTTAATTATAAGACTCTGAATAAGCAAAATCGATTGTGTGGAGGGAAGAGAAAAGCTGTTCGTGTAATACAGACTAGCTGATGATGTCTGCTTTTCTGTGTGCTTCTAGTGAGCTTGTTGCTCTGAGTGTGTCTGCCCCCGGATGGATAAAATGCAGAGAACAATTTTCTAGTAGGAATCTCCTACAGTCTAACTTAACTTAACAACCATGTTGGTCCAGTTTAGATGGCAGTCCTAGACCAACACATACCAACACCCCTGTTAATCCAGTTTAGATGGCAGTCCAATACAAACGCATGCTAACATTCAACAACACGATAACATTCTACAATGAAAACAAGCCGTTAGGCGAATGCTCCGCCGAGTGGGCAACAATGACCTCTGGTCAACTTTTAGTTTCAAGGGAAGGCTGGGCAAGCGCCCTTTCAGTAAGCTACAGCTTTGCGAAGCAATGATTGGTAAGCTGTTGCTTATTGCAATAAATACTTTATTTACTTATTACAAGTAAAGTTGGGTATTGTTTGGGTTTTCGGTGTCACACCATATGTACGATGGTGTTAAAACATGGATCTGTTTGACAACTCTAAATCTTTACTATGTGTTTTAGGAGCATGCCAGAAATTATTTAAAATAAAGGCGGACCAGGCAGAAGATGCCATTGGCCAGGCGCTTAAGTTGGCGCCACACAGGAAATTAAAGTGGTAAATGAGTCATAATGATTGCACCATAACAGCCCTCTTATAATTTATTTAATCAAACATTACTAACAATCTTGCAATGTTTTTCTTTGTTTAAGATGGAAGAGGAAAGAGGAAAGGAAACACAATGTAAAATAAAATCTGTTTTATGGATCACGTCATGTCATTTACTTGATATAGTGGATAAGGTGTATGATAATTAGTACAAATTCCAGTGATATCTGTGTACAAATTCAAGTAATGTCTGTGTTCTACTAATAGTAGTGGCCTAGTGCTATATATGTATATCTATAGAGCAATAACTGCAGATCAGTGGTACAGATAGGTGGACAGGTGGTAAGGTGGATTGGAGAAAACAACTCTGCAAAGATGAATGAAGCTCCAGGGAAATGCTGATAAGTATTGACAACTCATGATGGGTCAAATTAATTGAGAACGTACTTATGAATATCTGGCATTTCCTGTGTGGAAAATTAAAACTATAATTTCTTTGTTTCAGTGTTCAAGACCTTTACATGGATCCCTGCGATGTGCACTTTCAACCTCTAATGTAAGTTGTGTACGCCATAGACATAATATACATAGACGCCGCATTGGCTGCTGAAAACAAGAAATGCGGCCGCCATTTTGGACCGGTCATACTCCTCGTTGCGTTGCAGCAGAAGACACAAGATGACAGCACTGTGCAGCATGTTCCTTCTCAAATCGGCGGACCATACTCGGGGGATTTACTTTTCACAAGTAAGATTTAACATAGGCTAACAGTACTATTGGTTATATTTTGTGAATAGAATATTACCAGAGAGCTGAGAAGGAGCAATCTTTGATATTACTGTATGAAAATCGTAGCCATCTAGCTAGGCTATGTTTACTTTCGGTGTTCACCGGCTATGAACTGAGACTTGATAAGTCATATTCCATAACACTGACTTAGATTACAACTGACACAAGAAGGCTATTGTAGAAATAAATCATACTAGATTTGGCGGCGATTTTACACAAGTGGCACAGACTAGCCTATTGGGCAATCGCTAGCTGCTACTTGTAGCCTAAGTGTGTTGGTGGTAGCCTCACTATTTCCTGAATAAAGTAACTTTTCAATAGCTCAACTTCTTTATTTATCAAGTAGCTTAGCCAGACAAGCTACACTTTTCTTTGTCATGTGAAATTAGCACAATTTAAAGTAGCTTCCTATGTAGTGAACTAGCCTACTGCTGTGTTTGTGTTAGGCTACTAATACATTTGACTGGGTGGTAGTTTTGTGTAGTGTTTTATTCATGGCAGAGTAACTGATAGTTTAGCTCACTAAAATTTCTCGGAAGTAGCTTGCCCAACACTGTATTATTCACATGTCATTTACCCTAACAAGAATAAGATGCCTCTCAAATTCCTTTTCATTCATTTATTTATTATTTTGTATCTCTCCAGAACAACTGCCTTGTTCAGGAAGACTGTGAATGAACTGAACGGTCTCCTCACACCCCTGGAACTGAGGAAGGTGCAGCTCTTCATTGCAGTACTGCAGGGTATCTGCTACACTGTGACTGAATGTTTGATTTATGAGCTCCACCTTCATCACCTGCATTCGCCACTCTGTGTCCCATTTTCCCATCGTCTGGTTGACTCAGTCCTCTTTTATGGAGTTTACCCAGTTTACTATGCCATCTTATTTGCCCACCTGCTGTCTGAAGCACTTTTGTTCTCAGCCAAAGTGTACCCAAGCAATTTTAGCAAGGTGGGAACATACAAAATGACATGCACCAGTTGTCGAAATCATAGAACCAACTGCATGACGGTAACTCTGTCTCACTGAGCCTGTGAAGACACTCCCTGATTCTTTACTGATTGCAATGAACGGGTTGATCTTAGCAGTTTCTAAAATGTTTCTTAATTCTTCTTGATTCCTTTTTATTTAATCTCTTCATTGGGGCTGGAACCTTTCTGTGAACTGTAAATAACAGATGCTGTTGATGAACCCATTGACACTGTACAAGTGACAAGTCACCTTTTTGTCTTGAATTGATGAACTGTTACACTTACTATGCCAAACCAATGTCTGTTTTTTAAGGATCAGAAACAAACCTACAAACTTGCACTTTACAATATTTATGGAACTTGTCTAACAAATGCTGTTGATATTGAACCCAGTTACTCCATTTCCTTTATGCCACACCAATGTCTGTTCATCACTTTATTTTTGATGGCACTGAACTGAAAATGTTAATGGATTTTTTTTCTGTAAATTTAACTCATTAAAACTTGTATCAAACCAGTTTTTGTCTATGCTGTCAAACGTGGATTAGTTATGTTCCCAGTTTTTATATTGGATGTCATCACTTTATAATATATCATATATATCAGAATATTCTATTACTGTTAAGCCCACTATGAATATTAAAATACACACAACCATGTTTCCTGTATCATACAGCTTTTTCTCCTGGGAGGTTTACAACTTATTCTGAGTCAATTTACCCAAGTTTGTCACTAAACCACATAGGCCTACTTGGAATACCCCTCAGATGTCTGAATGGCACTGATCTCACTTAAATGTTTATGGAACCTTTCTGTGGACTGTGAATAATGCTGTTGATGGAACTTTTCTGTCAACTGTGAACTATATTTAACTCATTAAACTTGTATCAAACTAGTTTTGTCTATGCTGTCAAACATGGATTATGTTCCCAGTTTTGATATCGGACATCAGGTCACTTTATATCATATATCAGAATATTCTATTACTGTTAAACCCACTATGAATATTAAAATACGTTAAATCATGTGTCCTGTATCATAGCTACATGTATGACCTTTGCAGCAAAAAAAACCGCGTGATAATCTGTTCGGTATTCAGTGAGATATGATTAATTAAGTGCGCTGACAGCTCATCTCACCGGCCAAACAGATTACACTGAGTGGAGTGGATGACCGGTCCAAGACGGCGGCTCCAAATCTCGTCAGCGCTAGTAAGGAGTAGCGGTCGATGCGGCGTCTATGTATATTATGTCTATGGTGTACGCACTATTACTGCTTTTAAACAAATCTTGCAAAGGAAAATGAATCAATATCACTCTATAAAAATGGTGTCCTTTTATCCAAATACAAAAACGTGTCTTTTCAGTGTGCACTTGTGATTCAATACTCACATTTGATTTTCGTTGTCCTCCCAAGGATGCTATTGGAAAGGACATGAAAATTAGCACTTTGGTCAGCTGTCACCCATGGCCCATGTCTAATCCCACTTGTGACCACACAACAGAGGCCTGCTTTGGTAAAGAAAACGGTACGACTATGTCTTGAGCATTATGCATTTACTAGCCATAGCATGTAGTCAGTTTCAGATCATACGGTACGTTTCAGATCATGCAGGTTTTACAGGCTCAAAATATAATATGGGCTATTGCCATTCGCTGTTAAATTACATTTTCTGAAAATGTTAGTTATACTACCTGGGTTAGTTATACTACCTGTGTCTATGCATATCACGAATTGTTTGACAACTGGCTTTTTTGTGTCTTTCAGACCAACACATGGAGTGGAGGCCAGACGTGTCACTGGATTCTAGAGACCATATCAGCTCAGGTACTGCTACTGCACACGTAACGTTACATTGTAAACATTGAATCAAATACTAGGCCAAAACCATGCCTTGGAAAATGCACTATGTTTCACACACACATGGTTAAAACAACATGCCTGCATAACGATGTAGCCTTTTGGTGTGGGACATGTTTTCAAAAGCATTGGACAATTAACATACCTGCAAATCTCTCGTCCAGTAGTCCAGTGTGCTTTTTGATCCAAGGAAAACAGGTAACCCAAAGATGTGCATTTGAAAAAAACACGTAGATTTAGTGTCTTCTCTCGTTCGCAGGAGCTGCATTGAAAGACCCACCATCCAAAGGCAGAAGAAGGACTCCCGGATTCTCTCGGATTTAAACCAAGTGTCGCCTGAATAAATTGTGCGTCATTCTCGTCTGCAATTCCCCAGCGAATACTTAATAAAACATTTCATGTTTTACATGCTGTCTGCTCATTGACCATTATAAATCTAGTGTTGTGAACATAGCCTGTCTTATAAGGTGGCAAGAATAAGTCGCCAATATTACATCTGGAAGTTAAGTATTATTATTATTATTATTATTATCATCGCCTATTATTATTATTATTATTATTACTACTACTAGTAGTAGTAGCCTAGTAGTGCCCAATATTTGGTTCGCTAAAGGTTCCGGGAAGGTTCGCTGAAGGAACTGCAAACCTGACGGTTCGCTGAACTTTTAGGGAAGGTTCGGCGAACGTTCAGAAAACTTTCCTGCGCTACCGTGAGCGAACCTTCGGAGAGAACGTTCCGCGAACCTTCAGCGAACCTTCCCGGAATCTTTAGCGAACCAAAAATTGTTATGTGGGTTAGTAGAACACCAGGTTTAAATCCCCCTCTAATATCAATTGTGGAAAAAAACGTTCTACTTCATAAAATGCATGTAATTTGTCCTGTAGACTCATTTTAAAAGATGTCTCCACGATTAAAGAAAAAAACAGCTACAATGTCATTAGCATGCCTAATGAATGTGAAGTGTGACTAGCCTAGCACCATCCTCCTTTCTGTGAGTTAACTTAGCCTACAGTACACTATCATATTAAAGAACATTGGTGAACTTTAGGCAAACGTTGCTTAATAAAGAACACACTTTCTTCCATCATAGTTTGTCTAATGTTAGTGCTAGCCAACGCTTGTCAATAATCCCACAAGTTCTCCAAAGACTACCGAAGGTCATAAAGAATAAGCTACATCAGAATCATTTAACAATATGCTTTGGGACTCATCTGATAACGAATAACTTGGCACTTTAGATCCAACTGGCTTCAGCCCTTGCTATCTCATATGACGAGTCCTTCTGGCTCTGTAGGACCAACGTCTCTGGCATGACTAGAATTTATGGTATCTTTAATTTGGACAAACCTGTAACCTTATACGGACCAGAACGTATGCATTTTTCTGGTCTCTACAGTCCATCTGTCTTGCAAATAAAGTTACAAGCATAGACTGTATAAAATAACGTTAATGTTTGCTCACACCACGTTTTGCTCGAAAGCTGCACAGATCCGCCCACTCCATTTCAAATTCAAACAACCATGTTATTGGTCAACTGGACTGCCTACATTTAACTGTGTTGCCTATAAATTTAACAAAATGCCACATTCATCCTCTCACAACCTCTACTACATCACAAACGTATAGGCTACTACCTTGCTAAGACACAAAATCAACAAAAAAAAAAAATATTATTTGATGACAAAACTGATAGATCAGTGTGTCTAGGCTAGGTTATTGCACATTGCCATCCATGCGACTGACATATCAGGCCTAAAAAGCTACACACACATTAGTATTTTATTAAAGGTGAGATGACTATGAAACTATGCAAAACAATGTATTAGGGCCTACCAAAAAATATACTTTCCATAAGTAGACTATATTACAACTCTAAGTATTAGCAATTTAATACACTTAAACTAAATAAACTTCTTTTACCATTTGAAATACACTAACAACAAAGTACACTTTTAAAAGTACATTACAAAACACTTTGAATATTGCACAATAAGTATATTTAATTTTAGTACACTGAAGTTGAACTTAATGCTATGACTATGAAACTATACAAACAATGTATTAGGCCTACCAAAAAATATACTTTCCATAAGTAGACTATATTACAACTCTAAGTATTAGCAATTTAATACACTTAAACTAAATTAACTTCTTTACCATTTAAAATAGACTAACAACAAAGTACACTTTTAAAAAGTACATTACAAAAACACTTTGAATATTGCACAATAAGTATATTTAATTTTAGTACACTGAAGTTGAACTTAATGCTATGACTATGAAACTATACAAACAATGTATTAGGCCTACCAAAAAATATACTTTCCATAAGTAGACTATATTACAACTCTAAGTATTAGCAATTTAATACACTTAAACTAAATTAACTTCTTTACCATTTAAAATAGACTAACAACAAAGTACACTTTAAAAAAAGTACATTACAAAAAACACTTTGAATATTGCACAATAAGTATATTTAATTTTAGTACACTGAAGTTGAACTTAATAACATCTACTTTGAAGTATACTTTCTAAAAGTACACATTAAACATACTTTACATAAAGTACACAAAGTGTAAGCATACTTGCTTTATACTTCATGTACTTTAATCATATTTCTAACACACTAAAGTATACTACTTTTTTACCTGGGAAAGCAATTGTGACAAACTAAATTGTAAAACACTCCACATACACATTCATACAAACCATTATGAATGATATGTATGATACAGCTGCGCTTGAATTGCTGTATCTCACCGCTATGAATTAGCCATTCTAAAATCTGAAAAAAGTGTAACTGTAATAATGAGCTCTTATCTTACTTTATTTGTTGACTTGATTATTTTCCTTATTCCATTTATTCATACTATATATTAAGCTTCTGCTGTAGTTTGTAATTTGCAATTAGGCATGTAGTTTTAAGTAACTCATTTAGTCATGTAGTTTTAAGGAGTTAACTAAATTACATAAAGCTCTACCAGGTAATACAGGTTCGTGACCACAAAGCAAACCAGAGGCGTGAGTCCAATAATCTTTTTTAGCCAAGAATTGATATACAGTAACCAGTATGCACACAACCCCCCAAAAAGGTCAATCAAAAACCACAGCAAATCACAAGCCAGGCATATATGGGCAAGTACACATAATAAAGACAATAAATAACATTAATTTCCTGCACACAGTGACCTTTTGGCTACACACCACGACGTATGGCTCGAGAGGCCCACTAAGCAAAATAGAGGCGCCAGGAGCAGGGCTGGAGCTTACCATGGGAGATAGGCTATCAGAGGAGAGAGAGCCCAGAAAATCCACACCACACGTGAATACTTCAACAAGTCAATCGAAAAGACAAACACCCAGTGTACTACAGCAGGAAGAGTGAAGGGACTCCACCAGCTTGGGACCTGCCACCACTTTGGCTCACAGCCCCTGTCCAGTGAGAGAGAGAGAAAGAAAGAAAGGGGATTAATCAATAGTCCATAATGTGTGGCTTACAGCAGTGGTTTTCAAAGTGGGGGCCGGGGCCCCCTGGGGGGCCGCGAGGGGGTGCCAGGGGGGCCTCAGCAATTTGTAAGGAAAAAAAAAAGCAACAAATAAATACATTTGAAACATTTAAAATATACCTATTACTATGAGGGTTGTTATACAATGCCATTATAATAATGTGTTGTATATCTGAACATTATATTTTCCATGATAATGACTGGGAATAATAGTAGCGTGATAGCTCTCATATAGCAGAAAACCCCAAATGCTATTTTTACACACTGTTGTGTGCTCCATCACGAAGTGCTTGTATCTTAAATTAGGATTAAGGAGAGTGGATTAGGATTATCTTAATGTATTTTTACATTTGCCGTAGTATTGTCGATGGGTTAAATAACACATCAAGGGGGTCCTTGGCCAGAACCTAGTGGTATTTGGGAACCCCTGGCTTACAGTACAGATACACTAGTGCTAGTTCTTCCTCATCAAAAAAGGATTTATCTTCAGGTGACTGACAATATCTTCCCTTCCACCTGCTGAAGGAGCGATATACAGGGCTAGGTGGGCATCCCGGGTCACTGGGAAGAGAAGTTGATTAGCATGCACACATGCAAACACGCACACACACCCACACACCAGCACAGACAAGCACATCCAACACGGGATGTAGTGGTAAAATAAGAGGTGGGTAAACTATGAATTCTGTGATCTCAGTGAGATGGACTGCGCCATGCAGTATCGGATTTTTTTAAAAGGCATTCAGAACATGTTTATATATAACAATACCAGTGGTATTAAATTGTTCCCAGAGTGTTGATGAGTGTACATATTGTCAATGTGGATAATACAGTGGGATTTTAGAATGTTAAAAGTTGCAATTGGTGAATAAACTCTATTTCTGAAATTTCAGAGGTGGATAAACTGAGTTTACTTGTGTACTCCTCAGGAGTTAAATTAACATAAATGAAAGAAACAAACACTGTAGACAAAGCAGCAGACTCATAGGTCATGGAAACAGGCCCGAGGCCAGCACGAACACCACCAATGCTTCTGCATCTCAAGTGTAAGTTCTTGAGGTAGGAGCATTAAGAACCCAGTGAAAATATACAACGGAAACATGAAATAAACAGTTTATTTGTTATTTGTTGATGTCTGAGCTTGGTTGAGGCCTGAGTCCTCATTGTTGCAACTGTCAAAGAAAACATCAGAAAAAATTCTGTAGATGTAGTAAAAGCTAAGGTCACCATATTGCTTGTTCTAAAAATAGACACGATAGGCCTACAAACATTCAGTGTATGGCTGCTGATGGTTCCGTCTCCCACTACAGGTGGCGAGATGAAGCCTATGCGGCCACCACTGCTCATGTGGTCAAAAATCTCCAGGCACACTCAAGTGTGAGAAAACACTGCAGGTTTATTCACAATACTGGCAGCAAATCACTGGCAACAGCACGTTCCGGCAACACTACTCAAAATTCTGTAGGGCCAGGCCCCATCTTATACACGTTAGTCACATCGTGGTAATACAAATCACATGAGTACAATGGTCTTTGCCAAAACTCCTCCGAAGTAAGTAAGATAATTGGTCAATAAAATACATATACATCCTTCAACATTTTCTCGCCATAGTCCATTTCCTGTCAGGATATTCCTAATATTACTACCTCAGAATACCCTTAACTCGTGAAAAAAGGGGTTGCATGACCTTTATTAGAAAGTTGTGACACGGAGGGAGCAAATGACAGACAAAGCAAAATTGATGCATCGAATGTATAGAAAAGCATACACATAATATATGAAAATGTATTATTAATCACCTCTATGTAGTAAGATTTGTTAGTAATCCAAAATTTCTACTACACTCACTACTGATGACAGAGGGGATCAGGATAGCCAATCTGGCAAAGGAAGAGTTAAAATCATCACGCGGAGGTAGCCTACCTGAGCCAATAAGGTTCTCACACCCGAATCCGTATGCTATCTTTCAAAACGACTCCACACCAGGTTACAGCACAACGGGGCTGCTAACAAACAAACAAACGAACAGTCACATCTCAGCGCCAGACAGGCAGACCATGTGAGCGATCAAACAATTGCTTACCTGCTGGCAGTAATGGTTCACCTACGCAACCAGGGGAGCAGCTTCCTTAAATAGCATAGGGCCTATAATTACCCACCTGTCAATCCAGGGGATAATTCTGGGAAATCACCACCAGAGGAAGGTGTATCCTGCTAAAGAACGCATGACAATGGGAAATTCAACCAAGCAGGGTTATAAGGAAATATTTTCTGCTGTTTAGATTTTTCAGTGAAACTCAAGATTTTGAAGACATGTGAACAAACGAGCACACACACACATAGACTCAACATTTACTCACACACACACGCACGCACAAACACACACACACACACACACACACACACACACACACACACACTAAGAAGCTACTGTACATGGCCATGATGCAGGAACTATTCATAGGAAAGGTGCTTTCCCACACTGATCAACTATAAAACCTTTGTAAAAGGAAATAGGAATGAGTTAAATATTCATCAGCAGTTGAAAATGTCTCTGTGGCAAGTGCATTCTTTATGCAGTTCAAATGTGTTCCTGGCATCTGTGTGTGTGTGTGTGTGTGTGTGTGTGTGTGTGTGTGTGTGTTTGTGTGTGTGTGTGTGTGTGTGTGTTTGGGTGAAAGGTGATGAAATATACAGAGACAGGTCAAGAAATATAGTGCAATGTAGACAGTAGTCTACAGTTGATTTACAGACGGTGGTTTAGAGTAATATGAAGTATTCCTTTATTCTGAGATACATCTGAGATAGGCTACATAAATAGGCTATCCACACTCACACTCCCCCACATTTGTAGTTACCATCTGGGATGTTGATGGCTCCTGTGTGTTTACTAACAGGAATATGGGCCCTCACTACCTGGGGCCTGTTGCACAAAAGCAGAATTAAGACATCCGGGATAAGTTACTGAGCTGCGCTCAATGAATCCAAAACAAGAGCGTACAGGGTTAATTGGTTGCACAACGAGCAAGCCAGGATGAGCAGACACGGATTCATCAAGCCAGGTGAAACCTATCCTGGATAAGTGCGCGCTCACGGCTCCCTCAAATAGACCCCGCCACCGATCACAGATTCACTGATTCACCATGGCAACTAGACATAACTAGAGCAGCTTCATTGCTTCTTCTACGGCGTGAAGTAGGTAGCGATAGCCTTTTCACAACAGCAATAAACAGCAACACCTCTGTTTAGGAGAATATTGCAACTAGTGCCGCGACCACCACACACAAAATGGTTAGGCACTCCCGTGAAGTCACATTGTCGCATGACACATGTTTAAATAATGACAGTGGGTCTAGTTATATGTGATAACAATGTGTAGTGGGCAGTGGAATAACTATTGGTTTCCGTTTGTGGTGACTGCTGACTGAGATAAGGGATGACATTAAATAGATCCTGGAACTTAGCCTGGTCTGGAGCAGGCTAGCTCCACAGAATAAATCGCCATGGTGATTTATACCATAACATAATCTGCTGCCCCCTATCCCGCTTTTGTGCAACTGGCTCACGGATAAATTGAGCCAGGATAACCAAGATATCCCGGCTTAATCCCTTATTCTAGTTTTGTGCAATAGGCCCCTGGTCTCTAATATTGGGTGGACGTCTGAAAACCATCGCCATAGGCTATTTGCTACGATATAGCCTAAGCTACTGTTAGGCCTACAACAAGTCGCGATTTATTATAAGTATAAGTATATATAAGTATATATATACTCTTTTGATCCTGTGAGGGAAATTTGGTCTCTGCATTTACTTCCAACCCGTGAATTAGTGAAACACAGACAGCACACAGTGTACATGTAACGGTAACAGGTTACCGGTATTCTCCCCTCGAAACACACAACACAACAACGTAGTATAAAAATATATAGTTTATTAACAATCAAGTTTTAAAAACACAGTTCAATAAATAGCTTCGGGTCAGGTGAATAAGTATACTAGCACCTTAACTCATTGAATGCCAAGCTGTTTTCAGAAGCTTTGTCCTAGAGTGCCAGCAATCTAGACCATTGTTGATGATTTTTGTAGAGCCACAGCATATTCTGTGTTATAGCTATGAACACATAGCCTGGCGGGCCATCCTATATCATTGAAATGTATAGTCTGTAATCGAACCATTCACCTTGCTTAATCCAAGGGGAGGGCAGAGAATTGTCTTTCAAACTGCCTAGGCATGTGTAGCTAGGCGGGGGTAGAGTTCCAGATTTTAGTTGTCGACTACGCCACCTAGAGGAGTTATGCTTCCCTAGGAATTAAATGGTGAGGTGGTGTGCTTAAATGCAGCCTGGGCACACACTTCCTAGCTATCAGATTTGCAGACACACAGGTTCGTTGCAATTATGAGACAGAGACGGAATTCTATAAATCAATCATTACTTGTTTTTATTGTATTTCAAGAACACATCAACCTGAAGAGAATGGCATTTAGAGGATACGCCATACGGTCATTTTATTTTGGACAAGACAAAAACAATTCACATTAGGGATACTTCCATAGACAGGACAAAACAAATACTTAAACACATGGAGTGGGGCTTACCCAGGGGAGGCAGGCTATCTGGACTGGGGTCAACAGGACCACATGTGGAACTCTGGATACACCACAACCACCCAGGTGCACGCTACACTGGAAATGCACACAGTGAAACACACACATGAAAAATAGGACACCCACCACAAGGTGACAAGCCTCCCTGTAGTAAAGCCCCAACTTCTGTAACAAAAAGGAAACAATGAAACACAGACACAATCACACCAATGGGTCAAGAAACAGGTCTAAATCATGAAGAGCCAACAGACGCTCTCACCGTCTGAGGGGCAGTGAAACAAAGATGTAAGTAAGCTTACAGTTAGAGTAAACACAGCATGCACAACTGCAACAGAACCAAAACCCAACAGGGGCGCCACAAAAGCGCCTAAACCACTCACAGCAGACTTTGTGACAAATACAGACACATGCCCATGCAATAGACGACACTGGCCACTGGTGAGACATATAATGGACAAGATAACAAAGAAATAAACAAACTAAACACAACGCCAATGACACGCTGACATTTTCCCACAACAGACAAGGACAGAAATAAACCAATACAGTTAACACATACACAGGCACACACAAGCGGAGGGTTACCATAAGAAGCCTGTGCCAGCACGCACAGTAGGCTCGCCTAGATTAGGCCTACTGCTAATGGCATCACGTCGCGGGCAGACGGCATGCGAAATAAATAAAGACAAAGAGAGACAAAACAGAAGCACTAGTATTAGCTGGTGAAATAGAGATCCACTCCAATGGGTGTAGCCAGCATACAACCTGCACAACAGCTGATGAAATGCGATTTCCCTGCGATAATGGACGCGTATTGAACTGGGTGGCCAATCTGACCATGAAACCAGCAGATGACAACAAAACCCACACACTCCTTAGCTCACGAATCGCTAACTGAGTCGCAACGATCAATCGCTCGACTCCCAACTCCTGCAGCACCACTCCCAACAATGGGTCCCATCTGCAGAAGACCACGGATATCCACGAGCTGCTAACCACAGGAGCACAGAATGAGAAGGAGCAAACGAGGGCACAAAACTAGAGACAAACAATCCCAACCTAGTCCTGCCGCTTCCCAGGCCATGTCTGACACCACACTTATAGAAAAAGCATCAGCCTCTTTGATAATTACTACACATCCGGCATCCGGTGTGGCACCGATGTGGTGGGTTGGCTTAAAGGCACAGGCACTCCATTTCAACCTATTACACATGCAATAGGCCAGCGCTATGACCATATCCGTATCCGGTCGGCAAAACGGCAAATACATCCTTCTTCGAAAGGAATGACTTAAGTGCATTGTGTTTGCTCAAAAAAAAAAAAAAAGTCCAACTCCTCCAAAGTTGGCCTTAACGCCGATTCAAACAACCACTCTTCGTTCGCCATAGCCACCTTCCTTGTTGTTCACCGTCGCAAGACTGTCGTTATCCTGTTAAGCC
The DNA here is from genome assembly GCF_017589495.1 of Alosa alosa. NCBI lineage: Eukaryota > Metazoa > Chordata > Actinopteri > Clupeiformes > Clupeidae > Alosa > Alosa alosa. Next base: position 26,720,667 of record NC_063195.1, on the reverse strand, counting down.
CGCCTTAAGACTCTCTAACAAAATAGAGCACTGTGATTGGATGACGTCCACGGCGTCAGCCAATAGAAATCCCTATGGTTTGATACTAGACGCTAGGGTGCGTCTAGATTTCTAGGCTAATGAACACATACAATGGCTCATTTGAAAGGTGAGACTTTAAGCTCCCAGTGGGTGCAAACCGTGTATTTCTACACGCCTCTGTTCCTGAGAAATCCCAAGCTAAACAGTGGCTAGTTTTCATCAAAATCGCTGTTTTTTTCTAGAAATGGAGATGTATGAAATATGAAGTGTTGCCTGTAAAGATTCCGGGAAGTGACTTAGCGAGACCTGGCGAGACTGCCACCTAGTGATAGACCCACGAAAATGGCCTGGTTTTGAGCTGACTTGCATGCGTCACTGATTCGACCCAAAGCGGCAACCGAGTTATGATAAAATGTCCAGATAAAATGTCCAGATTGTGCGTTTTCATGAGTTTTCGATCGTCATATATTTCATTTCCATTCATCACAGAGTTCCCAAAATCACATATAAGGTGTGTTAGAGTGTCTAGTTTCGTAATTAAAAAAAAAAGCTAAAAACGTAATATTACATTTTTGGCACTCAACGCATTTTGGCACTCAATGAGTTAACACAGCAGTAGCAGAGTGATCCTTCCTAAACCAGGGGCTGTGACGGGGCTAAGCTCCGTACAGAGAGAACCAACCAAAGGGGGTGTTTTAGCCAGGGGCTCTATCCAAGTATATGGGCGCCACTAGGGGTTGCCTAATGCACCCAACAAGGACGGCAAAAGAGGTAAGCTACGATACAGTACTCACTCACAAAATGGTAATAAGACACACAGCAACCTTTTGTGAAAAAACACAGCAAACATATACATGTACGTGGTGACTTAAAGGAAGTGATAACACAAGCTGCTAAGCTACGAAGAAACACTAGAAGAGTAGCCAACATGCAGGGTACATACAACTCGCTACTGACACACGCTAAGGGTTGGCTCCCTCTACTGGCGACTAGTGGCAATTGCAAGTAAACACCTAGGGGTAAGCAGGTCGTGGGTGGGGCCACTGATACTAATTCCCCCAACTGAGCCTACACTACAAGTGGCAATACTAAGCACTACACCCCAATTCTACACACCAAGCACAGCACACAAATTATGTAGATACCACACACGTGATATCAAGTAACATTAGTCAGTGGGTAACACAGTCAAACTAATATTGTACCAGCGGCAGCCCCTCACTACTTGACCACACCCTGCAATGAGTCACACACAATGCACTAATAAGGGGGAGTTGAACTAGGTGAAGGGAAAGCAATATATTATTGTCCAGTACCACTCGTGGCCCAACCCCAAGGATTGAAGCGCTGCCTTTGGAAACAGTCTGGAGTGATGCGTCCACCAATGCGCTGTCCCTTTAAATGCGTGGCCAGACACATCCGTCGGGGATTCCTCTAGTGGTGTCTCCGCCCCCTTGACTGCGAGACAGAAGTGTCAATTAAACTTCCACCTACACTCCCAAAACACAGCCCAGATCACTCATACAATGCTCAAGGTGATGGAGGTTTTACTTTCCTTAATGATGCAAAATCGGGTGCGTTGAGAAGTTTCAGGTTGGCCGTTCATCACGGGAGGAAGGTCGAACTCATTCCGGACTGGAAATGAATGGGGAAACGCGCTTAGCCGCCAGTAGACAGTCACACAAACACACACGCATACACAGGCAAAGGCAGGGCTACTTTCCTGTAACATGTGGAGTTGAGAACGTTGATATGAGGTCTTTCCAATTCCTTCTACTGACGGATGTTCAGGGGGTCGCGATCTCGCCGGCAGGCGTTCAATGACAGGTGATCGGTGCGTCCTTCTGGTAGTGAAGATCCACGGTGCTTTTTTATGCAGTGGCTGCACCAATCCTCGTCGTTCGTTGATCACTTAATTATTTTGGCCAGCTGTAAAGAATGGCTCACAACCAACCATGGTAATCACCCCAATTCAGTCCTGTCCCACCCCCCGCATAGTTCAATGTTACTCGCTCGCTCGATGCTGTCCATCGTGTCCGATGATGACGCTTGTTCCAGGGGGTTGGGGGGGGTGATTGGTCAATGTTGTTGCCATTGATGCCACCTCACGTGGGGCTATGGAGGCCGATTTTGGAGCCGCACACTCTTCCACAGATGGAGCAGGTATGTCCTGATGATTGGGAGGTGAGGTCTGCCTGCCGGTGTTGTTGGGCACGTCTTGCAGTTCTCCTTTGGATGAAGATGTCGTTGATTTGCTCAGCTGCTTTGTTGCACGTGGCTCTCCAGGCTGGTCTGTTGGATGCTATTGCCTCGATCTGGCCAGGGTTGACGTTGCAGCGCTTCAAGAGTTCTTTGGTAAAGTCCTTGTATCGTCTCTTCTGGCCACCAGCAGCCCGCTTGGAGCTGAACAACTGTCCATAAAGGACTTGGCGTGGGACGCGATAGCCAGGCATGCGAATGGTGTGGCCAACCTAGCGTAAATGCCTCTTGGCCAGAGCTGCTTCCATGCTGGTAGTGCCAGTCGCAGTCAGAATGTCAGTATGGGGGATGCGGTCCTCCCAGGACAGGTTGAGTATTTTTTGGAGGCATCTGATGTGAAACATCTCCAGGCTGTTTATGTGGCGTCTGTACGGCGTCCATGTTTCTGCCCCATAGAGTAGGGTGGTGACACAGACTGCATTGTAGACAGCTACTTTGGTACTGATTTTTAGGTTGTTGTTGCCGAATACTCTCTTCTAAAAGCCCAAAGGCTGATGAGGCTTTGTTGATCCGATGGTGGATTTCACTGTCAAGGGTGGAATCCGCAGAGAGTGTGGAGCCCAGGTATGTAAAATGGTCAACAAGACTGAGTGGACTTCCATTGATGTGGAAGCCAACATAGTTGGTACAGAGTTGCACCTTGACCTCTGTCTTCTTGGTGTTTACTAGACCAAAGGACTGATCCAACGCTGAAATGGTGTCCAGGGCATGCTGCATGGATTCTGGGCTGTGTGCCAAGACAGCACAGTCATCTGCATACTGGAGCTCATGGATGTGGCAGGTTGACGTTTTTGTCTGGGCTTGGAGCTGCCGGATGTTGAAGAGGTTGCCATCAAGGCGGTATTCCAGGTCTATACCATCTTTGTGCTGCAGGGTGCGGTGGAACAGTCTGTGATTGCTGTGAGGAGGAGTTTGAACAGAACTGGGGCCAGGACACAGCCTTGCTTCACCCCAACATTGACCTTAAAGGGATCAGACTGAAGCCCAATAACTCTGGCTTGCATGCCATCGTGCAATTGTTGCAGGATAGAGAGGAACTTGGGTGGTACACCAAGTTTGCCAAGTTGTGCCCAGAGCATGTCACGGTTAATGGTGTCAAAGGCTTTGCTGAGGTCGATGAAGGCGATGTAGAGGTCTCTGCGCTGCTCTCTGCTTTTCTCAAATAGCGTAGAGCAAAGATCATGTCAGTTGTGGACCTACACTTACGGAAGCCACACTGTGTTTCAGGGAGAGTAAGTTCTGAGATGTACTCGACCAGTCGGGAGAGCATAATCTTTGCAAGGACTTTGCCTGCTGTGGAGAGGAGCGAAATTCCTCGGCTGTTGCCACAGTCTGCTCTGTCCCCTTTCTGCTTATAGAGAACGATGATGTTGGCATCCTTCCAATCCTGGGATACGTTCTCAGACTGCCAGATTTTGGTGATCAAGAGGTGTAAGCGGCGTGTGAGGAGGTAGCCCCCATGTTTGAACACCTCCGCTGGGATACCATCGGGTCCTGGGATTTTGTTATTTTTCAGGCTCCTGATCGCCTTGGATGTTTCTCCGAAGCCAGGAGGGCTGTCCAAGTGTCGCATCTGTGGCATAACAGGCGCCTTGTCAAGGATGTTGGGGTCTGCAGGGTTGCTGAGGAGACCTTTAAAATGTTCGGCCAACGCTCAAGGATCTCTTGGCGGTCCTTCAGGAGGCTGTCTCCAGCAGCAGATCTAACAAGAGTGAGGGTTTGCTTCCTTGGTCCATAGAGAGCTTTGATGGCATCATAGAAGCCATGCGTGTCACTGCAGTCAGCAAGATGTTAAATTTCTTTTGCTTTCTCCAGCCACCAGGTGTCTTCCATGGCCCTTAGTGACAGCTGTGCTTTGGCTCTAGCCTTGGTGTAGTTGGCTTTTAGCATGGAAGATTGTGGGTTGGAGAGCAGGGCTTTGTGGGTCTGCTGTTTTTCTTGCAGAGTCAAATGGATATGAGAAGAGTTGTTGTCAAACCAGTCCTGATGTTTTCTGACCTTGGTGCCAAGGGCTGTTGAGGCGGCAGAGTGGATGGCGGCAGATAGAACTGGCCAGTCTTTGGCATCAGCTTTCTCTGGGACATGAGAGAGGTTGCATGTAAGGTGGCGACGGAAGTCATCAATGGTGTCTGGGTTGGAGAGAGCGGCGATGTTAGTCTTCTAGTCTTTGGGGCCGTCTTGGCAAGGTGGGATGACCAGGCGTAGTTTGGATCTGACCATGCGGTGGTCAGTCCAGCACTCTGCTCCCCGCATGGCTCTAGTGATCATCACATCCTGTCTGTTCTTTTGGCGAACAATGATGTTTTTTCATCTGGAAGGTGGTATTAGTGATAAGCAACTCATGCTCTGCACAGAGGGATAGTAGGCGGTGCCCATTGTTGTTCATTTTTCCTACTCTATGCTGACCAATGACCTTCTTCCAGATGAGATGCTCATTTCCCACTCGTGCATTAAAGTCACCCATAAGAAGTTTGTCGGCGGCTGGGACTTTCTGGATGACTTCATCAAGACAATGGTAGAAATCTTCTTTTGTGTTGTTATCTGCATCCAGGGTTGGTGCATAAGCACTGATGAGTGTGGCAAAGCGCTTCTTGGTAAGAGGAATGCGCCATGTCATCAGGTGCTCACTGATGCCCACAGGGGATTCCGGGATTTGCTGCAGCAGCTTGGTTTTCACAGCAAAACCCACACCGTGGATACGACGCATGCCTTCGGGAACCCCTTTCCAGAAGAAGGTGTAGCCTGCACCCACTTCCGTCATGGAATCCTCGCCGTGTAACCTGGTCTCACTGAGAGCTGCAATGCCCTCAGCCTCCTCGACGAGTAGATTGCTGGTCCACTGAGCAATCTAGCTGAATTAAGGCTAGATTATCCCCGGTGTTTCTGCCTGTTAGGCCTAATTTGTGGCACAACTGAATGGTGTTATGGAACCGCAGACTGAAAGAAAAAGAAACTAAATGTTTCTCTGATCAATACACTTCTTAATTCATAAAATATAGAGGCATAACATTAGGTGGTAGTGGTAGGTGCCTGAAAACTGACAGGTGTGTACGATGTTATTTTTTATGTGAAATGTCCGTTTATGAAAATAGCTGGCCACGTGTAAACGTAGACTTATAGCTTCTAGTCAGTACAACAGTTTTCAGCATAATTGCACAAGGGTTTTATAATCATCAATTAGCTTTTTAACAAGGGTTGCCAACTGTTCCGTAAAATACAGAATCATCCATATTTCAAAGGAAAAAGAATGTGTTCCATATTGAACTGATACGGAACGCATTTTATTCCGTAGCCTATTATTATTAACTCTATCAAGTTTGACTATGAACGAAGAACGTGTGATTCGTATGAGATAAAGAGAAACCTTGCCGCTGTCATATATCCCTCTCGGTTTGTCTGTCATTACTATATCCCAAAAGAGCCAGACCCACATCAAATTGTTGGGTCTGGGAACACACCATTGGCAGGCCTCAATCGGGATGGGATAAACGGTTGTCTTTCAAATTCCCTCTGCACGCAATAGAATAGCGCTTCAACCCATGAGTCCCATGCATTTTCCCACCAGCGGAGCTAGTTGGTAGATCAAACTTTTGCTGTAGAGGGTCGACTTCAATGGCGTTCTTTGTTCTTTTCTCAAAGAAAAGCTTAACTCCAAGTCTTTAAGAGTCGCGGTCAAAGCCGATTCGAAAGACCGCTGTTTGCCAGCAGCAGCAGCCATTTTCTTTGTTTTCAAGTAACAGGGAATTCACGTGGAACTGTAGCAACTCTGTCATTATGTTAAGCCCGCCCACCTACTCTATACACGATGTGATTGGCCTGACCAGAGTTTATTTTTTTCCTCTTGCAAGCCAATGGAGAGTTGCTAGACGACCCTGGCTGAGTATATTTTCCTCAACCATACTAAGCAGTTCTAATAACATATTTATGCGTTTCCTGTATGTGCTTTCCGAGTTGATCTCATGAACACACTTTTTTTTTCGGAGGTCGGGATTTTTAAAGTTGGGTCCTCCGAGTTTACGGCCGGTATGAAGGCAGTATCAGGTTAAAACCGTGATTTTCACCTGAGAGCATCTTTAAGACTCACTGCACAGTGACAGGCAATGTTTGGTAGAATACATGAAGTTTGTAAGTGGAAGAATACATTTGAATGATATGATTTGAATAGGTGCTGTTCTGTCTTTGACCTGAAATTGCCTTTTTGCTGTGTTATGTCCACTATCTACTCTATGTGAATACCTGTTTGTTGGTTTCAGGTGCATGTCCTCATTGTATAAAGACCCACAGTGGACACAGAATGCAGAGGAGGCTGCAAATAAAGCACTGTTGAGCATGTCTGAGGGGGAGGGTGTCACATTCCATGATGGCGTCTACTGGATGAAGCAGAGACACGAGGAAGGAGATTTTTCCCTCTCTGATGTGTGGGGAGTGCTTACTTGCAGAATAAAAGGTGTATCTGTGAGTATAAACATACTGCAACATTTTAAAATGAGCCTACATTCAGTCAAGACACTGAGAGCATCTGAGCATCAAGGCTTTTTTTTTGTTTTGTTATATTTTAATAAATAGGAATATGAAATTACAGAAATTAAAATTACTGAAAAGGTAAGCAGGTGTGCTTTACTTTTTCTGTAATATTAATTTCAATGCGATGAGTGTTTTGGGGAACAGTTGGGTCATTCCATGTCAAATCAACTGGTACCTTGCTATTTGATGTCAAAGTGACCCCTAAATGAACGGGGGACAATGGAATGCCAACTCCAAGTGATCCACGATTAGCCTAAGAGCCTCCCATAGGGGGTACGCTTTCCAAACGTTCGCCGACCCCTTTAAGGATAACTCGGGTTATTTTCCTCTGTTAGCTGGAGACCAGGTTTTTGATGGATGACAAAGTTGAAAATGGGGCCATTCCATACCCACTCTACAGTGCCATTGAAAAAGATTGCTTTCACAAGGAACAGCCACCAGGTATACTGTAAATATATACTATAAATACTATACAGCACAAATATGAAAATGACCGTAAGTCATTTCATCTGTAAGAACAATGAGATGATGGGTGCATTTTGTCAGCGCTCAAAATCATACAATCTGTAAATTGCAAATCAACATTATAAAACAAATCACACCTGGTTATTCACCTTCTAGGTTGCTGCTCCTGCCTTGACAGATTAATAAACTTCAAAACTCCTCGAACAGATTTTGTGTTTGAGTTCAGTCCTCATGAGGTTGGCTTCCTAGAGCCTGAAGCTTATGTGAAGACATCACTGCTGAAGCAGGACTTTGTGGGAGGGAAAGTGAAATCTGACCAGCGGAGGAAACCAATGGATATGGTTCAACTGCAAGGTTATCTTTTACTATAACACCCCAATGCAGGATAATAAACAATAAAAGTTTCTGATGTTCTAATCCAGCACTACAGGTTGTACCACACACTCCAGAAAGAGGAAGAACTCTTTCTGCCGAACTTTACTCTTATCATCGGCGGCATGCCTTAAGAGCACCAAGCATGGTGATCCGCTAACTATAAATATCTAAAGGCATTCCTGAACTAACCTTGATCTTTGCAGGAATTTTGTGGATGTGCTATGGGAGATTTTGACATAATCATAAAATATATGAAGAACGCTCTCTGGGACTGGATTCACTCAATTATACTTGGTACGTTACCAGACTTGGCTTTGTTCACCACATTGCCACACTGTTTGTATCTGCTTCCTCCCATCTCAGGGTAATATCTTCTTAGTAGGACCTTTTACGAATGAGGTCTTAGTAAGTCTTAGTATCTGCATGAATTTAATGAATTATCTTATGAATCTGCTCATTGGATCCCTTCTGTGAATATTTTCATACTCAAGACTTCCACCATTTGGGGAAATATACTCATTTTCCACCTCCCCTCCAGCCGTTTTCTGAGTCTGACAGTAACACTTTTAGCTCCAGCTCATTGAATCAGATTAGACTGTTAGCATCTCTGCTATAAGCTAACGGTCTAATCTGATTCAATGAGCTGGAGCTAAAAGTGTTACTGCCAGACTCAGAGAACGGCTGGATGAACTGAGGAAAGATTGTTTAACTCAAGGGGAGGTGGAAAATGAGTGTATTTCCCCAAATGGTGGAATATCCCTTTAATCTTTAGCACATTATATGAATTCCAGCATTCTTTGTGCAATGATACTGTATATGATTTACTTGGGAGGAAATGTACAGTGTTTGCCTTTTGATCCTTTCTTTTCTTGACAAGGAAATTCAATTTAAGATGTTAATCATGAACCCTTTCTTTTGTTTGACAAGAAACTTACATAGAACCTGTGTACGTTTCTTGTCAAACAAAATAAACACACTTTCTTTCTAAAATAATATCCACAAATTATGCAAGTATACTGAGTTTAGACTTTAGAATGAGATGTTGAGGTTTATACTAAAACATACAATCCATTCAAGAGCAAACCTGACAGGACATTTGATGAGAGATAATAAAACAAGGAAAATTGTGTGTGTGTGTGTGTGTGTGTTACCAAATAGTCATGGAATTATATTAATTATCTATTGCATTTTTACTTTACAGACCTAGAAAGTGGTGCATATTCAGGTAAAAATGTCTTGTATGTGTTGTAGACTATAGGATTTTACTTATTTCATGTCTGCTGAACAATACATGAGAATACATACCAGTATAATCCGTTGGTTAGCAGAAATCTGAATAATGCATCTATGTTTCTGAGGGTTTTTTTCTTACTTAAAGGAAATACTGACATTGTATTCATATTGGCTGACTTGATGAAGAAGTATGCTGACACAGAGCACAGCCTCTCTGAGTTGGAAAGACTTAAATGTCTCCTTGGAGGTAGAGTATTTTGTGTTACACACATCTACGCACCAACTATTTACACAACTTAAACAGTTGAAGAGTAGACATAAGTTTGAGTCTTGTTCACACACAATAGAGAATGGTAGTTCTTAAAACAAATGATTCCTTCTTGTTTACTAAATGCAAGTGAAGCACACTAAAAATCTGTAAACTAAAATGACAAAATTATCAGGTTTTGTATTCTTATTTATTCAGGTTTTGTAGTTATATAATGAGATGTGTTATTTTTATTAATTTTATTTTTTCTGCTATCTAGTGAGTTATGGAGAATTCAGCCTGTCACTTAAGGGTCTAGAGCAAGAGACCTGGAGAAACATGATTGACCAAGAGAGGAAGGAACTTGTGGAAACCATCTCTGATGAACTGATAGCTTCAATAGACAAATGGGGCCACGACCACTCTCAATTTGAAGGCACAGCTGGTGATGGTAAGAGCTTTCATTTAAATATTCTGTTAGCAGCTAATGCAACACAGTATGCCTACAGATTTCAGCATTAAAGAAATTCTATGAAGCAATCTGCTGCTTTTTGTGGTAGCCTAGCTTACTGGGCCATATGTCGGGGCGGAGCCAGGATTATTTTATAGGGGTGGCCATCTGGGTCCAGACTTTTTATTGGGGTGCCATTTATGAACCAAAACTACTATATGAAAACTACTTACATGTTTCAAAAATTAGGATAGCTGATTTTAATAACGCCAATAGATTGTGTAAAGCCAACACTAATGCACAAGTCCATTCACAGACAATCTGAACTCGCCCAATTTTTTAACCTGAGCTAACCATGAGTATTAGTAGTATTGAAGAGAAAATTATGCCTGCCCCACTTTCTTTGCATATTCATTTGTATATTAGCCTGTGTTTAAAGAAGAATAAGACGGCCCGTTTTTGACAGCTTAGTCTATTTGAAGCATTATAGGGCATCCTTTAGTTAAACTAGATGTACCGCAGAGCGGTACAAAATATGACCACCGCCCAGTCCAGCACATTTTTTCCACAAAAATAAATCACGCTGAAAGGCCTATATGATTCTAACTGTCTCACTAAATTGCATTATCCACACTCAATTCTCACTGGTATCTGCTAGACAACAAGTACCAAAACATGATTAGTTCATAGATTTTCATAGATTGTAAAATTCATTTTATACAACCCCACCTCCATCTTGCCTGTTCATAATTCTGAGAAATTCTTGATCGTTTGTGTTATGTTTATGTTATGTTATGTGTGTGTGTGTGTGTGTGTGTGTGTAAGTGCTTCTGTGTGTGCCTGCGTATGTGCCTGTGCATGCAAGCGTACATATGTCTACTGTGTGAGTATGTGTCATACGTATGATTACTGTGAATGTATGTGTGTGTGTGTGTGTATGTTTGTGCACATGTGTGCAGATGAAATGGGTTAACATGACCCCTGGAGGCAATCATACGGAAAAAAATGGTCATCCTAGGCCCTACAGTTCTCAAGATATTCACAGAGAACTGTGTCTGCCCTACCCTCCTTTCGAGGGGTCCAGTCCAGCGGGGGGGCTACAGATCAAAACGAAAAATGACGGTTCCATGCTATCCATGTGGGGGTACATGCCCACCCAGTTTTGTGTACCCCGGTCTTTCAGTGTCCCGGGAATCCTTGTTGATGCACGTCACTAAATGTACACATAAATTATTTTATTGTAAGGCCCCCCATGAACGAAAGCACACAAAACTTGGCATGCATTCGGAGGGTGTCATAATGATCCTACACTTTTAATTTCTTGCAGTCAGCCAGAGATATTGTGATGAAAACACCACATTTTTTGCTTTTTAATTTTTAACTAGGTGGCGCTATACATGAAATAAGTGGTAATGGGATGGGTTGACATGCCCCCTTAAGACCAACACACATAAAAAAGGTGGACCTCCTAGGCCCTACGGTTCTTGAGATATTTACAGAAAACTGTCTCCAGCCACCTACAGGCCAGTTGGTGTATAGTAACATAAATGAATTTATTGTGTGGCCGGGAAAAATGATGCCCCTATCTTCAGTTAAGATGTTCAGAACTGCACCAAATTTTATGTGTATGATTGACCTGGCATTCTCTGGGGGTATGCCAAGTTTCGTAGAATTTCATCCATGGGGGGGTCTAAAAAAATTAGGTTATGTGTACATTTAGTGACTGTACACTCATTGGCCTGTAGATGGCGGTGCACACATATACACATGCACACACACACACAGGCACCCACATACTATCGGTATTAGAATGGCCGATACATAATTACAAAATTCAGTAGGATTAAAAGAAAGCCAAAATAAATATTCATCATCATCATCATGGCTGCATTTTCAGTATTGGCGATAAGTAGTCGTTTGTCCACTAGATGGCGCATCATTGAAGTGAGACGTAATTTTGTTGGAAGTTAAAAGTGGGTTGGAAAAACAATGGACGCTTCCTACAAGGACTGTAATTTACTGCAGCGAACATCTAATAAGGATAGGACGATGTTCACATGAAGTGTAATTCCCATTTCTTCTTGAAGCCGAAATAAATCTGAGGATGTTTATCGGACATGCTTGGTTTTACTGCAATGCGTTAATCTTATAATATCAATAAGGACCTAGGTAATGTTACTGTTAGCGTTGGTTGAGTGATGGAGGCCAATTTGATTGATTGCATTTGTAGAAAACTATAAATGCGGTTATACCAAGCAAATTGATAGCAGCACTGTTTGTATCTTTCGACTGTCATTTATTGCACGTGCTACAAAATCATTCTGTGCAATGGAAGATTTACCAACGTTACATCGGTCTGATACAGTTTTGCCTATACATGCGTGAGACTGAGATGCCTGTTTATTTTGTTTTAAGTGCGTGCAGGGTGTGAGAGGGGAATCGATGTGCTTTGATTCCAGCTTGGTAGTTGTAGTCTGTGAAATTAAAAAGCATGTGTGTGTGAAGTATCCAAACATTCACAAAAAATCCATCAATCCAAAAATGACCTTTGTTTTTGATAGCTGTTGAAAACGGCATGGAGCTGACAGAGATGTTTTTGTTTATAAATACATAAAAAAATAAAAAATAAATAAATAACATTATGCTGATACCTTTTGCTTTTCCCAAATACAATGTAGCCTACAGGTGTAAGTGACCTTTCATCAATCCAGTTGCAATGGATGAACTGTGATGAACTGCCCTACTTGTGATTGTTTAGAGATTTTAAAAGGTTTTATAACAATGCTACATCTTCTTTGGCTATTCTACAATCTATTCACCTTTTCAGCACCAGTAGGCTACTTTCTGTGCAGCCGCACACACACACACTCAGGCATGCCAAACAAGCATACACAAAAGCTTCAAGAGTGGGGGATGGAGTAAAATTTGGAGACAAATTGAAGTGTGATTTATTTTCGCGGAACGGATGTACAGGACTGAGCGGCGGTCATATTTTGTACTGCTATGCGGTACATCTAGTTTTCATTGTGTCCGCTAGGTTATCTCTGTGGCCTGAAATACCTTGTATGTGAAAGAAAACTTGTTCCCGAAGCACTTTTGAATTTATTTCCTCAGCATATTAGGTCATCATATATTATTATGGCCATTATTAAAATAATAATAAAAGAGTTTTTGAACTTTAATGTCACTAATGCTGATTATTCAATGATTCATTTTGAATTTAAATATTTAAAATACTTTTACAGCAAAAATTATATATGTGATTAATTTAGATTAATTAAATCACAGAGTATGTAATTAATTAGATTATTTTTTTTAATCGATTGACAGCCCTACTTTTAACAGATGGCCACTTTGAATTGTCCCTACACGCACTGCTCTCCTCGAGATTGGATCAGAGCAGTAGTCTACTACACTACCAGACTGGGCCAATGGTTGTAGATCAGTGAGTGTAGTGCAGTGAGGTTCAGTCCGCTTTGCAAAGTGTTGGAAGGTGAAGGGCACACTGCTGCCTCCTAATTCTTAAAATTACACAAGCGCCAAAACAGTCAGTTTCCTATCGAAAATGGCAAGCAGAGTGGCCGGGCTTTGACCAGTGGTAGCAGTGGCCACCCATGGCAACATGGCCACCACGTAGCTCCGCCCCTGCCAAATGCACGTACATTTGTGAATGTAACGTTATCAGCGCCATGGGATTCTACAGTTTACGTGGTATTTATCGAATCTGCAATGCATCGGGTAATCAGCGCCTTTCTCCGCCCCCCTACAGCAATTTGCGAATGTTCACAACTGTAAGGCATACTTCAATCACAAGCGCAGTTGAATGAACAACATTAAAAGGAATCAAATGTTTAGCGATCATGAAATACTACAATACATCATAAGATGTCAACAAGCAGGGAGATAATGAAGACCAGTAGTTCTACTCAAACTACTTGTGTGCGTAGACTATGGAAGATTGTCAAATCTGGCCAGTAGGAAAGTTTAAATGGATGATGTGAAAGTGAAAGTAAGACATTCGAAAGTTGCTTTTAATATAGTACTATTGGAACATGAAAAAGGGAGCTTGTCATCTATGATTTTCAGAAGTTTCATGAAAATTGTGTTTTTGTATAGGCCTGAGAACTTCATCGTCTGACCCACTCGTATTTGTGTGTAGCGTGATATTAAATAAGCAATATCATTCGTTTTTGTGGGACACTATTAACTTATTGCATGGCGCTTTGCATGTCATGCAAATAAGAGCACAAACATCTTCACATGTAGATGGTGTCAGACTGTAATCCTTTAGAAGTCTTTGAAAAAAGTGTATGAAGGCTTTAGTGTCAAGTGGAATGGTTTGTTTTTAGTGTATGGTGTACAAAGAATGCATGTTTGCCCATGGCACCTTGCCAACAGGGTGCGAGTGTGACAGCGTATGGGTGCGAGTGTGACAGCGTATTTTGCCGGTCATGTGGCCAGAGCAAAGTCAGACACACATAGTGGGCTGAGTCAGGCCGAAGTTAATTAATAAAAGATAGATAGACCAGAATTTACACTGGTTGCATGTGATTGGTTTATTCAATTTCACTTCACTGGAGAGGTCTCGCCCATTTCAGAGCTTCCTGTAGCTGTCAAACTCGGGCCCTATATCGGAACGTCACATATTACCAACCGTCCTGTATGTCCAACCTCTTACAAATGTGTCACTTAATATTCATTTCTATACAAACCAAGACGACGGATTCCTAAAGAAACGCAAGCACCCACACCATACAGTAAATGTATCTAAATTAGCTATGTACCAAAAATTACATTTTACCGTGACTCGAAGAGTTGTAAACAGTGTTGTAAGGCTGCGTGTACAAATCCGCTTGGAGCTCCAGTGGAATTTTGAATTGCGACCATTGCCGTGAGAAAGGTTGGGAATAAGCACCCACCAGCCCAGGCAGTAAAAGCCCTGGTAAGATCCAAACTAGATTTTGTTCAAATCTACACACCTATGGCTACTGAAAAATGTAAGGTTCATTTATCAAATGTTATTTTGAAGTATTAAAAAACATCGTTGTTTTAGAAAATTCAAACGAAAAGGTTGGTAATTTGCATGTTTACGATATGTAACTTTATGATGATGAAATTGAAATTGAAGGGTACTGTTTTCAGATACTGACACAAATATATTTTTTTCAGTGTGGTGGGTCATGAGACATGTAATGCCATTGTTCATTGGCTGGAGGTTTGGAACTGTGGCTAATTTCCTCTACAAATTTCGAGGTGATATTGCTTTACTTAGAAGCATGACAAGTGCAGAAAAAATACCTTTGTCTTCATGATATGAATGTTCCATCTTCTGTGGTGAATGTTGCTACAGATGATGCCATACCTAAGGACATGATTCAAGAGAAACAGATGCATCTGATAGATGCTGGACTCTACCTAAACTCACCATATCCATCAGCCCTGAGAGCAGCCAGATGCATAGATCTCATCATATCCTTTGATTTCAGTGATGGAGACCCCTTTGAGGTGTAAGCACCCACCCAGTCATATCATTTCATTGAAACAATTTGAGCAAATTATTAAGCGCTGTTACAACTTACTATTGTACTATTACAACAAACTACTAATTTGTGTTGTTTTGTCCCATACTTAGACACTGAAGGTGGCCAGTCAGTATGCAGTCATTAACCACCTTCCTTTCCCCAAAGTGGATCCACATTTGGACTCTAAATGCCCAAAGTCCTGTTATGTTTTTGAAGAAGGAGGCAAACCAACAGTTATTCACATTCCCTCTTTAACATGGACAACTGTGAAAGTGAGTTATTGTGTTCTGTACAAAAGCCTACTTCACAGCTAAATTCGCAGCTAGCATTAAAATCAAGAGAATAATCCATATCCAAATGCACTGATACAAAGCCACCATGAGGTTGTTTCTGACAACAAAAGAATTACTACTTTAATTATTATATTACAGCACCACAATAAAATGATGCCTGCCACTCAGTTAGCTTAGTGAAATGTTGCAGTCTGGAGTTATATGTAATATATTTATAGTAAATAAATGTACATATAATATGCCATCAAAGGTTGAGGACACATGTCAATGTCGGTCTCCAGTAGACCATCTAGTGTTCTGTTTTTTTCAGGCCATTTACTGGATTATTAATCTCCTCCACCGTGATAGGCCTGTCACATAATTCTATTCCATTCCCATCAACAATTTTAACTGGTAGAGTACAGAAATGTGTCTGCTGAAGCCAGGGGGAACCTAGATTTATCTTAGTCTTAGTAAAAGTTACAGCTGAGTATTTCTCTGTCTTCTGTAAGAACCCCATCTATATTTAGTCTATAAATTATATTGTTGAAATGGTGTTTTACTAAGTTAAAGAAATGGTTAGAATTGTGAGTATAACTAATCTAAGTTGACCTGCAAGTGAGCTAGTTCCAAATTTTTCTCCACTAATAATGTGGAGATTTTTGTCATCACGTTTGCCTCTATATCTGTTTAACACTGCCATATTTCCTCAAAAAGTTACCCATTTCCTAATTGATCCCAAATAGTTTTTCTTCATTGGCTTTACCAATACCCCTTCCTTAAAGGAGAATTCCGGTGTGATATTGACCTAAAGTGTATTGAAACATGATACCGAGTGTGAACGTATGTCTCATAGCCCATCTCGGCCTGTCCCCTGCACTCCAAAACCTGGCGCTAGTTAGCCGATGCTACCAACAGCTTTTTCAATAGTGGTGCTTCGGCATCGGGCTAGCCATGCAAATAAATCACTGTTTTACACCCATTTACGAGGCTCAATGTATCTCCACACTTCATTGGTAGACTTCCGAGGGCCCTGACATTTAAAACGAGACATTGAAAAATAATTCAGTGGAAATGCATGGATTCCAGTTTCTTCCAGTAGCAGCAACTGGAATCCATGCATTTTCACTGAATTACTTTTGGAATCTGATCCCTTATCATACCTGTTCATTCTTACTCGTTGCTCGACTTATCGTGACTAAATTCAAGATGGCTGCAAACGCTAAACTTCGTGAAGATACTGTCTGTATAAATCGTCTTGTAAGTAAACTACCAGTGCCTTTTCAAAGTTCTCAATGTCTCGTTTTTAAATGTCAGGGCCCTCGGAAGTCTACCAATGAAGTGTGGAGATACATTGAGCCTCGTAAATGGGTGTAAAACAGTGATTTTATTTGCATGGCTAGCCCGATGTCAAAACACCACTATTGAAAAAAGCTGTTGGTAGCATCGGCTAACTAAGCCAGATTTTGGAGTGCAGGGGACAAGCCGAGATGGGCTATGAGACATACGTTCACACTCGGTATCATGTTTCAATACACTTTAGGTCAATATCACACCGGAATTCTCCTTTAAAGCTGCTAAGTTTAAAGCTTCCCTAAAGTCTGCTAAGTGTATGTGTGTGCGTGTGCATGTGTGTGGGTGTGTGTGTGTGTTTGGTGCGATTGTGTGTGTGTGTGTTTGTGCGATAGTGTGTGTGTGTGTGTATGTGTGTGTGTGTGCGCCATGAGAAACCCCTAAAACTTGACTCACCATGGCTTCACACTCTCTCTATCTCAATCTACAGATGAAGAAACACTTGAAATGGAAAAAAAGGAATACACAACCTTCCAGTGGCCCTACCGAGACAAAACAAAGATCGATCACCTGGCAGATCTGGCAGCGAAAAATGTGAGGATGAACTGAGGAATCATCCTGAGTGAGATAGAAAAGACAGTGCAGTGACACAGACCACAGAAATAACTCTATGGCCTTTGTTGAAGCAGTCAGCATAAACATGCATTTACATGAAAATGCATTTAGGATAGCAGAACATGAAATGTCTAATTAGGAGACAATAAACTATAATTTTCTTATAACTAGGCTTATGCATCTATTTTCATTCTAGTAAATGAGTTAAATATTGCTATACCAGCCCCACCTGACCTAAGAGGCCAACTATCTCGGCAGATGGGAATGGTCTCTTAACTTTAGGCCAGTGTCCTACCCTCAGATTCTACGAAGATTTAGTGAGATCTGTGATTTTCCAGTTGGTAAATTTGACATTTGGATAAATATATGGATAGTCTTACCCCGGCCAGATTCAGTTCTCTGATGCAGATTTGTGACAGTCACACCATGTTTGGATGAAAATTGTGAAGAAGTGAGTGATGAACTGTATGCTCTTCATGTCCTTATAAAAGTTAATATTCTGAACAAAACAATATTGTGTATGAGTTTTATTGTGTTAATAAAAAAAATATGTGTTACTCGTGTGGCGGAGGACAACAAGAAAAACATGTTACGTAACCCTTGAATAGAAGATAATAAAAATGTGGAAGCTCATTTTTACCGTTATCTCCCACTAGAGGGCCAGAGACCACTTAGGTAGCCTATATTTGTTTGTGTGTTATTAAACACGTAACTTTAAAGCCACTGTCCCAATGTAGGCCTACTGCAAATATTTGGAGGCAACTGCCAGAGGGTAACCATATTCGGTCCTACATGATCACGTTAAGATAATTAAATGCCGAATCAGATTCTGAAATTTGCTTTTACTTTAGTTAAAGGTTGTATCAGCGATTTCAGGCACAAACATAAATGATCACATTAATCTAATCTTTCCTAACGATCCGCTAGCTGCCTGCCCCCTTGTGTTTCCTCCCGTATCGGGCCTTCCACCTCCCTCCTCGGTCTTGCCTCCTCTGTGGGATATACTACAAATCTCGATTAGTGGGTTAGCGAGGTATGTTGCGCTCAAAGCCAGGGTATGCTGTGACACAAAAGTGGATCTGTTTTAGCGTCGCTATATCACCATGGTATCTTATGCTTGCAACTAAACCTGGAGGTTATGTGCTAAGTTATAGCTCAAATCGTGTAATCTACCGCCCACTGACCAATCAATTGTCTTGAAAAACGAAGTTCTCACGTGTAGGATTCTGTTATATATCTTACAGGTGGATCTCCGGCCTCTTCAAACATTTTGGATCTCGAATGCGCTTAATGTTGTGCGTGCAAATATGCCACTATGGACGTGCATACCATACAACATCTGATGACAATCGATTTATTTGATGTTATAGGCTAGACACTAAAAATGACCGCAGCGTAGATTACACTATCGCTCATAAATGCGGAAGTAATTGTTTTTTAATATAGGAGGTCTTGTGCGTCTCCACGTTTCACGATTGGCCAACGTCATCCCAACACAGAGAACGCGCACAGATCTAAGCAGAAAGCCTAGTTTGACAAATATATCACATAACTGCTATAGTATCACTTAACGTATACCCCTGAGTCAAGGCTTTGTGAAGCCTCAATATGTCTACATAGCCTCGATATGTCTAACGTGCTTCGTAGTATATCCCACTGGTTGCAATTAGATGAATGAGATTATCTCGTTGACGTCGGGCTTTGAACGATTTCCGGGGAACGAGCTGGAGGACCGAGGAGAGAGGCCGTATGCAAATAAATGTTTGAGAAAACCCCTTTCCCTCCATCATCCTATCGTTCCTTCCTCATTTCCTTCACAACATTAATTAGGAGGAGGGGCTAGGACCGAAGGAAGGAAAGAAGGGAGGGAAGGAGGATAGACAAAAAGTCAAATGAGAAGAGGCCGCTAGATTGTGTAATTTCATGGGTTAATTCTTTAAATTTTACCAAAGTCCTTTTAGGCAAGTCCCTCCACTCGGCGGCCATATTGCAACGCTTTTTTTTGTTTATCTGTATACTCAGGTCTTGTGACCAGTAATAGGGAATCTCTACATAGGCTTACTGAAAAAAAGTGTGTTTTGTGCTGATATTTGTAACATTTTTGTAAGTTTTATTTGTGTTTCTTGGCTGAAGTTTGAAGTATACCAGTGTGATAACCAGATTTTCTTCTTTTAATGTCGTCTATTTATTTGAGTATTTTCCTTTATTTCTCCAATGTATACATTAAAAAAATATATATATATTTCAAAGTTAAATGTATGTTGGTATACTGTGCTGTGTTGTACATAATTTGCATCAGATATATGTATGCTATTGAGGGGTCTTGGGCCTTTTTGTTTAAGGGCCTGAGTGCTGAGCAGGCAGAACCTGTATTGTGAGTGAATGTCCTTCTTGCTCCTTCCCCACAGAGCCGTATATAGAGAGAAGCTGTTTCCCAAAGTTAAGGAAGCATACAAAATACCCATAATCCTCTGTGATGACATGCATCAGAGCAACGCCTACTGAAACAGAAACAGAAGTGTGCAGTTAAAAGCGGGAGCGCTCAGGCGAAACTGCGGTGACTTGCATGTCCGCATGAGTCTGTTCCAAAGTAGAGTCCGAGAACGCTAGGGAGGCCTCTAGCCTCAACTTCGTACAATCCAACTCGCAAGGAAGCATTTTATCAAGGAAGCATGCTCGCCTTTAGGAAACAGCCAGAGTTTTATGGCACCATTTAGCCGACTTATGAAAACGAGTGCAGATACAGAAATCGAGAATGTAATACAGAAACTGAGTGAAACCTAATCTCGTGGTAAATAAAACTGTTATCACATGTGTAACAATTATGCTTGAGAGCACAAAAATGACGTTCACATTGGACAGCTCTTCGGCTCTGTTTAGACACATTTGTGGCATTCAGAATGTGTTAGTGTCATGCACAAGGGACTACAACTCCCCAGGACACAGGCCTCAGATCCACCCAAGACAAACAACAAAATCTAGTTTAGATTGTTGCATTTTATTTATACAAAAGGCACACAGGACTGGAGGTCAGCAGACTGATATAAAAGGGGCACCACTAGGGGCAGTCACACACCCTACTTACAGTCACTAGGCTAGGCAGGTTTAACACCCACCCCACACACACACACACACAGTGCATTCACCCACAGGAGACACTTCAGAGGATTCACAGCAATCTTCACACAATCAGTTCGAATCCAGCAATATTGTTTCAATACACAATAGTGAAACAATCCACACAAAGAGGGTGGAATGGGGAAGCATCCGCTGGTGTTGAAACACCCCCAGTAACCCACAAGTCCTCTACCAAAAAGTCCCTTTGAGTAGAGTTTGTCTGTAGGCCTACTGGTCGGCTGTCCCCACCGACCAGTATAAAAGAGAACAGTTCAAGTCCGGGGTAGCCCAATACAAAGACAAGACGAACCCACAATTAAGGCCACCAGCACTAGTTCACAGTCCAGCCTCCAGTGAGGAGAAAGGGCCGCGATATGCCGTTCAGGCCACGGAAAATGACCCCCTGTCGTTGTGTGCAGGCCTAGTGGTGCAGGCTCTGTCCCCACGGCTGAGGCAGAATAAACAAACAGTGGCTTAGTCAACGCCTCCACCGAGCAGTAGGCAAAGGTTACACTGGTGCTAAATATTGAGTTATTAAGAGGAACTTCCCTTTCTCTTGGAAGAAAGTGTGGTGAAAAGTTGTTTGGATCATTCGCTGTTGACCGCAGGATGTTGATTGGATCACCCGTCGCTGTCCACGCACCTCTCCCAGTGTGTAGGCTACCCCTCATCAGCTGTTGGCCTCCTCCGGCAATACTTCTCCTTCACTGCAACACAGCCCTAGTCAGAACACAAGCCGCTGTGCAAAGCGGTTCTTCAGAGAGGTACAAATGCACAATATTGAATCAATAACGTCCCTTTTGATAATATTCGCGTTGAGTGTCACTACGGCATCGATCCTTCGGCCGTCTGCCAGTGCACAGCCAGTGGAGTTGCCGACAGTCGGCAAACCGTCTCCCCCTCCATCATTTCAGACTGCCCATAGAGAGGGGGACCTATCCCTTTCTAGAGCTCATTTCAGACCCATCAAGAAATCACAGTATCATTGGCAATTAGACAGGTGTCCCACACGATAGCAGTTTAGTTCATCAAAACAAAATGGGACAACAGTCCCATCGCAAGTCACTCTACAGTCCATCATACACAGAACGGCAACAATCAGGCAGTAAACATTGTACAGGATACACAATATAACATCAGTACCCAGTATTAAAGCACAGCCCACAATTGTCCATAGCCACCCACGACATTAGCAGATGAGTCAATGTGATGTGGTTGTCTGTTTTCTACCCTGTCTTTTACTTGTCTGTCTCTGTCCTCCCTCAATTAGCTATTGGCGCCAGGATTTGCAAGGAGGAGATCTGCGGTGGGAGTGGTCAATGGTGGTTATGGGTTATAACAGTTGTGTCCACATGGATGAATGTGCACGAGTGAGTGAATGCATGTATGGGTATTCCAGTGTGATTGGGTTTAGTTTAATATTTGCTTTGCATTTATTATGTGGGGAAACAAAAAGGGTAAGGCTATTTGCACCCCTGGTGCAATTAGCGGTGTATGCTATTTGTACCCTGGTGCAAATAGAAGTGAATTGTATTCGTACCCCCCGTCATGGTACAAATATCAATGTATGCTATTCATACCCCGGTGCACACAACAAGGTGTTCTATTAATACCAGCAAATATCAGTGTACGCTATTTGCACCCCTGTGCATTTACTCTGGCAATGTAGTACGGAATCACAACAACTTCTTCTGCTAACAACACAAACGAGTTCTAGCAGGTATCCTGTAAACATGGCGGGTGCCTTGATATCGGGGGTGGGGTGATGAGTCCCGCTAACGTGGGAGGGAAGTGATGTCACGCCCGGCTATGCCATGCTGATGAGAGGGCCTTCCAGTCCGCGCTCTCCCTCTTTCTGCTGCTCCGGCCTGACGCTGACCGCTGGCTGCGGTCCTTGCTCCTTGCCCGTTCATCTTTTTGCTTCACACTTACACATGCTGATATGCACATTCACATGCTGATATGCACATTCACATGCTGATATGCACATTCACATGCTGATATGCATGACACTTTTGGTTGGTTCCCACTTACTGACTGCAAATCCTTCGTTAATAAACCAGCATCTTCTTTAAACATTCAGTGTGGTCTCCCCTATGTCAGCTCTACTTTGAGCCAAGTGGTCCTGACACACGTGCTCATGAACACACACAAACACACAGATACACACAGGCACACACACACACACACACACACACACACACACACACATACAGATACATGCACACACACACACACACACACACACACACACACACACACACACACACACACACACACACAGACACACACAGACACACACATACAGATACATGCAGGCACACACAGACACATAAACACATAAACACATAAACACACACACACACACACACACACACACACACACACAGACACATACACACACACATACACACACACACAAACACGCACACAGAGACACACACAGTAGGCATACGTACGCACGCACAGACTCACGGGCATACACACACAGGCACGTACACACAGATAAACACAAACACGTACACGCACGCATGCACAAACACACCCACGTGCACACATGCATGCACACCCCATTACCCCCCCACACACACTGACAAGCAAAAACACACACACAGAGAAGCACACATATACACAAAAACAAACGCACAGTCGCACACATGCACACACTTATTTACATACAGAAAAGTTGCAAGAGAAGGGGATGGAGTAGATGGAGACAAATTGACAAGTGTGATTTATTTTTGCAGAGAGCATGTGCAGGACTGAGCAGTGGTCATGTTTTGTACCGCTCTGCGGTACCTCTAGTTATAATAAATTATTAATTAAAAGAGTATTACAGTGTATAATGAATGTACACAAAGGGCAAAGTTTTATTCTCTGCAGAGACGGTTCGTCTGAACACAAGAAGTGTTTCATTTGCATTTGTTTCCTGAAAAAAAAAAACTGTTTTTCTGTTAGTTTTGCTGACTATTAATAACTGTTGTTTGCCGTCTGAAAAATATGGCAGTATAGGCAGTTACTGTTGACCACAACTTCATGGGTACATTTGGTTTACAAGAAGACTAAGCAAACCAAGAGGTCATTAGGCCAAGAGGGCATTAGGAAATGTTCCATAAACCCCAAGAACACTGCTACCACCCCAAAAATTGATATTTGATAAATTGATGGCAATTGATAATTGATAAATTGATGCTTAAAATATATCATATTCACTGATCATAGCATTAAAATACAGCCTATAAAAACCTACACTGGTATTCAACAATTTTAATCAAGTCTATTGGGAGTTTGATCTCTTCACATCTATAGACAACATCAATAGAGTAGCTCCTGAGCAACGATAGCCTAGTTGCTTTGAAAAATGTAAAGGTGACACCTGTTAAACTCACCTCAGCTTAACATTCACTAAGGGTAAATACATTAAAGCCGAAAAACCCATGACAGGAGGGGACATGAAACTAGCTGTCAGAGCTACATGACTACACAGACTATGTGACAGTATGCACAAAATGAAAGCAGTCATAGAACCACAGCCTTCCTGTGTGTGTGTGTGTGTGTGTGCGTGTGTGCGTGTGTGTGTGTGTGAAAGACACTGTATATCTCGTCACTATTCCTCTAACTCCTCTAACAGCTATGTGACTACATGCAGAGACTATGTGACCGCATGCACACATTTAAATTACAGTAGACATAGAACCACAGCCTTCCTATTTGTGTGGATATAGGCTGGACTAGTACACTGAAATCTTTTCACACAGCTTTACAGAGTTCAGTATATAATCCTCACCACATTAACATTAACATGAATAGTAGTTGACTTGCAAGGGCCATTCTCATCAGAGCAACTCAGTACACGCAAATCGACAAAACACAAGAAACTTGAGAAAATATCTTCCTCAATTTCACAACAAAAAAGTTCATAACGTGCCCTACTGTATAAGCCTGCAGGCAGACTCAAACCATTTTGCAATTTAGCAAGGGGTGAGTGTGACCTAAGACATCATAGCATTAAAATACAGCCTATAAAAACCTACACTGGTATTCAACAATTTTAATCAAGTCTATTGGGAGTTTGATCTCTTCACATCTATAGACAACATCAATAGAGTAGCTCCTGAGCAACGATAGCCTAGTTGCTTTGAATAATGTAAAGGTGACACCTGTTAAACTCACCTCAGCTTAACATTCACTAAGGGTAAATACATTAAAGCCGAAAAACCCATGACAGGAGGGGACATGAAACTAGCTGTCAGAGCTACATGACTACACAGACTATGTGACAGTATGCACAAAATGAAAGCAGTCATAGAACCACAGCCTTCCTGTGTGTGTGTGTGTGTGTGCGTGTGTGTGTGTGTGAAAGACACTGTATATCTCGTCACTATTCCTCTAACTCCTCTAACAGCTATGTGACTACATGCAGAGACTATGTGACCGCATGCACACATTTAAATTACAGTAGACATAGAACTACAGCCTTCCTATTTGTGTGGATATAGGCTGGACTAGTACACTGAAATCTTTTCACACAGCTTTACAGAGTTCAGTATATAATCCTCACCACATTAACATTAACATGAATAGTACTTGACTTGCAAGGGCCATTCTCATCAGAGCAACTCAGTACACGCAAATCGACAAAACACAAGAAACTTGAGAAAATATCTTCCTCAATTTCACAACAAAAAAGTTCATAACGTACCTACTGTATAAGCCTGCAGGCAGACTAAACCATTTTGCAATTTAGCAAGGGGTGAGTGTGACCTAAGACATCATAGCATTAAAATACAGCCTATAAAAACCTACACTGGTATTCAACAATTTTAATCAAGTCTATTGGGAGTTTGATCTCTTCACATCTATAGACAACATCAATAGAGTAGCTCCTGAGCAACGATAGCCTAGTTGCTTTGAAAAATGTAAAGGTGACACCTGTTAAACTCACCTCAGCTTAACATTCACTAAGGGTAAATACATTAAAGCCGAAAAACCCATGACAGGAGGGGACATGAAACTAGCTGTCAGAGCTACATGACTACACAGACTATGTGACAGTATGCACAAAATGAAAGCAGTCATAGAACCACAGCCTTCTTGTGTGTGTGTGTGTGTGTGCGTGTGTGCGTGTGTGTGTGTGTGAAAGACACTGTATATCTCGTCACTATTCCTCTAACTCCTCTAACAGCTATGTGACTACATGCAGAGACTATGTGACCGCATGCACACATTTAAATTACAGTAGACATAGAACCACAGCCTTCCTATTTGTGTGGATATAGGCTGGACTAGTACACTGAAATCTTTTCACACAGCTTTACAGAGTTCAGTATATAATCCTCACCACATTAACATTAACATGAATAGTAGTTGACTTGCAAGGGCCATTCTCATCAGAGCAACTCAGTACACGCAAATCGACAAAACACAAGAAACTTGAGAAAATATCTTCCTCAATTTCACAACAAAAAAGTTCATAACGTACCTACTGTATAAGCCTGCAGGCAGACTAAACCATTTTGCAATTTAGCAAGGGGTGAGTGTGACCTAAGACATCATAGCATTAAAATACAGCCTATAAAAACCTACACTGGTATTCAACAATTTTAATCAAGTCTATTGGGAGTTTGATCTCTTCACATCTATAGACAACATCAATAGAGTAGCTCCTGAGCAACGATAGCCTAGTTGCTTTGAATAATGTAAAGGTGACACCTGTTAAACTCACCTCAGCAACATTCACTAAGGGTAAATACATTAAAGCCAGAAAAACCCATGACAGGAGGGACATGAAACTAGCTGTCAGAGCTACATGACTACACAGACTATGTGACAGTATGCACAAAATGAAAGCAGTCATAGAACCACAGCCTTCCTGTGTGTGTGTGTGTGTGTGTGTGTGTGTGTGTGTGAAAGACACTGTATATCTCGTCACTATTCCTCTAACTCCTCTAACAGCTATGTGTGACTACATGCAGAGACTATGTGACCAAGATGCACACATTTAAATTACAGTAGACATAGAACCACAGCCTTCCTATTTGTGTGGATATAGGCTGGACTAGTACACTGAAATCTTTTCACACAGCTTTACAGAGTTCAGTATATAATCCTCACCACATTAACATTAACATGAATAGTACTTGACTTGCAAGGGCCATTCTCATCAGAGCAACTCAGTACACGCAAATCGACAAAACACAAGAAACTTGAGAAAATATCTTCCTCAATTTCACAACAAAAAAGTTCATAACCTACCTACTGTATAAGCCTGCAGGCAGACTAAACCATTTTGCAATTTAGCAAGGGGTGAGTGTGACCTAAGACAGTCTTCACTATTTTGTTATATACAAATTTCAGTCAATCAACCAAATTATTCAGAAAATACACTTTACAAATTAACTTTACACTTTGTCTTACATTCATTATGACATTTAATTTGGAAATGAAACAATTCAGGATAAAATAAAATATATTCCAGACTTTGCAAAGGCCCTCTTCCCCCTTGAGGCCCTAGTAATCAATTCCATGTTATGGTGTTGTGTTTAAAGCTCTACAATCACTGGCTACTCTTGTCTCAGCTACTCGTGTCTCCTTGGATCAAGATTCCAGAGTGCTAATTGGTCTTGTACTGAACAGTGTGAGTTTTTTTTTCCACCACAACCATTACAAAGTTTCAGCTATGTCTAATTTGCTGTATGTCTCTGCTAGAATAATTCACTGTTCTAAAATCACTGGAACCTACAGCCTCTTGGGGTGTATTGGTTAAGAATAGCCACTCTGCTCCTGAGCCCAGTAATGACAGATTTCAACACCTGTATTATACTCATATTGTCATATTCAGTTTTATTTGTGTTTCTTGCCTATTTGAAGTGTAACTGTGATAATGAGGTCTTTTTTATAGCATCTTGCTATTTGTGTACTTGACTGTTGGTTTATCTGTATTTGTCATTTTATTTCTTCAATATTGTTTTCTGTATTCTGTATGTTTCTCTGACCCCTTGCATGAGAGTTCTCAGTGGCCCTCTCCCATTGTAATCAAACCATCGCTCAGTTCGCTTCTTGATAGGTATCTGACCAATGTCAGTGTGTGGAAATTAATTTTGATTACAATTTGGAAAATGACAGGGGCCATATGTTTTGGTGGTTACTTTATCTTGTTTCTAATGTTCTCGGAAAGGATATTGTAATACTTTACGTGACACTGCAATGTCTCTTGTATACTTGCTTTGATTATGCGATCGGCAGCAGGTTCAGCATATTAGTAAAGGCCTAAAAGGATCAGATAGTGTGCTCTTTCTGTGGACTGGACACGTCCTAGTCTCTACTGCACTCTCCAATGTACCTTTATCTGGGTTTCTTTTCTCATCTCAAAATGTGATGTGTTTACTTAAACGCATTAACAATAATTTATCAAGTTTTCTATTTGCAATGAATTCCACATGTCATATTCACCAGAGTGTCTTATTGTTGCAGGGAAGGTGATAATGTACATGTTGGTGGTATTATTTCTCCTAAGTCTGCCAGGTAAAGTAAAAAACAACCCCACTCACTATGCAAGGGATGATGTATTGTCTGCCGGTCATTTTTGGAAAACAAGTCCCGACTGGGTGAAGAGTTTTTTCCCCCCGGTAACGTGTGCTCGTCATTATTACTGGAAAACAGGTCCCGACGGGGCGAAGATTTACTTTGTATTTTTTCGATAATGACTGGCGGACAGCACATTATGCTACTTATTACAAGGCTTATTACAAACTGTAAGGATTCTGAAGAGCTGTATAAGAAGACATTTTAAATCTTACACAGTCGTATAACAGAAACACAGCACATAGGAACTCAACATTGACAAAGAGCAACTTCATATCATGAAAGCAACATTTTCCTAATTTTAGAAAAATTTTCATTCAGTTTCATGCCATCCTTATCGCAGAGTAGTGTGTGGACCGATTGATGCTTTTTGTTGGTTTTGTTTCAGCTGTGCAGAGTGGGGGGAGTGTGACGTACTCCACCACTAGAGTCTGTGGTCTTAAAGGAGCGCCAGTGGTCCTGCCCTGCACATACGACTATTCCTGGATTGGTGGATATATTGGAGGAGAGTGGTATAAAGAGACGAGAGGGAGAGTCAGAGATCATAACCCTCCTGATTATGACTGCAGTCTGAAAATAGACAAACTGTCAGATGATCACTCTGGTGTTTATCGGTTTCAGTTTTACACAACCCTTCACTACAGCTGGATAACAGGCAGACCTGGTGTTGCACTTTCAATCACAGGTAATGTACTTCTGAGTAAATATGGCAGTTTGACTCATTAGTTTATTTTGTAATGGAATAAATCTTAATGACCTCCAACCTGTCCTCTCAGACCTGCAGGTGAAGGAGGAGGCTGTTGTAGGGAATCAGAATCAGACTAAAGTGACCTGCAGTACTTTCTGCAGTTTGGACTCTCAGTATGTCTGGTACAAGAATGGACAGACTCTACGAGACAAAACTACAGCCTTCATACTACTGGACTCAACCAAACATTCTGAAGCAGCCCATTACTCCTGTGCTGTGAGAGGTCATGAGGGTCACCCCTCCCCCACAGTGTGTGAGTGCAGATGAAATTCAAATTCTTGACATTAGCTAAGAATTAATGTCTTTATATCTAATTTTGCTCTGCATCACAGTAGTGTGTGAGTGTTAAATACGTCAAGCATATCATGTTCTGAAAAAGTCATATACAGATCAAAGACCACTTTTTGCTACTTCACTAGAGTTCACTTGATTAACAAATACTTTTGTCCAAAACAACGTACATTACATTGAATACATTGATGCTCAAATTCCAAACCTGGCTGCAGGTGCTCCAGCTGAACAGTGTTGGGGTGTGAACTACTCATCTAGCAGCATCTGTGTATTGAAGGGCTCCACTGTGGATGTTTCCTGCACTTACAAATATCCCAGAGATCAAAACATCAATGCAACATTCTGGTTTAACAATAAAACAACAAGCAATCACCCTATAGACCTAAATTTGGATAAAGACTATCAAAACCACATGGAGTATCGAGGGACTGAAAAGAATAGTTGCACTCTGAGACTGAAAGACATCAGCGAGAGTCACTCTGGAGAATACGCATTCAGGTTCTTAACAAAACAGGGAGAGGGTTACTCTCGGTCACCTGGAGTCAACATCACTGTTACAGGTAACTGCTTTTACTATTTGGGTACTGAAATGTGTCTACACTCAGAACTGTCTGTATAATACTGTACATCCTCCAGCTCTGCAGGTGTTCATACCTCCTGAAGCAGTGACAGAGGGAGAGAGAGTGACCCTCACCTGTGATACCACCTGTAGACTGAGCGAAGACCCCACCTTCATCTGGTACAAGAATGGGCAGCCTGTGACCTATAAACACACAACCAGAGACAACAAGCTGCATCTAAACCCAGTCAGCAGTGAGGATGCAGGCAGTTACTCCTGTGCTGTTAGAGGACACGAGAGTCTCTTTTCAAATGATGTCTTTCTCAATGTGAGATGTAAGTGAACATGTCTGCACTTCTATTTAACTTCTTTATAATGTTATTGTTCTAAAGAAAATTATCTAGCATAAACGACTGACTAAAGCACAAACTGATCTAACAGACCTTCTAAACATTATTGTTTCCCATGCCTTCTTTTGTTAAAACTGTAAACAATTCAAATATATTCATCAAAAGGGAACTATAACCTGGCTCCACTTATGTTTTAACAGACAGGCCAACACATGTCTCAGTTTCCATCAGTCCCTCTGATGGAATAAAGGAGGGCAGTTCAGTGACTCTGACCTGCAGCAGTGATGCCAACCCACCAGTGCACACCTACACCTGGTACATGAAGAGTGGAGCTGAATCTCTTGTTAGGGGCACAGGGGAGAGCATCAGCTTCAATCTGACCTCTGATACCAGTGGACTTTACTACTGTGAGGCACAGAATGAACTTGGCTCTCAGAACTCTACTGGAGTTGCTGTTCCTTCTAAAGGTTAGACACATTGAAGAGCCATTGTTGCTTGATTGACTTAAGTATCAGTCTTTTCTTAAATATGATGAATCATCTCAGGTTACATCTACACTGTTTTGTGTTTCGTTTTATAAATATGTTCCCCGTCCACTCAGCGTGTTTTCAATCCTAGAATCTTGTCTGCACGTGACACCAGGAGTGTGTGTGTGTGTGTGTGTGTGTGTGTGTGTGTGTGTGTGGGGGGGGGGGCTCCTGAAGCACAGATAACGTGACCATTTGCACAAATCACATGACCATTTGTGCAATTATCAGCAATATGCTATGTGTAATATAACTGCAGGTACTACCAAAGACAACAAGGCTACTAAGCTTGTATTTTCCTCTGCATAGTGCAGTCACAGCTGTCAGGTTAGTAGTGGAAGTCAAAGTGAGTCTTGGAGACTCAAGAAACATTAGAATGTCAAGGTCCAATCAGTAAGGGCACATTGGGTTTACATCGTCATTTTCAACTGTTTGCAGATTCACTGTCCCCATGAAAACGCAAAAGCCTGTGTTTTCAAATGAATTCGGGGCAGAAAGCATTTTCAAATGGTTCTGTTTCAGGAGCTCAGAAATACCAGAGTAGTGTGGATGATAGGTGAAAATGAAACAAAACCCTGTCAGACTCAAAACAAAACGGCTGTGTGAATGTAGTCTCACATATTGAAGAACCATTGTTGCTTGATTGACTTCAGTACCATGTCAGACTTTTGTTAAGTATTATGAATGTTATCATGATTATGATAATTAAAAATAGCATGTTTCTGTGCCAGGGGGACTTGTCATTTCCATGGCTGTCACATCAGGAATCGTCATAGCCGTGATTCTTGCGCTCATGCTGGTGTTTGTCAGGTAAAAGGCTGAAATTTGTCTACATCTCGGGCAACAGTTATTTATGTGTAGAATATGTGCTTCTTTATACTGTATAAACCTTTTCAATTAAATATCAAAGGTACTTAAGTATGGTTAGTAGTAAATTCTGTGGAGATTCGTTATAGGCCTACTTGTGAAATTAAAATTATAGTTCCTTATTTTAAATTCAGGAGGTATACGATGGCAAGGAAAAGGAAAAACACCACAATAAAACAGGTATTCAGAATCTATTGCATTCTTACTGTAAAGGAAACGTTTATATGTGGAATCTTTGAGGTAGTAGACGAAGGAAGAATTGATGTATTAACACATACAATCAATTCTGATGCCCTTGATAACACATATACTGATAATGACACTCTGCAGGTAAGGGAGCATATGGATATGGTCATCAGCCTATTTGACTGTTCAGTCATAGCACTGCCATAGATACAAAATTATATTCTCTCTCTCTCTCTCTTTCTGTGTGTGTGTGTGTGTGTGTGTCTGTGTGTGTGTGTCTGTGTGTGTGGTGTGTGTGTGCGCGTGTGTGTTTTGTGTGTGTGTGTGTGTGTGTGTGTGTGTGTGTGTGTGTTATCAGAGTGTGAGGAGTGTGAGTGACATGTACGTGCCTCTCCAGAGTAGAGCTCAGGCCTCAGTGTATGAGAGACTGCAGAGAAGAGACACACCTCCTACAGAGATGGAGCTAAAGGATCTCAGGATGAAATGACAACACCAACCATGAGTCTTCATGACTCTCTGACTTGTTGGTCTGACGTGTCCCTTC
Source organism: Alosa alosa (assembly GCF_017589495.1). Lineage (NCBI taxonomy): Eukaryota > Metazoa > Chordata > Actinopteri > Clupeiformes > Clupeidae > Alosa > Alosa alosa. Next base: position 26,688,617 of record NC_063195.1, on the reverse strand, counting down.
TTCCCAACCTTTAACTTTCTCTCAGAGTGAATGTTTCTTAAGTAGCCACGGTTATTTATTTAATAATTTAGTAATTTACACAATAGTTGTTTTCTTATTCTTTTGCATGGTAGACTTATTCTAACATATCTAACACCGGGCTATCGATTATTTAATAAATAAATGTGAATTACGAATAATAATAAAAAGCTTCTACCTAATGTGACTATTTTTTCCATTAACTGTAAAAGAAAACACGTTTTTCCCGCTGTATTCTCCATAAAGAGTAAAGTAAATGATGTACTTATTTCCGGAATTGACGTCACTTCCTGGACTCGTCTGAGGCTGGTCTAATGGGTCTGAGGTCTCTCAATGACTTAACCCCTACTGGAGAACGGGCAGAATGTAAGTTACTCATGTAACTGGATCTGTGAGACCGAGGGATGACCGTCACTACGGTCTAAAAAAGGAATGATCACCTTCGTTCTGCCTATCACCGAGACCATATGTCAACAAAGTCATGCCCATGACCTCCGGAAGCAGAACGACTCGAGCTTGTAAATAGCGGAGATTGCTCCCGGTTCAGTCTCCTACCTTGAGCGCCTCTCCTACCTTGAGCGATGGTCCGAGCGACAAGGATAGTGACGGTCATCCCTCGGTCTCACAGATCCATAGTTACATGCGTAACTTACGATCTGTTTCAACCTCACTCTGACCGTCACTACGGTCTAAAAAAGGGATGACACATACCAAAAAAGTCGCGAGGAGCTCTAAGCTAACCATTAAAACCTCGCTCGGTCACGGACATGAGGGCAGCGTCGCCATCCGGAGCTGGGAGAGTGACGTCCACCCTATAAAACCTGGTAAAAGTGCAAGGCGTAAGCCCATGAAGCCGCTGCACAGATATCGCTTGCTGGTACCCCTTAAGGGCAGCCCAAGGCGTAGCCATACTCCTGGTGGAGTGAGCCCTTGTACCGAAGGGACCGGCATTCCCAGAGCCTGGTAGGCATGGGAAATAACCTCAACCAGCCAATGCGACAGCCGCTGTTTGGAAAGCGGTAGTCCCCTCTTCGCCCGCCCCATAACAGACAAAAGTTGAGTGTGTTCCCTCCTCAGCGACTGCGTCAGGCGGGCCAGATAAGCTCTCAAAGCCCTGACTGGCCACAGAGTGAGCAACTTGCCGGCTCTGCCTGTGAGGCAGCAGGCGGCTGGAATTGGGTCAGCTCCAGAACCTGGTTGATAGACTGCTGACTTAGAACCTTAGGCAGGAAGGCTGGATTAGGCCAAAGTGACACGCCAGTGCCCCTGCCTGCCACCTCAGCCAGTCTTAAGCTGGACGGAGAGGGCGACAGCTCCCGGCCCAGCGCCTCGAACAACAAAGAGCCAGGAGAAAGCTAGTTTTCAGAGACAAAGATCACAGATCTGCATCTAAAATGGGCTCATACGGGCCTTTAGTAAGAGACATTAAAGCGGTGGGCAAATCCCAGTTTGGTGCCCGTAAAAGTCTTAACTGGGCGCAACCGGCGGGGCCTTTTAAAACTGACCAATCAGTGGATGCCTACCCAAGGGCCTGTTATCCACACCCTGGTGAAAGGCTGAAATGGCCGAGGCATAAACCTTCACAGTACTGACCGCCTTGCCTTGATCCAAATAGGACTGCAAACCGCTGGCTCAAGACCCAAGCTGGCACACCAATCCGAAAATATCCTCCACCTGAGTGCATAGCAAGCTCTAGTAGAAGGAGCCCTGGCGTTGTCCTGCACAGACTCAGCTAGCTGTTCAATGACTGACTCTGCAGGGGCCAAACCCACAGGCGCAGGGCACCTGGGTTCGGATGCCAGATCTGCCCGTCTGCTTGTGACAGAAGATCCGCCCGGCAGGGTAACTGCCATGGCTGACCCCACAGGAGCCGGAGAAGGTCTGGGAACCAAGGCCTCGTCGGCCACCGTGGAGCAACCAGCAGAACTGTGTGTTGGCCCTCCCTGATCCTCCGCAGGACCTGAGGTACAAGAGGGGATGGAGGAAAAGCGTACAACAAGCCTGTCGGCCAGTCTTGTGACAGAGCATCCAGGCCCAAACTGCCTCCCTGTCCCACGAGAGAGTACCACTCTGGGCAGTGAGTCGTTTCTGCCGACGCAAACAGGTCCACTTGTGCAGTCCCATACTGAGCCCAGACCTGGCTGACCACCTCTGGGTTCAATCTCCATTCCCCCGGGAGTGGCCCGGTCCTGGAGAGAATGTCGGCCGCCCTGTTCTCCACGCTTGGAACGTGTACTGCCCTCACTGAAGCCAGACGCGACCATGCCCATGACAGCAACTCCTCCGCCAACTGGAGGCACCGCCAGGACCTCGTGCCGCCTTGGTGATTGACATGATACACCGCCGACCTGAAACTGGAACACCCTGCCTTGGAAGGCGAAGCGGAGGAAGGACCTGTGTGCTGGGCAGATAGGGACGTGGAAGTACGCGTCTTTTAGATCCAGAGACGTAAACCACTCCCCTTCCTGGATGGAACGAATCACTATTCCAACGTGGACCATTTTGAATGGCAGCACCTTGAGGTACTGGTTCAAGGGCCTGAGGTCGAGGACCGGCCGGTAACCTCCGTCTTTTTTGGGCACAATAAAATATTTGGAATAAAACCCAGTGTGCCGTGCGTGCAGCGGTACTTCTGAGATGGCCCCTTTCAGAAGCAACTCCTGGACCTCCTTGACAAGCCGCGGAATTTAAAGGGGGTCTTTCACAGACGTCATCTTGACCCCTGAAAACGTAGGGGGCCGCCGTCGAAACGGTAGGCGGTAACCGTGAGTCACCGTAGCCACAATCCAAGAGTCTGGCACAATCCCTTCCCAGGAGGTCCTGGACAGCTGGTGAAGGGCAATCGACGGGCAGCCCCGGATCCCTAGGCAGGACCGCCACCGCGGCCTGCACCTCTGCCTGCGCCCCGTCGAGGTCTTTGCTGTCCTCTGGGTCAGGGAGTTGGGGCTGAGCTCTGGTCTGGTGCCGCAGCGCCCGGTCCCGTGGGGCAGCATAGTTGATACTTACTTGTGGTGTTGAGGCCGGGCTGCCACCGCCCATACTTACCTGATGCTGCCCTGTGGGGAACCGGAGCCCGCCTGTGGGCACCACGCTGACCAGTTTCTCTAGAAGCGCCAGCCTGTTCCACTCTGTCCAGCACCCCCTGGGAGTCTGGATGGAACACATGCCCAGGCACCACGGGGAGACCTAACAGGTCTGTCCTGATGGCATCAGGGAGAGAGGTTTGGGCAAGCCACACCTGTCTACAGCACAGCACCGCAGAGGCCATAGCACTCCCCACATCACGCGTCAGCTGGGAGTGGGCTGACAGTGCGGCATCCACCAGGGCCCTTGCATCATGGTCCTCCGGGTTCATCGTTTTTCGCAGAGCCGCCAGAGTGATAGCCAGGGCGTTGCCCATACGGGCTGCCCGTGCTGATGCGTCAAAGCAGTGACTGATGAGACGGTCCGTCTTGGCACACTCCTTACGCGGGCAGCGTGGATTGGGAGATGCATTGGCAGGCCCCAGGGAAGTCCAGGCTGGAGCCGTTCCTCCCTAGGAAGGTCACAGGCTGCGCTACAGGGGCTGTCGACATCCTCCAGGAGGTGGGCGGCCCCAAGGCAAGCGGGACACTCTCTATGCCCGTCATTGGGGGCCATCGTGGCCCTACAGACTCTGCAGTAGTGTGCCGCCATAGCCTACCACAGAAAAACACAATGCAATACAACACAATACAATACAATAAGGCACTTACCTTGGCCGTACAACGCACTGGGTCTGCAAGCAGCAGCCCGTAAAGAGATACAGCAGTGGTGTAATAGCAGCGTGCAGACACGCTTAGCAGGCTCACACTGGCCCAGCTAGCTGTGGACAGCAGCGACGGGGTACACAACAGATACACAAAGAAGGCGGCCACCAGTCTTGTGAACGCCGAGCGCCGACGTACACCAGTGGACAACTGGAGAAAAGACACACAGCAGCCCGCACCTCGTGCAAGACTGCACCTAGCAGACACAAACAGCTAAACTTACCTTTTGCAAGTAGCCTAGCACACAACAACAAAGCTAACAAGAAGCACACAGTAACATTAGCGCCTAAGCGGCCGAGCACATACGCGCTGATCAGGCCCACACAGGTTCCGGCTGCCAGAGCAGTAAACAGAAATATAACGGTGGCCCACGCCGGTGCGCGAACGCACCCAGCAGGCTCACACCAAGCCCAACTAGCCGCGAACAGCCAGATAAGGTACACAGTAGTTAACAAACAACAACCCGGAAACCTGGCACACACAAAAGGAAAATAACACTGAAGCGGGCGGCCCGCGGCAGTCGCATGAACGCAGGCAGCAGGCTCACACTAGCCCTCCGCCCGTGCGGTATGGGGTGAACTCAGGAAAGGCGTCAACAAGTTAAACAAAGTTAAACAAAGTTAAACGAAGTTTCCTGAAAAAAACACAGGTTACTGCCACATGCAGACTAACAAACACAGTCAAAGCAAGAAAGCAGTGAAAGTACGTACTCACGTATCACAGGTCTCAGATGAGGCGATCAAGGTGAGAGACTGAACCGGGAGCAATCTCCGCTATTTACAAGCTCGAGTCGTTCTGCTTCCGGAGGTCATGGGCATGACTTTGTTGACATATGGTCTCGGTGATAGGCAGAACGAAGGTGATCATTCCTTTTTTAGACCGTAGTGACGGTCAGAGTGAGGTCAAAACAGATCCTCTATTGTGAGTGGATGTCCTTCTTGCCTCTCCCCCACAGAGCCGTATATAAAGAGAAACCGTTTTCCAAAGTCATGGAAGCATAGGCCTACTCAACGACCGCCTTTTCAAGGTTGCCACGTCATCAAACTCCACCGAGCACTGTTCCATGTCAACAATACTCCGAAATTCACTCCCTTCATTCTGAGAATTTTCAAAGATGCATCTGTGGATCCTCAGGTGAACAAAAATACCCAAACTGAACCCAAAAAATACCCAAATGTGTACAGTATATGTCAGAATCAGTACAGTATATGTGTACAGTATATGTCAGTATATGTCAGAATGTGTAGTATTAATAACCACACACAGTATTAATATGGCTTTTGGTGCTGCTGTTGGATGTATGATTAGGTGTTCCCAAATAAAAAGTGCTGGGGTGTGACCTACTCCTTTGAGAATAGCTGTGTATTATCAGGCTCATCAGAGGACATTCCTTGCACTTATTTTTATCCAAAAAAGCACAGCATCCACACAACATTTTGGTTTAATAAACAAACATCCAGAAGATCTGAATTTGGATAAAGAGTACAGATATCATGTGGAATATCTTAGAAAAAAAAGAGCAGTTGTACTCTTAGACTGAAAGACATCAGAGTCAGTCACTCTGGGGAATATGTCTTCAGGTTTACAACCAAAGAAGGAGAATGTTACTCTGGATTACCAGGAGTCCATATCTCTGTAACAGGTAAACCTTTTACATCATCCTTGTCTCAGTGTGTTTTCTTGTCTCTTTACATATTTTAACATAGTTTATCGGTTATCTCTGTAACAGGTAAACCTTTAACCCACTTTTCTTGTCTACATATATTAGTGTTTTCTTGTCTGCAAAGTCCTTTCCTGTGTGGAAAAGAAAACCTTATCTGTGTTCACACGAGTTGTAGAAGTTCAGGCAGAAGCTGAAGGAGCCCTATGACAGCTGGCCAGGTCACCATAGGCTGGAGGGTCTTCATGTGGAGTCGTGTGGCTCGCCATCTTGTGTGTGTCCTGGTCATATAAAAGTCACAAACAAGTGTTATTTCAATATTGTGGAGGGGGAGCATATGCATGTTTTGTTGTCAGCTCCTAAGAGTGTCAGTAAACTAAATTAATGTAAATATTAAAATTATGCAAATCTTTTGAAGCCTCACTGCTGAAATATGAGCCAAATTGATTATCAAAGTGCCAACTGAGGGGTCTCTGGGGCCAAAGGGTAAATTTCAAGGCCCCTGCTGTTTTTAGGGAAGATTATCCACTCTACTCCTACTACTAATACTACGGTTTTTTTACAACTGTTTACAAACATTTTCAAATCTCTGTGTCTATTTTTCAAAACTCCACACACAAAACCCACAATTGCTCACACAAAATGCAAAATGCCTCAAATCTCCAGCAAAATGACCCACAACATTCAAAATGCCATAAACACATCTTTAAAGCAAACATTTGCCTCACATTACAAACATATTTGTCATAATATGACATTTTGTATACATCAACACTGTTGCTCAAAACGTAAAGCTCTTCTGTCTTTTATAGGCTTTATGTATTTCCATACAAGAGTGAAAGTTACGGTATCTGTATAGAGAGAAGTTGAAATACAGAGTAAAAATGCAAGCAATATTGAAACCCAAAATAGTGATTTTTACCAAATCATTTGCTGTTGCGAATACAGTAAAATACAATGTACATGGAGTTCTGAAAAAGCTGATTTTCGATAAACTACTATCAAATGACTTTGCTTTTTTTTTTTTTTTTTTGGGGGTATGTATTCATAGGTCTATAAAAAAAATGTAGGCTATTGAGCTAATGGTAACTTGGGAAGACACAGACATGTAGTAATATCTATTCATAGGCCTAAGGCAATGATTGGATGGTGTTCATTAAAGTAATGAGTGTTTACACATGAAGAGAGTGAAGTACTGGTGATGTAGTGTGACATTTTGATGGGTTGTGTTTGAAAAACGAAATCAAGTTACTTCATGTTAGATGTTTGTGTGTTACTGAAAGTAGAAAACTGTGTGTGGTGTTTTGCAAAATGTGTTTTAGTAAATTGAAAACTGAGTCAAACACTGAGATTACTGTATGGTTTTGCAGATTTGCTGTGGGGTTATAATGTTTGGAAAACATGTTTAGAAAATTGTGTGACAAGCAAAGATTCAGTGTGTAAAAAAAAAAACTGTAATAACAGGGACAAAAACAATATTCCGGTAGCTTATCTGCGTGGGCCCCTCAAAACATACTGTTTGCAGTTGCAGTTAATAAATGTGACTGTCCTTTGAAACATAAGTGTGAAGTGTGATAAAAATTTAAATAAATATAAAAAACAGTCGCGTAAAGTATCAATGCCGGTCTTTCTTTGTTTCGTTGTGAAGTTGGGTGGGTGGAGTTCAATGTGGGCGTTTTTGGTGACGTTTATTCACTTAAACGCCTAATAGTATCTCCGTTCAGAAAAAGGAGGGAGAGTTGGAGGAGGGACCGTAAAGGGGCAGTGCGTCATAGTTCTCACCAACGTCCTCTCTGTTTAAACTAGTACAAGTTATGAGAGACGCGGTTTTCACATTCGTCTTTGAGTCAGACACAAGAAGTTAAGAATATGTCAGGCAGAGGCAAAGGAGGCAAAGGTCTTGGAAAAGGAGGCGCAAAGCGTCACCGCAAAGTTCTTCGTGATAATATCCAGGGTATCACCAAACCTGCAATCAGGCGTCTGGCTCGCCGTGGAGGTGTGAAGCGTATCTCTGGTCTCATCTACGAGGAAACCCGAGGTGTCTTGAAGGTTTTCCTGGAGAACGTAATTCGTGACGCCGTCACTTATACTGAGCATGCCAAGAGAAAGACCGTGACCGCTATGGACGTGGTTTATGCTCTTAAACGCCAGGGTCGTACTCTGTATGGTTTTGGTGGGTAAAGATCAGATGTCTCCTTCGACTAAATATAAAGGCTCTTTTAAGAGCCACCCAATTCCTTGTGAAAGATAATATTCCTGTTTTTATAGGTTAATGTGAATTATAAACGCACTCTTGGAATTCAGTCTCGATGGCAATTTTTATGCGAGACTAGGCCATTGCAATCTAATGGAAGGCTTAAAATGCGTGGCATACGTGTGAACTACGTATTCACATGCTATTTTGTAGGCCTATGTGACAATTTCTTAATGACTTCTCCAACAGCGTCCGACGCCATGAGCGTAAAATTAGGGTTAATACTCTACCAAATATTAAACAAACAAACAAAACACATGTATGCTGGTCCGAATAGTCCTACCCCATAAATCAATTAGACCTTTCATTGTTTAAGTTATTACATGCACATGTGTTGCCATAACATTTTTTTATGATCATTCAAGCAAATATACATTTGGCCTCACAGACAGGGACATCAGAATGTAGCAATGTAAATCGAAGGAGTGTTTCCTATATTTTACTCATCTATATTCTTTTGCACAGTGCTGTAAAAGCGTGTTTTCATACTGTGAAAACGTCTGTCAACATATTGCAATGCAAACAGTTCATTAAAGAACCATTTTACAGTTATATCGCACACACGTTAATGGTGATTCGAGAAGTGCAGCAAAGTGATTGAGATGACTTACATGAATCATGAATTGCATCGCTAAATGTAAAAACTATTTGCCATAAATTTATTCAGAAGAAAAGTGCGGGAAAAGAACAACAGGTCGTAAACCTTCTCTCACTGACTCCCCCCTTCGATACAAAATGACCAACCGTGTCTACGTATTTGGTTTCGAAGGGAAATTACAAGCCATTCTGGTCGTGGGTGTTTAAGGTGTCGTAGTCCTCTAGTTGCATAGAGCCTGGCATATATACCAGGTAACTTCAATCTAAGTGCAGACATTTGGTTTTCTTATAGTCGAGGAATCAACATGCCAGACCCAGCTAAACCTGCCCCAAAGAAAGGCTCAAAGAAAGCCGTGACAAAAGCAGCCGGCAAGGGAGGCAAGAAACGCAGAAAGTCCAGGAAAGAGAGCTACGCTATCTACGTATACAAAGTCTTGAAGCAGGTCCACCCTGACACCGGGATCTCTTCCAAGGCCATGGTACGGTGTTCATTTTAGGACATCCTCAGACTCAGGTGTCAGACTCAGAAAAACATCGGTCATCTTCAGACAAAACTGCCTCAGCGTCAGAAAAACCAGACTCAGGTGTCAGACTCAGAAAAACATCTGTCATTTTCAGACAAAACTCCCTCAGCTTCAGAAAAACCTCTGTCATCCTCAGATAAAACTGCTTCAAACCAAACTGCCTCAGAAAAAGTGGAGTCAGGTCTCAGAAAAAACAGAGTCAGACGAAAAAGTCTCAAATGAAAAGTTATTGTGGGGACAGAAGAAGACGACGGATACAGAACGGTGAGTTTAATATTATGCTTAATACGTTATTCTGTCACTGGCAGGGTAGGAATTTCACGGCGGCCACGACGGCCGTGGTAGCCCCTTGCGTTGGCCGTGAAGCCCCTTTGAAAATCATAGGTTTACAGGCCACGGTGGCCTTGGTGCCACCTTCTTTCAATATTCTGCTTTGTGTCCTACTAATAGCTATTTTTATTTAGCCTGCGGCCTGTCAAAATAATCTTAGCATTCACAGCGCAAATTAATTTAGTCTTTTACGCAGTGGAGAAAGTGACATCGCAAGAAAGTGCGTCCAAATTCACCCATTCTTCTCAGTTGAACTACTCGCGAAGTAGCCTATTCATCACACAGACATCACAAGTGATGTCACACGAAAGAGCTTTTTCTCAGCTTTTAAACGATGTTAGCCGATAATTGCTGTGTTGAACGGTTCGCGAGAAAAGTAAATAATATAATTCAATTTAATCATACATTCTACTGAAGGTTTTGCGTCCATGATCTCCCTACCCATTCATCTCGGTGGAATACTTTACGAACCCTTCTTTTAACACATGACAAACCACATATCAGAATAAACAGCAGACCTTACCGAACATAAAGGTGTAAAGCAGTCCCCTGTACAGTTAGCCGTTCCAGAGTAATCCAGTTTTGAATTTGCAGTAAATTTCGACATGCATTGATGTCTCCAAAATTGGGCTTTAAGTTTTACAATGTGTTTAAATTGTTCCACACGATTTCATAACGGGCCAAATACAAAATAAATGTTACAAATATCGCCTAGATATTGGTAAATCAGAGGACGGCTGACTAAGAGTTTATGAAAGTAGCCTGATCACAAAATGCTAAGCATGCATCTAGGCTATTTGAGTTTCTTAAAGACGAGCTGTGCTTAAATTTAAATTGTTCAATACATGATTTCATAGCAGGCCAAATATAAAATAAATGTTATATATAGCCTAGATATCTGTTTTTATTAGATGATCAGATGATTTACAGTTATATGTAATATGTCATGTTTCATGTTTTTGTTATGTTTCATAGAATGATGCAGGTCTACTGCAGTGAATAGGCTAAATACAACTTTGATCATTTTTATAGCCTACTACTGTATAGTTAACTTTGGCCTTGGTGCCCATGTGGCCTTTGTGCCCCCCACCAAATATGCCCAACTGAAGGCCAAGTGGCCTTGCCCCCAGAATGGTGAAATTCCAAGCCTGGTCACTGGCATGTTTTATATTTGGTGCTTGGTTAGATGTAGAAATTATAAGTAAAGGTAGAAAGTGATCCAATGGTATACACATTGTAGGAAATCCATGGATGTAACTTAGCTAACCTCACTTCGCTAGTAACATTAGCAGCTGCTTTAAGGCACATTCCGGAGTAAGCTACGTACTACATACAGCAAAATAATTTGTTTTTCGTAGGATTACGGTACATTCAATGAGCTAGGGAAAAGTGGTTTAAACATTTTTCCACCACGAAAGTCCAGAACGACACCTGGACCATTATTTCTTACTTTTGCTAACCGTTTCCCAGTTGTACACTACCTACCAGTAAGAAACCTGCATCATTATCATCACATCATTATTCCCAAACCCCCATAAAGACAAATGTGCTATGTCATGATGTAATACCATATAATACCATTATGATAATACATGAAATACCAACAACAAGGCACATTTCTCTAAATAAGTTAAGATAACATCTCATATCAAATGAATTCAACAACGCTGCAGTTATTGTCCCCTGGGGATTACATTTCAAGTACCTGTCTATCTTTATGTCTGTCTATTATTGTTGTGCAATGACAATGACAACTGCTAACGTTTTATAATGGTATTATATGGTATTACATCATGGCATAGCACATGTGTCTTTATTTAATACTAAATACTTTTCTGAGACCTGACTCCACTTTTTCTGACAGCGTTTTTTCTGAGACCTGACTCCTTAGAGATGTTTTTCTGAGGCAGTTTGGTTTGAAGCAGTTTTATCTGAGGATGACGGAGGTTTTTCTTATGCTGAGGCAGTTTTGTCTGAAGATGACAGATGTTTTTCTGAGTCTGACACCTGAGTCTGGTTTTTCTGACGCTGAGGCAGTTTTGTCTGAAGATGACCGATGTTTTTCTGAGTCTGACACCTGAGTCTGAGGATGTCCTAAAATGAACACCGTACCATGGGCATTATGAACTCCTTCGTAAACGACATCTTCGAACGCATCGCTGGAGAAGCCTCCCGCTTGGCTCACTACAACAAGCGTTCCACTATCTCTTCCAGGGAGATCCAGACTGCAGTGCGTCTGCTTCTGCCCGGTGAGCTGGCCAAGCACGCTGTGTCCGAGGGAACCAAGGCCGTCACCAAGTACACCAGCTCCAAGTAAAATCGAATTTGAAACACGCTCTCCAATCTCAAAGGCACTTTTAAGAGCCACCCACATGTTCTTTGAAAAGTAATCCCAATATAATTATATTTATCTGCAGATAAACAGCTGTAGGCAAATACCAATTAATGTATTATTATTTTGAGGATCTAGTCTCTACTGATTAGGATATGGGACTTTGGGATATAAAGTCTATTTAATAATTGCAAACCAAGACACGGTATTCATGGTTGCGTTACAACCCAAAAAGCCTGGCAAGGGACGTAAGAACTGGATGAGAAACCCTGACGTCGAAATATGCCTGCAAAAAAACGAAACTTTTACAGGCGTCAATGAAACAGGGCTGTGTTGGTGTTGTGGTATCTGATCTAATCAGAACTCTGTCCTAAGACCGAAACATGACACCAGTGTTACGACACCACGCGACTACACTTGCATCTGTGATTGTGTAATGTTTCTGCAGGCAGTTTGGAAAATAGCTTTTCTGAACGTTTAGGTGGCTCTTAAAAGAGCCTTTTGAGTTATCGGGTCCTGATTTGGGTTAATTTAAGCACGCTCCCCACGGATACGACGAGCCAGCTGGATGTCTTTGGGCATGATGGTGACCCTCTTAGCGTGGATGGCGCACAGGTTAGTATCCTCGAACAGACCGACCAGATAAGCCTCGCTAGCCTCCTGAAGAGCCATGACTGCAGAGCTCTGGAAGCGCAGATCAGTCTTGAAGTCCTGAGCAATTTCTCTCACCAGACGCTGGAAAGGCAGCTTGCGGATAAGCAACTCAGTGGACTTCTGGTAACGACGGATCTCTCTCAGAGCTACGGTACCAGGCCTGTATCGGTGAGGCTTCTTCACTCCACCGGTTGCTGGTGCGCTTTTACGCGCAGCCTTGGTGGCGAGCTGCTTCCTCGGAGCCTTACCTCCGGTAGATTTGCGGGCTGTCTGCTTGGTTCTTGCCATTGCAAGGTATTCTTCGGGTTTGAAGAGTATGAACACTTTTGCCGAACGTGGATATATAAGGCCTACGACCGCAGCCCGCCCCCTGTTTACGTCAGGTTTTTAGTCTCTGCTGATTGGTCTTCCAAGTTCCCTCCGAGTGGCGCCTGAAATTCGAAATACAAAGCCCACTCCCTAAAGGCCTCTCATTGCTTTGATTCACTATTCACAGAACATGTTCAATATAAATTCGAATAAAAATAAATTCACTTAAAAAAATCTATCAGTCAGTGCATACTCTGTTGTAGAAACAAACACAACAAACAATAACTTGTTAGCTAACATGTACAAACATACATTACCTAAGCTTGCCTGTATTTGCTAAATGTAGGCCTTCAAATACGTGTATTTGATTTGTAGGAAAAGAAACTACCATGAATATGTAATAGAAAGACTGCATCATGGTGGTTAACTACGAGGTCCCAAGATCATTCCGCAGCCTTGCATTAACTAAGAACTTACATTTATCATCTCACTACTTCCTTTCATGCTTGTGTATGTGCGTACACCTATGGAAGGTTGGTGAAAATGTATGTGTGGCTTGGTTATATTATTGCTTTTACATTTATTTAAAGTTATTTATTGAATGCACCCTTACGACTGCTAACCAATTTCGTTTTACCCTCCGCAATGACAACGGAATTCTGATTCTGGTCTTGAATGAATTGCAGTCGATTAATTAGAAGGGGAAAAAAAAAAAAAAAAAAAAAAAAACTGGACTAGGACAATTACTTAATAGATGGCATTAAGGAGAGCGAAGGCCAAATATTGATCGAATAAAAGGGATTAGATTTCCTAATTAGTTTTCACATGTGTACATGAAGAAATTACAGTAGAGAAATTGTCAAAGACAACTTGGAAATTACTTTTCTAGGTATTTGGGTGGCTCTTAAAAGAGCCTTTGTTTCAGGGGCTTTAGGGCTAGCAAATTTATTTGGACTTCTCTGTTTTCTTGGGCAACAGCACAGCCTGGATGTTGGGCAGCACACCGCCCTGAGCGATGGTCACACCGCCGAGCAGTTTGTTCAACTCCTCGTCGTTACGCACAGCCAGCTGCAGATGGCGAGGAATGATACGGGTCTTCTTATTGTCACGGGCAGCGTTGCCGGCCAACTCCAGGATCTCAGCAGTCAGGTACTCGAGCACGGCAGCCAAGTAAACCGGTGCACCAGCGCCGACACGCTGAGCATAATTACCTTTACGCAGCAGCCTGTGCACACGGCCCACGGGGAACTGCAGTCCAGCCCTGGATGAACGTGTCTTTGCTTTAGCTCTGGCCTTGCCACCGGTTTTGCCTCTACCGCTCATATTTAGTAGGTGTTGAGATCTCGTCTGATAACTCAAGTGCTCAACTACGGCCAGTCATGTCTTAATATGACATACCAGCTCGGGCTACGCAGTGCCCCAGTGGCTGAGAAAAGAATGCTGAGAGCCAATCAACGTGTAGCTCGCTGCAGGACATCAACTTGAGTTCTATTTGGCGCGTATTCCCATCAGCTCAAAAAACCTAATGCGTAACACAGTAGAGAAGTAATATCCCAGTTTAAGTCACAGCAAAGATTTCAGAGGTTCACTTTAATGGTCATAGTAAATCAACAAAGCTTCGCGTGGTAACTGTTATAATATAGCAAACAGCTTTTGGATACTTTGTGATATACTGTACATTGTTACAATGTAACAAATTGAAGTGGTTGTGTGTTGCAACATTTTGGATTCTTTGTATTGTTTGGGAGCAACTGCTTTATGAGCAAGAGGGCATTGTGAGTTATAAGTTAACTGATTAGAAGCAACTGATGCATGAGCAAAGGGGCATGTTTTATGATAACGTTAATTAAATGTAATCTATTTTAAATTTGAATTCATGATCCATTAGTTCATTACCCATACTGTTAATTTCAACTCACTGTTTAAATTTCCCCCTGGGCCAGTGAATTTTGTGGAAGTTATAGAAAGCTAATCGGTCGTTGTGAAAGTACACACTCAAAGCGAGTATGTTTATATACGAGCAGGCACTGCTGGAATAAACGCATTCAAAGAACTTTTGGGTGGCTCTTAAAAGAGCCTTTTTGTAAACGTGTTAAAAACGCAACATTTACTTCTTCTTGGGTGCAGCCTTTTTGGGTTTAGCAACTTTAGGCTTGGCCGCCTTGGGTTTTGCTGCCTTAGCTTTCTTGGGGCTCTTTGCTGCCTTCTTGGGTGCAGCGGGCTTCTTGGCCTTCTTCGGACTCTTCGTTGCCTTTTTCGGCGTGGCGGGCTTCTTGGCTGCTTTCTTCGGAGACTTTTTGGCGGCCGCCGGCTTCTTGGCTGCTACCTTCTTGGTCTTCTTGGCCGCGGCAGGCTTCTTCGTTGCTGGCTTCTTGGCTTTAGGAGCTGCCTTCTTTGCGGGCTTCTTTTCCACCGTCTTATTCAGCTTGAAGGAGCCGGAGGCACCAGTCCCCTTGGTCTGGACAAGAGTACCCTTTGTAACCAAACTCTTGATGGCCAGCTTGACACGAGCGTTGTTCTTTTCCACATCGTACCCACCAGCCGCCAAAGCTTTCTTCAGCGCAGCAAGAGAGACTCCTTTCTTCTCTTTGGAGGCAGAGATAGCCTTGACGACGAGCTCGCCAACACTTGGTCCAGTTTTCTTGGGTCGGGGCGCCTTCTTCTTGGGGGCCTTTGCTGGAGCAGCAGCGGGGGCTGGGGCAGTTTCTGCCATTTTTCGTTATCCGCTCAAACAACTTCTGAGACCTGAGAGAATGTATGACGACAGGAGCCGGTGGGCTGGATTTAAAATAAGCATGAGAACCATTTAGACTCAACAGACTGAGAGCTCTCACGGGTTGTCTGTGACGAAGAGATCACTTGTGTTTTCTACAAGCACTTTTTGTAACACATATGAGTAGCGTTATGACATTTATCAACAAGACGATGTCTGTTGTGAAGAGCATAGCCTACACTTTAAAGTGAATATATGGGGTCATATGTGGGTCTGTATCCTTTTTGCAACGAACTGGGAACTTTTGACGTCTAGATAGAGAGGTTGAAGTCAGTCTTGTTTTTGTGAGGAAAACATGCACATAATGATAGTAAAACCGCGTAATGCATCAACAAAGAAGTGCCACAGACCAAGAGATGAGCCTCAGTAACACAGAAAAGCAGTGACAATGTCGTTTTTGCGAATGTGCACTTTACAAACGGGAGCTTTTTGGACACAGCGAAACACAGTTGACACAGTGACAGAGGCGACTCTTTGAACCATCTGCTGTTAGTGATAGCAGGGGCATTGCACAATTGCATTTTCCTTTTGGATTATGAGTAGGCTTAGGTAATCTATTTAGATTTTAGGTAACATCTCTCACTAAATTGTTGAAATATCATTGTTCCTCTCTATGTGAAAGCAGCTTTGGGTTGGATGACATATCTGAATGTTTTTTTGTCCATATTTATTAAAGGTTGTTCATAGTTGCCATTAAAATAACAGCCTTTAGATCAATCCTTTGATTTTTATCTAATTGCACAACTTGTTACAGTTTTTTACAACTGTTTACACACTTTTTCAAAACTCATAAACACATCTTTAAATCAAACATTCACCTCACATTACAAACACTTTTGTCATAATATGACATTTTGGATACATCATGTACACACTGTTGCTCAAAAACTAACGCTCTGGTCTTTCATAGACTTTATGTATTTCCATACAAGAGTGAAAGTTACGGTATCTACAGAGAGAAGTTGAAATGCACAGTAAAAAGGCTAGCAATATTGAAACAAAAAATAGTGATTTTTCCCAAATAATTTGCTGTTGCGAATACAGTATTTTACAGCCAACAAGAACAAAGCAAAGCAAAATACCACCAGATGTACATGGAGTTCTGAAAAAACAGATTTTGCCTAAGATGGAAATGACTGACTACTATCAAATGACTTTGCTTTTTCTTCTGTGTGTGTGTGTGTGTGTTTATGTGTGTGTGTGTGTGTGTCTGTATGCGTGTGTGTGGGGGGTGGTTATGTATGTATTCATAGACACAAAAATATAGTAAAAAAGACAAGTTTTACTGTACATAAAGTCGACGTTTTGTAGAACATTCCTTTCAAAGTTCTGAACATTTCAACCGGAAATCCTTTAGAGCCAGATTGAAAGGGTCCATACCTACATATAGAGTATATCTACTGTATTCATAGGCCTATACTAAGGCAATGATTGGATGGTGTTCAGTAAAGTAATGAGTGTTTACACATGTGAAGAGAGAGAGTGAAGCACTGGTGATTTTGTGTAGCATTTTGATGGGTTGTGTTTGAAAAACGAAATCAAGTTACTTGCTGTTAGATGTCTGTGTGTTAAGTAGAAAATTGTGTGTGGAGTTTTGCAAAATGTGTTTTAGTTCATTGAAAACTGAGTCAAACATTGAGAATTAGTGTATGGTTTTGCAGATTTGGTGTGGTGTTATGATGTTTGGAAGACATGTTTAGAAAATTGTGTGACAAGCAAAGATTTAGTGTGTAAGCAGTTGAAAAAAACTGTAATAAAGGGGAAATCTGGCTATACATTTCCGTTTCTCGAGGTCACCGAATACTGTCGGTACGGGAAAAAAACCCTAAAACAATCGGTTTTACCTAGCTGGACCTGCTGCAGCCAGCAGATAAAGTAGCCAGGCAGCTAAAGCGCTACACTCTAAAGGCATGGACATGGCATGGGGGCTCAGGAACATGCCCCCAGAGTGTAGCCCTCGACAGTAAGAAGGCAGGTGGAAGTGCTATATCAGCTAACCAAACCAAACCAAATCAGCATTCTATTATGTGTCCAAAACATCAAGGAACATAATCATCTGTCAGTGCAGTGGATTTGAAATAGTGTGTTTACCACAGTTTACAATGAAGAGTTAGTGGAAGGTTGTATATCCAATCCAGGAAATGAAACATATGTTTTGCACTGTACATAAATGTTGCTCCATGTTCTGACTATGAATGAGCATCAAACCCCAATATAGAATTGCTCTCAAGACTCCCCCATAGTTGCCATAGCGTAATACACTTTTATTTTACTGTCTTGAATAAAAATTGTGCTTTGGGCCTTTTCGTAATGCAATGTCAATATACACACCATTATCACTATTAAAAGTCAGTGTGACCTCAAATCTATTTTGAATGTTATTTTAAGGTATAAAAACTACATAATGTTCCTTTGATGCTGTCATTATGTCCTCACTGTAAATATATAGGCATAGTTTGAATTACAGGGGGTACTGGGGGGTACTGTACCCCCCAATGAAGACCCAGTACCCCCCAAAAAGACAGAAATATCAGTTTTGGGGGGGTCAGATCATTTTTCTGATATTGTGAAAAATATCATTACAGTTACAATACAAGTCAACTCCTATTTTCACCGTAGGAACATTTTAATGTAAAGCGATTTCAGACACCCCTATTTTGGACAGTACCATTTTTAACCACTGAGCAACTGAGATAGAGAACGACTTCAACTTCACAAGCAAGTGTCAACGTTGAATGACAAAACGCTAGGTAAATTCCTTCAGTAGGCTAAATTCAGTTTGCTGCTGACGTGCATGGGTAAATGTAAGTTGCTAGCTGACGTCTAGGTTGTTGAAGATGTGTTATTTTACAACCTTCATTTATAAACGTGTTTTGTTCTTTCATCATGTCACATCTTCATACATTGAATTACTGGCTACTTACCTGCTCCTTACCCACTGAGGCTAGTAAAGTGGGCCTTGGTTAGTTAAGGTTAGTTAGCAAGATAGGCTAATTCTCTATTTAAATCAAGCTTTACATTGTGGTGAGGTAAAATCGATTGTCATTTCCAAGGAGATGAACTCCATAGCCTATGATTATTCTCATTTTATCTTGAATAAATTATTGTGCCCTTTTGAAATTAGTTTGGCACAGATCCTGTGTTTTTATATTACCGGCGGTAGCCTATGCACAAGAGGGTCTGATGTACAGCAGCTAAGCCTAGGCTACATAGCATCAGTGAAACCTGTGGAAACATAAAAAGACCCAAGTAGCCTAGGCTAAATAGTATGTGCTAGTATTTGAATTTGTTTTTAATTGGTTGGTATTGTTTTTACATTCTATTATTTCATATTTTTAGCTTGATAAATGTAGTTTCATCTGAGAACCCTGATACTATCTTAATGAAACCAGGATTTTATTTTATTCAAAGAGACACTATGAGGAGAAGGAAAGGGCACACACAGACATCAGGCTCTTTTTTTGGTGCTAAAAGAGTAAGCAGGAAATATTAACACTAAGATCTACAAACAATTACATTAAAAGTGTAGGTGCAGTTAGGTTTTATACACTGTTCATATGTGTTAAGGAAAGGGGTGCTCAGCAGACAGGCACAGGATGAAAGCTGTGAGCAGGCCGCAGGGAGACGACAGGATATATAAGAACGATGAGATATTCTGTAGCCTAATGATTATCAGTTTGTCGCATGTTTAGACCTTGTGTGTGTTGCACAACACATGTTGCACTTGGCGATCACGATGGGGATTGATATGACCATGATGGTCATAGAAGAAGTGAAGGAGCAGTACCCCCCAATTATGATGGGGTAATTCGCATTCTGTATATGGGTGTTGATGTACCTGTTGTGTCTGAAACAGGACCCATGCCCATAACACACTGGCATTCCTGGCTTCCCATCCTGACCTTATCAAGATGGTGGACAGGTTTGCCCCTCACAGAGACCAAGCAAAGTCCTTTTAGGAAAGTCCCTCCACTCAGCGGCCATATAGCAACGATTTTTGGGCACTCATCGGGCACCCTATTCAGCAGAAGTGCTCATGCGCAAGGCTTCACGACACCAATCTTGCTCCTGCGGCGAGTTCACTACACATAATTGGGAAGATGTCTTCACAACACCACAAATGATTGGCTCAATGTATTCACTTCACACCACATGATTGGCTCAATGTATTCACATGTCGAGGTTTTGCCGAGGAAGGGGTGGGATATGTGTAGACAACGGCCATATTGGCGTTACAAACTAACCCCATGCATTTCTATGGAGGATTTTTTAAGTGTTGTGTCTCCTCATTAGAAAGTCTCTGGACCAAGTCACTGTAAACAGAGACTTTCTAATGAGGAGACACGGCACTCAAAAAATCCTCCATAGAAATGCATGGGGTTAATCCGTTGTCTACACATATCCCACCCCTTCCTCGGCAAAACGTCGACATGTGAATACATTGAGCCAATCATGTGGTGTGATGTGAATACATTGAGCCAATCAGATGTTGTGTTGTGAAGACATCTTCCAAATCATGTGTTGTGAACTCCACACTGCCACTGGAGCAAGATTGGTGTCGTGAAACCTTGCGCATGTGCATTTCTGTTGAATAGGATGCCCGATAAGTTCCCAAAAAGCGTTGCTATAAGGCCGCTGAGTGGAGGGACTTGCCTAAAAGGACTTTGTTGTAAAGGACGTTATCAACAAATGCCACAAACTGAACACACATGAACACTAAACATTTCTATTTTACATGTATCTATCAAAGGGAAAATGTATCAGTTATTATTATTAAATCTGAGAGAATACAGAGGGGAAATGTCTTGATAAAGTGTTTGTTTTTTCCATTAAAATTTGCATTAAAGTAAACATCCAAGTCAGAAGAATGTGATAATCAGTTTTGAACTACAAAGAAATCTGTTCAATTTTCATATGAGCTGCAGTCAAAGAGTTGTGAGACTAGGCCTATGAAAAGCAACAAGCGTACAGATTTATATCTGACTGCCATCTCAATCTAGCCGCTGATCCAATTAAGATGAAATTCTGGCAAACGATCACCCACCGGCATTCCAGCAAACTGCCAGCAAGACCAAGCTCCTTCTGCTCCAATTCCAACTACTTCACTCTCAAGAAGCCCCCCACCCCACACCCCCAAGCAACAGTACAGTATTCCAACATCTTTTTCCTCTTCCTTAAACAAATAAAAAAATAAACTCAAGTGCATGAGTTTGCCTCTATTGTCTCAACATTGCAGGTAATACACTTTATAACCATAAGCTTTACAGTATAAGTCGTATTCGTCCAAAACAGTTCAGGGCATTTGCACTTTCCAGAGTATCCAGAGTATTCCAGAGTTATTCATACCATCACTGTGTTGTTGGCACATTGTGTGCTTACTATTGTGATGGCTTGTGTTTACTGTTAGATACGAAAACACCATTTTTACGAAGGTGTGAAGAGTTAAGCAAGGTGTGTTAGCTTTTGCAAAAGAACTACAATGTTTTGCTGATTGGGTGAGAGGTTTTGCCATTTGTGTGTAGAGTTTTACAAAAAAAAAAAAAAAAAAAAATGTGCTTAACCAATCAGAACTGTAAGAATATCCTATGTGCTTGTGCCTGTGTGTGTGTGCATCCACTATCAAGTTAGAAGTCATGTGGTCTGCAGTGTGGCAAACTAAAAGGAAAAGAAGAGAAGTGCAGAAAAAATCCTCTTGATTGAGAAACCCACAGTCTGGTTGAAACTAGATATGTGCAAATATCTGAATATGCAATCAGTAAAAAGCATATGAATGACTGTAGTCTATCTACCATACTGCAATGTTACTTTTCAGTCTGTTTTCTGTTGCTGTGGTCGTGTCTCCTACACCACTAAAAATGGTGTTTTCATATCAAACAGTAAACACAAGCCATCACAATAATAAGCACACAATGTGCCAACTACACACTGATGGTATGAATAAAAAACACATCTGGCTTTTGCTTTCTCTGTGCACAAGACTATGTCAGTTTGAGGTCATACTTTTGCATACAGGGATCCAAACTTCAAGTATTGATGTTTATTTACACATATCAAAACAAACACAAGTGTGTTTTTCCAAGTCAAAACACAAAATAGCGATTTCACTGAAAAAAAAAAAAATTCAGTCTACATCGTGTCGTCTCTCTCAAAATTTTGTCTACGTCACATGCAATGTCCTAGTCCAAGGCACCAGGAAAAATATAATCTGGAATGCCGTATCCAGGCCTGACATGACAATAACCCCACATGTAGACTGATTTTTTTGACTGTAAAAGGGCTATTTCTTTCTCTTCTTACCCTTCCTCTTCCCCCTCCTCGTCCTCCCCTTGCTCCTCCTTGTCCTCTCCCTCTCACTTCTTCACCTCTACATCCTCTTCCTCCTCTTCTTCCTCCTACTTCTTCACCTCCACGTCCTATTCTTCGGCCTCCTCTAATTTTGACTGTTCTCACTCTTCTTGCTCCCTCCATTGTACCCATTGTACATTACCTGTGGCTTATTTATAGTGCTTAGGCTGATTGTAAAGTAAACTAATTATCTAAAACAGTTTTCACATGAGAATGTGTGCCAGGGAGTTGGCAAAATAGTGTAAATAATAGCCATACATGTGTATGATTTGCCAGGAGTGTGTTGATCATTTGGAAATTGAGTGTAAAGCAGTGAGTTGTGTTTACAGTTCCGCAAAAAGAGTGCTGTGCAGTGAATTGTGCCTAAAGTTGTGCAAACTGAGTGCAAAGCAGTGTTTGTGCTTTTAGTTTTGCGAACTCAGTGAGTGGTTTTGCTATAAATATTAAAAGTTTTAGAAGTTGTGCTATTAGAATCACAGTTGTGTTTAAGCATTCAGAAAAAACTGTAATATGACAAAGTCAGATAACTCGGTGGAAGCCTTAACATACACAGCATAAAACTACACAATACATAGATCTGATTACAGTGATAATCAATTCATTTCTGCATTTCGTTGGTATTTGCTGGTCCATCTACCTTGAAATACTGTTATGAAGAATTCGAGTTGCACGAGTTTTTTTAAGCAAACCTCTGAAACATTCTCCACCGCTCCCCAAAGCATCTGGGGATACGCGTTCGTTTCTGGAAAGGGGCGTGGTGTGTGTGGGAGGAATGACTGATCAGAGACTTTCGTTCATCATTTGCATAGTATGTTGTATTTAAGCGGGGCACCAAAAACGTAATTTACATTGAACAGACATCGCTTCTCTATTTGAACATGCCTGAACCCGCAAAGTCAGCGCCGAAGAAAGGCTCCAAGAAAGCAGTGACCAAGACTGCTGGTAAAGGAGGCAAGAAACGCAGAAAGTCCAGGAAGGAGAGTTATGCCATCTACGTGTACAAGGTCCTGAAGCAGGTACACCCCGACACCGGGATCTCTTCCAAGGCCATGGGCATCATGAACTCTTTCGTGAATGACATCTTTGAGCGCATTGGTGGAGAGGCCTCCCGCTTGGCTCATTACAACAAACGTTCCACCATTACTTCCAGGGAGATCCAGACCGCTGTGCGTCTGCTTCTGCCCGGTGAGCTTGCAAAGCACGCCGTCTCCGAAGGAACAAAAGCCGTCACCAAGTACACAAGCTCCAAGTAAAGCATTTTCTTAACGTCTTATAAAACCAACGGCTCTTTTAAGAGCCACCCACATATTCTGAAAAGTAATTCCAGAACAATTGATGCATTTTTTTCTTTCTTAATAACGCCATTAATGTAAATCAGCAATCGGATCCGACCCCGAATGCGTAAAACAAATTGAGTCATGAATTCCTTTGTCTGCATTCAACCGTACATCAAGAAGTACGCTGCATCCATGAATACAGCAAAGAAAGCAAAAGCAGCGACACTAACCCCAAAAAGCGGCATCCAAGAAGTATAAGTTTTGGTCGATTTCACCATATTTACAAAAGGACTCATAGTCACCCAACGTTCTTTTAATACATTCATTCCAATATTTTGCTCTCCATAAACTCATACTGCATGAAAAGCCAATGGATCATGAATTACATTTTAAAATGTATTATATTGGGTAGATTAACTACGTTGTCATAAATATGCCCTCTTATCCATAGCAGCAGTTATTCTGATCAACGTTTCGTTTCCAAACATTATACAAATCTTGCAACACAACCATTTCAGTTTGCTACATTATAACAGTGTTCTAATAACTATGTGTTAGTCACCACAGGAAACTTGGTTTATTATGACTATAAAAAAGAACCCCTTATCCGGAAAATTTGCAGTAACTTAAATTGGGATATTAATGTAGTATTTCTCTACTATGCCATGCGTGTCTATTGATTGGAGACAATGCACAGATAGGGAGAAGTGTTACGCGCCAAATTGAATTCAAATTCACGTCCCGCAACGAACTACACCTTGATTGGCTCTCACCATTGTATGGTCAGCCAATTGTGGCACTGAGTAACCCACGCTGGTGTGGAATAATACGTCATGCCTAACCTTAAGTGAGCATTTGATATCCAACTCTTACTGTAAACATGAGCGGCAGAGGTAAAACCGGCGGCAAGGCCAGAGCAAAGGCCAAGACTCGCTCTTCCAGGGCTGGACTTCAGTTCCCCGTTGGCCGTGTGCACAGGCTACTACGTAAAGGCAACTATGCTCAGCGCGTTGGCGCTGGTGCACCGGTCTACTTGGCTGCTGTACTCGAGTATTTGACAGCTGAGATCCTGGAGTTGGCCGGTAACGCTGCCCGTGACAACAAGAAGACTCGTATCATACCCCGCCACCTGCAGCTGGCTGTGCGTAACGACGAGGAGTTGAACAAATTACTCGGCGGAGTGACCATCGCTCAGGGTGGTGTGCTGCCTAATATCCAGGCTGTGCTGCTGCCCAAGAAGACTGAGAAGTCCAAATAAACCTGTCCCTATAAGTCTCCGAAACAAAGGCTCTTTTAAGAGCCAAACAAATACCGATAAAAAAGAAATTCCAAGTTGTTTAGGTAATCGACACATTTTCTGTAATCAGTGCTCGCTCTAAGCAAGTTGCTTTGTCGTGCTCAATGTATTCACATGTCGACGTTTGCCGAGGAAGGGGTGGGATATGTGTTGCCGTTACAAACTAACCAATGCATTTCTATGGAGGATTTTTTGAGTGCTGTGTCTCATTAGAAAGACTGCTTTGATAAAAAAAAAAAACAAGGCATGCCATGTGTAAGCTTGTGCTTTTCTGTTTATAATCACGCAGTTATTTGTAGGACTTAATTTAGCAAACGCTACCTTAGGACATTATTTGTTCGTACATGCCAGCTAATAAGGTATTGTTTGTTGTGACTGTTTTTATACCAGGCTATAATCACTGGCCGATGTAATGTTTAAGTGCATTATTTTATTTTACATTTTATATTGATTCGGTTTTTCTGAATACTATGATACAGAACATGGGGCGTGCTTTTGTATTTTAAATTTCAGGCGCCACTCGGAATGAACGATGAAGACCAATCAGCGGTGACCACCAAGCTGACGTACACATGCTGAGTAGGCCATATATATCACAAGTTCCGCAGAAGTGTTCATTCTCTTCAATTCCGAAGAATACCTTGCAATGGCAAGAACTAAGCAGACAGCTCGCAAATCTACCGGAGGTAAGGCTCCGAGGAAACAGCTTGCCACCAAGGCTGCGCGTAAAAGCGCACCCGCAACCGGTGGAGTGAAGAAGCCTCACCGTTACAGGCCTGGTACCGTGGCTCTGAGAGAGATCCGTCGTTACCAGAAGTCTACTGAGCTGTTGATCCGCAAGCTGCCCTTCCAGCGTCTGGTCAGAGAAATCGCTCAGGACTTCAAGACTGATCTGCGCTTCCAGAGCTCTGCTGTCATGGCTCTTCAGGAGGCTAGCGAGGCTTACCTCGTCGGCCTGTTTGAGGACACTAACTTGTGCGCCATCCACGCCAAGAGGGTCACCATCATGCCCAAGGACATCCAGCTGGCTCGTCGTATCCGTGGGGAGCGTGCTTAAACTGATTTGAAGTCAAGATCTGATAATTTAAAGGCTCTTTTAAGAGCCACTCAAATATGAAAAAAAGCTATGTTCCAAAAAATACTGTTTTGATATTGTCAGTTATTGTCGGATAACTCTGGTATGTAATGCAAGCAGCCTCAATAATTAGGTAATATTAACAGATTAGACAGACACTGCTCACCCACAAATGATTGGTTGGAAATTTCGGCTCCGAATAAGACTAGGCACAAGCAAAAATGACACTAGCACAACCTCGCTGAAATCTTCTTTGACGAAGTGTCATGCTTTTTGTTACCTTATTCGATCAAAATCCCTCAGCCGCTTTAGTGCAGTTTTCGTCTGGAACAGTAACATGGCTAATGTGTCTCCCGTTATGATGCTGTGCTATCGTTTAGACAACGTGTTCATGTTTTTGTTTCATGTGATTTTAGCATAACGCAGCCGTAACAAGTATGGACAAATGGCAAATTAAAGGTCCTAAGTGTACAGTAATAAAAGTAGCAGTAGCTTAGAATAAAAAAAAATCCCTTATTCTGTAAAAGTAAGTGTAGGTAAATTAAAGTAGAGCAGTAATTCGTATTTATATTGGACGTTTCTTTTCAAAGAGAATGTGAGTGGCTCTTAAAAGAGCCTTTAAATTTGAGCAGGTTTCAATTTCGGCTTTACTTGGAGCTGGTATACTTGGTGACGGCCTTGGTTCCCTCAGACACGGCGTGCTTAGCCAGCTCACCGGGCAAAAGCAGACGCACGGCGGTCTGGATCTCCCTGGAAGAGATGGTGGACCGCTTGTTGTAGTGAGCCAAGCGAGAGGCTTCTCCAGCGATGCGCTCGAAAATATCGTTTACGAAGGAGTTCATAATGCCCATTGCCTTGGAAGAGATACCGGTATCAGGATGGACCTGTTTCAGAACCTTGTACACGTAGATGGCGTAACTTTCCTTCCTGGACTTTCTGCGTTTCTTGCCTCCTTTAGCGGCCGTCTTGGTCACAGCTTTCTTAAACCCCTTCTTTGGGGCAGGCTTAGCTGGATCAGGCATGTTGATTTTCCGAATACGTAATATCAAAAGTATGACTTTGTTTTTAGTTACCTGGTGTATATATACCAAGTTTTATATGTAAATAGAGGACTGTGTCATTTACACACTCACGAGCAGAATGCCCTGTCATTTTCCTCCCAAACTAAATACCCAGACACGATTGGTCATTTTGTATGGAAGGGGGCGGTCATTATGAAAAGGTTAGCACCATCCACAGATCATCGGTTTACACCACCTTCTTGTGTTTCCTTTCCCGCTCTTTTCTACCGTAGGAAGGTAATCCTTAGAAATCTATGCCAAATAGTTTTACTTTTAACATTATAATTTATTATTAGTTTTCCTGGGGCTTTACTCGAATCATGATAAAATGTGCACATCAAAACTCTACTGTAATTATTGCCCTGTATTGTATACTGTTGGTACTGTCATTCTTACAGTATAAAGGAAACAAAGGCTTTTACAGCATTCTGCAAAGGGAAAATGACAAATTCGCAGTAAAACATAGAAAACACCACTGTAAGCCAAATTTACTGTAAAAGTAAATATTTCTAGCCTATATTGTTTTTTTGTTTATATTTGCCAGACGATTTTGTTGTGAAGCCTAATAACAATGGGGTCATTCTGTAGCGCATTCATGGCGTCGCACCTGCACATAGGTTATGATAACAAGCGTTCTGGCATTTCTTTGTTTTTTACTTTAATATGAACACATGGCTCTTGGCTACAAACCATTGGATGTAGACAATGCGAAGAGCCTCATATGGCAGTGCCCTACAGCCCAAATCATGTAGCAGTGTGTCATTGTATGGAAGTGGGGCATTAATAGTAAGTTTATAATACAAATTACCCTACATGAAATATATCATTTTATAAGGAATTGGGCGGCTCTTAAAAGAGCCTTTGGAGTATAAATCGATGAAGAGATCTGATCTTTAACCACCAAAACCGTACAGAGTACGACCTTGGCGTTTCAGAGCATAAACGACGTCCATAGCGGTTACGGTCTTTCTCTTGGCGTGTTCGGTGTAGGTAACGGCATCACGAATCACGTTCTCCAGGAAAACCTTCAACACACCACGAGTCTCCTCGTAGATGAGACCAGAGATACGCTTCACACCACCACGGCGGGCCAGACGCCTGATTGCAGGCTTAGTGATCCCCTGGATGTTATCACGAAGAACTTTGCGGTGACGCTTTGCGCCTCCTTTTCCAAGACCTTTGCCTCCTTTGCCTCTGCCAGACATCGTTCTGTATTCAAGTTACAGAATAATGGAGATATATTGGATCGCAACTCGCATTTAGTACCAAAGAGAGGACGTTGGTGAAAACCACGAAGCACTGGCCCCTTCACTGCCCCTCCCTTCTCCGCGCACACCAAGTATTAGGCTAATAAACGTAAAAAAAACGCCCACATCCGACCTTTAGCCTCATCTCACAACAAAACAAAGTAGAACCAATATCAATACATTGCAGAAATTGCTACTTTTTTAGATAGATAGATAGATAGATAGATAGATTCAAGGTCTTAGTAGCATACAGACATCACACACAACATACCATAAAAGATATGACAACAAATACTAAATCAAAGATCCACGTGAATGTATTTATGGATGTATAAGCATGAGGTGCTTGCAGTGACAGGGCAGGGACTGTGATCAGAGACTTTCTAACAAAGTCCTTTTAGGCAAGTCCCTCCTCTCGGCGGCCATATACCAACGTTTTATGGGCACTCATCGGGCACAGTCTTTGGGTCGAACTGCGCGTGCGCAAGGCTTCACGACACCAATCTTGCTCCAGCGGCGAGATCACAACACATGATTGGCACGATCACAACACACCATATGATTGGCTCAATGTATTCACAACACACCATATGATTGGCTCAATGTATTCACATCACACCACATGATTGGCTCAATGTATTCACATGTCGACGTTTTGCCGAGGAAGGGGTGGGATATGTGTAGACAACGGCCATATTGGCGTGACAAACTAGCCCCATGCATTTCTATGGCGTATTTTTGAGTGCTGTGTCTCCACATTAGAAAGTCTCTGTTTCTAATGAGGAGACACACCACTGTAAGCCAAATGTACTGTAAAAGTAAATATTTCTAGCCTATACCAAAGTCCTTTTAGGCAAGTCCATCCACTCGGCGGCCATATAGCAACGCTTTTTGGGCACTCATCGGGCATCCTATTCAGCAGAAATGCGCGTGTGCAAGGCTTCACGACACCAATCTTGCTCCAGCAGTGAGTTCACAACACATGATTGGGAAGATGTCTTCACAACACAACATATGATTGGCTCAAGGTATTCACATCACACCACATGATTGGCTCAATGTATTCACGTCAACTTTTTGCCAAGGAAGGGGTTGGATATCTGTAGACAACGGCCATATTGACGTTACAAACTAGCCCCATGCATTTCTATTGAGTATTTTTTTGAGTTCTGTGTCTCCTCATTAGAAAGTCTCTGATAAGGCTGTGACTCCTACCACAAGTGCCCTATGGCATTGTTTTGTTAGGAGAATGAAGCCATATCTTCTATTAGGAGGTTTACCACTCTGATGGTGCATTCATGGCACCTGGGAATGACAAGGACCGCGTGATTACTTTGTTTTTCCCACAGCAAGTGTTCATGTACTTTGCCGTTGGAATGTATGTTACAAACACGGATGCCACAACAAAGGTTAAAACATACGCTCACTAATCCTAAATAAATAACTTTAATTGCTTAAAATATAGTGTAGGACACTTGTGAAAGAAAGATATGCAGCTTTCAAGTGACAAAAACGGCAAATTCCCAACTTCACATTAAAACTGTTGGACATGGAAGGCCACATGGAGTACAAACGAACTACAACGTGACGATAAAAGTGATGACGAGCCCCTAACTGGGCAACTCTGTTAGCAAAATCTAGCCCCAGTTTCCGACCTCTGACCCACACATGAGGTGAGGTGTATAATGCGGAATGATGAAGTTTTCACTGGGAAAAAGTTTTTTCCGATGCCCATAAACACTAGGTAAGTTAACTTACTCAGGAACCACGTAATTGGAATACCCTCCATGTCAGGTCCTGAGAAATGTGTACTAGCTTCTGCACATCCTCCAAGAAGGCAGTCTTATCGTTGTTGGAGATGAGGTCTGGGACTGCACATCCTCCAAGAAGGCAGTCTTATTGTTGTTGGAGATGAGGTCTGGGACTGCTGTACCATCGGCAAACCTAACTTGGAAGTGAAGCTGTGAGAATACACACTGTCATAGGAATCATAAGAGCTGGGTTTACACTGTACCCGAGTCATCTGATCCACCAGTGTGAAGTTTAAATAACATAATGTGTTAATGAGCAAAGGTTTTTAATTCTTCTCAGAATTGATTTGACATTATAACAGAGTAGATTTTTAACACTAAGAAAAAAATATATGCAGAGTTACTTAATTTGCAGCGCTGATTTCAAAGACTATACAAGGTACACGAGTATTAATTATTTACTCTATTTAGAGTTTGTTTTACTGTTATATTTCAACACTTCACTTTTACACAAATTTGGAGTAGGACCAAATCATGGACGGATTATGAACTTTTGGGCCCCTGGGCCCAGATGTATTAAGGGCCCCCCATTAATTGTCGTATATGTGGGGGTCCTCCTCCAGAATTCTTTTAATTTGTTTGATGTGATTTCCTGTATACTGGTGCATTTTGGGGATGGCCAGTACTAAATTCAATCAGATTCATAGCCTACATCCTGATTTGTGTATATTGAGGCAATGATTCCATGTAAAGGCTTGGGCTTCAGGGCCCCTGGGCCCGGTAGCCCGTGCAGGAATCCATCCCTGGACCAAATACACTCTGCGATAGTATTACAGTTTTTCTCAGTCACTTTGGTGCTTTTCTCAGATCAGGATGACAATTATCATAACTATTAGTTCAACCTCCACAACATTTAGTCATTTGTGGACATCATAGTAGCAATTTCTCCTTCCTCTGAACAAATTGCAAATGCTTTTGAAGATGTATTAGTTGCTTTGTCATGTCAGTCAAAATGAACTATACTTATGGATGCTGAATAGTCGTTCCCAATAAAACTAATAGTCTTGATTTCATTGCTTGAGTCATTACATACAAAATTCTGTCACAATGCTGTAGAATTCTAAAGAGCATATACAGTAAAACTGTGAAACGTACATATTCAGTGTCTTGTACTCACTTACTCCCCTAACTACAGCTATTGTAACTTTACTGTAGTTTTCAAATGGCTGTACAAGTACTGTATAGTGTTGTCTTGAGCATTTTCAGGTAGTGTCACTGAGTTCTGACCTTTTTTTGCATGGGAAAACACTGAGAGCACTTCTCATTTTGATGACACTGGCAGTTTCATTGACATAAATACTTGATTTTGAGGAATGGACTATCCATTTTGAGCAAGTGACGTGCTTTTGCAAGTTATCCACTAGGTTTTGCAGTTTGGACTAATTGTTTTGAGAAATGCACTAACTGCTGTGCAAATGTTAATAGTGATGTGAGAAAAGCACCAAAGCTACTGAGAAAAACTGTAAATTAAGGTGTTACTTTACTGTGGCCAACTGTATGGTATAGCCGTGTGGTGCACGTTTATTAACTGTGTTTCGTGGTGTCCAAAAAGCTCCCGTGTGTAAAGTACACCTTTGCAAAAACGGCATTGTCACTGCTTTTACACGTTACCGAGACTCGTCTCTTGGTTTGTGCCACTTTTTTGTTGATGCATTGCACGGTTTTATTATCATTATGTGCATGTTTTTCGCACAAGACCAAGACTGAGTGCAAAATTTCCACCTAGACATCAAAAGTTTCCAGTTCGTTGCAAAAGGGATAAAGGGCAACCATAACACCCCATATATTCATTTTAAAGTGTAGGCTGTGCTCTTCACAACAGACATCGTCTTATTGGTAAATGTTGTATAGTTACTGATATTTGTTTAAAAAAGTGCTAGGAGAAAACACAAGTGATTTATTCACCACATGCCGGGAGAGCTCTCAGTCTGCTGAGTCTAAATGGTTCTCATGTTTATTTTAAGTCCAGCCCACCGACTCCGTCCGACATTCATTTGATCAGCTCTCTCGAGAAGTTTGTGCGGAAAATCTAAACGATACAATGGCAGAAGATGCTCCAGCCCCCGCAGCGGCCCCAGCAAAGTCCCCCAAGAAGAAGGCGCCCCGACCCAAGAAGACTGGTCCTAGCGTGGGCGAGCTCGTCGTCAAGGCTATCTCTGCCTCCAAAGAGAAGAAGGGAGTTTCTCTGGCTGCGCTGAAGAAAGCTTTGGCGGCTGGTGGGTACGATGTGGAAAAGAACAACGCTCGTGTCAAGGTGGCCATCAAGAGTTTGGTCACCAAGGGAACTCTGGTCCAGACCAAGGGAACTGGTGCCTCCGGTTCCTTCAAGCTGAACAAGGCGGTGGAAAAGAAGCCTGCAAAGAAGGCAGCTCCTAAAGCCAAGAAGCCAGCAGCGAAGAAACCTGCCGCTGCTAAGAAGCCTAAGAAGGCAGCAGCCAAAAGAGCCCGGCTGACAGCTAAAAAAAGTCTCGAAGAAAGCAGCCAAAAGCCATACGCCCGAAAAAAGGCAGCGAAGAGCCGAAGAAGGCTAAAGAAGTCTGCTGCACCCAAGAAGGCAGCAAAAGAGCCCCAAGAAAGCAAAGGCAGCGAAACAAAGGCGGCCAAGCCTAAAGCTGCCAAGCCCAAAAAGGCTGCACCCAAGAAGAAGTAAATGTTGTGTTTTCAACAAGTTTACAAAACGGCTCTTTTAAGAGCCACCCAAAAGTTATGTGAAGGGGTTTATTCCAATAGTGTCTGCTGGTATATAAACATTCTCGCTTTGAGTGTGTACATTTACACACCGACTGGTTTGCTCTCTATAACTTTCACAAATGTCCTACTGCGTGATTGACCAAATAAATTATCATAAAACTCACTGGTCCAGAGGGAAGTTTAAACGGTGGTAATAAACACTATGTGGGTAATTAACTAATGGATCATGAATTCAAACCAAAGACTTTCTAATGAGGAGACACAGCACTTAAAATCCTCCATAGGAATGCATGGGGTTAGTTTGTCACGCCAATATGGCCGTTGTCTACACATATCCCACCCCTTCCTCGGCAAAACGTTGACATGTGAATACATTGAGCCAATCATGTGGTGTGAAGTGAATGCATTGAGCCAATAATATGTGGTGTTGTGAAGACACACAACAGATTTCTGCTGAATAGGGTGCCCGATGAGTGCCCAAAAATCGTTGCTATATGGCCGCTGAGTGGAGGGACTTGCCTAAAAGGACTTTGGTTTAATCAATTAATAACTCATAATGCCCTCTTGCTCATAAAGCAGTTGTTCTCAAACAATACAATACCAAGTATCCAAAATGTTGCAACACACAACCACTTCAGTTTGTTACATTGTACCAATGTTCACTGTATCACAAAGTATCTGAAAGCTGAAACACACAGTTTACTATTGTAATAGTTACCACGCGAAGCTTTGTTGATTTACTATGACCATTAAAGTAAAACTAACTGTAACTTAAACTGGGAGATTACTGGATCTACTGTGACATGCGTTACTTTTTTGTGATTGTGCTGCTGATGCACTGAAATGGAGGTGGGACTTCAATACGCGCCAAATAGAACCCAAGATGATGTCCCGCAGCGAGCTACACATTGATTGGCTCTCAGCATTGTGTTCTCAGCCACTGGGGCACTAAGTACCCCTGCGCTGATGAGGGATAATAGGACATGCCTGGCCGTGACTAAGCATTTGGGTATTCAGACGAACTCTAAACACCTACTACAAAAATGAGCGGCAGAGGCAAAACCCGGCAAGGCCAGAGCAAAGGCCAAGACACGTTCATCCAGGGCTGGACTGCAGTTCCCCGTCGGCCGTGTGCACAGGCTGCTGCGAAAAGGCAACTATGCTCAGCGTGTCGGCGCTGGTGCACCGGTCTACTTGGCTGCTGTGCTCGAGTATCTGACGGCTGAGATCCTGGAGTTGGCCGGTAACGCTGCCCGTGACAACAAGAAGACCCGTATCATTCCCCGCCATCTGCAGCTGGCTGTGCGGAACGACGAGGAGTTGAACAAACTGCTTGGCGGAGTGACCATCGCTCAGGGTGGTGTGCTGCCTAACATTCAGGCTGTTCTGCTGCCCAAGAAGACGGAGAAGTCCAAGTAAATCATCTCAAGACTCCAAAACAAAGGCTCTTTTAAGAGCCACCTACATGCCTTGAAAAGAAAATTCTAAGTTGTCTTGGTCATTTTTGTTATGTCAAAAAATGTTTCTTCACGTAGCTTACATGTGTAAAAAGCAATTGAACAAAATATCTTCTACTAGAGATCAATATTTGGCCACTCCTGTTCTTCCACTTTTTAAAATGTCAGTCGTTAATTAGCTCCTGATCCAGCAGACTTCTTATGATTGGTAAAATATATTTGTCAGAGTTTTTTATTTCTTTTCAATTTAATGGCTTCAGATCAAAATGAATCGGCACCCAACTCACAAATGCACACATGAACTACTGCATTATATACGTTCTTAGTTTATCCTAGTCTGTGGATAAACATTTGGATGCATTATTTCAATAAAATACAAAACATGAATGGTAGTTTGCTTTGTTCCTATTTAAACACGCATATATTTAAAGGCCTAAATTTAGCAAATAAAGGCTGCAAATAAAGTGCATTTCTTTAAATTCGAATTGATATTGAAATAATTTTATTCATCATTGTGAACATAATTTGTGCTTGTTCATGTTAGCTAACAAGTTATTGTTTGTTTTTTTCTACATCAGGCTATATGCACTGGCGGATATAATGTATAAGTACATTTCTTTAAATTCGAATTGATATGGAAAATATATTGTGAATAGAATCAATGTAATGATAGAGGCCTTTTAGGGGATGACCTTTGCATTTTTCAGGAAGACCAATCAGCGGAGACCAATAATCTGACGTCCAGGGGGCAGGATGCGACTTTAGGCCTTATATACCCACGTTCTGCAGTTGTGTTACTAATCTTCAATCTCGAAGAATACGTCGTAATGGCAAGAACCAAGCAGACAGCTCGCAAATCTACCGGCGGTAAGGCTCCCAGGAAGCAGCTCGCCACCAAGGCTGCACGTAAGAGCGCACCCGCTACCGGTGGCGTAAAGAAGCCTCACCGTTATAGGCCTGGTACCGTGGCTCTGAGAGAGATCCGTCGTTACCAGAAGTCTACTGAGCTGTTGATCCGCAAGCTGCCCTTCCAGCGTCTTGTCCGAGAAATTGCTCAGGACTTCAAGACTGATCTGCGCTTCCAGAGCTCTGCAGTCATGGCTCTTCAGGAGGCTAGCGAGGCTTATCTGGTCGGTCTGTTTGAGGACACTAACTTGTGCGCCATCCACGCCAAGAGGGTCACTATCATGCCCAAGGACATCCAGCTGGCTCGTCGTATCCGTGGGGAGCGTGCTTAAACTGATTTGAAGTTGAGATCTGATAATTTAAAGGCTCTTTTAAGAGCCACTCAAATATGAAAAAAAGCTATGTTCCAAAAAATACTTACTGATTTGGTATTGTCTGATAACTAATACCTAGGTGATAAAATGTAGAGTTTCGGCTGTAAGACTGGGTAAAGGACACTAGCACAATCTCAGACGTTTTATTGTTCCAGACGAAAACTGCACTGTGTCTCCCAGTATGATGAAACGTTGTCTAAACGATTCCTAGCACAGCAAGTCTTGTTTCATGTTGTCGGTCATTTTAGCATAACGCAGCCGTAACAAGGACCTTTTAATTTGCCATTTGTCCAAAGTGTATAGTAATAAGTAACAGTAGCGTAGAATTAAAAAAAAAAATATTCTGTAAAGTAAGTGTAGGTAAATTAAAGTAGAGCAGTGATTCGTATTTACATTGGAAGTTTCTTTTCAAAGAGAATGTGAGTGGCTCTTAAAAGAGCCTTTGAATTGGAGCAGGTTTCAATTTCGGCTTTACTTGGAGCTGGTATACTTAGTGACGGCCTTGGTTCCCTCGGACACGGCGTGCTTAGCCAGCTCACCGGGCAAAAGCAGACGCACAGCGGTCTGGATCTCTCTGGAAGAAATTGTGGAGCGCTTGTTGTAGTGAGCCAAAC
This sequence comes from Alosa alosa, assembly GCF_017589495.1. Classification (NCBI taxonomy): domain Eukaryota; kingdom Metazoa; phylum Chordata; class Actinopteri; order Clupeiformes; family Clupeidae; genus Alosa; species Alosa alosa. The sequence goes on along the minus strand of NC_063195.1, from coordinate 26,653,223 downwards.
GGGAGGCTTCCCCAGCAATGCGCTCGAAAATATCGTTTACGAAGGAGTTCATAATGCCCATGGCCTTGGAAGAAATACCGGTATCAGGATGGACCTGTTTCAGAACCTTGTACACGTAGATGGCGTAACTTTCCTTTCTGGACTTTCTGCGTTTCTTGCCTCCTTTAGCGGCCGTCTTGGTCACGGCTTTCTTTGACCCCTTCTTTGGGGCAGGCTTTGCTGGATCAGGCATGACGAGTTCCCAAATACGAAATATCAGAAGTATGACTTTGTTTGCTATAGTTACCTGGTATATATACCAAGTTATATGTAAATAGAGGACTGCGCCATTTACACACAGAATGCCCTGTCATTTCCCTCCCAAACTAAATACTCAGACACGATTGGTCATTTTGTATGGAAGGGGGCGGTCATTATGAAAAGGTTAGCACCACCCACAGATCATCGGTTTACACCACCTTCTTGTGTTTCCTTTCCCGCACTTTTCTACAGTAGGAAGGAAATCCTTCGAATTCTATGCCAAATAGTTTTATTTTTAACATTATAATTCATTTTCCTGGGGCTTTATTCGAATCATGATAAAATGTGCACATCAAAACTCTACTATAATGATTGCCCTGTATTATATACTGTTGGTACTGTCATTCTTACAGTATAAAGGAAACAAAGGCTTTTACAGCATTCTGCAAAGGGAAAATGACAAATTTGCAGTAGCCTAAAACACAGGAAACACCACTGTAAGCCAAATGTACTGTAAAAGTAAATATTTCTAGCCTATACCAAAGTCCTTTTAGGCAAGTCCATCCACTCAGCGGCCATATAGCTAACGCTTTTTGGGCACTCATCGGGCATCCTATTCAGCAGAAATGCGCGTGCGCAAGGCTTCACGACACCAATCTTGCTCCAGCAGCGAGTTCACACCACATGATTGGGAACATAGACATAATGTACATAGACGCCGCATTGGCTGCTGGACACAAGAAATGCGGCCGCCATCTTGGACCGGTCATACTCCTCGTTGCTTTGCAGCAGAAAACACAAGATGACAGCACTGTGCAGCATGTTCCTGCTCAAATCGGCGGACCATACTCGGGGGATTTACTTTTCACAAGTAAGATTTAACATTACCGTACTATTGGTTGTATTTTGTATTTTCGAACAATGTGGCTGTATCATAGCTACATGTATGACCTTTGCAGCAAACAAAACCGCGTGAAAATCAGTGAGGTATGATTAATTTAATGCGCTGACAGCTCATTGCACCAGCCAAAGAGATTACACTGAGTGGAGTGGATGACCGATCCAAGATGGCGGCCCCACGTCTCGTCAGCGCTAGTAAGGAGTAGCGGTCGATGCGGCGTCTATGTATATTATGTCTATGATTGGGAAGATGTCTTCACAACACAACATATGATTGGCTCAGTGTATTCACATGTCGACGTTTTGTCGAGGAAGGGGTGTGATATGTGTAGACAACGGCCGTTACAAACTAACCCCATGCATTTCTATGGAGGATTTTTTGAGTGCTGTGTCTGCTCATTAGAAAGTCTCTGCCGATATCAATACATTGCAGAAATTGCTACTTTTTGATAGATTCAAGATCTCAGTAGCATACAGACATCAGGCATCACACAAAACATACCATAAAAAGTATGACAAAAAATACTAAATCAAAGATCCACATGAATGTATTTATGGATGTATAAACATGAGGTGCTCGCAGTGACAGGGCAGGGACTGACCCTGTGATTCAATAAGCAGGTGCTCTATGGGAGTATGAGAGAGCAGGTGCTCTATAAGGTGTTCTATGAGAGTGTGTGTCATGGTGGTGGTGCAAATAAGTCCAACAGTGCAAGGATAAAGTCTAGAGACTATCATTAAAAAATATGGACAATATAAGAGAATATTTAATCACAATTCCACATGTTTCAATGGACAGGCACACTTCATAACTGCAATTGAAAACAATTTGCCAGTCAAGTTCCCTACACCTGCCTTGGAAAGATCATCAAATTCTGTTTGTTGCAAACTAAATAGCGGACTTTGTATCCCTGATGATGCACTCATTCGAAACACAGACAAGTAGGACATGTTTTGTCCATTATTTGAAGAATCAGTGAGAAACAATAGTGTCCAACCATCTGTCTTTATGTTGCTACAACGTTTGTTTTTGTAAAATACTGGCTTAGTTTGTAACGCCAGTTGTCTACGTAAATATAAGCATTTACACAAACACACATAGTGGACGGTAAGCACATAATAATCGTTTGTTGATCAAATTTTACTTTATTTTACTTTACAAAGGAGATTTATTTGCAAACGCATAATGGTGGATATACCCCCAACCTCATCTACAACGCAGCACAAGATTGGCTCAATGTATTCACATGTCGACGTTTTGCCGTGAAAGGGGTGTGATTTATGCGTACCCAAAACGCGTTGCAATATGGCCGCCGAGTGGAGGGACTTGCTTAAAAGGACTTTGATAATACTTCGTCCTGGTTCAGAAGCTAAGTAGTGTCTACTGCGGTCGTTAAGTGGATGGGAGACCGATTGGATCATTGACTGGGATAACACATGATTTCACGCCTACACCGAAACACCAATCTTCACGTGATAACGAGTGACAGGATTATGTTGCCTAATCGTATTTTATTGTATTGAATTGAGACAAACAGAAATGCAAATTTCTTGCAACACTTTTAATGTAATGAATGAGAACATTTCGAAGCTTTGGCATTGTGTTGAACGTTGTAGGCATTCTTTTCACTAGTCCGTGGCTGCTATAATTTACGCAAACCACCAGATGTGGCTGTGTTTTCCTTGTCTTCCATGTTTAGAAGCTTCGGCACATTAGGGAAACTAGTGCAGTGCCCGTTCAAACATGCCATTCCTGAAGAAAACCCGTAGCTCAATTACATGCCCACAGGTATGCCTGCTTTAAAAATAGGATGATAGGGAAACATCATTCCAGCTAAGCATTCAATAATGAATACTGAATATTATAATATATTAGCCTATAATTAATGTGGCCTCTAATGCATGTGTAATAAATTTAGGCATGTGACATTTCTACAGATCAGAATGACATAAGCTTAACAACTGTTTTGAGTTAAGGCTAAATGTGTATAGCTTACTGAATAACTTCCTTTTTTTTTTGATTTCTAAAAAAAAAAAAATTCCTAAAATCTTTATTTCTTACTTTTCAATAACATTTATTGGAAATTTCCTTTCAGGTCGACCAATCCATACAGCTTCTGTTTTAGCATCATTTAATTTAGCTCCTGATACCTCTTCATACTTTTTAAAATGTTCGTTTATTATGTCCATTTCATTTTGAGATGTAACTAGGACAGTCAGATCATCAGCATATGCCAATATCTTAATTTTGTTTTGCGGATTTAAATTCACCCCATTTAACCGGGTATCCTGCTTAATGTTTGTTATTAGAGGGCTGATTGCAATTATATACAAAGCTGCACTAAGTGGGCATCCTTGTTTCACTCCTCTATTAACTAGAAAGGGGTCTGTTAATTCATCGTTTATTTTTTTATTTTGGCTTGTACTACTGATGTATGGTACAGAAGTTTAATGAGACTAATAAAACTCTCAGGAAGACCAAACCACTCTAACACTTTCCACACGTATTCTCTTGATATAAAGTCAAATGCCTTTTTTTGGTCTAAACCCACAATATAAAAACCTATGATTGATCTCCCATTGTAAAGTTCTCTCAGGGTGCTTAGATTATCCCATATATTACGGCTCTTAATTGCACAGGTTTGTTCTTTTTCAATTTCTTGTAATAAGGGTTCAAGCCTTTTCATTAATATTTTCACAAAAATCTTGTAGTCAACATTCATAATTGTTAAATGCCTATAATTGTTATTATCCGACTTGTCCCCTTTCTTATACAGGAGGGACATAGTGCCATGGTAGAAAGATTGGTGAAAATGTCCTGATTCGATACCTTCGTTGAAGACTTTCCTGAGGATTTCTGCCAGTGTGGAAATAGACATTTGGTAAAATTCTACCGGAAACCCATCAGGTCCAGGAGTCTTACCTTTATTCAGGCAGTTGATTGCATTTTCTACCTCGCCAGAAGATATCGGATTTGCAAGTTGCTCCTGCAGATGGTTTTTCATGATGGTTCTACTTCCTAAAAAGTTATTCATTTCATCTCTGTTGATGGTAATTGAGCTGTACATGTTTTCTAGCTGGGCCTTTGTTTTAGATTTGATTTCTTCAATTAGATGGACATAACCATTTGCAGGTTTCCTCTTTTCTCTTTTTAAAACTATCCAATAAAGAATGAATGTTTGGTGTAGATTCATAGACGTGACCACTGTAAAGTTTCAAGTTCGTTTTTGATTCTTCATTGAATACATCCAATTTCTCCCTTGGTTGTTCCAGTTCATGTTCATTGTCCTTGGTTAGTTTTAGTTCAATATATTTTCTTGTTAGGCCTCAATATTGACTTTCTTTTTCTTGGTTTAAAGCTTTACACTTGGAACGAAAACAATTCGTAGACAAGTTTTGACTGATTCCCAAAAACTACATTCTGATTTCCAGAGAGGACGTAAGTTTTCCAGGTTTTGAAATTCCTCTGAAGAGCATCGATAACTGAATATTCCTTTAAGTATCGAGTATTCAACCTCCATAATCTCTGAGAGTTCCTTTCTCAATTTCACATTGGGTGATTACAGCTAAATGATCCGAATCTACGATATATTTTGTCTCATAAGATTTAATAAAAACTTGGCTTGACACATAGATTCTGTCGATCCGAGTTTTACTATTCGAATCTATTCTTGTGTAACCTACCTGAGTAGGATGAAGTAGTCTGAAACAGTCTCTCAGTCTCTCTCTCGTTCAGGCTTTTACATATATCTCGGAGGATTTTCCCTTTTGTTAACTTAAAAGGTTTGTTAGCTATTCTGTCCTTTTCTTCAGTCACTGCTTTAAAGTCACACACACGGAAACATTATAGCCCACCATACAAAGTGTTTGCAGTTTTCTAAAGATCAAAAAAATGTTATGCCTATCAGGTGGAGTGTATATATTAATCACTGAATTTTTTTTTACCTTTGAAAAACAAATCGACTAAGAAGTCTCCCTGGAATTATTTGTCTCACTTTTAAAATAGCAATATTCTTTGATTTTAAAAGAATTCCTACACCGTCCGCTTTGTTGTCGCCATAGGAAATGATGCAATGTCCATGTGACCATTGTGTTTGCATATCTCGAATGTCTTTGTCATTAGTTATTCTTAATTCTTGTAAACACGAAATGTCAATGTTTTGTTGCTTGAGTAATTGCATCTTCTTTTTCATGTTTTCTACCGATTTAACTCCACGTACATTGTAGGATAATAAAAACATTGAAGAAAAAAAAGCAATAAAGTTTAAGTTAGACTTTTTTTTTTACTTTGTGGTGGTGTGAGGGATAATTGTATCTTCTTTGCTTTATCGGAGGTCCTTGAGTCATTTGGTGGGCTTATTTGTAAAGGAGGGAACTCTGTATCATAAACTTGTTCTTGTGGTCTTTTTGTAGGTGTGCTCTCTTCTTTCTCCTGTCCCTGTTGAACTACGTTCACCTGATTGTCCTTCGCCAAAGAAGTCTCCAGGTCAATAAGATCACTACTCTCCGATTTTTCCTCAGGTTCATCCTCCTCAGATTCCTCTGTAGATTCACCTTCACTCTCGGATTCATTGGATTCCTCCTCGACATTATCAGCCCCAAAACTCGACTCACTAGCACTTTCAAAGTTTTCTTCCTGTAACGCTTGTTCTCCCTGGTTCTCATTAGTTTCGTTTTCTGGTTGATTTTCATTAGGCCCATCTGTCTCAGTTGTTTGTGGTGGACTAGGCACCGGGTTTGGTTGTGGTGGACAAGGCGCCGGGTTTGGCTTAGGCTTTTTGATACGATTAATGATTAATGATTTAGGGCACTTGAAGTATGTGTGGTTTTTCTCGCCGCACAAAGTGCAAGTGCTTTCACGGACGCAACTGGTAGCTTTATGCCCGCACTGACCGCATCTCCAGCATTTAACTGTTGGACATTCCTTATACTTATGTTCAGTGGAGTTACAGGTGAAACACCTTTCGACTTCACCATTATAAAAGATCCGCGGCCCCAGCTGTGGCGCAACTGGCTGGGGCACCTGCACCGTACGCCGGCGACCCGGGTTCGATTCCCGCCCCGTGGTCCTTTCCGGATCCCACCCCAACTCTCTCTCCCACTCGCTTCCTGTCACTCTCTACTATCCTGTCACATTAAAGGCACAAAAAAAAAAGATCCGCCCATAATGTGGACCTAAGACGATCGATGTAGGTAGCTCGGATTGCACTCCGAATTGCGTCTTTTTTAGTTGTACTTTGTACCTTCGTACTCCATACCAGATTCCATATTTATCAACAGGTTTTTCGAATAAAGTAACCGAAGAACAGTATCGATGTAAGAAAACTTCTGCATCAGCGTTGAAGATTCTCCCAGTCCAGAATTTTACTGATTTTTTAAACTAGTTAGGTCTAAACACGGACTAACCCGCCGGTTTTACCTCTGCCGCTCATGTTTGTAGTAAGTGTTTAGAGTTTGTCTGAATACCCCTTCTTAGATGCAGGCTTAGCTGGATCAGTCATGATTTCTTGATTGTGTCAAACCGAAAGTGTTTATCTAGGAGCAGTTACTTCGTATTTATACAAAGTTCTATGTAAATAGAGGACTGCGTCACCTCACACACCCACTACCTAAATGCCCTGTAATTTCCCTCCGAAACCAAATTCCCAGACACGGTTGGTCATTTTGTATTTAAGGGGGCAGTCTTTGAGAAAAGGTTATAGCCTACCACCGACAGATCATCAGTTTGCATCACCTTCTTTCTTTTGTTTCCTTTCCCGCACTTTTCTCCTGAAGGGAGGGAATCCCTGGAAACTACGGTGCTAGTCCCATAGGTGACAGCAATGCAACTCTTTGGATGCCGGCTGTCATAAAACCCCAAAGAGGAAGAAGAAGAACCCCATGCATCTCTATGGAGGATTTTTTGAGTGCTGTGTAAGTCTCTGACACAGCACTCAAAAAATCCTCCATAGAAATGCATGGGGTTACAGTGTTTCCCCTAGAATTTTTTCCAGCAGCGGTGCTGTTGATCGTAGGAAGCCCCCCCCCAAAAAAAATAAAATGGACAGATTGAGTTACAAATTGATTTGTAGTGTAAATGGACAGATTGAGTTACAAATTGATGACAACCATCAACACAAGCATGATTATTGCAGTACTTGAACAGGATTATTCATGTTTTTCTTTCACCTTTTTCATTTACATTATTAGTATTAGCCACTGTACAACTGTACACTGTAGGCCACTGTACAAACTATTACTATTTAGAATATACAGTGCTGTGCATAAGTTAAGACATTTATATATAATGTATTTATTTACGATACATGATGCATTAAAAAATAATAGATTTTTTAATTAAGGCATTAAGACAAAAGGCAAAATATGTTTTTTATTCCTCCCTTTCAGCATGGGTGTCTTAACTTTTGCACAGCACTGTATAAACTATATAGACTTCTCTTTCATGCCATTACACTGTATTGGTGCTGTGCAAGTCGAATTGAGTGCCTGTCACTTTAATGCCGTGACGGCCCATGACGCTGGCTTGATTCTCTCACGGTTTTAAGCTAACTTAGTAGCTTGTTGTGCATGGTGCATAAGAATATGTGGATGAAATGAATTATGTTTCCCATGTCATTTGGTAAAATAAATGGTCAAAAATTCGAAGAAAATCTATCTTGGGTTATAGCAGATAAGTGTCTTGTATCATATCTATAATTTTGGTGAGCTCTACAGGAATTACAAACTCACATTGTATTGAATTGAATTACATATCTCAGATGTAATGCTTGCGTATCCTATTACTCAAATTCAATTAAACCCACCAATAGGCTAGCTAGACCTTAGTTTCACAGCCTAGGTATGTTAGCAACACAGGGCTTGGAAAGCATTGCCTGTATCACAAACAAAAAACTAAACAATGCGTGGATTTATCTGGGAATAGGGTACTGAAGGTAGGGGCTTAGCTATCTCGCCATATTTATTTAATTTGGTTCCTTGGTTAACATATTTAGGCTACGTTTTTTTGCACAAAATTGCGTCTGCTAAGAAACTTAAACATAAACACAAACAAGCGTGATCTCCTGTGGAATCCCTGACTGCGCCTTCAACGTTAGCCTACTATTATTTGTTGACATGAAACCTGAACGAACGCAGCTGTTCCTGAAGTTCACTTGCGTCTATTTTTTTTTTTTTAATTAGGCAACTTTTTTTGCAGTGGCGCAAAAAAATGCACACGCATTTCTGCCAAATAGGATGCCCGATGAGTGCCCAAAAAGCGTTGCAATATGGCCGCCGAGTGGAGGAACTTGCCTAACTCGGCTGCCATATAGAGCGTCACAGTCCAGCCCACAGCCGAAATGCGGTTAGGTGCCGGAAGTAAGATTCCCATTCATTTGTCCCATTGACGTTTTGGAAAAATCCGTATCTAAAGAGTTTTACAGCATGTCTTAGGCTAACTAGCTACGGCATAACTCATAAGCGTACAACATATCATTTCGAGTGAAAAAACGAAGAGAAAATCCAATAAAAGTCATAAGGTACAAGACTGTGTACATATTTTCATTTCCGAGCGAAGGAACTACTCATCCCATGAACCACCGTGCCTCACTGAAAAATATATAAGCCAGGACGAAACGGCGCGAATTGCCTATTTGAACGACTTCCAACCGGCGACAGCACGAGAACCCTTTCCTCCAAACAGTGATTTTTATATAGTGAATGTGCAGTTAATAGCAGTCATCATATAAATAATAGTGTTTTGATGTTGAATTTTATATTTATCATCGTGTATTTGATATCGTGTGTGTGAAAGCGGTTAACGTTAACGTTAGCAACATGGTGCAGTGCTTCGTACCTGACTGTCATCGCTGCTCAGTCGGGCTGATGCATGGACTGGTGCATGGTCTGCTCTTGGACCACCATATTCAGTTTATTAACTTGCCGTGAATTATTACACAAAATGTTCATTAACTCGTTGAGTGCCAAAAACGTAATATTACGTTTTTAGCTTATTTTTAAAATTACGAAACTAGACACTCTAACACACCTTGTATGTGATTGGAACTCTGTGATGAATGGAAATGAAATATATGACGATCGTGAAACTCATGAAAACGCACAATCTGGACATTTTATCATAACTCGGTTGCCGCTTTAGGTCGAATCAGTGATGCATGCACGTCAGGTCAAAACCAGACCATTTTCGTGGGTCTATCACTAGGTCGCAGTCTCGCCAGGTCTCGCTGATCACTTCCCGGAAAGTTTACACAAGTAAGGAACAGGCAACACTTCATATTTCATGAAAGACGTTATATCTCCATTTCTAGAAAAAAAACAGTGATTTTGATGAAAACTAGCCACTGTTTAGCTTGGGATGTCTCAGGAACAGAGGCGTGTAGAAATACACGGTTTGCACCCACCGAGAGCTTGAAGTCTCACCTTTTAATCGAGCTATTGTATGTGTTCATAGCTATAACACAGAATATGCTGTGGCTGTACAAAAATCATCAACAATGGTCTAGATGGCTGGCACTCTAGGACAAAGCTCCCGAAAACAGCTTGGCATTCAATGAGTTAAATGCACAAAGAAGTATTCCCTAGTTAACGATTGATATGAATCATACAGTATGAAGGCTACAGTAGCCTAGCTAATGTTAACTAGCAGCATTAACGTTACCAAACTCCCTGCGAAACTCACCACAACTTTGTAGGTCTTGTCCCTCATGCTGGCCCTTACAAAACCCACAAGCTGACTCTCGGACACGCAACAGTCAATAATGTGACCCGATTTAAAGTGGCTTTCACCCCTATGGACACTCACTAAAACATAATATATTTCATATCTGTGTTGCAGCATGTAGGCTAATGTTAGCTGCAATGTAATGACATGCAATGTCGGAAATGCTAAAGGCTGCAATGTAATGACATGCAATGTCGGAAATGCTAAAGGTTAGCCTGTCGGCTACCTGAAAAGTTTGAGTGTTTAAACTAACATTTACATGGTCTATTTCAGTAGCGTGCGGTGACCATACATTTTGGTAGGGCAGAAAGCCTTGTCTGACTTTTTTTAATAGCCTATCATTTTGGGCTACATTAAAATGACATATTTTACAGGACTTTGCCGTATGCTTAAATCATGTCACAGTCAGAATTGTAGATCAGTAACCCATCAGTTAAGTTTGCACCGTTCTCATCACATTAAACCAGCGGAGCATATATGGGTAAACAAAACTATTTTTTGTGTTCTGTCTGGCCTGCTAACTTTCTAATATTTTTAAGTAGTTGAAGTAGTTTTATAACTGCAACTCATGACAGTTGGGTGTTATGGATAATTGTCTGACCACTCGCTGTAGAACTAGGCTATATTATAGGATATATAGCTCATTCTGAATGCAGCAGCCTATGCCATACCTATACATACAGTCGGCAACTAGTCATAATCGTGGTTACCACCCCCAGTTGCCGTGGTTACCGTCGTGGCTGAAAAGCCCCCGAGTGGGAAAACATTCGTTTCGATTGCATGTAATCTAATGGAGGTGCACCGGCTTGAGTGCAGAAAGCACCTATACAAATATTAAATCTTTTAGCAAACATCACTAAACGGCACAAACACGTTTCAACTGAGAGTTATCTGTGTGTCAAGGAGGTTAAGGGTAACATTAAGTTCCCTCATTTTGCTAATTCCAGTTAAACGGCCAGAACTGTCTCGAGTGTACTCATTGTAGAACTACTTTCAATGGCCGGACTGTGTAGCTCGGTACATGTAATGTGTACCAGTTGGTTATGTTACACTGACGATATAAAGTTAGCCAGTTAGCAACCTGATGCTACCATTGAATATAGCTTCCAGAGAAATTTGTTGTCAACATTGGGCAATCGAGGGTGAATTAAGTTGTTAGCATACACTGGGCAGTTAAGTAAACACAATTCCTTCAAATTATTGTGTTCAGAAACAAGCAGAACTCCACCTGAATGTAAAACGAATGTATAAAGTCTAACTGTTAGCTAGTTCGCCCATTGACTTCCATTGTGTGAGGTAAGCATACTTTCCCCCTCGTGGGGGGCGGTAACCTTTCCGAACGTCTTAACTGACTGTATATATTGGAATCAAGTTTTAATCACATTAAGATTTTCGCATATAGGCAGTAAAAGGCCATCTTTGTCAATAATTTTCGCTAAGAAAGTTTCAAATTATGACCATAACGGCCTTTCCACCAATCAGAGGCATCACTGTGGGATTGTGGGATTGTTCAGGATTGTGGGTAATGAAGTACTTATCCAAGACATCACAAATAAAAGACATTTATCTCAAAACAAGGTTAGTGCCCCATGAACTTTTGGCGTCTATATGAGCATATACAATCGCTTATTACAGCCGTATCTGGTTTAAGTCTACCATGTGCAGTTACGTTTTTATGGCTTATACCCCAATTGTCAATGGAGAAATTGTATTTAATTTTTACTTCCGGCATCGGCTGTGGGCGGGACTGTGATGCTCTATTGCAACGCTTTTGGGCACTCATCGGGCGTTGCAATATGGCCGCCGAGTGGAGGGAAGCAAAGTCCTTTTAGGCAAGTCTCTCCACTCGGCGGCCATATTGCAACACTTTTTATGGTGCATAAAATTGATTTAGAATGTTGGGGGGAGGTGGGGAGGGGGGTAGGTGTGCCGTGGAAGGCACACTGTTCCATAAGCTGTCACATGACAAAATGAGTAAGACATGTTTGCCTTAGTATGTATATATTTTTTTACTTATTCTAAAATGTGTATATTTTCTACATTCATTTATTCTGTCGCTTTACTCCCTTGCATTACAACTTGCAAATTCAAAATGACAATAAATGATGTATGATACTATTCATATTTTGTATTTGATACCTGTCATCATTATTCCTTTTGACTTGGATTATATACGTGTTTGTTTTTATGAAATTATCTTCCTGTATATTGTCATTAGTGATGTTCCTACTGAGGGATTGCACAGGATCAGTGAGAGCTAAGCCTAACACAGTGCAGACGAGACATGCAGAGCCTGAGTCAGTTCATGTGACCTACATAGCTAAGCTCCAGATCCACACCTGTATGGTCACTCATACAAGGTCTATAAACTGGCAGACTGGCTCCGCGTCTCATGTCTGACTGTCTGAATGTGATGTGAAATGTGAAAGTGAATGTCTTTGTGTCCTTACATCATCATCTTCTATCTACTCAATTCTGTGTCAAGGTTGCACATGTACAATCTTCACTGTTGGAAGTTAAAGGAAACTTTTCCCAGGTACGTCTGACACAACCAGTTGGTTTTAAATAGTCTGTTGGCTTTTAATATATTTGATTCATTATTTGCCATTATAGCATTTTCTTTGTCTTTTACTGTTTAGTGTATATTACGCAAAGGTAGAGTACAGGGGCGTTGTGCAAACCATATTTTTGGGTAGGCACTGGGCTGAGCTGTATTTATTTATTTTATTTTTTTTAAAACCTTTTCAGATCAAAACCACACCCCGAACATAAATAATATAGGCTTATAAGATTTTTACAATTTTTTTCATGGGCGCAACACATACTCAGCTGCTCATCCCGCAAGTGCATGTTCTTTACAAATGGCGCACCATTTGAAAGGGAACTAAACAGGCTTTCCAACGGTATAAGATTTATTGCCTAAAAGCATTGTTACCACAGAGGAATAATCTACCACACACATTTCCTTACTTTTTGTGCTAAGTTTAGAAAACACCATGCAGCCACCACACAACCGACATGCAACAGACACGCAACGTTCATGCCACACCAGCCCTTAGGGCTACTGAAGACCCTACCACACCACAGTCAGATTCCCATTGTTATTCCTGACAAAGCCTATGATCTGAAAGCACACAATTGTGATTAGGCAACCCTGGACTAATTTAAGGTAACAAACTAATTAATGTTTGTCAAATATGTATCCATAATCTCGATTTAGGGAGTCAATCTCTCCATCAAACCAATTCACCCTTGTAAGGTGTTGGGGTCTGTGGGACCCATTTTCAATGTTTGCTAAAAGATAAATATGCTATTTATTATTTCTTCTAACTCAGACTCATTAGCCTCAGGCTCGTTTTCTGTGAAGAACACAAAAAATAACTTATTTTCAATGGCTGCACACGGTACAGCCCCCTACACATAACTATAACATAGGAGGTCTTTGGGTCTACTGTAATATTTGAGTGTAATAATTGTAGGTGCTATGCACCTTAACTGTGTCCTCCTCCTAACTGGGCCTGCTGTGTGTGTGTGTGTGTGTGTGTGTGTGTGTGTGTCTAGGAGGTGTTCGGATCTACTGTAATAATTGAGTGTAATAACTGTAGGTGCTATGTACCTTAACTGTGTTCTCCTCCTAACTGGGCCTGCTGTGTGTGTGTGTGTGTGTGTGTGTGTGTGTGTGTCTGTGTGAGTGTGTCTGTGTGTCTGTGCACCTGTACGTGTGCGTGTCTGAGTATAGGCAATTTTGTCTGCTATTCCCACACATTGTAACAAAATTGTTACATTTCAAGCACTTTCACCTGTTCTGATCTAAGAAATAAGCACCAATAATGATAGAACATTGTGTTTCTATTTTTGTACCTTTTTTATAATGGAATTTCCTAATTTTTTTCACAAAAATAAATTACATAAATAAATAAATTACATAAATAATTTATATTTCATTGGTAATTGAGCTTAAGTAAACATACGATACAATATGATGTGTTTTTATTCATATCTTGCAATCATACTTGTATAAATATTATATGTAATCAGGATATGAACTAGGAAAAGAACCATAAACCATAAACCATAAAAAACCTTAGCCAAGTACCATCAACCTAGGCACAGTCCATCACAAACACAAAACAAATGAGCCAGTTAGCTTACCTTAGCTTGCGCCCCAGGAAGGGTAACTTCTCCTTACCCACAACCATTCATTTGCCCGTTCTGCTGCCAAATACATGTTACTAACCACCTGCCTTAGACTTCAACCACAAATGCCCAATTCAGACAGCAAGCCAATAGCAGATCTGGCCACAAACCCACGTGCACCGATTTCAATAGGCCTTAATCGTGCACTCCAACCTCGCTTGGCTGCCTCCTCTGCTATTTCAGTGTATTTAGCTCTCTTCAGCTCATTGGCCACTTCCACTCTGTCTTCCCAAGGAAAAGTGAGTTCAATGAAGTAAACTATCTTCTCTGAATCCGACCATAGAATTACACCGGGTCGTAGTTTAGTACTCACTATATGTGGAGGTACCGCCATCTGCTGGCCAAGATCAACCTTCATTTCCCAGCCCGCCCCACACCAAATGATATTACAGTAAAGTAAATGCGGTTTGAATAAAGATCTGTACAGGGTGAGTAGTGCTGAGAAGGTAATCTCTTAACTTAAAAAATAGACCGAAGTACATAGGTAATTTCTTGGTGAGTTGCTCAATATGATATTTAAAGTTTAAGTATTCATCAATGTAGACCCCCTGGAATTTTGTGTTTTTTTTTTTAGTTTTGATTTTTACAAATTTTTACATATATTTATTTAAAAGCCTAATAATGTGGTGGGTCCACCAGACCCGGGAACATTGGCTGTGTGACAAAAATATGAACACCTAAGGGATAAGGGGGCAAGAGCACTCTTAGGGGGTAAGGGGGGTATATGAACACCTTACAAGGTTTAAGGGGGCAAGAGCACTCTGTTGTTACCTGCCCACTTCTCTTCATCGTGCTGTCTGCCTGCTTAGCTAAAGTCACCGTCTCGCTAAATCTCGCCTATTGAACAGAGACCAGCTGAGCCAACAGCAGTTCAGAACCAGCAGCAGCTCTCAAACAGCTGATTGCAGCTAGGGAGACCCGAGACAGAAATGAGTGGATGACACGTTAACTGATAGCCTAAGCTAATAACAATGCGTTGGAAATAAACAATACATTCCTTATTGCCTGTAGTACAGCCCCTCTGTATCTACTGAGTTGGATAACCTGCGTGACCACCCAGATAGTGCTGCAGTATGCTGATCTTCATTAACATCATAGTGTTGTTATTGCTGTTTTAGTCTGAGTATTGGTATAGAGTGATGATTTTTAAAGTCATGTTCTCCTGTTCCATGTGCATCCTGTTCCATACCACATCTATCAGCAATTGATAAAGTAATGTGATATCAGCAGCATTGTCTCCACTGATCCACAGTATATTGTCTTCACCATGATCATTATTTTGATGATGTGCATAATTTACAGGTTGATGCAGACATGTACGTCTGTGGACCCCTTTTCGTTGCATTCCTTCTGTCTGCACCAGGTCTGGCAATCTATCTGTATTCTATATTCTATATTCTATTATATACTGATGTCATAGATAAAAGCATGGGCTTCATGCAAAATTTGAGCCCCCACCATAGACTTTAAGGTAGAGCTGCGTTGTAGGCGCTAGGGTTAGTGTTAGAGTTAGGGTAACGGTTAGGGTTGGGCAAGACAGCGCTGCCTTGAAGTTGCCGGTAGCAGCATTGCCTTGAAGTCCACAGTGGGGGCCTAAACCAGCTCCACTCATATTTCTGTCTGTGGAATATGTGACTTGGCTCAGACCCATGTTCATATGCTGATTGTTGTTCACACCAATTGGGTTTCTATGTTACAGCAATTTTAAAACTGTCCAGCCAAGCACCTATACTGCCCTGCTAGGCAGCCAATCCAGCATGAGTTTATTTAAGCAATAAGCCTCTACAAGCTAGGCTCCAGGGATTTTAGGACAGCATTGATAGGTGCCTAAACCTAAAGTGCCTAATCACAGGAAACTACAGATTCTAGTCTTTTTTTACAATTGATTGCATGACAACAAGCAAAAGTGTACATGCGCAAGTCTCTAAGCCACTGCAAAGCAACATAAAACATGCAATTTCAGAAATTCTGCAACGGTCATGGGGAAACAGCATAGGTAAGGGCTAATGTCCACTGATCATTATCAGAGAATAAATCCCGACAGGGAAACTGGTGCAGCAGACAGAGAGACTAATGCTGTTTCTAAAACATAGATACAGCTTCTTAGCCTGGGTGCCAGCCGACCTTAGTCCCGTCCAGTTTCTGTGTGTCCGGGTGTAAATAGCATGGCTGGCTACCTACACCCAGGTACATGTCTCTTCTATGCTATGCTATGCTATGCTATGCTATGTACATCCAGATGTAAAAAGCCACCTAGACTATTCCCTCCATGTACAAATAGCATTGATTAAGAATTAATGTAGGAACAATGTTTCACATATGAGGAACAAAGCATTTAGTAATAGTTTACAAATGCTTAATAGTGTGCAGTTATTATAAAGTGTTGCCACATTGAATGCTATTAACACCTGGGTGCAAATAGCATTTGCTTTAACATATTCTTTGCAAATCCATATTATGCTGTGCTGTGTGTTCTGTCCATGAACACCATGTATGAAGTGATTTTAAAATGTTTCAATTCTTTGATCCCTTGTTTTGATTCTTCTTATCAGTAGTTTTGGGAGTAGTGAAAATTAATCAAAAATAAAATGTGAATTTACAAACGTTCATGTATTTTGTTTAGGTGTTTCAGGAAATAAGTATGGTGTGGAATACAGCTTAACAGAGATCTGTGCACCAGCTGGGTCTGCAGTGGATATTCCCTGCACATACACCTATCCAACAAAGGACAGAGTTATGAAAGCATTCTGGTTTACGAAATGGGAGAAAGACAAGGAACCTGAAGACTTGTTTCAGAGTGAAGACTATCGAGATCGAGCTGAATATCGGGGGAGTAAAGAGCATGACTGTACTCTCAGGATAAAAAATCTGAGAGACACAGACCATGGGCTGAAATATAGATTTAGGTTCATAACAGATGATCCGGATGGAAAATATGCTGGCAATGAAGTGACTCTTTATGTGACAGGTAATTATCTAATGTTAATAACTGTAATCATATTAATCTGATTATAATTTCATATAATGCATATGCAATGTCATGGTTAAACTCCATTATTAACTAATTTGACCTCTCATGACTTTCACCATGGGAAATTGATTTTTTACCAGGATAAGAAGGTGACACTGGTTTATGTTATCCTTGACTACCTTATTACAAGATTCAATAATCTGTTTGATACCGTATTTTCCAGACTATAAATCGCTCCGGAGTATAAGTCGCATCAGTCAAAAAAATGTGTCATGAAGAGGAAAACACATATATAAATTACACTGGACTATAAGTCACATTTATTTAGAAATGTATTTCACAAAATCCAATCCATGTGGAGGCACAATCCAGCAGCAGAGCAAATGCTCAGGAGGCTACCTCTCAGAGCGAGAGAAAAAAAAAGTGCGTTTTAATAGAACGTGCAAACTTCCGATGATGCTATACTACAGAAGCTACCTTATTTTAGAGACTGTTCACCTGCCTTTCTTAACCAGTATGGACATTTAATCTGGAAAGGCGAGTTATTCAACTACACAATAGCACACAACAGGCTGAATAGGTGTCCGGTATTTTAATGTAACACATAAGGGATATTCCACCATTTGGGGAATACGCTCATTTTCCACCTCCCCTCGAGTTAAACAATTGATTTTTACCTTTCTCCAATTTATCCAGCCGTTCTGTGAGTTTGGCGATACCACTTTTAGCTCCAGCCTAGTATAGATCATTGAATCGGATTGAAGTGGATTAGCATCTCGCCTGCTAGTGTAACGGAGGCGAACTGAGCTAGCTTAAGACCGCTTCTAACCGCTGAGTTGGATCGGGAGTGAGGTTTAGGGGGGGTGAGTGTAATGGATGCCAGCTAGCTTAGCTGTGTGTGTGGAACGTTAGTAAACCTCACTCCCTGACGCCTTAAGAGTGCTGCTGGCATGCGAGCTAGTAGCCTGGGCTTTTAGCTCAACTGTCGGCACACTCTCCTCACGATCCGAGGTGCTGCTGTTCGCTGGTTCGAGTCCGGGCGTGTGCAGGGCTGAATCGCACAGGTTCAACACAATGCAGGTTACACTAGCATCATGCATCAAGATTTCCGGTAATAAGCGAGCGAGTCCACAAGCAAGTTCCCAATCTCATTCCACAAGACTTGCACCCTCTCGCGGCTGTAAACGATAATGTTTACTCCTTGGTTCATGTCAGTCAGTATGAATTAACATTTAAAAGCATGTTACATAAGTATATATATTTTGATATATTAGTCATGCCTGACAATAAGTAACATAAAAAAAAATTGTGACTTATAGCAAAGTCCTTTTAGGCAAGTCCCTCCACTCGGCGGCCATATTGCAACGCTTTTTGGGTACTCATCGGGCATCCTATTCGGCAGAAATACGCGTGCGCAAGGCTTTACGACACCAACCTTGCTCCAGCGGCGAGTTCACAACACATGATTGGCACGATGTCTGCACAAACACCATATAATTGGCTCAATGTATTCACATCACACCACATGATTGGCTCAATGTATTCACATGTCGACGTTTTGACAAGGAAGGGGTGGGATATGTGTAGTAACAGCGTTACAAACTAACCCCATGCATTTCTATGAAGGATTTTTTGAGTGCTCTTTCTCCTCATTAGAAAGTCTCTGCTTATAGTCCAGAAAATATGGTAGTACATCAGCTAATTAGTTGTCACTCTTAGATAACCTGCTCTCTGAAAACCTCTCCATAGGATATACCACAAGTCAGCTGACCTCTCTATAAATATCTAAAATAGCAACATTTATTCAACCATCCAAATAAGAACTAGATATGACATATTTAATAGTATATATGTGCACTGGATAACAGTAAGCTCTCTGATCCTCATAGGTCTACTAAATGTGAATAAAAATAGAGAGAATCGGAGAGTGACACTGACCTGCACCTCCACCTGCCCTCCGAACTCCAGACCCACCTACATCTGGTACAGGAACAGACAACCTGTTGGTGCCAAATACACGACCAGCGGCAACACTCTGGTGATTAACCTGGTCAGTAACGATGACAGTGGACATTACTCCTGTGCTCTCAGAGGACATGAAGATCATCCCTCTCCACCAGTGTGTGAGTGCAATTACACTGATTTAGATCCAGAGGACCACATGCTTGGAGTGTTTTTCATCTAGCTCCCATGCGGTAGATATTATTTATACCTAATTCAAAATGGTAACATTTACCATTGGTAACACCTGATGCATGAAATGGTGGTAGTACTGTCAGCATTATACAATAGTTATCTTCATCACAGTGTTATTTTTCATTAGCAGTGGATGAAATGGTAATGTGAGGTTATGTGAATTTGTAAGGCCGATAGCTAATGTTTTACAGTGCATGGATTGATATATAAGCCTCTGTGATGTGAAACACTGTTGTGTCAATGAAATGCAATGAATCTGAGTTTCAAAAGCTTTTGCCTGCATGTTATAATGATTTATTGTGTTCTGATGGTAATTTTGATACCACAGATAAATAGAGACCCAGTCAGACCAATAGTATGAAAAATCAGGAACAGAGTTTATTTACAATGATGCGCATCAAGGGAGAGACAGCATGACTTCACCTAAAGATCCATCAGCTGCTCTAACTAGACAAGGAAATAGTTAGGGTTTACGTATTGGTCATCACAATACAAGGCGTTGGTCATCCCATCTCAAGTGGACTACACTGATTAGTGGCAACCTGGCAATCCGGAGCAGATAGCTACTGATGCAGCCATGCAGAACAGTGAAACACTGCAAAGTCATAATATTCCCACTTATCTCTAAATACAGTCACACACAGATATACACAGGGACAGTACAGATATCATACAGTCATTACATAGAATTATACTTGTAGTATCAAAGTGACCCATTAATGAGAAATGCAGAACATTAAACCACAAATTGGAATATTGGACATAATGCAGAACATTAAACCACATATTGGAATATTGGACATAATGTTATTCCACTTTCTCTCAATTCTAACAAAAAGTATCAGAATACTAAATGGCAAGTAAGGCTATAAAGGACTTTAATTGCTAATATGAATCATTAGCCAAAGCTTTTTACATAGACAATAGCTAAACTTATCTTGTATGCAACACTACTGTTAATTAACTAAGTGTGCTAGTTCACTACTAAATGGTGTCACCCATGTTAAACTAATTCCATGTTTAAGTAATTCAACATAATAACACACACACATGCCATGTCATATTACAGAAGAATAATCTGTTTTTTGCAAAACATTTAAGAAATATTACTACACAAAACATCCTACTTCCAGCACACCCGGTTAACAAGAAGTAACAATAACATAGTTATCTTACAATATTAATATACAGAAACTCAGATTTACCATTTTAAATACTTAATTCCGTTACATATTCTGTATCTTCCCAACACTGTCCAGGTGTATCACATTGCTGGAGTGTGACATATACCCACCAGGAGATCTGTGCTGTGGAAGGTTCCTCTGTGGACATAACATGCTACTATTCTTACCCCAGTGGCTATGCTGTCACAACACCACTCTGGTTTTCCAGTTTGGGTTCTGGTGAGAGGATGGATTTTAGTGTGAAAAATACATATGGCAACCATGTGGAATATCTTGGAAATAAAAATAATGACTGCAGCCTAAGGATAAAGGAACTTAGTGTGAATCACAAAGGAAAATATTACTTCAGATTTGAAACAAGTGACACAACTGGGAGGTGGAACAGAAAAACTGATGTCTCTCTCAGTGTGGCAGGTAATTTAGTGTTTATATCTAGTATTTAGTGTCTATGTCTTAAATTTCCCCTTGGGGATCAATAAAGTATCTATCAATCTATCTATCTATCTATCTATCTATCTATCTAGTATATTTAAAACATGGATTTACAGAAACAATGCAACAAATTGTTTTACTGAAACATCCATTTCATTTTCTGATCCTCATAGGTCCACTAAAGGTGAATAAAAACAGAGAGAATCTGAGAGTGACACTGACCTGCACCTCCACCTGCCCTCCGAACTCCAGACCCACCTACATCTGGTACAGGAACAGACAACCTGTTGGTGCCAAATACACGACCAGCGGCAACACTCTGGTGATTAACCCAGTCAGTAAAGATGACAGTGGACATTACTCCTGTGCTCTAAGTGGACATGAGGACCATCCCTCTCCACCAGTGTGTGAGTGCAATTACACTGATTTAGATCCAGAGGACCACATGCTTGGAGTGTTTTTCATCTAGCTCCCATGTGGTAGATATTATTTATACCTAATTCAAAATGCTAATTCATTCATGTGGTGCAGTCCACCTTACCGTGATCACAGAATTCATAGTTTACCCACCTTATTTTACCACTACACCCCTGTTGGTGGTAGTACCAAAGTCCTTTTAGGCAGGTCCTTCCACTCGGCGGTCATATTGCAACGCTTTTTTAGGCACTCATCGGGCATTCTATTCGGCAGAAAGGCATGTGCGCAAGGCTTCACGACTCAAATCTTGCTCCATCAGCGAGTTCACAACACATGATTGGCATGATGTCTTCACAACACACCATATGATTGGCTCAATGTATTCACATGTCGACGTTTTGCCGAGGAAGGGGTTGGAAATGTGTAGACAAACTAACCCCATACATTTCTATGGAGGATTTTTTGAGTGCTGTGTCTCCTCATTAGAAAGTCTCTGGTAGAATCTACTGTCTAGCCTGACGAGCCAGACCCACATTAAAATGTGGGGTCTGGGCACTCACCGTTCGCAGTGCTCAGTCCGAGGGGCGGGATAATCGGTTGTCTTTCAAATTCCCTCTGCACACAATAGGACAGCGCTATGAGTCCCATGCGTTTCCCACCAACGGAGCTAGTTGGCTAGTTCAAACTTTTGCCAACTTAATAAAAGCTTAACTCTTCTCACACTGTTCGCCAACAGCAACGTTATCTTATTTGTTTTCAAGTAGCAATTCAAGCCAAACCGTTGCAACTCTGCCATCAATCATTATGTTAAGCCCACCTAACGACTCTATACACAATTTGATTGGCCTGATAGAAGTTTAATTTTTCGAGCTCACAAGTAGGGTTGCAAAATTCCGGGAATTTTCAAAGTTGGAAACTTTCCATGGGAATTAACGGGAATAAACGGGAATTAATGGGAATAACCTGGGAATTTTTAATATGGCAAGTTAGTCTATAACAGGAAACTTAAATGTAATGGACAAAACCCCATCTTGCAGCATAATATTAGTTAAAACAACCTGATTTAATGCAATTTCAGTCAAATTTCTACCCTGCACATGCGTCAATCCCATGCACACAGCAATCAGCATAGGCTACTAGACATAAAGGAAACCTATGATGCATTCATGTGCATGGGGAAAATAAATTCCCAGTGAAAATGTCATCTCATGTGGGAATAACTGGGGGAAGTTTGCAAACAGAGTTACCCAGTTATGGGCTTGTCTTCACTTTTGTCCTCATTCAAATGGGTGTACGTCATTTTGCATAAACTGTAATGGGACGATTAATCTGTCTGATTAAGCTTGACAATTTATATATAATTTACATAATCTATAAGGTTGGGTTGGGGTGGTATGTTATGTCATTATTTGTTTTACCATTTTCTGGGATTCTAACTGAACAAACTGATTGTCAGTCAATGTTCCAACCAATTGGATTT
Source organism: Alosa alosa (assembly GCF_017589495.1). Classification (NCBI taxonomy): domain Eukaryota; kingdom Metazoa; phylum Chordata; class Actinopteri; order Clupeiformes; family Clupeidae; genus Alosa; species Alosa alosa. The sequence continues at coordinate 26,630,487 of NC_063195.1, read as the reverse complement.
TGTTGTTGAGTGGCGTGGTGTATCTTGGGCAGTTCAGTGGTTTCAGTGTCGCTAGCTTAGCATGCTAGTAAACCATAGGCAGAGAATGGGATTCCCGCTAGCATGTTAGCTATCTTTGTATGCTAAGCTAAACGAAAATACGAACAAACAAATCATACTTATTACGAAACAAAATGTTAATGTCTGTATATGAAACAGTAATTACAAAAAACTCCCAGTTAATTCCCGTAAATTCCCATTAATTCCCATAATTTCCTTTAATTCCATGAAAGTTTCCAATTTGGAATATTTCCAAAATTCCCCAGCTTAACTTCCCATGGAAAGTTTCCGGTAAGTTTCCGGAACTTTTCCGCCCCTTTGCAACCCTACTCACAAGCCAACGGACAGTTGCTAGACTAGCCCTGGCAGCAAATGTAATTTGCTGCTGCTAGGGTGCGTCTAGATTTCTAGGCTACCTACTGTCAGCATTATGCAAGTCATCTTCATCACAGTATTGTAGATGATGTGTCATTAAAAACTATGGTGGTTGTTCAGATAACTACAGATTGACAGATTTAAAAGTGTGTGTGTGTGTGTGTGTGTGTGTGTGTGTGTGTGTGTGTGTGTGTGTGTGTGTGTGTGTGTGTGTGCAGGTGTATTTTCTTGCAGTAGTGTGACATATACCCACCAGGAGATCTGCGCTGTGGAAGGTTCCTCTGTGGACATAACATGCTACTATTCTTACCCCAGTGGCTATGCTGTCACAACACCACTCTGGGTTTCCAGTTTGGGTTCTGGAGAGGAGACGATGGATTTTAGTGTGAAAAATACATATGACAACCATATGGAATATATTGGAAATAAAAATAATGACTGTAGCCTAAGGATAAAGGAACTTAGTGTGAAGCATACAGGACAATATTACTTCAGATTTGAAACAAATAAGGATGACGAGGAGTTTTCTCGAAAACCTGTCTCTCTCTCTGTGACAGGTAATTTACCATATTCAGAACACATTTGTTTCTCTACAGTGTTGGCTTAATAACCATAGACATTATTCTGATTGCTCTGATTGTTTTTTGCAGGTTTGCTGGTAAATATGGATCCTGATACAGTGAAAGAAGGGGAGAATGTCACACTGACCTGCATCACCACCTGCACTTTGAGTGACCCCCCCTCTTACATCTGGTACAAGAACTCCCAACCTATTGCATACAGCCAGACATTAATGGAATACCTGTACCTAAACCCAGTACGCATTGATGATTCAGGCAGTTACTCCTGTGCTGTGGGAGGACATGAGGACCATCCCTCACCTGTACGGACTCTTAGTGTCAGGTGTAAGTGCACTACATTATATTGTTATATTCTATTAGGGGCTATTTTTGAATATGTTACAAGTGATTGTGACATTGGTAAAGAATATGCCCACGGCTGTAGTTTGGCCATAATGCACAATATTGTTTAACTAGATGCAGAATAGTGTACATATAAAGTTTAAACTAATATAAGCGTGTTAAATAATTTCTGTAATATTATACTTATTTCATGCAGATGCACCAAGAAATGTCTCAGTATCACTGAGTTTTACTGGTTATATACTGGAAGGAAGCTCAGTGACTCCGACCTGCAGCAGTGATGCCAACCCACAAGCAACCTACACCTGGTTTAAGGTGAAAAGGGGTCAAACCTTTTCTATGGGATCAGGACAGCAGTTGAACATCAGTAATATCAGCTCGGAATTTAGCGGGCAGTTCTACTGCAGAGCTGAGAACAATATTGGATACAGTGATTCTGAACCATTTCTGGTGGATGTTCATTGTGGGTATCATTTACTTTAACAATATAATTTTAGATATGAGTTACATACATTTGTAAGTGAAATTTGGTGAAATAACACTGACTATGTTTCCATGCACACCATATTCTGGTTTTATTCGGAATAATGACAGTATTCCGATTGCACATGAGTCATGTACTCTAGCTGCCTTATTCCAGCTGCCATAACCTGATTAAGTCTTTTAACTTAAATATTGTGGAATGTAAACACATTAGATGGAAAATGCCCCTCTCAAAATATTAAATTCTGTCTGTGCATGTTCATGCAAGGAATTTTGGTAGCTTGGTTTGATGCCCTGAAGCTTGGCAAACAGGGAAAAGTGTAGTAAAAAGTTTACACTTCTAGAGTGAAGATGAGGTCAATTCATGTATTAAAACCTGAAAGGTTTTAGAAATGTCAAGATGGAATTTATCCATTGGTGAAAGCATCATATTCTGAATATTTACATTACCAGAATATGTTCCTTAATCGGAATATGATGGGCATGGAAACATAGTCATTGACTTTATTTTCAACTCTCCAATTAGACGGCCCAAAGAACACATCTGCATCAATCACTCCTTCTGGCGACATAGTGGAGGGTGATTCAGTGACTTTGACCTGCAGCAGTAATGCCAACCCACCAGTGCACAACTACACGTGGTACAAGATCAACAGAGTTAACACTTCATTAGGATCAGAGCAGAATCTCAGTTTTACTAACATCAGCTCTGGGGACATGGGGCAATACTATTGTGAAGTGGCAAACACAGTTGCATCCAGTTACTCTGCAGTGCTACATATGAATGTTTACTGTGAGTACTGCTGAATTACTTGTCCTTACATTGAATATATTCACACCAAAATACATTTTAAACGAAACATGTGTCAGCACAATTTGTCACCCTGTATGTTTTTTGTTGTTCTTAACTAGATTCCCCCAGGAACACAGAAGTGATCATTAGTTCCTCTGGAGAGGGAAGTTTAGTGACTCTCACCTGCAACACTGACTCCAATCCCCCAGTGCACACATACTCCTGGTACAGGAAGAATAGTAGTGGCTCTGTTCTTACGGCCACAGGGAATAGCAGCAGCTTTACTGGTGTCTCGGATGGTGACATTTACTATTGTGTAGCACACAATGAATATGGCTCTCATAACTCCTTTGAAATTGAAGTGACTTCCACAGGTAATATTTTCACATTGTTGTAATACTACATTTACCATTTCTACAACATCTAGGTCATGTTTTTTTCTTAATATGTTTTTAGTAACGGCTATTTCTTTGTAATTTGGACTGTTTTTAATCTCATTGTAACTTCTGAAAGAAATGCACAGAAATATACAGTATGTGTTTATCTGTATGTATGCATGTGTGTGTGTGTGTGTGTGTGTGTGTGTGTGTGTGTGTGTGTGTGTGTGCAGACTAATGGACTGATGTTTCTTGCTTTGCAGCCCTAAATCAGCAAACAGGTATGCCAGCAGGGCTGTTTGCTGCTTTAGGGATCATACCAGCTGTAGCTATAATAGTGGTCCTTGTGTTTGTGTGCAGGTAGGTGTCTACGTGTTGGATTTGTTGTTTTAAATATACTCAATTTGTGAATTGAATTGAATTGTAAATTTAAATGAGTGTATTTTTTGTTTTTCTAAAGAAGAGGGAAAGGTATATCCACCACTGAGAACACAAGTACAATGGTAGATGATAAACAGGTGTGTATGTTGGTTAATGTCACTCCACCAGCGTATGCTGTTATGCATTCATACTGTAGTCCACTGATAACATTACATCAGTTTTTACTGCTGTGTCTGTAAACCCCTAGCCGGAAGACCCCAGTCCTGTGTATGAACAAGTTTCTGCAGTGCTGTTGACATCTGACCAAGAAGACAGAGTGGACTCACAAGGAGATCAAGAGGTCTCAGGAGGAGACAGAGTGGACTCACAAGGAGATCAAGAGGTCTCAGGAGGAGATCAAGTCGTCTCAGGAGGAGCTCCAGTGGTCTCAGGAGAAGATCAAAATGACTCAGGAGGAGTCCAGTACGGCAATATCCAGTTCAAGGCCAAAAACAAGGACACGGCTCAAGATTCTCCAGCTGTGCAATCTCAATAGAAGGAGGAAGAGGAAGAGGATGTTGCATACGCCTCGGTGAAGTTCCGTTCTCCCCCCGTGATGTCATCCAGTGAGTAAATGAACATGGAGGCTAATGTTTAGTTTTTCAGTTTAGACTTAGATCATCCAATTCTAATCTTTTAGTTGTACCCAAAGTGCTCCACAAGCAAAGTGGAGAAGCTGCTTTTATCCATTATGCTCCAAAACTATGGAAAAGTGAAAGTGATTGATAGTGACCGACTGACTATTATTGTGTTACATGCTCTAAATGTAAAGCACTTTGAGCTGCATTCTGTGTATGAAAGGTTCTATACAAATAAAGCGTATTATTATTATTATTATTATTATTATTATTACTTAGTAAGCCACTAAGCTACTTTCTTTATGCCACAACCCTCATCATTGTTGAAGGACTCATAATTTGCCAGTGAAAAAGCAAAGCTAAAGATACTGTTAGCCAGCTAGATAACTGATGAAAATTATCTATCATAAAACATATGATTTCAGAGATGAGGATGATACTGCAATCTACAGCAATGTCAACAAACCCAGAAGCTGAACACAAAGGACTAAAGTGTGTCTGACCCCAACAGGCTTGTAGCATCCTAAGATTTCAAGATAAATAACATTTTCTTGCTGTATCCAAAATCCCCTTTTGCATTATTATTATTATGACCGCCGCGGTCATATAGGTTTAGTCAGATTATTTATTTTTTGTTTTTTTTCGCATGGCCAAATTTCCGTCAATGATTCCCGGGACACTGAAAGACCGGGGTACACAAAACTTGGTGGGCATGTAACCCCACATGGATAGCATGGAACCATCGTTTTTCGGTTTGATCTGTAGCCCCCCCGCTGGACTGGACCTCCCGAAAGGAGGGTAGGGCAGACACAGTTTTCTGTGAATATCTCGAAAACCGTAGGGTTTAGGAGGCCCATTTTTTTTTTTGTATGTTGATCTCAAGCGGGCATGTCAACCCATTCCATAACCACTCATTTCATGTATAGCGCCACCTAGTTAAACACAAAAAAGTATCATACAAAATCAGGTGTTGTAATTGTTGTAAGGTGTTGTAATTGAAGGTATCTGTGACCTAACAGTCAAAACTGCACGAAATTGGAAGTGTAGGATCATTATGACACCCTCTGTATGCACGCCAAGTTTTGTGGAATTCCGTTCATGGGGGGCCACACAAATTAATTTATGTTACTATACACCAACTGGCCTGTAGGTGGCCGGAGACAGTTTTCTGTGAATATCTCGAGAACCGTAGGGCCTAGGAGTTTTTATGTATGTTGGTCTTAAGGGGGCATGTCAACCCATCCTATTACCACTTATTTCATGTATAGCACCACCTAGTTAAAAATTAAAAAGCAAAAAATTAGGTGTTTTCATCACAATATCTCTGGCTGACAAGGTCAAAACTGCACGATATTAAAAGTGTAGGATCATTATGACACCCTCCGAATGCATGCCAAGTTTTGTGTACTTTCGTTCATGGGGGGCCTTACAATAAAATAATTTATGTGTACATTTAGTGACATACACCAACAAGGATTCCCAGGACACTGAAAGACCGGGGTACACAAAACTTGGTGGGCATGTACCCCCACATGGATAGCATGGAACCGTCATTTTTCGTTTTGATCTGTAGCCCCCCCGCTGGACTGGACCCCCCGAAAGGAGGGTAGGGCAGACACAGTTCTCTGTGAATATGTTGAGAACTGTAGGGCCTAGGATGACCATTTTTTTCTGTATGTTTGCCTCCAGGGGTCATGTTAACCCATTTCATGTGCACACATGTGCACAAACAGATGCAGGCACACACACAAGCATGCACACACACACACACACACACACACACACACACATAACATAAACATAACACAAACAATCAAGAATTTCTCAGAATTATGAACAGGCAAGATGGAGGTGGGGTTGTATAAAATGAATTTTACATGTGAAATCTATGAACTAATCATGTTTTGGTACTTGTTGTCTAGCAGATACCAGTGAGAATTGAGTGTGGATAATGCAATTTAGTGAGACAGAATCATATAGGCCTTTCAGCGTGATTTCTTTTTGTGGAAAAAATGTGCTGGACTGGGCGGCGGTCATATTTTGTACCGCTCTGCGGTACATCTAGTTATTATTATTATTATTATTATTATTATTATTATTATTTACCCGTATGAAGCCATTAGTCTTGAGTTTGAGGCTTAAGAGCTTAATTTCATTCATTTTACCTTGTGCCTGAGTTGTATTTTACAAACGTCCTGTGCTTCATGTTGGATATATATTGTTCAACTGTCATACACAAAATACATTAATTCCTGATGAATACGAAGTCAGTATTACATAAGTTGCTATTTCATGGAGATGACTTGAAGTGATACAAACAAAACAATGCAACGTTTTTGTAGATTCACTTATATTTTGTATGATGATGACATGTTGCGTGTGTGTGTGTGTGTGTGTGTGTGTGTGTGTGTGTGTGTGTGTGTGTGTGTGTTTTGTTTGTTTGTTTTTTTCCATTATTGTGTGTATTGTGTCCCACAAATTAATATGGCATTATACAGGTGTAGAAGAGATTTACTAAAATGTACACAATAAACACAATATTTACATATATTATCTGATTGTTGTTTGTATATTTATTTGCCCACAAAATGTATTTGCAATACATGCATAAAATATATATTTTGCAACTTATCCTTGAAAGAGGTTATTTGCTGCCTACCCCTAAAAAAAGTCTCTGGACTTTCTTCCAAAAAGGCCCACTACCACTCGCGCACACACACATAAATAAAAAAGCAGTAGTAGATTTCACTTAGCAGCTTACACAAGACCATATTAATTTGTATGATCTCTGAACAACTTGGTGGAAAACCATCTCACCGGGTTATGTCTAAGCAGTATGCTGATGCTCATTAGCATCAATCTATCACGACGGTCTTCCATGTTTGCCATTGATTTTTGTGGTAACCATTTACATTCAAAACTGTAAGCATAACAAAAACTACATTCTTACAACTGAACCGTACACTGTTTCATAGCACAACCTGTCAAATGTTACATTGCACAGTGTAATAAACCCAGGGTCGGACTGGGAACAAAATTCGGCCCTGGCAATTTTCTCCTGGACCGGCCCACCACTGGACCGACGACATTAAACATTTATATTTGAGATCTAATCACAATAACACGGGGGTCCGGGGGTGTCTCTCCGGGATTTTTTTTTTAAATTCTGGTTGCTAATCACACCATTTTAAAGTGATTTGAGAGGGACAGGATTCAGGGATAGGCAAGACAGATTCTGTCTGTCTCACGTCATGTTACCCCATGCATTAAACCACATGTCATTGCTTGACTAAATGAAAAATGTAGGCTACTGAACATGGACATTGTCATAGTTGACAGAAATTATGTTTTGTGCCAACATGTTGTAGAAACACAACCACAGCCTTAATTTGGCGCAAATCTCCTTTACTTTGGTTATAGTCCGCGATTCACATTAACTGTAGGCCATCACCACAAGTGTATAGCCTACTAAACGTTTTTGCCCAAGTTTGTGTGCCGTCATCACATTTTGCAATATTAGGCTACCTTCGTTACTAACCTACCAGTTGATGGCCTACTTTTTACCTGCCTTTTTACCTGCATCGACTCGCGAATCGCGATTGATTGTGCATCAAATGTAACACTCGGTGGAGAGACTTCCACTTTCCAAGTTTCACTTTCACTGTCGTTGTGAGCTAAAAGGCTAGGCCTACTACAGTATGGGAAATGCTTTGAAGTTCCTTTTGAGTAGGATCAGCTCCAAAAATGAATGGATTTCTTTAACCTGTGCTATACTTTTTCACCAAGTTGTGCGGAAATTGTAGACTACCCGTAGTTTTTTTTTATGTTGACAGAACCGCACTACAGTAGCCTACATGGTGCAGTAAATGGAAGCTCTTGGTAGCGCGTGCAACTAACGTCTATAAAAACAATATATTTATGGAATAAAACTAGACCTCTGGTTGCTGTTTACGGTTAAACTGTGATGATGTGAACACCAGACAGCGTGCACCTACTAGGCTACCATGCACTCGTAGGCTATTCCCCACAAACCTAGCGGCTGCTTGGACAAATCCACTTGAGGGGTGGGGCAGGGGGGTGCGATCGTAACACACACTGAACCTGTCATGAAGAGGGCAAAATGATTGACCTGTCACCCCCCAAGCCAAATGGATGCAACTGCTAGGCCTATACCTACATGACGGGCCGCAAATAGGCTAAATAATGTAAAAAAGAAAAAAAAAAAACATCCTGGAGGTCACCGGCCCACCGGGCATTTGCCCGGTTGTACAGATTACCAGTCTGAGCCTGAATAAACCCATGATTAAAAAACATCCACAAATAAAATCTGCAGTAACATCTCCCCCTGTTGACCAGACTGAAGGCTATGATATGGTCCCACGCACTGGTGAGCGTGTGACGAGAATTGCATCATTTTTACGGCATGCGTCACGTTTTTGAGTCGACCGAGAGTTAAGACCGCGCATGAAACGGAAACGGAACTGCTGTAATAATAATAATAATAATAATAATAATAATAAAGCTTTATTTGTATAGCACCTTTCATACACAGAATGCAGCTCAAAGTGCTTTACATTTGAAGCATGTAACACAATAATAGTCAGTCAGTCATTATCAATCACTTTTCTTTGCTGTTTATGTTATACTCAGCAACATATCAAAAATATAGAAAATGACGTCATAAGACTGGCAGCCTTAACCCTCTTACCCCCCACAAGCACGCCATATGGCAACTGTGGCAAGGAAAAACTCCCATATTCCAGGAAGAAACCTTGAGCAGAACCTGACTTAATAGGGGGAGCCCATCTGCTTCTGGCTGGCTGCGCCCTCCAATAGTAGCAGATGTAGAATAATCTGAAAATGTAGTCTACAGGATAAGATGAGTTAACTAAAAGCTTTCCTGTACAGGTATGTTTTCAGATCTTTTTAAAAATATTTACTGAACTTCGCCTGCTTGATGTACAGAGGCAGGGTGTTCCATAGTTTGGGGCATAATGGATAGCGCAGCTTCTCCACTTTGTTTGTGGAGCACTTTGGGTACGATTAAAAGATTAGAATTGGATGATCTAAGTTTCCTTTGTGGTTGATAAGATATTAAAAGCTCAGAGATATATGAAGGTGCTATGCCATTCAGAGCTTTGTAAGTAATTAACATAACCTTAAAATCAATTCTATAGGAAATAGGGAGCCAGTGCAGTTCAGCCAACACAGGGGTGATGTGTTCTCTCTTCTTAGTCTTAGTTAAAAGTCTAGCCGCAGAGTTCTGTATGAGTGCCAATTTCTTTAGATGTTTTTGGGAAGACCAGTGAAAAGTGCATTGCAGTAGTCTAACCTGCTAGTGATAAAGGCGTGAATTAGTTTTTCTGCATCTTGTTGAGTTAAAAGGGCCGCACTTTGGCAATGTTTCTCAAGTGGAAATAGGCTGTCTGAGTAACTTTACTGATATGGGGCTTAAAACTTAACTCTGCATCTAAGATGACACCGAGGCTTGTTACTTTTGGTTTGACCTGGTGTGCCAAGTTCCCCAGATTACTAAGAATAATATCTCGCTTTAGTTTTGGTCCAACCAGAAGTACCTCTGTTTTGTCATCATTTAGTTTCAAAAGTTTTTGCTCATCCACTGATTAATGGAGGTTAGGCATGCAGTGAGGGAGCAAAGGCCATCTGGGTTAGTTGGCTCCACAGAAAGATACAATTGGGTATCATCTGCGTAGCTGTGGAAGTTTACATTATGCTGACTTATGACGTTTCCCAATGGAAGCATATATAGAGAAAATAGCAGGGGACCAAGGCAGCTCCCTGGGCCACACCAAAAGGCAAGTCATGTTTTTCAGATACATGATCTCCTAGACTGATATAAAAATCTCTGCCAGTAATGTAGGTTTGAAACCAGTTTAGAGCATTATCAGAGAGACCCACCCCTTAGCAAAGGCGGTGAATTAGGATGCTATGATCAATGGTGTCAAATGCCGCACTCAAATCCAGAAGAATAAGGATTGAGACTTTGTTTGAGTCGGTAGCTAGTCTGAGATCATTGACTATCTTTAGTAGAGCCGTTTCTGTGCTGTGATTTGATCTAAAACCTGATTGGAATTTTTCAAGGATACTGTTTTCGTTGAGGAAGGTATTTAACTGATTGCAAACAACTTTTTCAAGTACTTTGCTCAAAAACGATAGATTTGATATAGGCCTGTAGTTGCTCAGATTGGTATGGTCAAGTTTTGACTTTTTAAGTAAAGGTTTCACAACAGCGGTTTTAAAAGCAGTTGGAAATATACCTGTTTCTAATGAGGTATTTATTACCTTGAGAAAAAAGGGAGCTAAGCCATCATATACTTTTTTGAGGAATGTAGTAGGGATTGGATCTAAAACACATGTTGAGGAGCCGGTTTGAGTTATAAAGCTGTAAACACTCCCCTCCAGTAGGTGGAGCACATAGAAGAACAACACTTAAAACCTAGAAACAAACCTAGACAGAAGAAGACTTGTTTGGTTACCATAACGATGATGGAGCAGAGTGCCTGTCCTCTAGAGGATAAACATTCTGTTCCCCTCGTCCACTGCAACACAGTTTGAAGTGTTAAAGGTGCGATTTGTAGGATTGTTACCGAACGTTCTGTTGGCCAAAATCAAAACACTGGTGAACGTTCTCAAGACTACCAGATGCGAGCCTCTTCTGGGTTGCCAGATGTAATGAAGACTTAGCTAACGTTAGTTGACCTGCAGCTGCTTTAACGTTTCTCCAACCATGACCCAGCTACACATTACGGAAACAGTGAAAACAAAAAATACCTCTCTAACCAACGTAACATATATAGCTGAAGTTAGCGATGCAGATGAAGTTTAGCATAGGCTACCTGTTGTGGAGAAATATGGCCAGCTCTGCGTCAGACTTCATATTCTTCGTTTGACGAAGACGTCACCATCTCAGGAAGCTCCTCCGATGTCCACTTAATTTGTTTCTTGTTTTAATTTTGGAAATTTGCCTGCCTCTTGAAGGCGTTCATGATTACAACTGACAGCTGTTGACAGTTGGCCTTTGCTAATTTGGCAACCCAAATAGGAGGACGCGCTAGCCCATTATTAATACGCTATTCTAGAATTAATCGTTCAAAACATAAACGTAAATTCCAAGAGATTCCGCCCCGTAACTGATTTTTTTTTCATGGGTTTTACGGGGTTTCACGGGTTAGAGTAATGTTGTCAAATAAGCCATAACTTCAATTCATAGTGTTTCCTCACTCTCTGACAACATATGGTGATCATTTTTGGAATGGTTACAGTTTATTTTCCATTATTTCCTACATACTGGACCTTTAAACCAAAGATCCTTGATTACTAACTCCGCTTTAACCCTCTCTGGTTAAACTGCCCTGCTCACTGTGGTTAGAGCTGTGAGCCATGTTCTCTTCACCATGAGCTAAAATAGAGGAAATGCACTGACAGCACCAGCTCAGCTCCAATTAATAAGTACACCATGTCCTCACAGGCTTTACAACAAAACATTTAGACATAAAGGACACAAACACATTTAGACATTAAGGGCACAAATAACTAATTTGGGAAACATTATCTGTAAAAAAAATGTAAAACTGTATCTGTAAAAAAAAAACAACAACTATATATTTAGCGTGAGTGTCAACCCTCAACATTTGCATTTGTGGAGTTTTGGGAAAAGGAAGAACATTTGATGCAGTATAGCCAAAACTGCTAATTAGTGCAAAATTGCTGCTGTTCCACTAGCACTCAGCAATGCTAAACACATTTGATAGTGTCGTATGAAATGATAGAGACATTGATGAGGATCACGATAGGGAAACCTCAAAAGCTAGGGTTTCAGTAATAAAGGAAATAGATGTGATGATGACTATTGCATTTTTATTTGTATGTAAACTTTCGCAATAGACAACTTCATATTGGGCCACCGTCCAAGTAGTGGGCTGGTGGTTGACTAAGGACGACCTGTGAGAAGGCTTGATGAGAGGGGAGGAGTGCTTGAGCAAAAGAGTCTTGAGTTCCTCAGTCAGCAGCATCTCTAGCTCCTCCTACCACACAGCTTTAGCTGGGCGACTCTCATGAGTGTCATTTGGGGGTGAAACAGTGCAGTGAATTACATAAGTTTGTTCCTCAGTGTGTATGATGTGCTGATGTTCTATGTGATTTATTCTGCAAAATTTGGTATAATGAATAATAAATACAGTAAGTGACAGTGAATTGGACATTTACAGTAAGTTCACTGACTTGCAATGAGAAAGAGTGCAGTATTGCCAAGTCAACAGTTGAGATGAGAATTCAGTGGAATGGAATGTTCTCTGTTCTTGGAAATAAAGACTGTTGTGTTCTAAGAAAGACTAATTGCTCTGGGTTGCTGATGTGACTTTTTTTCTGGCACTGCTCTCTCTAACTGAAAACACGGTCCCAGCATAGCACTTCAAGACCCAGAGACCCAGAGCCAGAGACTTGCTAAACACTCTTTCCACTTACCTCTTGTTAAGGCAAATGTGTACATTAAACTCATGAAATGGGGAAACACACACACACACACAGCACAGGCTCTGTCTCCAACAAATAAGAAGAGAAGAGTCTCAAGCACAGGTCCCTATTTACAAGTACTGTGCATGAAAATGTGTAAAGGCAATTTCATCCAATAGCATCCAAATCCTGATTATTATTACTCAACTTTGACCTGAAGAAAGGGACAATATGAATAATACATCTGCAAGAGGGCAGAGAAAAACATCATCACCGCATGTCGGCATGGGCGGATTATGAACTTTTGGGCCCCCAGAAATTTTTTAATTTGTTTGATGTGATTTCCTGTATTCTGGTGCATTTTGGGGATTGCCAATACTAAATTCGATCAGATTCATATAGCCTACATCCTGATTTGTTGATATTGAGGCAATGATTCCATGCAAAGGCTTGGGCTTCAGGGCCCCCTGACCCCTTGGGCCCCTGGGCCTGAGCCCGGTAGGCCCGTGCAGTAATCCATTCCTGCATGTCGGTACAAAACTGTTATTTCACCACACAAGCTGAAAGGCCTGTGAGAAGAGCGTTACAGTAATCAAGGCGAGCGATAACCAATGTCAGTACCAAGAGCTGGGTGGCGTGTCTGGTTTGGTACCACCTGATTTATATTGAATAGTGCGAAGCGGTATGACCAGGCGACAGAGGCAACATGGTCAGAGAATGTTAGCTGGTTGTCACTCATGACTCTCAAGTTTTTTGTGATCTTGTTAGGAGCAAGAGATTATGATGCTGTGATGTATGGTTTGTTTGGCTGGGAGTTCCAGCAGTAAGATCATAGAGAGGTGTTTCAGAACTCATTTGAAATACAAAATGAATGCGGTCACATTATCAGCAACGTTGAACACATTTGATGGTGGAGTGCAAAATTACACAATTGTCTGCTGAGCATAATCTTTTTGACAGTTTCTGGCCCTGTTGTTGGAGGTCACCGAATAGTGTCGTTAGGAAAATAAATAAATAAATAAATAAATAAATAAAAACAGTATGAATCCAGTGTTTGTACAGGCAGTCATTTACCTCTGTCTCCCAAGGTCGAGGTTTCTGAGGTTCCTGTATAGTCCAAGCACTGGATTTTGTACCGTTTCGTCACAATTACTGAGATGAACACACATAGCAGTGTCTCATAAGTGTAACCTGCGTTGTGTTGAACCTGCGCGATTCAGCCCTGCACACCCCCGGACTCGAACCCGCGAACAGCAGCACCTCGGATCGGGAGGCGAGCGCGCTAACAATTGAGCCAATAGCCCAGGCTACTGCCTCGCATGCCAGCAGCACTCTTGAGGCGTCGGGGAGTGAGGTTTACCAACGTTCCACAAGCACAGCTAAGCTAGCTGGCATCCGTTACATTAGAATCCTGCTCATGTAGCACAGCACTTGTAATGGCAGTCTGGGTCTGTTACTGTAATAGGCACAGTCTACACTCTGCACCCATAGTGTAGCTTTGTAGCTGCGCTAACCACTTTCAGGATAATTCAAGTTAGCACCAACCCCAACCCCCCCCCATTTCCCTCCCTACGACAGTAGTCTATGACCTCGATTAACAAGGCTCTATGATGTAATCGGCCGGAGTTCCCCTTTAACACTACCCAACTCCTGTGGCTATGTGGCTGTGCCCGTGTGTGTGTACAACACTTATTTTTAGCTGAGTTTCAGTCATCCACAACCATCAACGTCCTCATATCTAACCGAAACTCAGTGTTACGGCCTGGCTCAAAGGCCATAACCAGAACAAAGGAGGAAAAGGGTCAACTTTTAGTTACTTTATTTTACAAAACTTAATCAAAAACAAACGAAGATGTCCGTGTCAGTATATATGAAGAAGTCAGTGTGTGGGCGAAGAGCATGAGTGTGATATGGACTGAGAAGTGAAATGTGTGGATGCAAAAACAAACAAAGGAAAAGCTAGGCCGTCAAACAAAGCCCACGAAGGCCCAAAAAACAGCAGCCCCGCAGCTCCTTTTCCATGCAGGGGAACACCCGTGCCCTTTATGCACAGGCCAGTTAGCACCGACAGGTGCGCTGGCCACACCCACGGCACCAATACCTGTAATGACATGAGACAACCAGCAGCAAGCAGACGGACCGAGCAGGGACGTCACACTCAGACATAGAACAAAATATCCATTTTCAGTCTCCAGAATAGGGTCAATCTTGAACTAGGAATAAACAATGTTTTACTATTAGCAACTTCCAACACATTTGATAGTGGTGTATGAAATGACAACTTTATGACAAGACATGACAGTTGCAAACGTCCAGGTGAACATTCAGGGGCAATATCTAAAATAAAGGAAAGAGACATGATGACAAGAGCATTTCATCTGTACAGTATGTAACAGGTGTAACATTGTTAACATGCGACAGGTGTCTTGTTCACCTCCAGGCTCATATGAATGGTTCTAGAACATGTTAGTGATCATGTGCTTGGCCTGGTGGTGTGAGGAAGGGAGGATTGAGAAATGTGAGAAAGTTTGTTAAAAGAGGGGAAGTCATGCTGGAGCAAAACTGTCACATTCAGAGTGTATTTTCATAGTTGAAGGCCACAGAGTGACCAATGAGAAAGGGAAGTGTTTGAACATAACCAAAGTCCTTTCAGGCAAGTCCCTCCACTCGGCGGCCATTTGACAACGCTTTTTGGGCACTCGTGGGGCATCCATTTCGGCAGAAATGCGCGTGCGCAAGGCTTCAAGACACCAATCTTGCTCCAGCTGCGAGATCACAACACATGATTGGCACGATGTCTTCACAACACACCATATGACTGGCTCAATGTATTCACATCACACCACATGATTGGCTCAATGTATTCACATGTTGACGTTTTGCCGAGGAAGGGGTGGGATATGTGTAGACAACGGCCATATTGGCGTGACAAACTAGCCCCATGCATTTCTATGGAGTATTTTTTGAGTGCTGTGTCTCCACATTAGAAAGTCTCTGACATAACTCAACAGCAGCATAACTAGCTCCTCCTCCCACCCCAGACTTATCTGGGCAATTATCATGCTGACTGTCATTTGGGGTGAAACAGCAGTAATCTGCAGACGTTTTGTTCCTCTAAATGTAAGTACAGAATATTCTAATGTCCTACGCTTCCTGTTCTGCAAAAGATTGCTGTTTAGTCTGATTTAGTTATTAAATGACTAATAGGTTGGAAATATTTACAATTAATATGTGCCATTGAATTGAACCATTACATGATGTATGTTCTATGACTTTGAGCTGTGAAAAGTTGAAGCCTGCTGTTATATTAGAGAAAGAGAACTATATTGGCAACACTGTTGGATTTGTTTCCTTATTTCTGGTAATACTCATTAGCAGAAACAGATATTGGGATTAGACATAGTCATCAAATAAGATGTGATGTGGAAAGGAACCATTTCAGTATGCTAAGTCAAGAACTTGCAATTCCTTTGAGGTGTGACGACGAGTCTCCCTCTTTTCTTGCAGGAGACCGCTTTATCGCTAACTCCTGATAAGTGTTTGTGCTCTCTACTGTAATGTAATGGAGACTAACATTAAGCTGCCAGCAGCAAAGTCTTACTGTTGTTATTGTTGTTTTAGTCTGAGTATTGATAAGGAGTAAAGATTTTTTAATTCATGTTCTCCTGTTCCATGCCACATCTGCCAGCAAAGGAGAAACTAATGTGATATCCAATATCACACTATAGTCAGATGACTTAATTCATATGCTCATGTTCCATATCTACCAGCAAGTGATAAACTAATGTGATATCCACAGCATATTGTCTCCACTGATCCACAGTATATTGTCTCCACCATGATCATTATTTTGATGATGTGCATAATTTACAGGTCGATGCAGACATGTACGTCTGTGGACCCCTTTTCGTTGCATTCCTTCTATCTGCACCAGGTCTGGCAATCTATCTGTATTCTTTATACTGATGTCATAGATACAAACATGAGCTTCATGCAAAATCTCTTTTCAATATATGATCTTTTGAGCCCCCGATAGTCAACTTCAAGGTAGAGCTGCATGGAAGGCGCTATAGGGTTAGAGTTAGTGTTAGAGTTAGTGTTAGAGTTAGTGTTAGGGTTATATGGTTAGGGTAAGCATACAAAAATCACAGGAACCTACAGACTCTAGTGTTAAAGGAACACGCCACCCAATGTCAGTAGTAATATATGCTCTTACCTTAACTTTCACGAGTTGAGTCATACCTCTCCCGTGTCGGTACAACGCTCTGGTGCGCGGTGCGAATGTGTTAGCAAGTTGCTATGCTAGCGGGCTCAGACGTAGCCAGACGTAGAAGTAATCAAAAACATCCACGTTTTCCCGACTTAGATACAGTTACACGAGTAGTTGATTAAAATGTCTACGGTCAATACATACAGCTGGTGATTTTCCAAGCGAATAAACAGGAGAACTACAATGTGTGGCGCAATAGCACTTGGGAGTACTTCGACCTAGCGTAGTAATATTAATTAACGCATAATTGTAGATCCTATCCACCACAGAGTTTAGAATCCATGCTTGATCGGCCTCCCCCTCCCCTCTGAGCGAGAGAGAGGCACACACACACTAGAGATGCGCTGATGGGCTATTATTTCAACCATAACTGCATAGCAAAACTTATCATCCATCCGCACCAAAGTTTTTTGACCAATTTTCAAAACCGCACCCGCCCACCATCCACTGGTTGTTTTAATGTATATGGGTGATGCAGCGCTGCTGACGTGAGGCTAAAAAGCTCTTGCCTCTTCTAGAAAGACTGATCCAATGCAGCAAATAGGCTATATTAAAAGGCTAAAGTCCTACATTGGCTATGTTGTAGTCTATCCCCAGAATATCAGCAGCAAACTCAGTCTCTGTCTCGCAAAACAGTCTCCAAATAAAACACACATCGGCATGTTGCCTATTCTGCCAGCTTGTGCAAATATATCGTCCAAAATACTTGATTGCATTGCATTCTCCACATTTTTAGCTAAATTTTCATGTACCACATCAGCATTTTTGTTCAGTGAATCTTTTAAGTCGGGAAAACGTGGATGTTTTTGATTACTTCTACATCTGGCTACGTCTGAGCCCGCTTGCATAGCAACATGCTAACACATTCGCGCCGCGCACCAGAGCGTTTGAGTGCACGTACAGACACGGGAGAGGTATGACTTAACTCGTGAAAGTTAAGGTAAGAACATATATTACTACTGACATTGGGTGGTGTGTTCCTTTAAGGGTTGTTTTAGGACATGTTTGAGTAATAGTTGCTAGATATACATGACAAGAAATGTTATGATTTATTATAATCATTGTTCTAGCTAGATATTTATTTTATCAGCATTGCCAAGAAACGTTGAGGCGCAGCAACTTAATTTGTATCAGTTCATTGTAGTGCAGTGACATAGAATGACATGTGGTCAGTGTGAAGGGTTGTGCTGGGTTTTACAATAACGTCATTGAATGCAATTCATTCAGCCAATCATAATCAAGCATGTAAGGTTTGGGGACTCACCATTCGCAGTGCTCAGTCCGAGGGGCGGGATAATCGGATGTCTTTCAAATTCCCTCTGCACGCAATAGGATAGCGCTACAACTCATGAGTCCCATGCGTTTTCCCACCAGCAGAGCTAGTTGGCTAGTTCAAACTTTTGCTAACTTAAAAAAAGCTTAACTCGTGTTATGCTGTTCACCAACAGCAACATCCATCTTCTTTGTTTTCTAGTAGCAGGGAATTCACGCCAAACCGTTGCAACTCTGCTATCAATCATTATGTTAAGCCCGCCTACCAACTCTATACACAATGTGATTAGCCTTATCGAAGTTTAATTTTTCCAGCTCGCAAGCCAACGGAGAGTTACTAGACTACCCTGGCAGCAAATTACTTTGCTGCTGTTAGAATGCGTCTAGATTTCTAGGCTACTGATTAATGATATTCTATAATGTTTCCAGTTTAACATCCTAGAGTGTCTATTTGCACCCAGCTACTATTAATAGCACTTGCCACACAGAGAGTCCATCTGCACTCATTATAATAATACAAAATGACAACAATCACAACTCTCCCAACCACTGCAAATCAACATAAAACATGCAATTTCAGAAATTCTGCAATGGTCATAGGGAAACCGCATAGGTAAGGGCTAATGTCCACTGATCATTATCAGAGAATAAATCCCAACAGGGCAAACTGTTGCAGCAGACAGATAGACTAATGCTGTTTCTAAAACATAGATACAGTGTGTCCAGGTGTAAATAGCATTGCTGGCTACAGACACCCATACATGTCTCTTCTATGCTATGCTATGTTATGCTATGCTATGTACACCCAGATGTAAATAGCCATGTAGGCTATTCCCTCCAGGTACAAATACCATTTATTGCTATTAACACCTGGGTGCAAATAGCATTTGCTTTAACACCCTCTTTGCAAATCCATATTATGCTGTACTGTTCTACACATAGTTTCACCATGAACACCATGTATAAAGTGATTTCAAAATGTTTCAATTATTTGATCCTTGTTTTGATTCTTCTTATCAGTAGTTTTGGAAGTAGTGAAAATTAATCAAAAATAAAATTAGAATTTACAAACGTTCATGTGTTTTGTTTAGGTGTTTTAGGAAATATGTATGGTGTGGAATACAGCTTAACAGAGATCTGTGCACCAGCTGGGTCTGCAGTGGATATTCCCTGCACATACACCTATCCAACAAAGGACAGAGTTAAGAAAGCATTCTGGTTTACAAAATGGGAGGAAGGCAAGGATCCTGAAGACTTGTTTCAGAGTGAAGACTATCGAGATCGAGCTGAATATCGGGGGAATAAAGAGCATGATTGTACTCTCAGGATTAAAAATCTGAGAGACACAGACCATGGGCTGAAATATAGATTTAGGTTTATAACAGATGATCCGGTTGGAAAATATGCTGGCAAAGAGGTGACTCTTCATATGACAGGTAATTATTTAAATCCAACAGTCAGCATATTGATCTGATTATACATTGAATGTCATGGTATGCAATGTCATGGTTAAATTCCATTATAAACACTCATTTGACCACTTATGACGGTTCACCAAGGGATATTGATTTTTTACCAGGATAAGAAGGTGACACTTGTTTATGTTATCCTTGACTACCTTACATTTTTTTTGGGCCGATAGAATAGGCTATATATATAATTTAATCATTTTGGCCAACAATCGGCCCAAAGGAAGGACAATCAGCGGCCCATTGGTTACATTTACATATTGACACTCGACTGATCCAATAACAGCTCACGTCAGGCCCCACCCCTCCCATTTTGGCTCAGAGCCAGGATTCTGTGAGCGCATCAAAAGTTAATCGAAGTTGCCTACACAAAATTGCGGCGGGTGCCGGTAGTGACAATTATGCAAAAGTAACACCAATGTAGAAACTTCAAAACTACAATATTGCAAGTAGGCTAGCATATGTCAGCAACATGTTGAAGTTCGTTGAGTTTGAACGAGGATGTAAGCAAGCATACCAGAGGGACAGTGAGCAGGTGGTGGAGAGTGTAGAGCCTAGTTGAGGCTACATGATAATAACTCAGTGGTGGAGCAGGTAGGCTATGTGTGATATGCCATGCTGACGATGATGATTATGATGACTTATTAATTGCGATAATGTAATGAAATGGTTATGATAACATAGTAAGGCCGTGCTGTCATTATAATAACAAATAGCGCAACTTAAATGTTCTAAATGAATGATTTGCAAACCCGGACAGCTAAAGAGTGTCAAATCGATGTTAATTGTTGGTCAGATTGATCAGTTTCCGTCAGACGCCCAAACTTGGAAAATTCAACATCGATGGCATGAGTGGTGGTTGGTCTCTCAAAGTAGAGCGTCGAAAGGGTTCTATCATGGTAAATGTAACAAGGTGATACATAGGAAGGGCCAAGGGGCCAATCACAGTAGCCTGACTACGCCACCCTAAAGCCTAATGCGTCAGGGAATCTTTAAGAGCTTGTACCGCTTTCAGGTTCGTAACTACACGGTGGATACATGAATTCCAGAAAAACAATATTTATTAAGACAAAGGGTTGGGCAGTGGGGATCTGAGGGTGGCAACTATGGACGTCCACACAAATATTTTACATGCAAGCATAAAGAAAAGCTCACCTGTTACACAGCAAAGGCACACCGCAAAGCGATAAGCAATACACAAAACCACACGTATGCTTAGAGTAGCCCCCCTCAGAGCCACCTCCCTACTAAATAAAAGTTGACGAGACGAGACAGCAGCAGCACGACCCATGTTCCCCATCAGCATGACCGTGCTGCCTGACGGTAGCAGACAGGGGCTACACCAGTGGAGTCTACATTGCTACTGGCTGCTGCCCCTCTTAAGTAGCACTCCACTGGTGCCAGATTGATTAAATGCCTATGCCCCGCCCCCTTCATTAGTACTTGCAGGTGCTATGGGGAAATAGCAGGCAGAGAAGGTCTACCTGCTACATAAAGATGGGCTAAAAGACTGTAGACTGACAGAAATGTAGGCTACAAAACGTCAAGCCATATTCATGCACAAGCCACCTAAGCTACAGTATATATAAACTATACGATAGGCTACTGGAAGACATTAAAGATAATTAGTTCATGTAGCTATACTGTTTCAAAATGTACCAGCAATGTAGGTAGGTAGAAGGCTATAGCCTACAGGAATAAAATATTTCCAGCAACAGCCCTGTTTATTTTGTGTTGTTTCAGTTGTCCACAGTGATAACTGGTATAAATTACATTAATGTATACGGCAATCTAGGTAATTATCTATTTTTATTCCACTGCTTGGTTGAATTAACCATTGTCCTACGTAATTTAGAACGACCATTAACCGTATGTTATCTGCACACCTATGAAGTAGATCCATTTTTTTGGCCGTATCACACTTGTATATTAATTTGCCGAACTCGTTGTGAAGTTTAAATGAACTGTCACATTGCATCCGAGTTGTAAATGCAGATGTTCAGAACATTGCAACATTGTAGCATACGACGGAGGTGGCTTTTACCTAGATGGATGTTTCAAAGCTAAAGTTCATCAGAATCTTGGGATACGCCCGCTTGACAACGATAGACAGATAGAACTAACGACTGGCCTTTGGCTGTAGCAACCATCCATTTAGAACTAGTAACGGCAGTTTGTCCTGTGAGTTGAGTAATTAGTTGATATGTGTCGGAAGAAATTAGTTCTACAAACAAGACAGTTTTAGCGATTAAAATGTTTAAATTGTAATAGGAAATGAACCTCCGCTTCGCGTCGGGGCCGTTTTACAACCTCGACCGTGCATTAACTTCTGTGAACAGACCACCATGTCATCCATTATCCCTTACACATATAGGCTTAAGTAATTGTTTGGTGCTGCTGTCAATTGAACATTGTATAGTTTAAATGTAGCCTATTGAATAATTTGAAATGATACTTTGAATTCAAGCAAAAACTCTTCTTTAAATATAGCTGCAAGCAGCAATGAGGGGGCCAAGCAGATAGGCCGGAGTAACCATGGCAACGAAATGCTGTTAGCTCAATGCTGCAATCAGACGTATGGCCATAAGCTGTCAAAGCAAGTTTCACGTCTAGCACGTCAAAAGTTACAAGGCAAAATGCATTTTTGCTAATTGCAGTGACCCTAGAGGTCAAAGGTCACAAAATTTCTTCGGCATTCACCTGATGGAGTCATGAGTCCATGTACCAAGTTTGGTTTTGATACATGCAACGATTGCTGAGATATGAGCTGACTTCCTGTTTGGCGGCTTCGCCACAAATTTCGATTGGATGTGGGCTGAGCGCTTCTATCAATTGTTACAGAAATAAATGAAGTGACAAGGCATGTTCTGAAGATGGTCTGTGCCAATTTTGGTGAAGATCAGATGAAATTTGTGAACTGTGCGAAATTGTTGGTGTTTTTGATCAAATCAAATATGGCGGCCGAATAAATTATATTGATGTGACAAGTTGCCCTCAGTTGACCTAAGGACCTTTCACAGTATTACCAGACACCACTGGTACAATTTAATTCTAAGCACAGCAGCAGCTACAGGCCAAAAGGCATGTTTGTGAATTACAGCACCCCCTAGAGGTCAAAGGTCACCAAATTCCTTGAGGGTCCTCCTGATGGGGTCATGAGTCAATGTACCAAGTTTGGTTTTGATACATGCAAGGGTTGCTGAGATATGAGCTCACTTCCTGTTTTAGGCTTCACAATTAAATTTTGATTGGCTTTTACGGGCGAACGGTAATACTTCCAAAGACAAAAAGTGACAACTTTTGTGAGGCTTGGTCTGAAGATGATCTGTGTCAAATTTGGTGGGAATCAGAGAAAGTATGTGACCCCTGATACATTTTAAGTGTTTTTGATGAAATCCAAAATGGCGGAAAATCCATCATGGCGGAAAATGGCGACGCCTTTCGGCTTGGTCCAAGGATTCCAACAATACCTGACTTTGAAAATCGGCATGAAGCATCGCCCAACTTTGGCCTGTTGGTGGCGCTAGAGGGTTCGAGTTGCCGACATGAAACTTGGTGACATGAATCATGGGACCGTCCCCAATCAGTGTGCCAAATTTCCCAACTTTTTACCATACGGTTCTATGGGCTGCCATAGACTCCCATTGCATATAATAATAATAATAGGAAAACGTAGAAACACAATGAGGTCCTCGCAGCTTCGCTGCTTGGCCCCCAATAATTGCTTGTATAGCCTACTTGAATATGGAGATCATGTGCTCTATGGCTATCTCTCATCGGTCAGTGTGATAGCCAATGAGGCCTACATCACTTTCAGTGCTCCATGACAGTTGAAAATATATGCATATTTAAGGGAAATGCAAGGATTTTGTATTTAATTAGGTGTGCCCGACCGATTTGAGGGCTGCTTGGGCCAAATATTCCAGGGCCGATTTTTGGTCCCAGTCCGCCCCTGGATAGTTGCATTACATCAGCTAATTAGTGGTCACTCTTAGATAACCTTCTCTCTGAAAACCTCTCCAGAGGGTATACCACAAGCAGTCAGTCTGCTGACCTCTCTCTAACTATTGAAAATATCAGCATTCATTTAACCATCCATATTAGAACTAAGATATGAGATATTTAGTAGTATATGGAGTGTATACAGTAAGCTCTCTGATTCTCATAGGTCCACTAAAGGTGGATAAAAGGGAACTGAATCAGAGAGTGACACTGACCTGCACCTCCACCTGCCCTCCGAACTTCAGACCCACCTACATCTGGTACAGGAACAGACAACCTGTTGGTGCCAAATACACGACCAGCGGCAACACTCTGGTGATAAACATGGTCAAAAAATATGCTGACAGTGGACATTACTCCTGTGCTCTCAGAGGACATGAGGACCATCTCTCTCCACCAGTGTGTGAGTGCAATTACACTGATTTAGATTCAGATGACCAAAGTGCTTGGAATATTTTACACATCTTTCCCATGTGGCATAATTCATGTATTGTTCAAATCACTACATTGTTCAGATTGTGTGTAGATCAGTACATGGACAGATTTAAAAGTGTGTGTATGTGTGTGTGTGTGTGTGTGATGTGTGTGTCCAAGTGCAGTGATGGGGAGGTTACTTTTAAAATGTATTCTACTACAGATAGCAGAATACATTTTATTTTGTTACGTGTTCCAATAGATTACTCAAAGTGAATAATGCATTCTGGATACTTTGGATTACATCAATATATTTTTCATTAGCAGTGAATGAAACAATTATGTGAGGTTATGTGAAGTTGTAAGACCCATAGTTAATGTCAACAACAACCCACAACCTGCTTTACAGTGAGGAGGATGGATTGATAAATAAGCCTATGTGCTATGAAACACTGTTAATGTCACTGTGTCAAAGAACCTACGTAAGAGATGTGTTGTCTGCGTATAGGCTAAAAGACAACCAAATCCTAAACAAGGTAGGAAATAGATTAAGATTAATTTTAACAGCACAAGGGGAGTTATATGCCTTTTTACAGAACACTGTCAAGAAACAAGAACCTTAAAACATGCTGGCTGGGTATAGGAGTTATTGGCCTATACAACAAAACTCATTTTACATTTAAAGGGGAACTTGGCAACTATTTCAACTTAATAAACCCGTTTAGAAATCATTTGGATGGTTAAATGACCTGTTCCGGTGAAAATGGTGACTTTCCCCGCTGCGCCTAGCGTCCCCAGGCGGAAAACCAAGTCAAAGTCAAAGTCAAAGTCAAAGTCAGCTTTATTGTCAATTTCTTCACATGTTCCAGACATACAAAGAGATCGAAATTACGTTTCTCACTATCCCACGGTGAAGACAAGACATATTTTACCAATTTTAAGTCCACAGACAAACATAACATTCAAGTAAACAAAAAAGTAAGTAAATAAGTAAATAAGAGGGCACATATAATAATGAAAAAATAAGAGCAGCAAAATTTTGTTGAAATTGTGCATAGACAGTCAATAAAAAACTAGTGCAAAGTCAGGCCAATAAGAGGCTTGGGTAGTTCTGTTTGACCTGAGTAATAAAGAAAGTGGCATAGTGGTGCAAGTTATGTAAGAGCAGCAGAAGTGTTGTGTTTTCAGGACAACAACACCAAGTTGTAAAGTGTACAAGTGTGCAAGTGTTCAAGTGTGCAAGTGGAGAGAGTGCAGGCGGCCATTGTGGGTCCAATGTCCAGGATGTTATGTAGCTGAGGGTGGAGGGGAGAGGAGGGAGAGAGTTCAGCATCCTTACAGCTTGGTGTATGAAGCTGTTGGTGAGTCTGGTAGTGGGAGCGCAGGCTTCTGTACCTCTTCCCAGAGGGCAGTAGATCAAACAGATTGTGAGCGGGTGACTTGCATCACTCACAATTTTGGTCAGCCTTTGGGTGAGGTGGGTGGTGTAAATGTCCTTCAGGGAGGGGAGTGAAGCACCAATGATCCTTCCAGCTGTGTTCACTATGCGCTGCAGGGCTTTCCTGTTGTATTCAGTGCAGCTTCCGCCCCACACAGCGATACAGCTGGAGAGGATGCTCTCAATGGTGCCTCGGTAGAATGTGGACCAACCTTGCAACATTGCAACATTGACATTGTGGACAACCTTGCAACATTGAGACTACCGTCCCGGAAAGAGAAGTGAGAAACAAGAAACTCGTTTTAAATCGTGTTTCTTACCTTGTAACATCCACATAGTTCTGCCAAACTTATGCTAACAGTTCGCTAGCTTGTAAACAAATCCATGTGCTTTATCATTACCTTTTCACACAGTTTGAAATAGCATAATGTGCAATTTCTCCAGCAGAGGGGGAAATCCTGCCAAGTTTCCCTTTAACATTCCCTGCAAGGTTTTTCACTTAGACTGTCAATATAAACAGAGAGAGAAAGAGAATGGAGCCACCTGAGAGATATAGGCCTATACATGAAATCCCTTGGCCTATACATGTTCTAACAATTTCAAATGCAATCCCTTAAATAGTGTGACTGTATTCTGAATGCCAATTCTAAGTACTTCAACATAATAAGTACACACGCATGCCATATTACAGAAGAATATTCTTTTTAAATATTTTTAATATACTGCAGAAAACATTCTACGCTCAGAATGCCCGGTAAACAGGAAATGACAATAACAGAGTTCTGTTACAATGTTTAAATAACGTTACTTTAGTATTTTAAATATGTAATTTCTGTTACATATTCCGTTACTTCCCAACACTGTCCAGGTGTATCACATTGCTGGAGCGTGACATATACCCACCAGGAGATCTGTGCTGTGGAAGGTTCCTCTGTGGACATAACATGCTACTATTCTTACCCCAGTGGCTATGCTGTCACAACACCACTCTGGGTTTCCAGTTTGGGTTCTGGTGAGAGGATGGATTTTAGTGTGAAAAATACATATGGCAACCATGTGGAATATCTTGGAAATAAAAATAATGACTGCAGCCTAAGGATAAAGGAACTTAGTGTGAATCACAAAGGAAAATATTACTTCAGATTTGAAACAAGTGACACAACTGGGACCTGGAACGGAAAACCTGATGTCTCTCTCAGTGTGGCAGGTATTTTAGTGTTTATATCTATATTTAAAAATGTATTTACAGAAACAATGAAACAAATGTTTCTCTACAATGTTGGCTTAATAACCATAGACATGATTCTGACTGCTCTAAATGTTTTTTGAAGGTTTTCTGGTAAATATGGATCATGATAAAGTGAAAGAAGGGGAGAGTGTCACACTGACCTGCAGCACCACCTGCACTTTGAGTGACCCCCCCTCTTACATCTGGTACAAGAACTCCCACCCTATTGCAGACAGTCAGACATCAATGGAATACCTGTACCTAACCCCAGTACGCATTGATGATTCAGGCAGTTACTCCTGTGCTGTGAGAGGACATGAGGACCATCCCTCACCTGTACGAACTCTCAGTGTCAGGTGTAAGTGAACCACATTCTTATATTTTATTAGGTGCTGTTTAAGCAATATGTTAAGTGTGATCTTGGCATTGGTAAAGGATATGCCCATGACTATGGTTTGGTCATAATATACAATATTGTTTTAGGTGCATAATTGTGTACATATGTTTAAATAAAATAAAAAAATAAGTCTGCTAAATAATTTTTAGAAATGTCTACTTATTTCATGCAGATGCTCCTAGAAATATGTCAGCATCACCAAGTTTCTCTGGTCATATACTGGAGGGAAGCTCAGTGACTCTGACCTGCAGCAGTGATGCCAACCCACCAGCAACCTACACCTGGTTTAAGGTGAAAAGGGGTCAAACCTTTCCTATGGGATCAGGACAGCAGTTGAACATCAGCAATATCAGCTCGGAGTTTAGCGGGCAGTTCTACTGCAGAGCTGAGAACAGTGCAGGAACCAATGATTCTGAACCATTTCTGGTGGATGTTCATTGTGGGTATTATTTACTTTGAAAATAAATATTTTTATAGTAGTTACCCAATATATTTTTGAGTAAGCTGATATAATAACATCAATCTTATTTCTAACTCTCCAATCCAACTAGACGGCCCAAAGAACACGTCTGCATCAATCACTCCTTCTGGTAACATAGTGGAGGGGGATTCAGTGACTCTGACCTGCAGCAGTGATGCCAACCCACCAGTGCACAACTACACCTGGTACAAGATCAACAGAGTTAACACTTCATTAGGATCAGAGCAGAATCTCAGCTTCACTAACATCAGCTCTGGGGACATGGGGCAGTACTATTGTGAAGTGGCAAACACAGTTGCATCCAGTTACTCTGCAGTGCTACATGTGAATGTTTACTGTGAGTAATGCTAAATTATTTATCCTTACATTGAATATATTCACACCAAAATACATTTGGTTACACTTTACTTGACAGTATTGACATAAGAGTGACATGACACTGTCATGAATGTGTCATAAAAAAGTCATAAACGTTTATGACATAACGCTTCTGTCATTAAGTGTCATTTGCTTTTTGTCATAACAAGTTAGGGTTAGGGCTAGGATTAGGATTAGGGTTAGAGATTAGGATTAGGATTAGGTTTCATGTGTCATGACAGTGTCACTTATTCATGACAGTGTCATGTCACTCTTATGTTGTAAAGTGAAGTAAAGTGTTACCATACAAAAATAAATTTAAACATGTGTCCTAATCCACCAAAATGTGTCACCCTGTATGCTTTTTTCTTAACTAGATTCCCCCAGGAACACAGAAGTGATCATTAGTTCCTCTGGAGAGGGAAGTTTAGTGACTCTCACCTGCAACACTGACTCCAATCCCCCAGTCCACACATACTCCTGGTACAGGAAGAATAGTAGTGGCTCTGTTCTTACAGCCACAGGGAATAGCAGCAGCTTTACTGTTGTCTCAGATGGTGACATTTACTATTGTGTAGCACACAATGAATATGGCTCTCATAACTCCTTTGAAATTGAAGTGACTTCCACAGGTAATATTTTCACATTGTTCCCTGCTGGCATTTCAACATTGATTCAACGGTTAATAACCGTTATAAACATTTTTAAAAAAACGTCAACATTTTACAATTAGCATTAAAACAGTGTTTCAACATTGACACAACAACTGACATTATTTCACCTATAATTCAACATTGATTTTCTTGACCTTTTTACAACCAACGTTGTTTCAATGTTTGTCTACATACCCTTTTACAACCATTTAGCATTAAACATTGTTTCAACATGGTTTCAACATTGACGCAACAACTGACGTTATTTCCCCTATATTTCAACGTTGAAGGTCGGTCGTGTGCCGGCTGGTTTGTAATACTACATTTACCATTTCTACAACATCTAGGTCAAGTCAGGTCAAACTTTTTTAGTAGCTGCTATTTCTTAGTAATTTTAACATATACATATAGGCCTGTGTAAATTAATCTAGGTTGATTTGTTTTTATTCTCATTGTAACTTATGAAATGAAAGAAATCACTGAAATATACAGTATGTGCTTATTTGTATGTATGCATGTGTGTGTGTGTGTGTGTGGACTAATGGACCGATGTTTCTTGCTTTGCAGCCATAATTCATCAGACAGGTATGCCAGCAGGGCTGTTTGCTGCTTTGGGAATCATACCAGCTGTAGCTATAATTGTGGTCCTTGTGTTTGTGTGCAGGTGGGTGTCTACGTGTTGGATTTGTTGTTTTAAATATACCCAATTTGTGAACTAAACCCTTATTTGTGTGTTTTTGTTTTTCTACAGAAGAGGGAAGCGTATATCCACCACCGAGAACAGAAGTACAATGGTGGACAATAGACAGGTGTGTATATTGGTTAATGTCACTCCACCAGCGTATGCATCCATACTGTAGTCCACTGATAACATTACCTGTCTTTATTGCTGTGTCTGTAAACCCCTAGCCGGAAGACCCCAGTCCTGTGTATGAACAAGTTTCTGCAGTGCTGTTGACATCTGACCAAGAAGACAGAGTGGACTCACAAGGAGATCAAGAGGTCTCAGGAGGAGACAGAGTGGTCTCAGGAGAAGATCAAGAGGTCTCAGGAGGAGACAGAGTGGACTCAGGAGGTGATGAAAATGACGTCCAGTATGCCAGTGTCCAGTTCAAGGTCAAAAATAAGGACGCGGCTCAAGACTCTCCAGCTGTGCAGCCTCAAGAGAAGAAGGAAGAGGAAGAGGATGTTACGTATGCCTTGGTGAAGTTCCGTTCTCCCTCCCGTGAAGTCATCCAGTGAGTAAATGAGCATGGAGGTTAATATTCAGTTTTTCATCATGACCTCACCAGGCTGTTCACTGTGTAGTTATGTGCTCCAGCCACTGCCTGGTGTTACCAAATGTGTGTCACCAAAATACAGCAGGTAGTTCGCTATAGCTTTCATTGGTGAATGATGGCTGTGCTGGTGTTGGTGATTTTAAGGCTAGCCTGCAAGCTACTTGTTCTCTTTATGTTACAACCGCCATTGTTGATGGACTCTAAGCTAAAGATACTGTTAGCCAGCTAGATAACTAATGAAAATAACAATTATGCTTTCAGAGACGAGGATGATACTGCAATCTACAGCAATGTCAACAAACCCAGAAGCTGAACACAAAAGACTAAAGCGTGCCTGACCCCAAAAGGCTTGTAGCATCCTAAGATTTCAAGAAAAATGAAATTTTCTTGCTGTATTGAAAATCTGTTTTTGCATTATTATTATTATTATTAGTAGTAGTAGTAGTTGTAGTAGTAGTAGTAGTATTTAGCTGTATGAAACCATTAGTCTTGAGTTTGTGGTTTACACATTTTTCAACATTTTAATTTCATTCATTTTACCTTGTGCCTGAGTTGTATTTTACAAACTTGCTATGCTTCTTGTTGGCTATATATTGTTCAACTGACATACACAAAATACATGTGGTATTATATTTTTATAATGATGACATGTCGCCTGTGTGTGTGTGTGTGTGTGTGTGTGTCTGTGTGGTGTGTGTTTTGTTTGTTTATGTCATTATTTTGGTGTCCGACAAATTAATATATTGCATCATGGTCATGTGTGTAGAAGAGTTTTACTAAAAAGTACACAATAAACACAATATTTATATATATATTGTTTGATTGTTGTTTGTCTATTTATTTGCCCACAAAACTTATTTGCAATAAATGTATAAAAATACATTTTGCAACTTATTCTTATCTTTGAACGAGGTTATTTGCTGCCAACCCCAGAGTTAGATAAGAGCAGTGACGGACTGAGACTAAAAAAAGGCCCTGAACTTTCTTCTAAAAAGGCCCACTACCATTCACACACACACACACACATTAGGTGTCTATCATGATACACTCTCACAATATAAATGCCAGTAAAAGTATCATATTCAAAATAGTAGATTTTACAAAAATGATCATTATTCCCAGCCAACATTTGTATATGGGGCCCATGTGGGTACCATATGTGTTGCCAATATGGGTCCAAGATGGGATTGTCCGCGGGTTCCATAGTGGCCCCATGTCATTTGCCCACATGGGCTCCATGCAGGATTGCACTGGGTTTTATTTGGGTCCCAACTGGGCAACATACACTGGACCCTTCTGGAACCCAGCCTTAAATTCTACCTGGGTCCTACATGGGTACCTCGTGGGTTGAAATATGGGTTTTTTTGTGGGATTGTCCGCGGTTTCCAAAGTGGCCCCATGTAATTTGCCCACATGGGCTCCATGCAGGATTATACTGGGTTTTATTTGGGTCCCAACTGGGCAACATACACTGGACCCTTCTGGAACACAGCCTTAAATTCTACCTGGGTCCTACATGGGTACCTCATGGGTTGAAAATGGGTTTTTTTGTGGGATTGTCCGCGGTTTCCAAAGTGGCCCCATGTCATTTGCCCACATGGGCTCCATGCAGGATTATACTGGGTTTTATTTGGGTCCCAACTGGGCAACATACACTGGACCCTTCTGGAACATAGCCTTAAATTCTACCTGGGTCCTACATGGGTACCTCATGGGTTGAAATATGGGTTTTTTCGTGGGATTGTCCGCGGTTTCCAAAGTGGCCCCATGTCATTTGCCCACATGGGCTCCATGCAGGATTACACTGGGTTTTATTTGGGTCCCAACTGGGCAACATACGCTGGACCCTTCTGGAACTCAGCCTTGAATTCTACCTGGGTCCTACATGGGTACCTCATGGGTTGAAATATGGTTTTTTTTGTGGGATTGTCCACGGGTTCCTTAGTGGCCCCATGTAATTTGCCCACATGGGCTCTATGCAGGATTACACTGAGTTTTATTTGGGTCCCAACTGGGCAACATACACTGGACCCTTCTGGAGCCCAGCTTTAAATTCTACCTGGGTTCTACATGGGTACCATATGGGTTGAAATATGGGTTATTTTGTGGGATTGTCCATGGGTTTCAAAGTGGCCCCATGTAATTTACCCACATGGGTTCCATGCAGGATTACACTGGGTTTTATGTGGGTACCAAATGGGCAACAAACAATGGACCCATCTGGGGCCCCAGCCTTAAATTCTACCTGGGTTCGACATGGGTACTACATGATTTAAATAATGGGGTATAGGAGGGATGAATCGCAGGTTCTATAGTGGCCCCATGCCATTTGTCCACATGGGCTTCAGGCAGGATTACAATGGGTTTTATGTGGCTCCAAACTGGGCAATAAATGCCAGACCCATCCGTGCCCCACCTTAATATTCTGTCTAGGTTCTACACATTGGCCAAATGGGTTGCATGCAAGATTATAGTCATTAAGTAGGGCAAAGCTGGGCAATGTATACATGATCTTGGTCCTATCTTCAATGTCATATGGCTCCAACATTTACAATAAAATATAATTAAAATCCCAATGTTTACAACATAAACACCAATCCAAAATAACACATAAATACCAATCCAAAACCAGACCCATTTGTATTAGTCACTTCCAGGGGGCTATGGCTCTAAGGTCCCACCAAACAGCAGAAAAAGCAGCCTAATTTTATTTTTCTGCATTTAATAATAATCATTTAATAAATTACAACACAGAGAACATCAACATCAACACAGAGAACAACAACAAGAACTGGTTACAAACAGCAATACCTAAATTTAATTGAATTAAATCACTTCGCCACTCTGGCTGCCCTCAGCCCTCCCCTGTCCCTTGCCCCAGTAAACCATTTCCCTAACGACCGTTCAGCCTCCTCTGATTTGTAGTGCTGGTAAGGGGGTTGTTCTTGAGGGCCTCTGTAAAATAAAATTATATTTAAGATTAAATGCTTGGATATGAGTATTTGTCATTATCAGACAGGAAATCAACATACTCAAATATACATTTCACATAATTCCATGTTTAATTTTTTTGAGGATGCATTTCAAAAAGCAACAAGCCCATCAAATTGAATTAGATCAATTCAATTCAGATGCTTTCTACTGACTACTAATTGCAAAATGATTTAGTTCATGAGCCAGTTGGGCCAATGTAGTGTTGCCAGCTTCAAAGTCAATATTTTTACTGTTTGTAATCAGTACTTTTTGGTTGGACCACCTGGTATTTTGGGGGTTATATTAATGTACTGAAAATATGTTTAAATTACACAGGTTTTGTAGATTAAATTGAGGCATTACACATGTGGATTGAAATAGCTAGAAGAAATTCTAATACTTGGACAAGACAATATACATGTCACATCATTGACCCAATTACAATATAATAATTATAATTTAATGTTAATCTGTTTTTTGTATTTTGTGCATCTCTTTGGATAATAGGTCTGCCAAGTATCATAAACATGTTTCAAGAACAATATGTTTAACTTCATACATTGTAACATTTACTGTAGGCTGAACCTGACAGTCAGTTTTGTAATGCTTCACATTGCACTTACTAGTATCAGTTCAATACAGAGCTTCTAATGATTTGAAATTTCACGAAAACAGTAGGCAACTCTATGCTGTATTGTTGTGCTAATGTTAGCATTAGCTTGTCTAGAGCTTGCTACCTTTGCCTAGCACAGTGATTGGCCTTATCATCAATAAATGGGGCGATTGCTCTGTACTAATAAGATCAAGCCAGGCAGAGAGTATAAATATGTGTATCATCTTAAAGTGTAATTCTGGAGAAAATTGAATCCAGGGTCATTTTTCCTGCATGAAAAAGGTAAAATAAGTCGTCCAAAGACATTTTTTTATTTAGAGTTTTGGGGTGGGGGCATACATTTTACAAACCAAAATCATATTTTCCTTATTACAGGCATAAATGAGAGAACAACACTTAAAGGGATATTCCACCATTTGGGGAATTACACTCAGTAATAATCAAGGAACAACATGGGCGCAGCAGCACAATGATATCATGCAGCACCTGAAAATAGTTCCCGTAGGCTAACTTCTAGCAACAAGGTTGAGCTGCAGCAGACAAATTGGTTAGTGACTGGATTATTACGCCTGAATGAGAGTATAGTTCCATGTCAAATCAGCCTAGAAAATTGCCACGTTTCATTTTCAATTAGTCTTATTACAGGTTCTAACTTGAGAAGAGACCCGTTTTAAATAGGAAAATTACCGGAAATCTTAGTCACTTTTAAAGGTGATGCTAGCAGGCGAGATGCTAATGGTCTAATCCGATTCAATGATCTATGCCAGGCTGGAGCTGTGGTATCCACATACTCAGAGAACGGCTGGATGAACTGGAGAAAGGTAAAAATCAATTGTTTAACTCAAGGGGAGGTGGAAAATCAATTGTTTAACTCAAGGGGAGGTGGAAAATGAGTGTAATTCTCCAAATGGTGGAATATCCCTTTAACATAGTCTTTACTTACATGATTTTGGTTTTAATTTTCTAATAGGAATAAGTGTTTGTGACAACATGTCATGATAAATTTGATAATGTTTGATCGCTATTTTGGTATGAAGCATCTTTCACTTACTGAATGCACACTCTAGAAAGTGAAAACTCTAGAAATGAAAGTAGGCCTACTATATGCTCCGTGTCTGTGGCTGTCTGTACATGTTCGCAATCGATTAGCCTACGTTCCTCAAATGGAAAACACATCCATGTTCCCTCGCGTCTCCTGGCCACTCTATGTAATCCTTCTGTGTTTGCAAAATTCTTGACAGTTCTTAAATGTATACAAAATAAAAAACTGAAATATTCCATTTACATCAGTATTCACACCTTTTGTTATGACACTTGCCATTGAGCTCTGGTGCATCCTACTTCTATCAATGGTCCTTGAGATGCTTCTACAACTTGATTCAAGTCCACCTGTGCCTAAATTAATTCACTGGACATTAGGCACACATCTCTTTATATAAGGTCTCACAGTTGATGTATGTCAGAGTAAAAACCAAGCCACGAGGTCGAGAGAATTGTCCATAGACCTGCGAGACAGGGTTGTGTGAAGACACAGATCTGGGGAAGGGTACAAGAAAATGTCTGCGTCTTTAAACAACCCTGTCTTGCAGGTCTACGGACAATTCTCTCGACCTCGTGGCTTGGTTTTCACTCTGACATACACCATCAACTGTGAGACCTTACAGTATATAAAGAGATGTGTGCCTCTCCTAATAATGTCCAGTGAATTCATTTAGGCATAGGTGGACTCGAATCAAGTTGTAGAAGCATCTCAAGGACCATTGATAGAAGTAGGATGCAAGGATAGTAGGATGGAAAGTGTCATGTCATATGTAAATGGTATATTTCAGTCTTTCATTTTTTTAGACATTTGCAAAACACTCCAAACACTAGTTTTTTGGTGGGGCGTTGGAGTATTGTGTGTAGATTGATAAATAATTTAATCAATTTTAAGATGAGTCTGAAACATAACAAAATGTGGAAAAAGTGTAGCGCTGTGAATACTTTCCGTATGCACTGTATGTAGATCAGATACTGTATTGACAGTGACTTATCACATTGAAATCTCAATCTGGCAACCAACGAGAGGCTTGTCTAGCGATTAAAAGGAACACTTCCCAATGTTTTGAATGTGAACATTCTCTGACAATCCTACATAGCTACTTAAAAGAAATTGACACTTACTTACTTGGGAGGGACAGAAAAATGCTTTCCAGTATGATCTGGAGATTAAACAGTAGCCTATAGGAAAGGGGAGAAGAAACAAAAGATGGAAGTTCAGCAGCACATTCATTTTCTTTCAACAAATACTTCATGCTATATCATCAACTAGAAAATCATTATTTATTTTTCAATTAAGAAGTACACTTTCAGGAATAATTGTGTACTGGGCAATAGTAGGGAAAGTATTTAAGATTTTTGGTTTGAATAAAAATAGCAGTTTTAACTACAATACAAGTTCAAATACAACTACAATACAAGTTATTTTTTTATGTCTGGGCCAAATTCAGACAAGAGGTGTTTACATGATTACATTTAGGTTAGGGTTTTCATTTTTCTTTTTATCAAAGATCAGATTTAATTTAGTAGTTTGACCAATGATAAAACAGTTTAAAATGATCGAAAGAGACAAGTGCAGTAAAATTAAAGTATGAGATAAAGTTTGATATGGTCAATATCTGGAATTTAGCAATAGGCTATAGTCGTGGATCATAATATATAGGCCTATAAAATGATGGGATAACTAACCTAGCAAATATGTTTAATATTCATTATGAGTAGAAGCTACAGCTACAGCTTTATTCAAGAACACCATTGCAGCCTACAGAGCAAGTTTTTTTTTAATGTGCATTTGATAAGGTCTGCTGTTTAGTCCAACATAATTTGTTGGTGTGCAGATGGATGCAGAACTGCAATGTAGGCTGATATAGTGAATGATTGAATTGCATGTAAATTCAAAGTAAATTTTATCGCGAAACGTTCATCAGAGTGACGAGCAAGAGGCACCATTGGAAAGCTTAAATCGTGTAGTTTCGTTTGATTTTCGTTTAGTCTTGAATGTGCTGTGAGGGAATGTGCATAAGTGTGTACAAATATTTCCATGTACATGACTAATGCATCTTGTCTGTCTGCCTGCCTTGCCTAAAGGTTACTGCTAGACCTGCCAACTCTCTATCAAAACGTAAGGGGGCCAGATAAGACTACAACATTCGTTAACTCCATTTCTCTGGCTAGCCTTCCACTAGCCTACTTTCAGGCATGCACGGGCATGCATAGTTCAATTAAATCTGGCTCATGAAACGAAATGCAATTTAGAAGGCTCTTGAGTGTATTCTGCCACACATACAATTGTTATTTAGAAGAAGAATGTTGCAGCAAGTAGCCTAGAAGCTCATCTATCTAATCTGATGAAAAGTGCTGCCTTCCCTAACGCAGCTGTAAAACCTCACGTTAGAAATTATCATGCAAGATCCGAAATACTTATGCTACCATTTAAACTCAAACTAGCTGTGATGTCCATTGACTTACCTTAATAGCTCATGAAGTAGACCTAGTAAGGCTAGCAAGAGTTCATAATAGCAAATTGTGTAATTTAAATGATCAGAACACAGTCGAAAATGTTGTACATAAGCTAATACTTTTTACACAACTTATCAATGAATCACAATTGTACTTACCTATGGAAGCTTTCGACGATGAACGTTAGGAGTGAGCCCAGGTAGAACAAGTCAATCTCCCGCGCATATCACTATGATAACGTTGATAACGTCAACTGATACGTTGGGTGACGTCGACATTCAAAGCAGAGCCCACCCCGAAACATGATTGAATAAAATAACTATGATAGTCCACAGGTGAACAGCCTGTACATTTGTCAATGAAAAATAAATAAAAAATAAAGCTAATTACACTATAAACCTAGATTTTCTAAAATCTAGGTTTATACATGTAGGCATATGTACTAGAACTCTGTGCATTCTGCATGTAGTATGGAATCAGTGGTCAACTTTACATTTTTAGATATGCTAGTTGTAGTAGTTTTAGGCTAATAATAATAATAATAATAGGCTATGTGTTTAAGTGGTCTTTGGGGACACAGCGGGTATGGAGAGGCAGTTGTGACATAGGTTGTTTTGAAAGGCCCTGTCTCCAGAGAAATAGGAAACTGTTAAACTCTACAGGATGAGGATGGTGTTTGTCATCAGCAATGAGGGGATTGATGGTGATATTGATGACAGCAGGTGGGCTCTGAAACCTTATTGGACGGGTTCAAAGAGCTCATGGTTGGACATGTAGTGCTGGAGTTGGGCAGCCACTGCTCTTTCCAGGTTTAGACTCAAGAAAGGGGAGGTTGGAGATTAGGTGGTAGTTGGGTCCGCTGAGAGTATGATAGCTGGGTAGTTGATGATGTTGAATAGAGGGTAGGAAGACAGGCCTTTAACAGGGTGGGCTTGGTCCAGGTAAGAGGTCTTGATGTTGGCCGCGTGTTCCATGAGCTGTGATGTGACCTCTTTGATTAGCATTTTTTAGACCAGTGTTTCTCAACCTCTGGGTCGGGACTCAAATTTGTGTTGCGTGAAGTTCTGAAAGGGTTGCAAGAGTCAATAACCTGAACCTTAGGCATGATTAGCTTTCAGCCTTTGTCTTAGGGTCACAAGTGGTAGGCTATGTTTAAATTTGGGTCACAGAGCAAAAAAGGTTGAGAACCACTGTTTTAGACCAGGGCAGTGCTATAATGAGCAGTTCAAATTACTCCAGCGTTAGGTGCTGTTACTACAGTTGAATGTTCGATTCAATGATATAACCATTTTAAGTCTAACTCGTCGGTATTTATGGTCACACTGTATTGGTGTTCTGTAGACCAAGGTTGAAGAGGGAAATGGAGAGGTGCACAAGGCCTACCTGGTGTCAAATATTGTGTGGCCTGCTGTGAGACCCTTTGAAGCACCCCCAATCTCTGAACTGCACAATGTTTTAAGTCTAGCCCACGTGGGTTTATCCAGGTTTGCCCATATCCAACCCAAGTGGCTAACCCTAATGGGCATCATATGTGTTGCCCAGCCTGAACCCAATTGTTGATTTCCCATTAATGACCGACATGGCACCGACGTGGGAAGCCCACAAGGGTTTGTCCAGGTTTGCCCATGTCGGAACCAAGCATTCAACACAAATGCGCCCCCTTTGTGTTCCCCATTCTGAGCCCATATATTGGTTTCATATTAATTACCCATTTAGGACCTATATGGATTAACCGTGTGGGTTTGTCCAGGTTTGCCCATATCTAACCCGAGTGGTTAACCCAAATGGGATCCATATGTGTTGCCCATTCTGAGCCCATATATTGGTTTCACATTAATTACCCATGTAGGGCCCAAATTAATTGCCCACGTGATATTGTTCAGGTTTGCCCATATCCAACCCGAGTGGCTAAACCTAATGGGGCCCATATTTGTTTCCCAGCCTGAACCCAATTGTTGATTTGCCATTAATGACCCACATGGCACCAACATTGGGAGACCACATGGGTTCATCCCGGTTTGGCCATATCTAACCTAAACATTAAATACCAAAGGGGGCCATATGTGTTGCCCATTCTGAGCCCATATATGTGATTCCCATTACAGACCATAGTAGGACGCATATTGGGAGCCCACATGGATTTATCCCAGTTTGCCCATGTCTAACCCAAACATTAAATACAACTGGGCCCCATTTGTGTTGCCCATTCTGAGACCATATATTGGGTTCACAATAATTACCCATCTAGGACCCATATTTATTGCCCACATGGGTTTGTCCAGGTTTGCCCATATCCAACCCGAGTGGTTTACCCAAATGGGATCCATATGTGTTGCCCATTCCGAACCCATATATTGGTTTCACATTAATTACCCATTTGGGACCCATATAAATTGCCGATGTGGGTTTGTCCAGGTTTGCCCATATATATTGGTTTTATATTAATTATCCATTTAGGACCTATATGGATTAACCATGTGGGTTTGTCCAGGTTTGCGATAATTCAACCCTCATGGGCTCCATATGTGTTACCCATTCTGAGCCCATATATTGGTTTCACATTAATGACCCATGTCGGACCCAAATGAACTGCCGACGTGATATTGTCCGGTTTTGCCCATATCGAACCAGGCAGTTAACCCTAATGGGCCCCATAAGTGTTGCCCAGCCTGAACCCAATTGTTGATTTCCCATTAATAACCCACACAGCACCGACGTGGGAAGCCCACAAGGGTTTATCCAGGTTTGCCCATGTCTAACCCAAACATTAAATACGACTGGGCTCCATATGTGTTTCCCGTTCTAAGCCCATATATTGGTTTCACATTATTTACCCATGTAGGGCCCAAATGAACTGCCCATGTGATATTGTCCAGGTTTGCCAATATCCAACCCGAGTGGCTAACCCTAATGGGCCCCATAAGTGTTGCCCAGCCTGAACCCAATTGTTGATTTCCCATTAATAACCCACACAGCACCGACATGGGAAGCCCACAAGGGTTTATCCAGGTTTGCCCATGTCTAACTCAAACATCAAATACGACTGGGCCCCATTTGTGTTACCCATTCTGAGACCATATATTGAGTTCACATGAATTACCCATCTAGGACCCATATTTATTGCTCACGTGGGTTTGTCCAGATTGGCCTATATCCAACCCGAGTGGTTTACCCTAATGGGCTCAATATGTGTTGTCCATTCTTAGCTCATATATTGGGTTCACATGAATAACCCATCTAGGACCCATATGGATTGCCCACGTGGGTTTGTCAAGGTTGGCCCATATACAACCCGAGTGGTTAACCCTAATGGGCTCCATATGTGTTGCCCATTCTAAGCCCATATATTGGTTTCACATTAATTACCCATGTAGGGCCCAAACGAACTGCCCACGTGATATTGTCCAGGTTTGCCCATTTCCAACCCGAGTGGCTAACCCTAATGGGCCCCATGTGTGTTTCCCAGTCTGAACCCAATTGTTGATTTCCCATTAATGACCCACATGACACCAACATAGGGAGCCCACATGGGTTTATCCCAGTTTGCCCATGACTAACCCAAACATTAAGTACAACTGGGTCCCATTTGTGTTGCCCATTCTGAGACCATATATTGGTTTCACATTAATTACCCATCTAGGACCCATATGGATTGCAAACGTGGGTTTGTCCAGGTTTGCCCATATCCAACCCGAGTGGTTTACCCAAATGGGATCCATATGTGTTGCCCATTCTAAATCCATATATTGGTTTCACATTAATTACCCATCTAGGACCCATATGGATTGCCCACGTGGGTTTGTCCAGGTTTGCCCATATCCAACCCGAGTGGTTTACCCAAATGGGATCCATATGTGTTGCCCATTCTAAGTCCAGATATTGGTTTCCCATTAATTACCCACGTAGGGCCCAAATGAACTGCCCACGTGATATTGTCTAGGTTTGCCCATATCCAACCCGAGTGGCTAACCCTAATGGGCCCCATACGTGTTTCCCAGTCTGAACCCAATTGTTGATTTCCCATTAATGACCCACATGACACCAACATAGGGAGCCCACATGGGTTTATCCCAGTTTGCCCATGTCTAACCCAAACATTAAGTACAACTGGGCCCCATTTGTGTTGCCCATTCTCAGACCATATATTGGGTTCACATTAATTACCCATCTAGGACCCATATTTATTGCCCACATGGGTTTGTCCAGGTTTGCCCATATCCAACCCAAGTGGCTAACCCTAATGGGCCCCATATGTGTTGCCCAGCATGAACGCAATTGTTGATTTCCCATTAATAACCCACACAGCACCGACGTGGGAAGCCCACAAGGGTTTATCCAGGTTTGCCCATGTCTAACTCAAACATCAAATACGACTGGGCCCCATTTGTGTTGCCCATTCTGAGACCATTTATTGAGTTCACATGAATTACCCATTTGGGACCCATATGGATTGCCCACATGGGTTTATCCTGGTTTGCCCATATTTAACCCAAACATTAAATACCAATGGGGCCCATATGTGTTGCCCA
Organism: Alosa alosa; assembly: GCF_017589495.1. Classification (NCBI taxonomy): domain Eukaryota; kingdom Metazoa; phylum Chordata; class Actinopteri; order Clupeiformes; family Clupeidae; genus Alosa; species Alosa alosa. The sequence goes on along the minus strand of NC_063195.1, from coordinate 26,589,153 downwards.
TTCTGAGCCCATATATGGGATTCCCATTACAGACCATAGTTGGACTCATATTGGGAGCCCACATGGGTTAGACCAGGTTTGACAATGTGTAACCCAAGTGGTAATCCCTCCTGGGACCCATTTGTGTTGCCCATGCCGAGGCCATATAAATGCTTTCCTACTATTTACCCAACCAGGACCTACATGGGTAGCCCACATGGGCCCTTCTTGGCTAACCCATATGGGCCCCTTGAAAAATGCCCACCTCTAGCCCATGCCCACCTGGTACCCATGTAGCCCATGTAGAACCCATGTGGGCCCCAGATATACATGTTGGCTGGGTTGATTAAGGCTGGCGCACAGTATCACCAAGATGTGTATGGACCTAGGGTTAGAGCTATTGCAAATATGCGGTAGTTGTGGTAGCAAACGTCTAGACAAGTAGACAATGCAACTCTTTCTGTAATGTTTCCTCATCTATATCTACGAGACATATATGGGCATGGCAATGTTATGAAACACGCAACATACCACAAAGAATGCTGCAACTTTCTGAGGACTGTACTGTAATGTGCCACCTGACTTTAATATCCAAACATCTGAAGTGCATTTTCAGCAACCCAAATGTTCTTTCAACGACGGCGCATGCATTTGCGTGTTTTTGATTGAACGACTATTCCCACACTGTTGTTGGCATGATATAACATGTAATCAGCCATGCCTTTAATGGGTAGCCATTGTCCACTAACAGCCACCCCTCCAGAGGAGGTTCCCATCTGGAAGACTGCAGGAATGACAGAATTGGCCAGTATGATGTATAAAGAGGATATTTCATAGGATAGTCAGGCGCTTGCACTTTACATGCTGCATCACAAATCACCTGTATGTTTATTGAGTGGGTTCCCTTGCGGTTGATGTAGATCAGAGCATTCTGTGATGGGGCACGTAGTTGCACATGAGTCTGTCTAATCTATTGCACCCAGCACACCAGGGAAGCCACTCTTCGCCTAGAACTCCTGTCTAACATGCTCCTGTCTGTCAGGTGTCATGGGAAATTGAATGTATTCACTAGCATGTCGGACTAGACCTGATGTAACTGCATGTATAGCTGAATTTATGGCAGATTGTGATATGCCTCCAGTTAAGTTTAGGGGATGTTGGAATGATCCACTAGCATAGAACTGCAGCATAGCAACAAGGAGAGCATATAGGGACAGGGTGCATTGGTTCCCACAGCAACAGTGATGGCATAGGGACAGGGTGCATTGGTTCCCACAGCAACAGGGATGGCATAGGGACAGGGTGAAATGCATTGGTTCCCACAGCAACAGGGATGGCATAGGGACAGGGTGCATTGGTTCCCACAGCAACAGGGATGGCATAGGGACAGGGTGAAATGCATTGGTTAAAAAATACAAAAAACGTGCACATCCAGATCCAAACTGGACCCAGGTGCTGGACCCAAAAATTTCAGTAATAAAAAATGATGTTAGTCCGCACACTGAAAACTCCTTATAAAAAAGATTTAATCACCACATGTGACGTTTTGGACTGAATGCCCTTCTTCAGACATGAAGACAGCAAGAAGACAAGGCACATATATACACACACCAATCAACAAATCACCTGACAAATCACCTGTTACAGGTTATTATCTTAAAGTGCAAAGCGTCCATTAAAGTGCAAAGTGTCCATTAAAGTGCAAGTGCAAACAATACTGTGTACTGTACATAGTGCCCCAGACAATCTTAAAGTGGTGATAAACTGCAGGCACAGTTAAGCAAAAAATCCACAGCTTATATCACAGTAACATGACCTAGTTTCCGAAGTCACAGTAACATGGCATCTTAAAAGAGTAATGATAAAATACAAGTCCAGAAGAGCAAAAAACAAGCAAACAGGCCACAGCTTATACATCACAGTGATGTGACCTAGCTTAGGAAATCACAGTAACATGGTCTAGCTTGAGAGAGCAATGATCTGATACAGTTAGACACAATCAATGACATACAAACAATAAAGTACAGAGAGCCTCTAATAAATATTAGGCCTGGTTGAGCCTACAAAAAAGGTTGCAGATCAAATTCCTCATTCATTCCTTTGGGGGCTAGAGTGTCAAGCGTATATCTCCAGAAGGCCTCCCTCTTTAGTAGTAACGTATTGATGTCACCCCCCCTAGTGGGTGATTTGACTACTTCGATCCCCCAGTAGCGAAGTGTGGACAGATTGTGGGAGTTGAGGGTGAAATGAACTGCTACAGGGCTTTTGGAGTCATGATTTCTTATGTTGGATCTATGTTCAGATATTCTGATTTTCAATGGCCGAGTGGTCTTGCCAATATAGGCAAGACCACACGGACATTTGAGCATGTAAATGACATTCCGTGTGGTGCAAGTGATGATGTCTTTGATAGCAAAAGACTTCCCTATATGAGGATGGCTGAAACAGTTCATTTTGTGTGTGAAATTGCATTGTGTGCATCGGCCACATCTATAATTCCCGGGGGGCGCTGCTTGTAAGAAGTTGGTTGGAGTTACTGGTGGAAGATGGGCCCTCACCAGAGAATTACGCAAGTTGGGTGGTCTTTTGAAAACTACCCGCGGGGCAGAAGTGAAAACTTTTAATCCTGGATCAGATTCAATGATATGCCAGTACCTGTTGATGATGGATTGAATCTCTTTTCCAATGGGGGAATATTGCACAATACAATTTACTTGAGGTCTTGTTTTTTGTTCTCTACTACGTTGAAGACATTCTGCTTGAGAAACAGAATCAAAACGACTGCGTGCGTCTTTGATCCAGTCTAATTTGTATAGTCTCTGTGCAAACCGCTTCTCCAACTCCGCAGCTTGTGTCATATAGTCCTCATCAGTACTACAGATGCGGCGAATACGATTAAATTGAGAAATCGGAAGGGCCCTCTTAAGAGCAGTCGGGTGGAAAGACTGGCTGTGTAGAATAGAATTTCTGTCTGTACTCTTCCTATACAAATTAAAGCCAAGTGTGGTCCCATCTCTGTATATTAAAATATCCAAGAAATTCATTTTTTGTGTGCTGTGTTCCATGGTAAATCGAAGTTGTTGGGTATTTGTGTTAATGAACTGATGAAATTGTCCTAGTTCAACTTCCGACCCTTTCCACACAAAGAATATGTCATTGATGTACCTCTTCCAATATGAGATGTTATGCAAAAATGGATTACGTTGTTCGTTGAAGACTGTTTGGTGTTCAAAAAATCCACAGTAGAGGGAAGAGAAACTGGGGGCCATTTTGGCACCCATACTTGTGCCCGATACCTGGAGGTAATAATCAGAACCAAAGAGAAAAAAATTAGATGTCAACACAATCTCAAACAGGTCCAATATGCATTTTGTGCTAGGGGTACAGTCTGTTCGTTGATTGAGAAAGTGTTCTGATGCCTGTAGGCCCCCCTCAAACGGTACATTGGTATACAATGATTCTATGTCCATGGTAACCAACTGACATGGCTCATCTGTTAATTCTATTGTTTTTATCAATTTGAGAAATTCCATGGAGTCTTTCACATAGGAAGGTAAGTGCATTACTAATGGCTGAAGGAAGTGGTCCACAAAAGCTGATACATTTTCTGTCAAAGATCCGATCGCTGCGACAATGGGTCGACCAGGCGGTACATCTGTGAACTTCTTATGAATCTTTGGTAAAGTATACAGAACAGGTGTGACTGGGGAGTTGACAGTAATAAAGTCAAATTCAGATTTAGAAATTTCCCCTGACTCCAGGAAGCCCTCTAGTTTATTTCTTATCCGTTGTTTAAATTCCTGTGTGGGATTATGATTCAGCTGTCTGTAAAAGGTAGTATTGCTCAATTGTCTTTGGATTTCGCCATCATAAGCTGAGCGGTCCATTACAACTATAGTGCCCCCTTTGTCCGCGCTTTGAATCACTAGACTCTTATCTTTTTTAAGCGTATCAAGTTCTGTTCTTTGCTCTTTGGTTAGGTTATTAGCCACTTTATATTCCTTCTTTTTGTTAAGCAGGAGAGACACGTCTTTCTCCACCAGCCTACAATAGGTGTCCAAAGAGGCATTTCTCTTACTGGGAGGAATAAAAGTACTTTTACCTCTGAATGGAGTCCGGGTTTTCACGGTAGCGACTGTCCTCGACTCCTCCGGACAGGCCTCTAGCGTCTTGAGTCCCCGTAGTTCGTGTGGCTGTAATAGTACCATCAAAGTTGTTAAAGGTATGACCATTCGCGTTGTTATTAGCACTGAAAAATTCTTTAAGTCGAAGATTTCGAAAGAATTTATGTAAATCCACAATAGTGTCAAAGTCTCGACATTGTGTCGTAGGCACAAAAGAGAGGCCTTTGCTTAAAGCGCTCAGACAGACTTCGGACAGTGGTTTAGTGGAAAGATTAATCACATTGTGTACCTGGTCGGTGTCCGACGGGTCCAATATGGGTCTCTGGGAATGGGAGCTCTTCACTCGGCCATTGAAAATCAGAATATCTGATCATAGATCCAACATAAGAAATCATGACTCCAAAAGCCCTGTAGCAGTTCATTTCACCCTCAACTCCCACAATCTATCCACACTTCGCTACTGGGGGATCGAAGTAGTCAAATCACCCACTAGGGGGGGTGACATCAATACGTTACTACTAAAGAGGGAGGCCTTCTGGAGATATACGCTTGACACTCTAGCCCCCAAAGGAATGAATGAGGAATTTGATCTGCGACCTTTTTTGTAGGCTCAACCAGGCCTAATATTTATTAGAGGCTCGCTGTACTTTATTGTTTGTATGTCATTGATTGTGTCTAACTGTATCAGATCATTGCTCTCTCAAGCTAGACCATGTTACTGTGATTTCCTAAGCTAGGTCACATCACTGTGATGTATAAGCTGTGGCCTGTTTGCTTGTTGTTTGCTCTTCTGGACTTGTATTTTATCATTACCCTGTTAAGATGCCATGTTACTGTGACTTCTGAAACTAGGTCATGTTACTGTGATATAAGCTGTGGCTTTTTTGCTTAACTGTGCCTGCAGTTTATCACCACTTTAAGATTGTCTGGGGCACTATGTACAGTACACAGTATTGTCATGTGACTTTGTTTGCACTTGCACTTTAATGGACACTTTGCACTTTAATGGACGCTTTGCACTTTAAGATAATAACCTGTAACAGGTGATTTGTCAGGTGATTTGTTGATTGGTGTGTGTATATATGTGCCTTGTCTTCTTGCTGTCTTCATGTCTGAAGAAGGGCATTCAGCCCGAAACGTCACAGGTGGTGATGAAATGCATTGGTTCCCAGCTCATCAGCCAGGAGATCTTCACTTAGGGACAGCTAAGTGGGACAGATAAGTGTTTCTCGGCCATTTGGCTGCGCAATTGAGCAAACACAGCAATATTTAACAGAAGAGTTCAATAGTGATGTTTTTATGAACTTACACTGTCTTGTCTGGTGTAGCCTAAAGTCAGTCCGTCAGTGTTGATTCCTGAATTTCTGTATTTCCTGGTTCTTGACAGACACCCCCGACATGGGCAGGTTGATTTTAAGACCTACGCGTCTTGCTTCTATTGGTGAAGTGCCTACTCAATTTGATCCATCGTTACCAATTTGCAAATGATGGCAAATAACTCATTGTGAGATGTATTTCCTAATATCTTTATTATAATTATGTTTCCCATTGTAATTGTGTAATTTGTAATGTTTTGCATGGATGTGCGGTGCACTGGTGCGAGTTCCTGTGGATGAGAGAAGCAGGATATATGCTGTCGGGCACCCGCCCATATCACTGTTGATCATTTCTGAGGTATCTCTTGGTCAGTGGCGTAATGATTTTTAGAGGGTGTATGATAGTGATTTTTGGATCATGTGCCAGACTACACCTTTTGCAACACCCCTGGGTGCTAGGTTTAACAAAAGTGCAGCGCATGGCGCCAAATCCGCCACTGACTGGATGTAAGATAAGAATACGTTTTGTGTTGCCCCACTTTGTGCCGGTGCACGATAGAGCCCTTGTGGTTTCTGACAGAAATTACGTTTTGTGCAACATGTTTGAGCACAACCACACAGTCTTTTTTGGTGACACTGAACAGACACTGCGACCTTTCCATTGTCCCTTGTGCCTGTGTGACACAGAGCTACTTGGCTGATAAAGTAGGCCTAGGCTATTTTGAGCCAGGCCGACGGCCGTTGGATGGACGGCCGTTCTGGCCTTTTCCAGAATGTCCAGATTAAAAGGATACATACTCTTCTTTTGTCACTGCCATAATGCCTAAAGTTACCCTTTGTCATGATGAATTGACATGAAATGGAAGTATCAGCTGCTTAGTAAATAGCTGGCTGCATCTAATATAAAAGGGGATGAACTCAAAAAAATGTTAAAGTGAAAGTCTTACTGTGAGACAGACTGCAACCAGAATTAACTCAAGTCACACTCTGACTCATTTCAAGAGAGGAACAACCCAAGTTTCAGTGCAAATTCACATTTTCAGCTCAGTCTATTCAAGGGTTGATGAACCCATTGAGCATTACAGTAATAGCACACAAGTTTCCGAAGCACCAAAAACAGTTGATATTTCCAGGTCAGCAAGTATCTTATATGCATGTATGTGCAGTATGTAGACATGCATGTATTTATGTATGTGCAGTATGTAGAAATGTATGTATTTATGTATGTATGTATGTGCAGTATGTAGACATGCATGTATTTATGTATGTGCAGTATGTAGAAATGTATGTATTTATGTATGTGTGCAGTATGTAGAAATGTACTGTATTTATGTATGTGCAGTATGTAGAAATGTATGTATTTATGTATGTGCAGCATGTAGAAATTTATGTATTTACGTATGTGTAGTATATATGTTTGATGTATGTACATACTGTATGTGTGCACACTTTCCTCATATCCATTGGTCTCTATGTATGTATGTATGTATGTATGTATGTATGTATGTACTGAATGTGTGCAGGAAAACATCCTTTTTCCATTAGAAAAACAGCTACAGTAAAGTATGATCTGATGGCAGGGGTGCTGTTAAAAATGTTGGGTTTTATGAAAGAAAATAAATTTGGGCCCTCGTAAATGCTAGGGCGGTCTGGGGGCATGTCCCACTCAGCAGAAAAAAAAAGAAAAAGCACCCCTTAAATGATGATTAGCGTAACACCACACACGTTTCTAAAGTGCTAAGAAGTGCTCTGCATGTCTTCTTGCTAAGTAGCTGACATTTCTACTTCAGTAAGTGTCTGTGGGGTCTGCCCTGACACTCTCACTGCCCTGATACTCTCACTATGTGATTATGCCCTGCGCTTAGCAAGGCGTGTGTGAACAGCTTATAAGTGTACTTCATATGTACATTGTATGCATGCATGTACATATGTGCAGTATGTATGTATGCATGTATGTATGTATGTATGTATGTATGTTTGTATATGTATGTACAAAGTATATACTGTATGCTTAATTTATGTAGTGGGGTGAATAGTGCTAGACAGAGACAGAACAGACCCCTACTGAGACTGCAATGCAGGGAGGGCTCTGCCATTTACGCACACTGTATGTGTGCACACTGTTTCATGTGTCTTGGCCTCTATGTATGTATGTATGTACTGTATGTATGTACATTTTGTTGGTTGTCTAGTGGTTAGGATTCTAGCCTTCCAAACGGAACACCAGAACATTACGAGTTCAATCCCAGCGGCTACCACCATTGTGGCTTTGAGGTGCTTAACCCGGAGTTGCTCCTTGTCCCTGTAATTAGTTCACTGTAAGTTGCTCTAAATAAGTACATCATCTAAATCAGGGGTTCTCAATGTTTTTGGTTCCATGGACCCATTTTGGGGGAGACAATTTTCCGAGGACCCCCTCATAACCGTAACAATTAAGCATGCCATTTGTATTCTCTGCAGTTGTGGCCAGGTCCACTATCCCATGTTTTTTGGCAGATGTGCAACTTCGTCTTTTGTCAGTTTTGGTTTTTCTGTCACTTGACAACATGGACTGACTCAAACATTTCTACATATTCATCAGCTAGCTGGCTGATGCCAGCTAAGCCAGCTAAGCCAAGCTAAGCAGTAGTAGGAATGGTTCTTCATGACCTAAGTGAAGTTAATTGTGGGTAGGAGCAAATAGACACAATTTGCTTGTTTTATGGGTGAAAAGGGGCATCATCTGTAGACATCATCTGTTTTAAAATGATAAAACTCAACTTTATAATTTCAAGTAAATTATTTTGCGGACCCCCTGGCTATGTGTTGCGGACCCCAAGTTCTCCCACTGATCTAAATAACAGTTAACGAAATGTAAATAAATAACAGTTAACGAAATGTAAATAATGTATATGTATGTCACCCCTGAATGGCTGGCCTGCAGAACTGAGGAGGCTGTTGTATGTCTGGGCTCTGTGCACAATGTGTAAAGCCCCCACCCTCGTCGCGTTACGAGTCGATGGCAGCGCACCAGGCACAGCTGAGAAAAAGAGGAAACACTTTAGATTCAGCCCTTTTTAAACACCTCCCTTCGCTGGCCTCGACCACAACTTTAAATCTTCACACCCAACAGCATCAACCCCAGCCGTGCACGTGTGTTCCCTCTGGGAAAGCAGAAGTGGCTCCTCTAGTGCTGGTAAGTACACACTTCAACATACATGCATTTGGATAATAGTCAGCTTTTTTGGTGTGTTTTTTTTGGTGCTTTTTTGTTGTTGAGACACAATGAACTACTTTAACATCAGCTATCACATGACGTGACACATGATGGTAAAAGAGGGAAAGAAATAGTGATCTTAGTGTAGTTTTTATCTACACAGATCTACACTTTTTACTCTGAGTGTTCACACAGCTGTTTATTTCCATTCCCTTCTCTCATTGTCTTTCTCTATATTTGATTTTTTTTTCATATACATTTATTAGGTTCTATAATCATGCAGGGATCTGTCATCATGCACGTCGTCTACCTGGTATCCATGATATTCTTTTCAGGTATGAAAGCTGTCATCCTAATTATATGTAATGCATGACCTATCAGAAGTGCACTCCGTTGATTTAAAAATTTCCCTCGAGAAAAAAAATGAAATTGCTGTCCTCTTGCTTTGAATGATTGAGTGAAAAACATATCCAGTGAAGAGAAATTAATAGTTTGACCAGACCTAACTGTTGCATTAAACGCTACTACAAGCAACAATAGAAAGTTACATGTGTCATGAGTTTCCTTCCTTTGATGTTGTTTCTGATATTAAATATTTACTCTGATGACCCCAGGCATTTGGAGTCAGGCCCTTTACAAGGTGACCTACCCCTCCAAGAGTGTCTGTGCTTTAAAGTACTCCTCAGTAGTCCTTCCCTGCTCTTACTACCCCGGACCTTACGGCATCCACACAGGCCACTGGTACAGAGAGAAGGTCCTTAATGGGGACCCAAAGGATCTGAGAGAAGAGCCAGAGAACAGAAACAGGGTGTGGATCCTTTATTCTGAGAATGTCTGTAATCTTTACATATATCCTCTGAAAGAGAGTGACTCCGGGGTTTACTACTATGGATTTAAAGCAAGGACATCATCACATCGCCAGATAACATCATGGATTCATGGCTCGCCTGGAATTAATGTCACTGTCTTGAAAGGTGAGAAAAAAACATCTTTTTGAATGAGACGGCATTTGTCCAAGGAATTAGTTATTCACAGCTGTGCATGCTTTCCCCTCAGATGTTCAGCTGAAGGTGGATCCTACCTCAGTCACGCAAAGGTGGATTAAGTTAACCTGTGCCACCTCCTGTAGGCTGGACACTGCTATCTACCAATGGTACAGGAATGAAAAATATCTATATGCCACTCAGGAGACTTCCATAGACTCAACCAGTGGCTCTAAGAGTGAGGGTAGTTACCGGTGTGTGGTCCGAGCTGGTGGCCATAGCCTGACATCTTCTGATGTGTGTGAGTGTTGCTTTTTCTTGCTGTTTAGTCTTGAACATTTGTTATAGAGCAGTTTTGAAATATGTACAATAGCCTACATACCAAGGGGAAGATTTGTATGATAATACATTTTCATAACAGAATAAGGGATTTGTCTCAAGTCTCTTAGTACTGACATCTATAGTATCACAGATGTGAAAAAGCCATTCCGTCTTGCAAATATGATCAGTCTAAAGTACACTGTCTATGGTAGATTGAACCTTTGCATTAGTCTCTATATTTATCTGATGGTGCTTCAGGTGTTTCTGGTCCAGACTGCTGGGGTGTGACCTACCGCAGTGGGTCAGTCTGTGGCTTAAAGGGCTCATCAGTGGTCATGTCCTGCTCTTACAAATATCCTGGAGGGCATCAGTTCGAACGAGGACACTGGCACCGAAAAGTCAGTCGTTCGGGCGGAGAGCCAGGTGACCTGAGCCTGAATCCCCTCTTCAGAGATCGAGTCGAGATCAGTGCAGATCGAGGTAACTGCAGCCTGGCGATACAGGATCTGAAAGAGAGCGACTCAGGGGAGTACTTGTACACTTTTAGAACCGCCTCCTCAGAATGGATAGCAGCCAAAACTGGAGTCTGGTTATCAGTCACAGGTGATCATACATGTCTCACATAGAGCCGGAGTGTGTACAGGCTTGTTGTCATGAATTTGTGAGAAAAAAACAAATATGTTATTCAATCTGTTTTCTTTTCTCGTTGTAGACCTGCAGGTGACGGTTAATCCAGATACAGTAAGAAGATATTGGATACAAGTGACGTGTAACACCTCATGCAGAGGGAGCTCTCAGCTTTATTACTACTGGTACAGAAATGGCCAACTTTTAGAGGATAACCATAGACAGGACATCTATCTTTCCCAAAATTCTAAACATTGGGAGGGACATTACTCTTGTTCAATACAAGGCTATGCAAATCATCGTTCCCCAGATGTGTGTAAGTTTAAAACAAACAAACAAACAAACAAACAAATAAACAAACAAATAAATAAAAAAAATGAACACTACTGCACAAAACATAGGCCTATGCTTATTTCTTAGTTAAGATTAGGCATAGTAAAATGTGAAATGTTTTGTGTAGGCCTACATACAGAAACTGAAATACTTTATGTATGGATTTGCCTAATGTGTCAGAACAACTTATGAAGTGAATTGCAAGTTCATTAAACTTAGCAAAAAAAGTATATTTTACAAACAATGTGTTATAATGATTGTTATGAGTATTGTCCTTAGTTCTATTATAAGAGTAGAGTCTGCACTCACATGAAGTGGAATTTAGATTTGGAATTTGAGATTTTTACTGTCCAAAGATTTTTCTGTAAATATCTCTTTCAGGCATCCTTGGTCAGGCGTGCTGGGATGTCACTTATGCTTCTGAGGCCATCTGTGCCTTAAAGGGGTCCACAGTGGATATCACCTGCCATTACAAATACCCAGCTGGCCACATCCCTACGAGTCTATTTTGGTTTTATGATCAAGAGCCAAACTCTGAGCCTGCGGACCTGAGTCTGACCCACATGTATGAGCGCCGTGTGGGGTACTGGGGGAACAACAGCGTCCACATGCTGAGACTGGCCAATCTGACCGAGGCAGACGCTAGAGAATACTTCTTCAGATTTGTGACCGAAAAAGGAGAGAAGTTCAGTAGAAGACCTGGTGTCATGCTTTCAGTCACAAGTAATGTATAGCATATATCTCATAACATTTTTAAAATTAACCCTTTAACATTTTGTAAAATTAACTCTCTAAAAGCATATTGACATAGTATGACATTATTATTGACAGTGTTGACATTATAGTGTGTGGAATTAAAAGGCTTTGTTTGTCAAATAATCGGAATCTAATTTAGTGATATAGATTTCAGCGACAGGAAACATCCAGTTTACAGCTTGTTCATTTCTAAAATGGTGACCCATGCCAGACTGGGTGACGGTGAGGTGAGATTACTCAGATCTACTCTCACTTCCTCAGGCCTGCGAGTCAACGTGACTCCAGCTATGGTGACGGAGGGTGACACGGTGACACTGACCTGCAGCACCACCTGCACTCTGACTAACGACTTCACCTTCACCTGGTTCAAGAACTCACGACCGGTGCCCACCAAATACTACACCAACAAAAATCACATGTACCTGAATCCAGTGAACAGTAGTGACTCCGGCCTCTACACCTGTGCAGTTAGAGGAGAAGAGAGTTCTCCTTCCACAGCTGAGACGCTCAATGTCAGATGTAAGTAGACCTGTCTCAACTGATCTATACTCTAGAAATAGAATTGGTTCTTCAGAGTGATGCAATAGAACCTTTTGGAGTGTTTCAAAGAACCCTCAAGGCTGTAGTGACATGGCGACTTTGACACATAATACTTAGACATCAATTTTACTTTATATGATGCATAAATTGATTTTGGTCACTACACTCACCACAACCTGGTGCCTACACACACACTCACACGCGTGTGCACACACACACACACATGCACACAGACACACACACACACACACACACACATGCATACAGACACACACACACACGCGTGTGCACATACGCACGCACGCACGCACACACGCACACACACACGCACACACACACACATGCACAAACACACAGAGACAAGTACGCTACATGTTCCCATGAGCTATGATGAGACACTCTCAGCCACAAGAGGCCTGGCAAAGGTGGACTGAGTTTTTAGATCAAGACCACGCCTATGTTCGTTCACTGACACATCCGTGGGTACAATGTTTGATGGAAGTGGAGCGCATGGCGAAAAATTCATGACTGACTGGGTGTAGGATATGAATAAGACTTGTGTTGCGCTTTGCGCCACGTTGCGCCGGGTGCAGGATAGAGCCCTATGTCTCTGACCAGGCATTTCAGATAGCTGAAATATATCCCTTAATGTTTTTGTTGTTTATTTTCTTTCTTTTTCAACAAATGTTTATTTTGAATACATGTGTTTTTGGAAGACCCTCCAAGACAAACCTCAGTGTCCGTGAATTCCTCTGGTGAGATAGAAGAGGGCCATACAGTGGTTCTGTCCTGCAGCTGCCAAGCCAACCCACCGCCACACACATACACCTGGTACAGGAGAAGTGGACCTGAGACTGTTCTAGAAAAGGTGACCGAGGGAGTGAATGTGAACTTCACCTCAAGTGACGAGGGGTTGTACCACTGTGAGGCACACAATGAAATCGGTTCTCAGAACTCATCTGTCGCTGAGGTCCGTTTTACAGGTATTTATGTTCTTTTTTACATGCTTGTTTGCATGCGGTGTTAGGTACAGTCAACAGTTCTGGCAAAAGCTTGTTGATGATGTAGCTCAACAAAGCCAGTCGAATCACACTGGTTCCCATGCGGCTGAAGAAGTGTGTCAATTAACAGGAAAATAGTATGGCTTGGTCCCGGGCTTGGTGCAAGCAAATTAGTTTATTTCACATGTACAGTGCCAAGACAATTTATGAAGCAGTACACACACAAAGTACACACACACACAGGCGCAAGCACACACAGGTACAGGCACACACACACACACACACACACATGACAGAGGACCACAAGGAGCAATGAACTGGTTTTGGAAATAAGTGTAATTGTATATTAGTGTAGTGTAGTTTATCCTAACTTATCACCCGGAGAGAAGAAATACTCTTTTCTGATTGGCTGGCGGGGTGGCTTTTTTAATTCTGAATAACGGGACACCTATGAAGTAGAGTAAAAAAAGTTTAATCGCTGTTCCATATCAATGCTTATGAATGGTAACTATAACAAAGATAATAGGACGACGGTTGAGCCTGGAGGCAGCTTCTTTTTAAACAGAACCGCGTGTTTCCTATGCTTTACAGTCGCAACCGGGTGATAAGCGGGATAACGGCCTTCGAGGTGTGTCCAGTTATACGGAATTAATGGACTCAGGCGGAGGCAACTTCCCTCCGCTGTGCATCGGAGAGTCCTTTGCCCATCGCCCTCGTCCATTAATTCTGTATAACAGGACACCTCGGCGGCCGTTATCCCTTACCTAACATATACATTCTCCACCTTATGCCAACACTTGGACCTGACTTGTTTCTATTTTCTCCCTCTCTCTCTTCACACACTAAGGAGGCCTACAGGGAAAGAGACTTGTAGGTATTGGAGCCATCATCCTGGCTGTCATCTTGGTTTTTGGAATTTTGCTCAGGTAATATTCCCTGTGAACATTCAAGGCTGTCCTGTGGAATAGACTATTGTGCAAAAGTGTTAAATATTGAAACTCCATTTATACTTTTTACAGTATGTTCTGTAGGAGAAATAGATCCTCTGACGACAAGAGCACCGCAAGTAAATCACATGTAAGTGGGCTTTGGCTTGACACTAGAACTGGCAAGAATTTCAAAACTACTAGAACTATCATTGGAATTTAAACTCAAAACTTCACCAGCTGAACTATTTTTCTTTTTTTAAAGCTATTGTGTAATCTCATGGGTTAATTCTTGGGGGAAATTCTTCCATCTAGCGGTGAGATGTTATATTGCAACAGACTCCTGCTGCCCCCCACTGCAAGCATGATTTACTAGCTACGGAAGCTGCACCATAAATGTGCTAGCTGATGTTACCAGATGTCATATACTACTTTATTGAGTAGTCCTTCTCATAATTGCAGGTATGTCCTTCCTTGGTTAATGTATTCTAAAGATGGAGGCCAAAACATGGCTGCCGCCATACAAGCGACTCGCTCGTATGTATTCTGAATGGCAGATTCTACGCTTAAAGGAATTATCCGGAGTAAAATGCACTTAAGATCAATTTAGGATGATTGGGAGTACATACGTTGAGTTGACATCCCAATCATGTCATTCGGATGTGTTTTGAGAAAGTTCGATGAAATTGACAAAAGCGACAAAATTGTGAATTTCCAGAGCGTGTTACTCCACACTCAGCAATCGACTCCTACGGACTTTCCCCTGAAGATGGCAGCAAAGATGGCAACATTTCCGGAAAGGTACTGGCTTGATGAAATTCATTCTGGACTCTCTATCCGACCACATAAAGACCTCGGGATACTTCGGTTTGGTTTTAGGGACCCTCTACTCACTACCACGTAAGTGTAATGTTGTTTGGAACTGTAGAAGAGGTATAAAAATAGCGTTTTGTAGCGGCGAAATGATATGCCCACGTCACTTCCAGGCTAACGAGTTTTGACTAAAAACGGTAACATCGAACTTTCTCAAAACACATCCGAATGACATGATTTGGATGTCAACTCAACGTATGTCCTCCCAATCATCCGTAAATTGATCTAAAGTGCATTTTACTCCGGATAATTCCTTTTAAGAGAATACTTTCATTTGTTGGTGGAAGTAATTACACATGAATGAGCACATATTTTTGAAAGAAAAATTGGGTTTTTTGCTAAGAATCAAGCCAGAAAATTACACAATGTAGCTTTAAGAAAGTAATTTTTGGAAAAAAAAAATGTAGCAGTCAAAATTACACTAGTGTTAAGGCAATATTAGTGACAGTTGTGTTGTAGTTGTATAACTTTAATGCTACATACCAATATTACAATATTTCCATTAGAATAAAAGTCAGACAGATATTGCAATGGGTTCTGTGCACTAGCTTACTTGAAGTCGGCAAACCAATTTCATGTTTTTTGCCATGGCTGTCAACAAGCACCTGAAGATGAGTGCTTTAGTTGTACCAAAACATAAGAAATACAATGTATGCGAGTCTTAATGTCCGTGGCTGGCTCTAAGGAGCACTGCTGTGCCACTCTGCTCGGCGTTATAAAAACGATTTCAGCTTCCACCTTTTTTCCTAAAAACGGCAGCCTATACTTGTAGTGGCTGCACAAAATGAGGAGGGAAGGATTTTCGGTGAGCACACGTTTTGGTGCAACTGAAGCACTCCTCTTCAGGTGTTTGTCCTATATTATATCAACTTCTTTACCAAACCACTAGACGGATGCAGCTCCTGTTTATGCCAACGTCGGTGCCATGGCTGTGTCAACTGGCCCAGCCAACACATATAACAGAGAGGACCATGGTATTGATGTTGAGTATGCCAGCCTTAAGTTCAGTGCCTCTAAAGAAAAGGAAGAATATGACCACACAGTCCACATCAAAAGCACACGACTGAGCACAACCAGGCGGTGAGGTGTCCATTACACGATAAAGGATACATAAATACGATCTATTCTCTTTATATCAATAATTCTCTCTCTATGTATCTGTTTCCACAGGGCTGAAGACTACTCTGTAGTCTACAGTGCAGTCAGTAGATGCAGACTGTCACGATAAAGGACGAATCGACAGCAGAGTGAAGACCACAGAGAATGGGGAAACAGCTTTTGTCCTCAGTCTTGTTTGATTGACTCTTTCCTTAATGTCCTAGATCAGTGGTTCTCAAACTGTGGTACGGGTACCACTGGTGGTCCCCTGACTCTCTATAGTGGTACTCCGGAAGGCTCCGAGATAATGACTTCAAATTATATCAGAATATATATAATAAAAAATCCTTAACCACACAATCACTGAAGTTAAATTTAAACTAGTTTTTGTCTTGACGCAAAACAGTATGTACAATGTAAAATATGTAGTTGGTCAATTCCGCGCAAAACTGTCACATCCATAGCGGCAACACAATGTCATGGCATTTAGTTGGCGTTATGGATGTGACAGTTTTGCGTGGAATTGCTTTTTCTCTCTCAGTTTTGTGTTGTTTGGCCAAAAATAACCTAGACTTGTGATTAGCTGTCCCTAGTCTATGTTGAATATCAGTAGAGCAAGCATTATAGCTAACACTGCAGTTCATTTCTGATCTTATATTGTTACTTACCATGAAGATACAGACTTATCGTAGAGCTACAGACAAGCTCACAAGTATCTGTCAGAAAATAACATTTAATGGATGCTGATTGAGAAATTTTTTTTTTTTTTATCTTACATTAATTTGACATTTAATGTTGCATCTGTCCAAATATTAGTGTAATGATACTGCATAAGAAGTGTTGTGATGTTGGGCACTTTGCATGATGTGATATGGGTCACAAAGTCCTAATGGCTCACTTTGTAATAATATTCATTGATGTGTAACTTTAAAGGTACAGTCAGCAATTGTACACAATTTCAAGCACATCATTTTTTTTTGGTCACATTCAGCAATCATGTCCTCACGACCTGCTAGTTGCCCATTGCGTGAATACACTGGGAAAAAAAACACCAGTCTCTATAGGCAGCCCAGGCTCCCAAAACTTGAAAGGGGTGAGCTACCTTTCTGGTGTGTTTCGTTTGATCTTTACTATCTATCTTTGATCCAATAAAATATATTGTATGTTCTTTTGGAAAAAAGGTCTGCTTATACATTTATATAAATATAAACAGAAACAAACGTGACCTGCACAATGGCTGACTTTACCTTTAAACTTATATATAACATATATATATAGCCATTCTGGTTAATTTTGGCATGTCTACATTTTATTTTTATTAAGGTGCAACACACAGGTTTTGTCACTATATTCTATCAATGACGGAATACCACATTTTCTGAGAATGGGATGAATAGCCGCTGAATAATTGCTTTGACTTTCACTTTCAATAATTTGAAATTTGTGAGAAAAGTTAATATGTTTAGACCAGAGAATGCAGACGAATGTAATCATTAAAATGATGCAAGACTTTTAAAGTAAGGTCTCATTGTTCTTGAGATAGGAGCCTATAGGCCCGAGTGAGTTTGGCTACGATATAGGTAGTGGGAAGCTAAGTCAAGGCGGGTCACCCTGTGCGAGTTTGACACATAGATAGCCTAGTAAACAAAATGGACAGAGCCACCCCATAGACTTCAACAGAGACATGTAAAGTCAATTTGAACCCCTTTTCCGGGTGAAGCCTTATTGTACTGCGCATCCTCAGTGTCAGTTGAGTGATAACACGTGACGTTAAGCAATGGACTGAAATAAAATCCTTTTAGGTAAGTCCCTCCACTCGGCGGCCATATTACAATGCTTTTTGGACACTTATCAGGCACCTATTTCGGTAGAAATAATGCGCCGGCGCAAAGCTTCATGACACCAACCTTGCGTGCTCCAGCGGTAAGATCACAACACGATTGGGACAATGTCTTCACAACACACCACATGATTGGCTCAATGTATTCAGAACATACCACATGATTGGCTCAATGTATTCACATGTAGATGTTTTGCCACGGAAGGGGTGTGAAAAGACATGTATTCTAAACACCTGCATCAGTATAAAAACGCACTCATACTATGCAAAGATAATCAGGGAAGGACAAGGAAACACCAGGGCTCTCTTTTCCACACCCACCAGGAACTCTCTGATGAACGCTGCTCAGCCTTCCTGATTTTTTTCAATACTAAAATTGAGGCAATCCACCAGCAATTAGAATGTTCAATTACTCAATTGAAACAACCATACTCACTGAGCACTCTGGGCTCACCTTCCATCAATGAACTCGAATGTGAATTCAGTCTCCCTGCTGAAAGTACCATCTGTGGCCTCATCAAAAAGTGCAATTCCTCCACCTGTCAGCTGGACCCTCTTCCAACAAGCCCAGTCAGAGACTTTCTAATGAGGAGACACAGCACTTAAAAAATCCTCCATAGAAATGCATGGGGTTAGTCTGTAACTTGTTGTCTACCACATATCCACCCCTTCCTCGGCAAAAGCGCCGACATGTGAATACATTGAGCCAATCATGTGGTGTGAAGTGAATACATTGAGCCAATCATATGTGGTGTTGTGAAGACATCTTCCCAATTATGTGTTGTGAACCGCCGCGGGGAGCAAGATTGGTGTTGTGAAGCCTTAAGCCGCAAGCATTTCTGCTGAATAGGGTGCCCGATGAGTGCCCAAAAATCGTTGCTATATGGCCGCTGAGTGGAGGGACTTGCCTAAAAGGACTTTGGCCTAGTTAAGAGCTGCCTGCCATCTATTGCTCTGATGATTACATCAATATTTCACACCATTCTTCTCTCTGGCACTGTATCACCATCCTTTAAAACTGCTATTGTCAGACCAACACTGAAAAAACCTGGATTGGATTCTGACAACTTCAACAACTACAGGCCTATTTCCAACTTGCCTTTTCTCTCCAAAGTTCTTGACAAGATAGTGGCAACTCAACTCCAGGATCACCTGAAGGACAATGACCTCTCAAATGCTGAGATGCAAGTCTGAGAGCAGTGCTGTGACCTCTGTTGTTTATTATCTACCTCCTCCCACTTGGCTCTATCCTCAGGCAACATGGTGTTCAATTTCACTGCTAATGCTGATGACACCCAGCTCTACTTATCTACAAAACCCACTGCCACTCTTCCGCCAGCTGCAATTACTGCCTGCCTCCATGACATAAACATGTGGATGACACAAAACTATGCTATGAATAGCAGTAAGACTGAGCTGCTAGTGGTTGGCTCCAAATCAGCTCTTGCTAAGATGGAACTTTGTATAGATGGAACCATCCCTTGCTCCAACCAGGTCAAGAGCCTTGGTGTCATACTGGACAACACACTTCAATTTAGTGCGCACATAAACAGTATGTCTCAAAGTGCCTTTTTCCATCTAAGGAACATTGCACGGCTTCGCCCAAAGCTCACCCAGCAGAGTGCAGAAGTCCTTGTAAATGCGTATGTGACATCCCGTCTTGACTACTGTAATTCTATTTTGTCTGGAATCCCTAATAAGCTACTCCATCGGCTCCAACTAATTCAGAATTCTGCAGCAAGGATTATTATAGGCTCCAAATCCACTAGTCATGTAACACCATTACTGATGCAAATGCACTGGCTTCAGTTGCCTATAGAATACATTTCAAAGTCCTACTCCTGGCATAAAAGGCCCTACACAATTATACAGCCCACCTACCTCACTGACCTCCTGGAAGTCTACAGCCCTGCCCGCTCACAGAGATCCTCTTCAGCAGGCCTACTGCATGTCCCTAGTGTGAACCTCAGCACCCTGGGAGAGAGGGCTTTCAGCTACATCGCCCCCAAGCTGTGGAATTCACTGCCAGACTACATCAGACACTGTGACTCAATTACGGACTTTAAAAACAGACTTAAAACATATCTCTTCAAGATGGCTTATGGACTGACTGACTGACTGACTGACTTTTACTTTTATTTTTATTTATTTATGTATTTATTTATTGAGATGACTATAATTTTAAAGGTTCAGTATGGAGGAAATGATGGAAAATAAACTGTAACCATTCCAAAAATGATCACCATATTTTGTCAGAGAGTAAGGAAACACGATGAATTAAAGTAATGGCTTATTTGACAACATTACTCTAACCCGTAAAACCCCATAAAACCCATGAAAAAAAATGAGTTACGGGGCGGAATCTCTTGGAATTTTCGTTTATGTTTTGAACGATTCATTCTAGAATAGCGTATTAATAATGGGCTAGCGCGTCCTATTTGGGTTGCCAAATTACCAAAGGCCAACTGTCATCAGCTGTCAGTTGTAGTTCCAAAATTAAAACAAGAAACAAATTAAGTGGACATCGGAGGAGCTTCCTGAGATGGTGACGTCTTCGTCAAACGAAGAATATCAAGTCTGACGCAGAGCTGGCCATATTTCTCCACAACAGGTAGCCTAGGCTAAACTTCATCTGCACCGCTAACTTCAGCTAAATATGTTACGTTGGTTAGAGAGGTTTGTTTTCACTGTTTCCGTAATGTGTAGCTGGGTCATGGTTGGAGAAACGTTAAAGCAGCTGCAGGTCAACTAACGTTAGCTAAGTCTTTATTACATCTGGCAACCCAGAAGAGGCTCGCGTCTGGTATTCTTGAGAACGTTCACCAGTGTTTTGATTTTGGCCTACAGAACGTTTGGTAACAATCCTACAAATCGCACCTTTAACAACTTTTTGTTTTTTAATTTTGTTTTGTTTTTTAATCATTAATTTTAACGCTTTTTGTTTTTGTTTATTTGTGAAGTGACCTTGGGCAAAGTCCTTTTAGGCAAGTCCCTCCACTCGGCGGCCATATAGCAACGCTTTTTGGGCACTCATCGGGCATCCTATTCAACAGAAATGCGCGTGCGCAAGGTTTCACGACACCAATCTTGCTCCAGTGGCGAGTTCACAACACATGATTGAGAAGATGTCTTCACAGCACAACATATGATTGGCTCAATGTATTCACATGTCGACGTTTTGCCGAGGAAGGGGTAGGATATGTGTAGACAAACTAACCCCATGCATTTCTATGGAGGATTTTTTGAGTGCCGTGTCTCCTCATTAGAAAGTCTCTGCCTTGGGTGACATGAAAAGCGCTCTAAATAAAATGTATTATTATTATTATTATTATTATTATTATTATTTTTGCGTAGACAACTGCTATATTGGCATTACAAACTAACCCCATGCATTTCTATGGAGGACTTTTGGAGTCAGACCAAAAGTCCTTTTAGGCAAGTCCCTCCACTCGGTGGCCATGTTGCAACCTTCTGGGCACTTATCAGGCATCTATTTCGGGTAGAACTGCACGTGCGCAATGCTTCACAAATCACGACACACCAACCTTGCTCCAGCTGCGAGATCACAACACATGATTGGCACAATGTATTCACATGTGAACTTTTCTTTGAGTGCTGTATCTCCATTAGAAAGTCTCTGGTCAGACGCACAAAGTGGGCAGAGTCAAGCCTAAGATTGTTAAAAGATTTAATAAAAGATAAAAGATAGATAGATAGATAGATACAAATTTAAAAGTGGTTGCATGTGATTGGTTTATTCAATTTCACTTCTCCGGAGAGGTCTTGCCCACTTCAGAGTCCACGCCTTGATGTAGCTTCCCACTACCTATATCATTACATTACATTACATTACATTTAGCAGACACTTCTTGACCATATATCGCTGCCAAACTTGGGCCTAAAATGTAAAATTTATTGTAAAAGTGCCACCTATGGGTGCAGTACCTCGGGTTTAGGCAAAGTCCTTTTAGGCAAGTCCCTCCACTCAGCGGCTCTATTGCAACGCTTTTTGGGGACATATCCGGCATCTATTTAGGCAGAAATGCGCGTGCGCAAGGCTTTAGGACACCGACCTTGCTCCAGCTGCGAGATCACAACACAACTAACCCCATGCATTTCTATAGAGGATTGGTTTAGGCAGAGACTTTCTAATGAGGAGACACAGCACTCAAAACATCCTCCATAGAAATGCATGGGGTTAGTTTGTAACGGCAATATGGCTGTTGTCTACACATATCCCACCCCTTCCGTGGCAAAATGTCGACATGTGAATACATTGAGCCAATCATGTGGTGTGATGTGAATACATTGAGCCAATCATATTGTGTGTTGTGAAGACATCGTGCCAATCATGTGTTGTGATCTCGCAGCTGGAGCAAGGTTAGTGTAATGAAGCCTTGTGCACGCGCATTTCTGCCGAATAGGATGCCCGATGAGTGCCCAAAAGGCGTTGCTATATGGCTGCCGAGTGAAGTACTACTACTACTACTACTAATAATAATAATAACAAGGAAAAACTGTTCCCGCAGCTTCGCTGCCTGTACCCATATAAACGAGGGTCTTTATGGCTGTTTGTTTTCCAAATTTCGTTGGACTGATTGGGTTAGGAAGCTGATCAGAAACATTACCCCACAAGAGATAGATAGATAGATACTTTATTGATCCCTAGGGGAAATTCAAGGTCACAGTAGCATACAGACAACATACACACACACACATTCACTAACAGCAGAAAAAGGAATTAAAAGTATATAATATAAAAAACACAACTAAGCAATAAGGAATGTAACCCGATTAGAAGAAACCCTTTTAGATATTAAGTTTGCAAAAAACATAATTATATGGATAATCTTTCCAAAGGAAAATTTGCAGTTGGCGTTAATAAGCGAGACTGTCCTTTTAAACATTTAAAATTGTGAAATCAAAAAGAGTCGAGTCAAGTCAATGTCGGTCCTACTTAACATTCATACTCTACTTCTCATAGTTACTAAAAAACATGTATTTATGTCAAAGTCTAGCTTATATACAAAACGAACTGCCAGAATGTTGGCCATAATAACGTCGAGTAGTAGTGGAAGTGTGCACAAACCCCACCGGTGAGGTGCAGGGCAAATGCAGAGTGCGGGCATAATAACGTCTCCGATGTATACGTTGGGGCGCTATGAGCGTGCTACTGAATGTCTCCATATTAGACAAAAACAACAAAAAAAATATACTGGTTCCATCCTGAATACTCCTACCCCATAACACAAATAGGTTTTTCATTCGCTTGACTCATTACAATGATGTATTGTTTTCATAATCTGTCAAGCATATATGTGGTCTTACAGTTAGGAACGTCAGGATGTAGGCTAGAACGATAAATCTGTCTTACAGTTGGTGCACAGTTCTGCCCAAGGGGTGTTTCCTAAATGTTTTACTGTACATTTCTAATTGTTAATGATGTCCTTTGCACAATGCTGCACAAGGCTTTTGTTTCCGAAATACTGTAAATATGTCTGTCAACAAACAGCAGCCTACAGTACAGTATTGGACCGGATTTTGTGCAAACGTCAATGATGATTCAAGAAATCCACCAGAGTGAGAAAAACTTTAATCATGAATTGTAACGCTAATTAAAAGTATTTGCCATACATGTCGGAGGATTTCCTTCCATTAGAAGAAAAGTGCAGTAAAGAAGGTGGCGTAAACTGATGATCTGTGGGCGGTGCTAACCTTCTCTTACTGACTGTCCCCTTCGACACAAAAAGACCAACCGTGTCTGGGTATTTGGTTTCGGAGGGAAATTACAGGTCATTCTGGTCGTGGGTGTGTGAAATGACGCAGTCCCCTATTTACATATAAATCGGTATAAATATCAGGTGACTCCAACATAGTGAACTTTCGATTCGCGAAATCAACATGCCTGATCCAGCCAAGCCTGCCCCGAAGAAGGGCTCTAAGAAAGCCGTGACAAAGACCGCCGGTAAGGGTGGCAAGAAGCGCAGAAAGAGCAGGAAGGAGAGCTACGCCATTTACGTGTACAAAGTTCTGAAGCAGGTCCATCCTGATACTGGTATCTCTTCCAAGGCCATGGGCATTATGAACTCCTTCGTAAACGACATCTTCGAGCGCATCGCTGGAGAGGCCTCTCGTTTGGCTCACTACAACAAGCGTTCCACCATCTCTTCCAGGGAGATCCAGACCGCAGTTCGTCTGCTTCTGCCTGGTGAGCTGGCCAAGCACGCTGTGTCCGAGGGAACCAAGGCTGTCACCAAATACACCAGCTCCAAATAAAGCCACATTTTCAACGCGCTTCAATACAACGGCTCTTTTAAGAGCCACCCACATTCCCTGAGACGTAATTCCAATATAGACATGGACTGCAGTACATTAAATTACCCACGACAATTCTGTAAAATAAGAGTTTGGGGATATAAAACTAAACTGCTTTTACTCTAGATTTCTAAGAATGTTCCAATTTCGAAGGCACTTTAGTCACCCAAGTTCACTTTGAAAAGTGATAGTTGTAATATCATTATGAAAATGGATGTAAAACAGCCAATCTTTTGATAAAGGATGTTTTGGGGGATAAACTACCAACTACTGTTACTTTCTGGATTGTGCTTACACATCCCTTCTCAACCTTTATTTGTCCATTTGCAATGACTTGCGTAAACCAAACAGCTTGAAATGAGCACTATCAAATGTAACTTTGTCTTCCGCTAATACACGTGAAGGGAAGACCGCACGATATAGTGGGAGAAACGTTGACAAATCTCCAGGCCAGTGTAATTTATGCTAGCAAAAAGCTATTAAACCTAGAAGAATACTACATCAGGTAGGAATATAACGTATATCTACGGCGGTGCTGGTTTCATTTACCATCGTACCATAACCAAAGGCAGCCTGTCTCTCTCTGGGCAGAATTCCGAAACATACTGACTACACTTATCATTATGTGATTAACATAAGGAATTAATACTAGCATTACGTTTTTCAATGAATAACCTACACCTATTTATCCGAAAGACCAGACCTTATGCTTAACAACACATTTAACAAAGTTTGGAAAACAGCCTTTTTCATGTTTAGGTGGCTCTTAAAAGAGCCTTTGAATTTCCGGATGTTGACTTCAAATCATTTAAGCACGCTCCCCACGGATACGACGAGCCAGCTGGATGTCCTTGGGCATGATGGTGACTCTCTTGGCGTGGATGGCGCACAAGTTAGTGTCCTCGAACAGGCCAACGAGGTAAGCCTCGCTAGCCTCCTGAAGAGCCATGACAGCAGAGCTCTGGAAGCGCAGATCAGTCTTGAAGTCTTGAGCAATTTCTCTGACAAGACGCTGGAAGGGGAGCTTACGGATCAGCAGCTCAGTGGACTTCTGATAACGACGGATCTCTCTCAGAGCTACGGTACCAGGCCTGTAACGATGAGGCTTCTTCACGCCACCGGTCGCAGGTGCACTTTTACGCGCAGCCTTGGTCGCAAGCTGCTTCCTCGGAGCCTTACCTCCGGTGGATTTGCGGGCTGTTTGCTTAGTTCTTGCCATTGCTACGGATTTTTCGGGTTTGAAGAGTGAACACATTTCCAGATTGTGGATATATAAGGCCTACAGTCTCACCCTGCCCACTTTTACGTCAGCTTGTTGATCTCCGCTGATTGGTCTTCATCGTTCTTTCTGATTGGCGCTTGAAATTCAAAATACAAAGCCCACCCCGTAATGGCCTATATCATTGTGTTGATTCAGTACTAGAAATGATAGAAATGCACTTAAAGCATTCCATCAGTCAGCGCTATATGCCTGGTATAGAAACAAACACAACAAATAATAACGTGTTAACTGGCATGCATACACAGAAATAATAGCATAAGGTAGATTTTCTATTTGCTAAACTGAGGCCTACGAATGTGCGTGATTACAAACAGGAAATTCCATGATATATAATTGAAATACTTCGAAAAGACTGCGTCATCACCTCTGACTACAAGGCCCCACTAATACCCCCATAGCATTGCATTGCATGATTAAGAACTAGTCTTGTGCGATCCTTAAAAGAAAAAAAACTTAGATGAAGAACTTATTACTAAATATGCTAGATAGGTGGTCGGGTATTGATTCACAGTGAAGGGGTCGGATTACCAGAGACTTTTTAATGAGAACACAGCACTCAAAACAGTCCTCCATAGAAATGCATGGGGCTAGTTTCTAACTCCAATATGGCCGTTGTCTACACATATCCCACCCCTTTCTCAGCAAAACGTCGACATGTGAATACATTGAGCCAATCATATGGTGTGTTGTGAAAATATCTTGCCAATCATGTCTTGTGAACTCGCCGCTGGAGCAAGATTGGTGTCGTGAAGCCTTGCGCACGCGCATTTCTGTTGAATAGGATGCCCGATAAGTGCACGCGTAGCTATATGGCCGCCGAGTGGAGGGACTTGCCTAAAAGGACTTTGATTTGGGGATTACTAAACTGATGACATATGTACGTGCGAGGAAATATGTAACACCATGGAGAAACTGTCAATAACATGGAATATGTTTTTATAGGTGTTTGGGTGGCTCTTAAAAGAGCCTTTGTTCTGGAGACTTAGGAAGATGGTTTACTTGGACTTCTCAGTCTTCTTGGGCAGCAGAACAGCCTGAATGTTAGGCAACACACCACCCTGAGCGATGGTCACTCCGCCGAGCAGCTTATTCAACTCCTCGTCGTTACGCACAGCTAGCTGCAGATGGCGGGGAATGATACGGGTCTTCTTATTGTCACGGGCAGCGTTGCCGGCCAACTCCAGGATCTCAGCGGTCAGGTACTCGAGCACGGCAGCCAAGTAGACCGGTGCCCCAGCGCCGACACGTTGAGCATAGTTGCCTTTGCGCAGCAGCCTATGCACACGACCGACGGGGAACTGCAGTCCAGCCCTGGATGAACGTGTCTTGGCCTTTGCTCTGGCCTTGCCGCCGGTTTTGCCTCTGCCGCTCATTTTTGTAATAGATGTTTAGAGTTCGTCTGAATATCCAAATGCTCACTTGTGTCCAGGCATGTCCTATTATGCCACACCAGCGCGGGCTACCTAGTGCCCCAGTGGCTGACACCAGAATGCTGAGAGCCAATCAACGTGTAGCTTGCTGCGGGGCATCAACTTGAGTTCTATTTGGCGCGTATTGCATGCTCACCTCCCTTTCAGTGCTTCAGTAGCACAATCACAAAATGTAAATCAACAAAGCTTCGCGTGGTAACTGTTACAATGTAGCAAACTGTGTTTCAACTTTCGGATACTTTGTGATGCACTGTACATTGTTAAAATGTAACAAACTGAAGTGGTTGTTACAACATTTTGGATGCTTTGTATTGTTTGGGAGAAATTGCTTTATGAGCAAGAGGGCATTATGAGTTATAAGTTAATTGATTAGAAGCAACTGTTGCATGAGCAAAGGGGCATGTTTTGTGATAACTTAATAATTCCATTTACAGTTTGTTATGATTGTTTAAGCACTTTTTTGTAACTATGGCTTGCAAAACTCTACACATAAATGGCAAAACCTCTCACCCAATCAGCAAAACATTGTAGTTCTCTTGCAAAAGCTAACACACCTTGCTTAACTCTTCACACAATGTGCCAACAACACACTGATGGTATGAATAAAATACACATCTGGCTTTTGCTTTCTCTGTGCATAAGGTAGACTATGTCAGTTTGAGGTCATACTTTTGTCATAGTTCTGTAAACATACAGGGATCCAAACTTCAAGTATTAGTGTTTATTTACACACATCAAAACAAACACAAGTGTGTTTTTCCAAGTCAAAACACAAAATAGCATTTCACTGAGACAAAACAAATCAGTCTACATCGGGTCGTCTCTCTCAAAATTCCGTCTACATCACATGCAATGTCCTAGGCCAAGGCACCGGGGAAAATATATTCTGGAATGCCATATCCAGGCCTGGCATGACAATATCCACACATGTAGACTGTTTTTTTTGCCTAAAGGGCTATTTCTTTCTCTTCTTACCCTTCCTCTTCCCCCTCCCCATCCTCCTCTTGCTCCTTCTTGTCCTCTTCCTCTAACTTCACATCCTTGTCCTTGTCATTCTCTCCCTCTCACTTCTTCACCTCTTCATCCTCTTCTTCCTCCTACTTCTTCACCTCCACGTCCTATTCTTTGCCTCCTCTAATTCTTTCTCTTCTCACTCTTCCTGCTCCCTCCATTGTACCCACTGTACATAACCTGTGGCTTATTTATAGTATTTGGCTGATTGCAAAGTGAACTAATTATCTAAAACAGTTTTCACATGAGAAAGTGTGCCAGAGAGTTGACAAAATAGTGAAAATAATAGCCATTCATGTGTATAGATTTGCTAGAAGTGTGTTGATCCTTTGGAAATTGAGTGTAAAGCATGAGTTGTGTTTACAGTTCCGCAAAAAGAGTGCTGTGCAGTGAATTGTGCCTACAGTTGTGCAAAGTGTGTGTTACAAAATTGCAAATTGTGTGCAAAGCAGTGTTTATGCTTTTAGTTTTGCGAACTCAGTGAGTGGTTTTGCTATAAGTATTAATAGTTTTAGGAATTGTGCTATAAGAATCACAGTTGTGTTTAAGCATTCAGAAAAAAACTGTAAGCATTCAGAAAAAACTGTATGTATTTTAAGTTTGAATTCATAATCCATTAGTTCATTACCCACATACTGTAAAATTACCACCCCCCCTCATTGGGTTTCGCTGCCTTGGCTTTCTTGGGGCTCTTTGCTGCCGCCTTGGGTGCAGCGGGCTTCTTTGCCTTCTTCGAGCTCTTCGTTCCTTTTTCAGTGTGGCGGGCTTCTTGGCTGCTTTCTTTGGATACTTTTTGGCGGCAGCCGACTTATTATTAAGTAATTATTATTATTATACGGGCTTCTTAGCCGCGGCAGGTTTCTTTGCTGCTGGCTTCTTGGCTTTAGGAGTTGTTGTATCATAATGAAATTAGACCCAAATGTGTTAAAAATGTCATATTTTACAAATGTCCCAATTGTTTTCGTCATGCCTAAACTGTCCTTTCAAAGAAAGTGAAATCATTTGACAAAGGTGACAATAATTCTGTAATTTAGTTTTAATAAACAGTTTATTTTTTTTATTTTATTTATTCATCTATAATGTTTTGCATTTCATTTAAGAGGGTACGCTAAATAGTCAGGCCCTGATACCCCAGAAAAAAAAAAATTTTAAATAGTCTTGGGGGAAGCAGGAGAAAAAGTGTTCCAGTTTTGGGCGATTCTGCCTGAGTATATTCTGTAAAATTAATAAGTTGTGCAATGTCATAAATCAAAGGCTTTGTCCAATGGCTGTTATTCCAACCAATGCATGCTTTCACATAGCAATGTTATCAATCTAAGGCTAAGAATCACCTAAACCCTATACAGAGATAGCCAACTAGACTGTCTATTCATAACGCACAAGCAAAATGCAACTGTGTAATGTCTACTATCAATAATAGCAGGTGGGCTGTCCAAAGAATCCCTAAGCCAGTGTGTTGGGGAAATTGTTTTTTTTCTTCAATGTAATGAATTGTTTATATGCCTGCATACAGTTAAATAAACAGCCTTCACAAATATTGCCACATAACTTATTTTTCCCCATAACTTGGTCCTGTAATATTTAGACCTATATGGTAGGCCTATGTATCCGTATGGTGCGTGTTTTTGAGCTGTGTCCAAAAAGCCACCGTTTGTAAAGTAGACATTCACATCAACTACAGTCACTGCTTTTACGCGTTACTGAGGCTCATCTCCTTCTCTGTGACACTTTTTTTGTTTAGGCATTGCGCGGTTTTACTATCATTATGAGCATGTTTTCCTCGCAATACTTAGACTGACTGCAACCTTTCCACCTAGACGGCCAAAGTTCCCAATTCGTTGCAAAAGGGAAAAGGGGCAACCATAAACCAAAATATATTCACTCTAAAGTGTAATCGGTGCTCTTCACAACAGACATAGTCTTATTGGTAAATGTCGTATCGCTACTCATATTTGTTACAAAAAGTACGGGGAGAAAACACAAGTGATCTCATCGTCACAGACAACTCGGAGAGCTCTCCGTCTGCTGACTCTAAATGGTTCTCATGTTTATTTTAAATCCAGCCCACCAGCTCCTCTCGTCACACATTCTCTCAGGTCTCAGAAGTAGTTTGAGCGGAAAACGTAAAGAATACAATGGCAGAAGCTGCTCCAGCCCCCGCTGCTGCCCCAGCAAAGGCCCCCAAGAAGAAGGCGCCACGACCCAAGAAAACTGGACCAAGTGTAGGCGAGCTCGTCGTCAAGGCTATCTCTGCCTCCAAAGAGAAGAAGGGAGTCTCTCTTGCTGCGCTGAAGAAAGCTTTGACGGCTGGTGGGTACGATGTGGAAAAGAACAACGCTCGTGTCAAGGTGGCCATCAAGAGTTTGGTCACCAAGGGAACTCTGGTCCAGACCAAGGGAACTGGTGCCTCCGGCTCCTTCAAGCTGAACAAGGCGGTGGAAAAGAAGCCTGCAAAGAAGGCAGCTCCTAAAGCCAAGAAGCCAGCAGCGAAGAAGCCTGCCGCGGCCAAGAAGCCCAAGAAGGCAGCAGCCAAGAAGCCGGCGGCCGCCAAAAAGTCTCCGAAGAAAGCAGCCAAGAAGCCCGCCACGCCGAAAAAGGCAACGAAGAGCCCGAAGAAGGCTAAGAAGCCCGCTGCACCCAAGAAGACAGCAAAGAGCCCCAAGAAAGTCAAGGCAGTGAAACCCAAGGCAGCCAAGCCTAAATCTGCCAAACCCAAAAAGGCTGCACCCAAGAAGAAGTAAATGTTGCGTTTTCAACAGGTTTACAAAAAGGCTCTTTTAAGAGCCACCCAAAAGTTCTTTGATTGCGTTTATTCCAACAGTGCCTGCTCGTATATAAACATACTCGCTCTGAGTGTGTACGTTCACAACGACCGATTAGCTTTCTATAACTTTCACAAATTTCCCACTGCATATGATTGACCAAATTAATTAGTCCAAAATTCACTGCCCGAGGGAAATTTAAACAGTGACTGGTAATTAACAGTATGGGTAATGGATCATGAATTCAATGCTTCTAACAAAGTCCTTTTAGGCAAGTCCCTCCACTCAGCGGCCAACGCTTTTTGGGCAATCGTCTGGCATCCATTTCGGTAGAAATGCGCGTGCGCAAGGCTTCACGACACTAATCTTGCTCCAGCGGCGAGATCACAACACATGATTGGCACGATGTCTTCACAACACACCATATGATTGGCTCAATGTATATGTATGTATATGTAAATCCTCCATAGAAATGCATGGGGCTAGTTTGTAACGCCAATATGGCCGTTGTCTACACATATCCAACCCCTTCCTCGGCAAACGTCGACATGTGAATACATTGAGCCAATCTTGTGGTGTGATGTGAATACATTGAGCCAATCATATGTTGTGTTGTGAAGACATCTTCCCAATCATTTGTTGTGAACTCGCCACTGGAGCAAGATTGGTGTCGTGAGGCTTGCGCACGCGCATTTCTGCTGAATAGGATTCCCGATGAGTGCCCAAAATGCGTTGCTATATGGCCGCCGAGTGGAGTGACTTGCCTAAAAGGACTTTGGTATAACACATAATGCCCTCTTGCTCATAAAGCATTTGCTCCCAAACAATACAAAGTATCCAAAATGTTGCAACACACAACCACTTCAGTTTGTTACAGTGTATCACAAAGTATCCAAAAGCTGAAACAGATTGCTACATTATAATGTTATGTTACCACGCGATGCTTTGTTGATTTACTATGACCATTGAAGTGAACCTATGGAAACTTTTCGACACCACGTGCTCCAGCGGCGAGTTCACAACACATTAATTGCACGATGTCTTCACAACAAAGAACATAATTGGCTCAATGTAGTCACAACACAGCACATGATTGGCTCAATTTTCAAATGTCGACGTTTTGCCGTTAGTTTGTAACTGAGTTACAAACTAAGCCCATGTATTTCTATGGAGGATTTTTGAGTGCTGTGTCTCTTCATTAGAAAGTCTCTGAATGTGCTACTGAGACACTGAAAGGGAGGTGGGGACGCAAATGGGAATACGCGCCAAACAGAACTCAAGTTGATGTCCCGCAGCGAGCTACACGTTGATTGGCTCTCAGCATTTTGGTCTCAGCCACTGGGGCACTAGGTAGCCCGCGCTGGTGTGGCATAATAGGACATGCCTGACCACAAATGAGCATTTGGGTATTCAGACGAACTCTAAACACTTTCTTCAAACATGAGCGGCAGAGGCAAAACCGGCGGCAAGGCCAGAGCTAAGGCCAAGACACGTTCATCCAGGGCTGGACTTCAGTTCCCCGTGGGCCGTGTGCACAGGCTGTTACGCAAAGGTAATTATGCTCAGCGTGTCGGCGCTGGTGCACCGGTCTACTTGGCTGCTGTGCTGGAGTACCTGACCGCTGAGATCCTGGAGTTGGCCGGCAACGCTGCCCGTGACAATAAGAAGACCCGTATCATTCCCCGCCATCTGCAGCTAGCTGTGCGTAACGACGAGGAGTTAAACAAGCTGCTCGGCGGAGTCACCATCGCTCAGGGTGGTGTGCTGCCAAACATCCAGGCTGTTTTGCTGCCCAAGAAGACCGAGAAGTCCAAGTAAACCATCTTCCTAAGTCTCAAAAACAAAGGCTCTTTTAAGAGCCACCCAAATACCTATAAAAACGTTTTCCATTGTGATTCTATATATATATATATATATATATATATATGCATGCTCCCACGTACACGTCATCTTCCGCGAGCGCTGTTGTTGCAGGCAGCTCACTGCGCCGGGATTAGTGTGCGCTTAATCTCATTTGTGTTCACTGTGTGCTGAGTGTGTTTCACTAATTCACGGATTGGGATAAATGCAGAGACCAAATTTCCCTCACGGGATCAAAAGAGTATATATATTTCTACATCAGTTTAGTAATCCGACCCGTTCACTGTGAATCAATACCCGACCACCTACTCCAAAATGTCAGCCACTAAGTAGCAGTACAAATTTAGCAGATTTAGTAATAAGTTCTTCATCTAAGTGTTGAATCTTTTAAGGAACACACAAGACTAGTCCTTTTAGGCAAGTCCCTCCATTTGGCAACGCTTTTTGGGCACTCGTGGGGCATCCATTTCAGCAGAAATGCGCATGCTTCACGACACCAATCTTGCTCCAGTGGCGAGTTCACAAGACATGATTGGCAAGATATTTTCACAACACACCATATGATTGGCTCAATGTATTCACATGTCGACGTTTTGCCGAGGAAGGGGTGTGATATATGTGTAGTAACGGCCATATTGGCGTTACAAACTAGCCCCGTGCATTTCTATGGCGGATTTTTTGAGTGCTGTGTCTCATTAGAATGGCATTTAGAAAGGCATAGAAATTAGAAGCATTTCAATTATATATCATGGAATTTCCTGTTTGTAATCACGCACATTCGTAGGCCTTAGTTTAGCAAATAGAAAATCTACCGTATGCTATTATTTCTTTTTATGCATGCCAGTTAACAAGTTATTATTTGTTGTGTTTGTTTCTATACCAATCATATAGCGCTGACTGATGGAATGCTTTAAGTGCATTTCTTTAATTTCTAATTTATATTGAAAAGGTTTTGTGAGTACTGAATCAACACAATGATATAAGCTATTAGGGGGTGGGCTTTGTATTTTGAATTTCAAGCGCCACTCAAAAGAACGATGAAGACCAATCAGCGGAGATCAACAAGTGACGTAAAAGTGGGCAGGGTGAGAATGTAGGCCTTATATATCCACAATCTGGAAATGTGTTCACTCTTCAAACCCGAAAAATCCGTAGCAATGGCAAGAACTAAGCAAACAGCCCGCAAATCTACCGGAGGCAAGGCTCCGAGGAAGCAGCTTGCGACCAAGGCTGCGCGTAAAAGTGCACCTGCGACCGGTGGCGTGAAGAAGCCTCACCGTTACAGGCCTGGTACCGTAGCTCTGAGAGAGATCCGTCGTTACCAGAAGTCCACTGAGCTGCTGATCCGTAAGCTCCCCTTCCAGCGTCTCGTCAGAGAAATCGCTCAGGACTTCAAGACTGATCTGCGCTTCCAGAGCTCTGCTGTCATGGCTCTTCAGGAGGCTAGCGAGGCTTATCTCGTTGGCCTGTTCGAGGAC
Source organism: Alosa alosa (assembly GCF_017589495.1). Classification (NCBI taxonomy): domain Eukaryota; kingdom Metazoa; phylum Chordata; class Actinopteri; order Clupeiformes; family Clupeidae; genus Alosa; species Alosa alosa. The sequence goes on along the minus strand of NC_063195.1, from coordinate 26,555,102 downwards.
ACTAACTTGTGCGCCATCCACGCCAAGAGAGTCACCATCATGCCCAAGGACATCCAGCTGGCTCGTCGTATCCGTGGGGAGCGTGCTTAAATGATTTGAAGTCAACATCCGGAAATTCAAAGGCTCTTTTAAGAGCCACCTAAACATGAAAAAGGCTGTTTTCCAAACTTCTTGGATACATGTGCATATGGTCTGGTCTTATCGGATAAATATGTAGCTTATTAATTGCAAAACATAATGCTAGCATTAATTAATTAAGTTAATCACACAATGATGGTGAGTATGTTTCGGAATTCTGCCCAGTTAGACAGGCTGCCTTTGGTTATGGTACGATGGTAAATGAAACCAGCACAGCCGAAGATTGCATCAGGTCTACATATACGTATACGGTCTCTAGGTTTCATAGCGTTCTGCTTGCATAAATTATCCTGGTCTGTCGATTTGTCAACGTTTCTCCCACTATATCGTGCTGTCTCTTCTCATCATTTGTTTTGGCGGAAGACTTTCAGAGCCGCTTGGATTACAATGACGCAAGACATTACAAATATGGACAAATAAAGGTTGAAAGTGATGTGTAACCACAATCCAGAAAGTAACAGTAGTTGGTAGTTTATCCCCCAAATTATCCTTTATCAGAGAGACTGTTTTACATCCATTTTCATGATATTGCAACTACTTTTCAAAGTGAACGTGGGTGACTTAAAGTGCCTTCGAGATTGGAACATTCTTAGAAATCAAGGGAGTAAAAGCTTACAGAATTTGTGGGTAAAATTAATGTACTGCAATCCATGTCTAAATTGGAATTACTTCTCAAAGAGAATGTGGGTGGCTCTTAAAAGAGCCGTTGGATTGAAGCGCGTTTACAATTTGGCTTTATTTGGAGCTGGTGTATTTGGTGACGGCCTTAGTACCCTCGGACACAGCGTGCTTGGCCAGCTCACCGGGCAGAAGCAGACGTACTGCAGTCTGGATCTCCCTGGAAGAGATGGTGGAACGCTTGTTGTAGTGAGCCAAGCGAGAGGCCTCTCCAGCGATGCGTTCGAAAATGTCGTTCACGAAGGAGTTCATGATACCCATCGCCTTGGAAGAGATACCGGTATCAGGGTGGACTTGCTTCAGGACTTTGTACACGTAGATGGCGTAGCTCTCCTTCCTGGTCTTTCTGCGTTTCTTGCCACCCTTGCCGGCGGTCTTTGTCACGGCTTTCTTGGAGCCCTTCTTTGGGGCAGGCTTAGCTGGATCAGGCATGTTGCCTTCTCGATTATGGTAAATCGAAAGTTTGACTTTTTGTTGAAGTCACCTGAGATTTATACCGATTTCTATGTAAATAGGGGACTGCGTCACTTCATACACCCACGATCAGAATGCCCTGTAAATTCCCTCCGAAACCAAATACCCAGACAGGGTTGGTCAATTTGAATGGAACCAGACAGTTAGTGAGAGAAGGTTAGCACCACCCACAGACCATCGGTTGACAGGACACCATCTCATTGTGTGTCCTTTCTCGCACTTTTTTTCTGAATGAACGGAATCCTTCCAAATGTATGGCAAATACCAAATGCCCAAAACATATAGCATCACAATTCATGAGTAGGCTACAGTTTTCATTTTGGTGTATTTCTCGAATCATGATGACGCTTGCACAGCAAAACTATAGTGGAAACGGTCCTGTACTGTGCTGTTTTTACTTCCATTTGTTGACAGACATTTTGCAGTGGTTTATTTATTTAGCAGACGATTTTCTTTGATAACTTGTGAACCTTAGTTTTGGGCTAATTATGATGCCATTGCGTAGCACACTCAAAATAAATATGACAGGTTAATTATTGCCATTGTTGTGGCACTTCTTTGAATTTATTGGACTTCCATATTACATGGTTTACCCTTTGCTAACATGGGACGCAGACTATACATGTTACGCGTGTCAATGCCCCAGTCCTCCAACTCTTCTAGCGACATCAGATATCGCCACTATGGCAACTGCACGTAAATGGTTCACTTTTAATTATTATATTTATGAATCAAATTGCCCTATACAAACAGTAACACAATACATTCTTTTTTTGTTTTGTGCCAATATACGGGCTTTCAGTAGCACGCTCATTGCGTCCCAACTTATACGTTGGAGATGTTATGGTGGCTAATTGCATTTATTTTATATTAACCTAGACCTTCATTTGTTTTGCAGTAGTGAGAAGTAGACTAGAACTGTTAAGAGTTTTTCCATGATCCCAAATTCCCCGAAACCCAAATTACCCTGGAGTACAGCATTTTGTAAGATAATGGGTGGCTCTTAAAAGAGCCTTTGGGTTTAGATAGATGGAGAAATCTGATCTTTAACCACCAAACCCGTACAGAGTACGACCCTGGCGTTTCAGAGCATAGACAACGTCCATTGCGGTCACGGTCTTTCTCTTTGCATGCTCGGTGTAGGTAACAGCGTCACGGATAACGTTCTCAAGGAACACTTTCAGCACGCCGCGAGTTTCTTCGTAGATGAGACCAGATATGCGCTTTACACCACCACGGCGAGCCAGACGCCTGATTGCAGGCTTGGTGATACCCTGGATGTTATCACGAAGAACTTTACGGTGACGCTTAGCGCCTCCCTTTCCAAGACCCTTGCCTCCTTTGCCTCTGCCAGACATCTTCAATTCTTCCTGCGACTGAAAGTTGCACGTATGTGAACACTGTGCTTTGCAACTCGTAATAGTTTCCAAAGAGAGGACGTTGGTGAAAACTACTAAGCACTGCCCCTTCACTGTCACTCCCTTTGGCGGGCATTTTGGCGAAACGTCACCAAAAACGCCCACAACCTCATAACGAAATAAAGTAGGGCCGACATTGATAGGCTACTTTGCACAACTTTTTAAAATCACAAATTGGACAAAGGATAGGCGCACTTATTACAGTTTTTCAACTGCTTACATACTAAATATTTGCTTGTCACACAATTTTCTAAACATATCTTTCAAACACCATAACCCCACACCAAATCTGCAAAACCATACACTTCCAGTAGGCCTACACAAATTCCATGGCCATGACACATCCATAACGTTGTATAGGAAGTTTATGCTACACATACGGTGTTGATGCAAACATCTCCAAGAGATTATTAGGGTGATCAAAACCACAGGAAAATCAAAATCCAGAAATTATTAGGCTGATCAAAACCACAGGAAGGCCTATGCGTACCCTCCAGTGATCGACAACCTAATTTCGAGTGGCCTATTAACGAAAATCTGAGCGATTATTTTCCTGTAATTGTCATAGGCTACTGTTGTTGTTGAGTAACTGGATTATCGTGTTAGCTGGTAAGGACGGCTGACTTTGCAGCTGGAGTTAATTTACTGTTGCAGATGTGTTCATCCTGCCGTTCGCCTCTGTTTAACACAGTTCAATTTGAAATGTGACGCAACACTCAAAAAATCCTCCATAGGAATGCACGGGTTTAGTTTGTAACGCCAATATGGCAGTTGTCTGATACATATCCCACCCCTTCCGCGGCAAAACGTTGACATGTGAATACATTGAACCAATCATGTGGTGCCAAAATAGATGCCTAATAAGTGCCCAAAAAGAGTTACAATATGGCCGCCGAGTGGAGGGACTTGCCTAAAAGGACTTTGTTCACATTGCCAGTTATTAACTAAGTTACTAAGTAGCTGACTTCCTTAACTAAACTCAAATGGAATGAATCACTCCAGACCAGAATCTGAATACCATTTACCTTTCTTGTCACTGTGGAGGGTAAACTTATCTCAGTTAACCTCAGACTAACCTTAAATAAAAGTTACAATAATAGTAGCCTACTACTACCAGAGACTTTCTAATGAGGAGAAACAGCACTCAAAAAATCGTCCATAGAAATGCATGGGGTTAGTTTGTAGTTGTACCATTGAGCCAATCATTTGGTGTGTTGTGAATACATTGAGCCAATCGTGTGGTGTGTTGTGAAGACATCGTGCCAATCATGTGTTGTGATCTCACCGCTGGAGCAAGATGTCATGAAGCCTTGCAGCGCATTTCTGCCGAAATAGATGCCCGATAAGTGCCCAAAAAGCGTTGCAAAATGGCCGCCGAGTGGAGGGACTTGTCTAAAAGGACTTTGGTACAACATACAACATAGCATTAGTTCACAGCCCCTCAGTATTACTCAGTATTACCCTAAGTGAATAAGAGGTAATAAATAAATAAACACACACACACAAAAAAGAAATTATATATCTATGCAAAAACAGTGGCTGGTCTCTCTCTCTCTCTCTCTCTCTCTCTCTCTCTCTCTCTCTCTCTCTCTCTTTCTCTTTCTCTCTCTCTCTCTCTTCAGTTTTTGGGCGGGTGAGGCGAGAACCATGGCCATTTTTTTCTTTTTATTGAGGCAGGCAAAGTTGCAGACTGAAAATAAAAGTTGTGGTGGAGTGCAATTGCTAGGGGACCTGTTGACCGCAAACCTATCGTGAAAAATATGGGCAGTCAACAATTAGGAAAGGGCATGTAGAAATCTGGTGATTTGTTCCCCTTTTTTACATTATTAAAAAATCGTACTCTCGCCCTGTGACTCCAGACCTGTAAAAAATCCTACTCCGGATAGCAGAAAAGCCAAAAGCGGTCTCTTAGCTGGCGACCACAGACTTGTTGTGTCCGTGGTCGCCTTCAAGTGAATTTCTAGTCTCTGTGTGTGTGTGTGTGTGTGTGTTCTGTTGCAGATGATGATGAGTGTGTGGCGATTCCCCCTGTGTGTGGCACACCTGCACAAACACCCCAGGCAGCTACACCTGCACCTGTCCCGAGGGCTTCAGGAACCCCAATAATAACAGCACCAGAGCCCCTTGCGAAGGTGAGACTGTGGCTCAGGGGAAGAGGACTCAGCTCTGGGTGGCTTAAGGCAAAGTCCTTTTAGGCAAGTCCCTCCACTCGGCGGCCATATTGCAATGCTTTTTGGGCACTCATCGGGCATCCTATTCAGCAGAAATGCGCGTGTGCAAGGCTTCACGACACCAATCTTGCAATCTTGAGTTCACAACACATGATTGGGAAGACTCACAACACACCATAAGATTGGCATCCTCACATTGAGCTCAATGTATTCACATGTCAACGTTTTGCCGAGGAAGGGGTGTGATATGTGTAGACAACGGCCATATTGGCGTTACAAACTAGCCCCATGCATTTCTATGGAGGATTTTTGAGTGCTGTGTCTCCTCATTAGAAAGTCTCTGCTTAAGGTGATATGGGAACTTTTCTCATATCTAGGCAAAAGACATGTAGTCAAGGTCAAATCCAGTGCCTGTTGCCTTCTTTCTTCTTCTTCTTCTTCTTCTTCTTCTTCTTCTTCGGCAGTTAGTCAACTGGACATACTTTTAGTCATGTTTGAAATCATGTGATTTTGAGCAATATGGCAATAACTTACTTTGACTACTAGCCTACCTACTTTCCAATAACTTTGTCCAAGTTTGTGGTATAACTAGATCTTCAAATTCATTCGGATAGTTAGAAGGATATATATATATTACAATATCATTATTTTATTTGAGACGGGTAAGTTCTGTCATCTAGAGGACTATGGGAAATTCAGCCCCACACTCCTTGAACTGGATTATGAGATGTGGACAGACATGAATGACCAGGAGAGAAAACAGCACATGGAGAATATCTTTGAAGAACTCATAGGATCAGTAGATGAGTGGGGCCAGGAGTTGAACAATCTTAATAACAAACTAACTGATGGTAAGAACTCAGTCCAGTATCAACTATTAGCGCTAGTAGGCAACTTCTTTGAGATACAAGGATTTATTTGGCTGTGAATGGTGTGTGTTAATTTTGAAAGAAACAAAAATCTCTTTTGAAAGGTAAAGAGATATAAGGACACTGCCAACACTGACCCTGATTAAATATTTCCTTTTCAGTGTGGTGGGTCATTAAACACATCTTGCCATTATTCTATGAATGGCAATTGGAAACGTAGCCAATTTCCTCTACCAAATCAACGGTAATAGTCCTCTGCACTAAATCATATCAGTGAAAAATTTTTTGAAAGAGGTCATGTAAACATCTTTCTGTATCAACATTGGTGTCCTTACTGCAATGTATTTTGTTTATATGTAGAGCCCAAGGTTCCTGAGGAAATGTGCAAGGAGGACACAATGCACCTGATAGATGCTGGGCTCTTCCTGAACTCTCCGTATCCATCCGTGCTGAGAGAGGCGAGGGATGTGGACATCACAGTGTCTTCAGTGTCTTTGACTTCAGTAGGATTTCACCTTTTAAGGTACAACATTTGCTGCCTAATACATGCAACTCCAAGCAATCATCTAACACAGAGAGACACACCAGATCTGCTTTTGGCTTTCTGTCTGAATTGGGCATTTGTGATCGAAGTCTAAGGTAGGTGGTTAGTAACATGTCCTTGGCAGCAGAACAAGCAAGCAAATGGTTGTGGGTAAGAAGAAGTTACCCTTCCTGGGGCGCAAGCTAAGGTAAGCTAACTAGCTAATTTGTTTTGTGTTTGTGATGGACTGTGCCTAGGTTGATGGTGGTTTTTTATGGTTATGGTTCAGTCCGCATCAACGGGACGGACCAACCCTAGCCAACCTAGACATGCCTAGGTTGGTTAAGGGTATTTGGATGTTTATTGTGGTAATATGGTGGCAACATGGGGCGTAAGCTAACTGGCTAATTTGTTTTGTGTTTGTGATGGGCTGTGCTTAGGTTGATGGTGGTTGGCTAGGTTTTTTTTGGTTATGGTTCAGTCCACATCAACGGGACGGACCAACCTAGCCAACCCAGACCATGCCTAGGTTGGTTAAGGGTATTTGGATGTTTATTGTGGTAATATGGTGGCAACACGGGGCGTAATCTAACTGTCTAATTTGTTTTGTGTTTGTGATAGACTGTGCCTAAGTTGATGGTGGTCAGCTAGGGTTTTTATGGTTATGGTTCAATCCACATCAACGGGACGGACCAACCTAGCCAACCTAGACCATGCCTAGGCTGGTTAAGAGTATTTTGGGTTTTGGATATTTCAATGTGGTAATATGGTGGCAGCATGGTAATTTAACGAAACATCGGTGGAGGGTGTCTCCAGGACTGCTGTTGGATGGGCCATTTTCACTGTTTTGAACAGCCTTCATGAGGTGTGTAAAGAACACACACAACACAATTTATATATATATAACATCTGTATGCTGTTGGGAACTTCTCCACAATATAACATGTCTTAATGAATTTAGAATATAGAATATCTTCCCTTTTTCTTTACAATAGATGTGGAGCTGCATCAAAGTCCTTTTAGGCAAGTCCCTCCACTCGGCAGCCATATTGCAACGCTTTTTGGGCACTCATCGGGCATCCTATTTTAGCAGAAATGTGCGTGCGCAAGGCATCACCACACCAACCTTGTTCCAGCGGCGAGTTCACAACACATGACTGGCACGATGTCTTCACAACACACAATTTGATTGGCCCAATGTATTCACATCACACCACATGATTGGCTCAATGTATTCACATGTCAACGTTTTGCCGAGGAAGGAGTGGGATATGTGTAGACAACGGCCATATTGGCGTTACAAACTAACTCCATGCATTTCTATGGAGGATTTTTTTAGTGCTGTGTCTCTGCTGTAACCCATTGTTAAACTAATTTGGTTAGTTTCCATTCTAGGAAAATGTATCAATACAGTGTTTATTCATATTTTTCGAAAATACCTACACACATCATCAAAATGTATTCCTGGTGTCATGATAATAATGCAAACACTGCAAGTAAATCCCAAGAAATATTAATTCCTATGCTTTTTCACTGAAACTTTTCAGCAGACTGGCTTTCAACATCAAATGCTAGATTGGGATGATTCTGAAATATTTTTGCTGTTCTAGGCTGGTTATCAAAATAAACAAGCCAATGGGTCTAAATCAGGACCCATGCAGCAGCAGCTACGCTGAGCCCCAAGATCCGTGCAACGATGGCTCTGCCGAGCCCAAAGGCCCATGCAGCAACAGCTCCACTGAGTCCCAGGACCCATGCAACGACGGCTCCGCTGAGCCCCAAGACCAATGCAACAACCGCTCCTCTGAGCCCCAGGACCCAGGCAACGACGGCTTCACCGAGTCCCAGGACCCAGGCAACGACGGCTCCACCGAGCCCCTGGACCCAGGCAACGACGGCTCCACCGAGCCCCAAGAACCACACAGTAACAACTACGCTGAGGCTCAAGACCCATGCAACAGCAGCTACGCTGAGCCCCAAGAACCATGCAGCAAAACTACGCCGAGCCCCAAAATCTGTGCAAAACTACGCCGAGCCCCAAGACCCATGCAACGACTGCTTCGCTGAGACCCAAGACCCATGCAGCAACCCAGCTACGCTGAACCCCAAGACCCATGCAACGTCGGCTCCGCCGAGCCCCAAGACCCATGCAACAGCAGATACGCTGAGCCCCAAGACCCACGCAGCAGCAGCTACACTGAGCCCCAAAATCTGTGCAAAACTACGCCGAGCCCCAAGACCCATGCAACGACTGCTTCACTGAGACCCAAGACCCATGCAGCAACAACTATGCCCAGCTCCAGGACCCATGCAACGTTGGCTCCGCTAAGACCCATGCAACAACCCAGCTACGCTGAACCCCAAGACCCATGCAACGTCGGCTCCGCCGAGCCCCAAGACCCATGCAACAGCAGCTACACTGAGCCCCAAAATCTGTGCAACGGCGGCTCTGCCGAGCCCAAAGGCCCATGCAGCAACAGCTCCACTGAGTCCCAGGACCCATGCAACGATGGCTCCGCTGAGCCCCAAGACCCATGCAGCAACAACTACTCCGAGCTCCAGGACCCATGCAGCAACAGCTCCACTGAGTCCCAGGACCCATGCAACAACTGCTCCGCCGAGCCCATAGGACCATTTAGGAAGAGCTCCGCCAAGGTTCAGGACCCATCTAATGACTGCTCCACTGAGCCCCAAGAACATACAGCAACGTCTCGGCTGAACCCCAAGACCCTCGCGGCAGCAGCTCTGCTGAACCCGGACACCCATCGTTCCCACGGTTATGCAATACACGAATGTCTGCCACTGCGCTGAGCGCAACGAAGATCTGTATCATGCTGAATATTATATGTTTTATCAGGTAATGGTATTCTAAAAGTTTTCTAAAAGTTCTAAAAGTTTTCCAGGTTGAATTATTTAAGGCCACAGATAGTACGGAATGAGCTTGGATCCAATGCAACAACAGCTTCAGGGAGACCCATGCACCAACTGCTCCGCTGAGCTCCTGCAACCCTGCTACAACGGCTCCGCTGAGCCCCAAGACCCATGCAGCAAAAGCTACACCGAGCTCCAGGACCCATGCAATGACTGCTTTGCTGAGCCACAAGAACCATGCAGCAACAACTACTCTGAGCCCCAAGACCCATAAATTATAGGTTCTGCGCCTATCTCCCTAACCACTCATCTCGGTGGAATACTTCACAAACCCTTTGTTCAACACATGACAAACCATATATCAAAATAAACAGCAGACCTTACCGAACACAAAAGTGTAAAGCAGTCCCCTGTACAGTTAGCTGTTCCAGAGTAATCCAGTTTTGAATTGGCAGCAAATTTCGACATGCATGTCTCCAAATTTGGGCTTTAAGTTTCACAATGTGTTTAAGTTTTTCTACATGATTTCATAACAGGCCAAATACAAAATAAATGTTACAAATATCACCTAGATATCGGTAAATATTAAAATCAGAGGATATACAGCTGACTAAGAGTTTGTGAAAGTAGCCTTAATGATCATAAAATGCTAAGCATGCATCTAGGCTATTTGAGTTTCTTAAAGCTGAGCTATGCTTAAATTGTTAAATACATGATTTCCCAATAGGCCAAATATAAAATAAATGTTAAATATAGCCTAGATATCTGTAAATATTAGATGATCTGGGGCCGTATTCACAAATAATTTTAAGGCTAAAAGTAGCTCCTAAGTGGCAAATTTAGGAGCAACTCCTAAAAATAATGGGCGTGTCACTCCTAACTTTAGGACTCCTAATTTTTTTCAGTAAAAGTAATTCACAAAGCATTTTAGACCTAAAAGTAGCACCTAAGTCTGGGAGAGCTTAAAAGAAGTCGAGAGGACTCCTAACTCCCTAAGACCTATTCACACAGGATCTTAGGCAACGCGACGCAATGTGTTGGAGACCCTCAACGACACGGAGTTATTACAAAGATACCGGCTTAACCGTGAGGGAATACGGATTGTTGTGGATCTTGTGAGGGATGCAATAACAGCTCCAACTAATCACAACAACCCAATCAGTGCCGAATTGAAATGTTTGATAACACTGCGCTTCCTAGCAACGGGGAAAATGCAATTATGTAACGCCGACGATTTAGCGATATGAAGGACATACAATATCATTGTGTGGCGTGTCACTCCTAACTTTAGGACTCCTATTTTTTTTCACTAAAAGTAATTCACGAAACATTTTAGACCTAAAAGTAGCACCTAAGTCTGGGACAGCTTAAAAGAAGTCGAGAGGACTCCTAACTCACTAAGACCTATTCACAAACGCTTTTTGTGGCATTTCGCGTTTGAAATCCTATGCGGCTACAGGAGCTTCTAATCGCGAGGGAACAATTTTGCATTGTAGGCATAACTAAGGGATGCAATAACACCACCAACAACCAAAACTACTCATTGTCAACATGTAAATTAAATGTAATGTCTCATTGTGAATAAAATTAAAATGTTCTCCTCTTTGCAAACGTAGGCATAGGCATATGGTGACAGAGTAATTTAATAATGTTGCAAAGATACTGCATCAATATGGAAGCACATGAGTAGCTTTATTCAAATGAGAATGCAATCTGCAATATGCAATTCAAAAATACATTACATTATGCAATTGCCAATTCATTATGCAATTTAATTATTATGCAATTTAATATTGCAATTTGCAATAATTTCCAACAAATTGTATTTTAATCTGCAAAGTGACAATGAAATCCTAAAATCAATTTCAATAATTTTGGTTAAAAAATAGAATAAACATGGATTGAATTGCATTCCATTTTGCCATGGTACTTCAGTCTCAAAATTCAAATGGCAATTCATTTTGCATTTAAATTTTCAATATTCAGTTTCATCATTTAAATGTCAATTCGTTTTGCAATTTAATATTTAAAGTGCAATGTAGGATTGCATTTTGAAAACATATTTGGCAAAACTGTCAATGTCAGCCTGAAAACATTTTGGATTATTTTGGGCAAAACGTTTTGCCCTATCGTTTTGAGGCATTTTATTCAAATGGAAAAGAAATAGCGCCCCCCGTGATTGCATTGCACTTTGGTCACGCTCTTTGTGTTGCAACGTAATGTAACCAGCAATGTAACATATATGTGGATATCGTAGGCCTACATGAACATATATGGTGAATATATTCAATTAACTTATTTGCACACAGGCAGTGATGGGTGGGATTTACAAAAAAGCTGCTACCTTCAACTTCAAAATACACTACCAACGTCCTCTAAGGTCGTTGGAATAACGGTTAAAATGTTTGCAGCTTTTTCACTACATAAGCATAACTAACAGCTACTACTAGTCCAAATGTAAAACGTTTGCTCTGGTTAAGTGGATTGGCGGGGAGTATGAGGGCAAAAACAGTATTTTGCCGACTGACTGCATTAGTAGACCTAACGTTAATGAGTAAGACTTTTTCAACGGCTTTGGATGGGACAACATCTTGCTAGAAACAAACGTTATGTGGTGGAGGGGAGGAAGGCTTTGTCCGGTTTTCGAGGCCATGGTGGTCAAAATTGCTGGTAAGTAGATCTTCAAATTGCTGAATTGCTTTCATATAACATGTGCAGAAGTTATTGTCCGAATTAACAATGGTATTATTGGTGGAAGCTGGAGACAGGGACCTGGCTGCAGACCTCTGGGGGAATTCTATCATTGGAGCTCCACTCAATAACGGAAATACGTCACCTCCACTTGAATAAGGAAGTAGTCGCTGAAATAACGTGAGACCTCAGGTTTGTGTTATTTGTGTATTTGATATATATATATAATTAAATTAATTGTATATAAATGAACATTAGGTATTGTGATTACCGTTAACTTAGGTAATTTTAACGCTTTTCGCTTTTCCTCTGAACATCTAATCGATCGTAACTAATGCAGAAAACGAATTAGCTTACGATATTAACATTGTTTAAGATCATGCTCCTCCACTAGGCTTTTGAGGTAGTTTTAATAAAGATACCAAAAGCAATGATTTATTGTACTGTTGTGTGTTGTAGTTCTGTTGTTGTTCGAAGAGCATGTACACAATGTAGATAAAAGTATATGGTGTAAGTAGCCTATAAAGTCACTGGCAACAGCAGGACCAGAACAGATGGCACATTTATAGGAATACAGTAGGCTACAAGCAATACAGTAGCCTAGCGTGTGTGTGTGTGAGAGAGATGTGTAGCATACAGTACAAGCAATACAGTACACTTTGAACAGATCTAAAACAAAAGTTTACATTTTGAAATTGAAATGAAGAATCAATAGGAACCAGAATTGATAAGTAGAACTGGAATCAGAATCAATGTTATTTGAGTTTTTTATTTTTCATTTGGAAACGATCTTTGGACAAATTATGTCATTGCCCGAATGTGAAGGAAGTCCCGCATGACATGAATAGAAAATGTTTCGCGGATCTTGGACGGTGGTAAATTGAAATGTGAACAAATTCATGTTTTCAACGTCCAACTGGACAAACTGTCTGGCCAGCACCTCCTCCTGCTCTTCCGCCTCCATGTCCAACACCCGTGGCAGCCAATATTTATTTTTTTGACCTTTTTGTGGAAGGCTATCTTACCGCTGCGCCACACTGTTAGGCTAAATTAAGCAATTGTGTGGTTATTGTGTAGGCCCACAAGTTCACATTCATTTGTGATTTATAATTGGCACATCTGGGGCCTCATTTATAAAGCGTTCTTACGCACCGATTTTATCTTAGACCGTGCATATGCTCAAATCCATGCCAACGCTCAGATTTATAAAAACCGTCTTTGACGTGGAAAAGTGCTTATCTCCACGTCAGGTTCAAACTTGACGTACGATCATTTTCTTGTGGTAGGCCTAATGCCGGGGTACTGCAAGTAATCTGAGGTCTAAGTGCGATGCATGTTCAAAATTCCAAGACCAACGATCTCATGTCTTTCTTTACCATATGCATGATCAATATCAGAAGGTTTTTAAAGTAGTTTTTGGACGCAGTTTAATGTTTGACGTATAGTTAACATCAGATGGCATAGGCTAGGCCTATACAATGTTTTCAATATATCATTTTACATAGGCTACCGTTTTTAGGCCATTGATTTCATTAAAACATATGCTAATGATATTGATGAGGGGGTGTTTACAAGGCGGAGACCTAAAACCATCCGGCTCGCGCAAAAGTTGACGCTCATTTGTGATTTATAATGGGCAACATCTGGAAGGGTGGCGTACGCGCGTTTTTTTTGTGCGTACGTTCGCTTTTTCTCTGAATCACACGCACGATCATTTCAGAAATGATCTAAGATCAAATGAAGGATGGTTTCTACGCAACATTTTTTATAAATGAGGCCCCTTGAAGAGTGTATGACGACGTTTTTTTTTGTGCGTAGCCTACGCTCATTTTATCTGAATTACACGTACGATAATTTCAGAAATTCCACAAATTTGATATACTGTAATGTCAATTTGCAACGTTCTGTGTAACCTACATGTATGTAGAACTAGGCCTACTGCCGACATCGAGCAATATGCCGTTTCAATTTGTAATGGCACTCGACCTTAATACAGCCATCCGTGCGCGTAGCTGGAAAAATGCTTAATGCTGGTGGGCCAGAGGTGGGTCGCTGAACACTCTTCCTCATCACTGATGATCAACATGGGTGCACTGCAGGGCTGTGTTCGGAGTCCTCTTTTGTTGTTTCATCATGGAGCATGTGGTGTGAGTACAGCATGTGCCAAGATAAGGTCAAAAAACACAGGAAAGTAAGTGTGTACTTACACTTACAGCAGTGCAATATCAAACAGCGATGTACTGTACTGTGTGTGCATGAGCCTGAAACATTGACCATGAGTATGGCAGGTGCCAAGAACCGGTCCAACACAAGAAAGTGAGTGTGTACTTACAGCAATACAACATCAACCAATGATGTAGTAGTATATGCTGGACCTTGTAGGCCTACTATTGACTATGATGCGGTGTGTGTCAGTGTGGCATATGTGCCAAGAACAGTTTTAAAACACAAGAAAGTAAGTCCCCACTTATTGTACAATTGACAACATTTATCAGTGAATCGGTGTGTGAGTATGGCATGTGCCAAGAACAGTTCAACAACACAGGCAAAGTGAGTGTGTACGTACTTAAATACAATATTAACCAGCGATTTGTGTTTGTTGAAACCTCAACCTCAGCAGTGATCATCAACTGCAGGGCTGTGTCCTCATTTGTAGTCGCCACGTAGAACATGTAGTGTGAGTAAGACAGGTGCCAAGAACAGGTATAAATATAATACCAACCATGTTTGTGAGTGTGCCATAAGTGCCAAGAACAACAAAACAGGCAAAGTGAGTGTGTACGCACTAAAAATACAATACCAACCAGTGATGCACTTACTGCAATGTCAACCTGTGATGTAGTGTTTTGCACGACCCTGAAATATTGATGCAGTGCTTGTGGGTGTGGCATACGTGCCAAGAACAGTTTTAAAACACAGGCTAGTAAGTGTGCATACTGCAATATCAACCAGTGTGTGAGTAACACAAACAGCAGAGTAAACTTGATGTGTACGTAAAATGTGTGTGCAAAGAACAGTTCAAAACGACTGACAAAGTGAGTGTGTACGCATTAAAATACAACACCAATCAGTGATGCAATATCAACCAGTGTGAGTAACACAAACAGCAGAGTAAACTTGATGTGTACGTAAAATGTGTGTGCAAAGAACAGTTCAAAACGACTGACAAAGTGAGTGTGTACGCATTAAAATACAACACCAATCAGTGATGCAATGCTTGTGGGTGTGGCATACGTGCCAAGAACAGTTTAAAAACACAGGCTAGGAAGTGTGCACTTACTGCAATGTCAACCTGTGATGTAGTGTTTTGCACAACCCTGAAATATTGATGCAGAGCTTGTGGGTATGACATGTGCAAAGAACAGTTCAAAACAACTGTCAAAGTGAGTGTGTACGCACTAAAATACAACACCAATTAGTGATGCAGTGCTAGTGGGTGTGGCATAATGCCAAGAACAGTTTAAAACACAGGCTACAAAGACAACAAAATGCAGTTTGTGTCTAACCAGAACGGCAAAAAAGTGCAATGTAACACACAAAGTTTAGACAGGTGGTGCATAGGCAGAACAAGAAATATAGCACAGTGTAGACAGTAGTATGCAGTTGGTTTACAGAAGGTGGTTTAGAGTAATATAAATTAGATATAAATATGTGCAGTGTATTAGCAGTTATCTTATAAGAACAGAACAAATATGGCTATGTAATATGAACAATTTATGAACGTGTACAGATATGTGCAATGTAGTAGCAGTAACAATATAATAGTATTAAGAATAATATAAATATATGTAGTGTATTAACAGAATATGTTACAGAAAAATAGAATAAATATGGATATTCAGTATGAACCATATAGACAGATATGTACAGCTATGTGCAGTGTGTCAACAGTACTATTGTAGTGCAGAAACAGTAACATTATAAGAAGTAAGAATAAGTGTATTCTGCAGAATGGATAGTATGAAGAGCAGTAGAATATGTAAGTTTAATTAAAACAAGTGTAAAAATACAACACAAGTGTAAAAATACAACACCAATCAGTGATGCAGTGCTTGTGGTTGTGGCATAATGTAAAAAAAAAAGAAACATGACTAAAGTGAGAGAAAATGATGCACTACTGACACTATAACCAGTAATGTGGTTTGTGAGTTTAGTGATATACCATACAACAACTTATGTGTTGCGTGAGTAAGGCATGTGCCTGTACTGCCCTAAAGAATTAACAATTGTTGCAGTGTGTGGGTAAGCCTGACCATGACAGAGGCATGCGCCAAGGTAAAACAAACAGCAGAGTAAACTTGATGCACTGACTAGTGCCACCATCATGTTTTTAACAATACCAGTGGTATTAAATATATTGTGAATGTGGATCATACAGTGTGTTTTTTTTTATGTTAAAAGTTGCACTTGTTGAATAAACTACTTTGAGAGGTGGATAAACTCTAATAAGAGGATAAACTCTACTTCTGAAATGTCTGAGGTGGATAAACTGCGTTTAGCCTCCACTACATCACTACCTAAAGTTAGCAAATCTACTTGAATACTGTTACCTACATCTTAACCAACGACAGCCGTTTTTTTTCTCTCTCTATTTATCATATCGAGCGCTTGAGCATACTGTAGCGCTCATCTTGCCTCCGAGCGCTACGGTGCACCAACATCAACTATTAGGGTTAGAGTTAGAAAATCTACTTGAATAGCACTACTGTATCCTCTTCCATCAAACCAGACAATACAAACAACATTATTTAGACAGCATTATTAACAATATTTATTATTTATTTATTTACTAAGAAAAACGAAATGAGGTCTTCACGCTCAACAAACTATGCTACACTACGCACTAAGCCTTTGCTTAATCGAAGTAATTCGTTATTTCATCACCATAAAATAATCAACAGATAAGATTCATGTGAACTCAACAACTATCACCACCACATATGTAGTACTATTTCCATTTCGGGCACTTAACCTATCTTGCTGCGTCAATTCACTGACAAGCCCCGAGTGGCAGCCTCCTCTCTTCCTCCATCAATTTACCTCAGACTGACAGCAACGCATAACGTTAACGAAAATCTCTAGGGCCAAAATCAGCGCCACAATTAACGCTTCAACATCGGAAAGTGAGTGCACATTCACTTGCCCTCTCTCATTTTATATGTAATTTGTTAACTTAAACACACATATTAACAGGTGTTAGTAAGGTGTCTCTATTAGGCTATTGAGCGCTTGAGCAGCTTTCGCCCTCACTTCCGAAGCGCATTTAAATTGGCAATTTAATCGGTTTCAGCTAAAAGGCGCACCATCATCAAGTAACGTTAACGTTACTAATTTAAGTTAGAAAAAGACATATACTTAATTACTGTAGCCTACACCAAACCAGACAATAGAGACAAAAGTCTATCAACTGCTTAGACGAACGACACGCAGGACGTCTCCATCTACTATAGCAGCTATGCTGCACCATGAATTAATCGACCCTTTAGAGCCATGTAAACTCAACTACCAAAAGTCAATATCAATTAATTTGACCTCTAGGCCTACATCTGAAGGCTAACAAGGAGGGTAACTCATCTGAAGGCTTTCCCCATGTTTGCTACAATAGAGGGTATACCTTACCTTGAATAGGGTCGCACTGCTGTCTCTAGATAAACGGTCTTCACCTTCATCAATTTACCACAGACTGACAATTAGTTATCATGCATTGGTGACGACATCATTAAAAAAACCAATTACCATCACTTAATCTACAAAATGTGCTTGTTTCTGGGGAGAAAATACACTGTAGCAGTTGGTATCAAGAGACTCTCTTAGAGAGTATCCAATAGTATCAGATTGGCATAGAATGCCACTTTACCCACCAATCACAGACATATACTATCAGAGAATGACGTTTATTCTGGTCTGTATCTGGGGAGAGAAATGAGGGTTAGGAAGAAAATAAACGCATAAAGTAAGCCTATTAGAGCTAAAGTCACCTATTAGAGCTACTAGCTACATTAGCAGCTAGCGAGTAAGACTACTATAACCTGCTGACTTACTGACATGAAAAAACAGACGTCGTGCTATATCTTTAACTCCTTTATTATCAAAACATTACAAACTTACATCTGTATAAGTTGTACAAGTCTCTCAAGAGATATCTTCTTACACGTAGCTCCTCCAAGATGTGCACACATTTTAAAAAGCGCAGCCAGGCAGCCACCACTGTAGGGCGGAGTGGAGGCACTCAACACCACTAGTAATACCATTAATTAAATATATGTGTGCAATAAACTTCATAGACAGTGGAGGTGGCGTCTTTCTCAAATGTTTTCCGTTCTGGAGTGGAGCTCCAACTATTGACCTACCCCATTAGGTCTGCAGCCAGGTGCTCTTGGTTTAACTAGAAAAATCGCAAACTGGCTAGTAGTTACATTAACATGAGTGGCAACTGAGTGGGCGTGCCTGACCGCGACATGATATTTCCTCTTCACTCGCGATGCTTTCAACCTTTGCCGACCGCAGCCGCACTTCAAATTGGCTCCAAATTTTCCAAGATGTATCTTCCTCTCTATACTATCTCTATAGAGTACAGCGCCTCAAGAGGTGGACTTCAGCTGGACAGGCGGCTTCAATTCCATAGAACACTGTAGAATGCAGCCACACTGTCCAGTTCTATATATACAGTCTATGATTTGTCATGCAAGACAGAAAAATGTAACGGTTAACATTACTAGCCTACCCACACAGCAAAGGACTCGTAGCTGCTAACGTTAGCGCGGCGGATTCGCCGTCTATAATCAAAATATAATAAGCTCTCGGAGGTATGACGGCCAAATTCATTCCGAACGGACCCGCGAACGGACCCGTATCGGAGTCCAGATGCTCCTCAGGAACGGATCCGCAGAAAATGTACGAAGGCGGATCGCGGACCCGCCGTGGCTCCGCGGACTGCATCCACTCCGCATCACTCTCGCATCCAAGCGATTAAAACCTTACCTCCGGGCGGGTCCGTTTGGGATCCGCAAATCGATACATACATCCGCCGCGGACCCGCAACGGACTCAAAGGCTCATCTGGCCCGGTCCGTTTTGGATCCGCTTTATCTCATTTTCAAAATTCCTTCTGTTCTTGCTGTAGGATAAAAACTAGGCAACTATAGGATAAAAGTAAAACTATCACTAGGCCTAGCCTAGGCTACTACAGCAATATAGGCCTACGATTAATCTGCATTGCCTCGTATTTTTAACTTAACAATACTGTCAATAAACCTAACAGAAAAGGTTTAAGTCAAGACATCAATTTACTGTACAAACGTGATCACTACTCAATGGAAATATAAAATGGACATTTATGGAAAGTTACAGGTTATAAGCTATTCTGTTTTTGTTAAGTAGCCTACATTGCCTAGGCTACTTTACATTCATTTTGTGGTCAAAACCTAATTTAGTGCTTTATAGGCCTAGGTCAGTGCAGACATGAAATATTTTATCTAATAGGCTACAACTTCAATGAAATACTGCGCTATGCACAGCTAAAATATCAGAAAATGAATAACTGGTGAATGACAAGAAGTTCAATAAAAAAGATTGTTTAATGCTTATTTCTCCTATTACTCCATTTGTGTGGATGGAGGCGAACACATCTCCTCGTTGTTCGATCCACCGGGTTGAAACACCGGATTGGCGGTTTGGTGACCTCAGTGTCCGTGGCAGACCGTGTCACCATGTTTTTCCTCACAGCACCTGTAATCAAACAGACAGATATGTTTATGTTTATGGTATGTAGCATCCAAAGCCAAGTATGCTTACACAATACAATATATGAGATAGGTATTAAGGAGATTACATTTAAAAAGAAACATGACTTACAAAGCTCCTCTGTTCGCTGCACGTTGAGGGCTGGTGTGGGGGTGGAGGGAGTTGAGGAGGGACTGCCGTTCCTGGCCCATAGTGAGGTGGGCGGTGTGCGAGAGGGGGACATTTTTTTTATTAAATGGTAGTATTAAATTGTAAAATTGTAAAAAATTGTATTAAATCTGTTAACCATGACTGATAATACACATGGGGCCTTTCTATTCACTAATATTTCAGAGATCAGTCCCTACCTTGGAGTAACTCCCGATGTTAAATGAAGGTGCAGGTGCAGGGAGTTGAGGTGGTGAAGAGTGTTGCGGTCCTGCCCCATGGTGAGGTGCTAAGGGAGATAAATGGTTGTGATCTGTTAACCATGGTAGGCTGAGAGCTACAGGGCCAAACAATGGCAAACAAAAACAAATCTCTGGTCATGCTGGACATGAATTTGTATGTTTCAATATTTTGGTATGCACTATCTATATCAACTCCATGAATGGATTGACATTGAAATCAATGTGTTTCAATACAATCTGATAATAATGAATGAACTTTTCAGGCAATATTGCATGAATGCAGATGTTTTAACTGACAAAATATTTGGCTGAGATTTTGAAAGTAATGGATAAAGTATGCAGAAAATCTCAGATGGTAATGCAGATGCAATCTGTTGATCTGACATGGAGTGACTACTGCTGTGTTAATATAGATGGGGCCACTGTATTCAATATTATTTCAGAGATCAGTCTTTACCTTAACAGTTTTCTCCAGGTTGAGGGGTAGTGACTCGGCTGCCTGGCACTCGGCGAGATGATGGAGCTGGAGGAATAGATACAAAGAGAGGGGAATGTCTTTAGCACTAAGAATGTTAACCATATCTCTAATATTAATATTATGATTTAGTTATTTCAATGTTAAGAGATTATTACTTACTTTGCCAGTGCAATTGGCTTGGGCTTGAGGCTTCAACTGATATACCAGGCGAGTTGAAAGGTACCTCAGAGATGCAAAGTCACCATTTTCTGTCTCTTCACTGTCATCAGAGTCCCCGAAACGATGGCTGTTACATAACAATATCATTATGGTTATTGCAATCCCACAATTTCCAAATATACATATAGTACAAGCATCTCTGGTCTATTTTGGAATGCTACGGGAATGTGTTCACATTACATTTTAACAACCCAGAAAGTATCTTACTTGATCAAGCAAACCCAACAGAGGCAATCGTAACGTTAGATGCTAGAATCCAGCCGATAAAAGTTGACGCTGCAGAACAAACAAAATAGAAGATGGGGACCAAGTTCCATACAGTTAAGTTACGTTAGCATAATAAATCACAAACCGATGCCAATAGTTGTCTGAACCGACTTAAACAGTGATTAAAATGCCGAGGCTTTCATTACAAATATGGCAGATAGACACTAAAGTTACGTATGAGACCAAACTTGGCAAAATGCAAACGTTAATGCACAGCTAGCTAGAGGCTAGGGCTAAACCATTATCAGTGAGTCAACATGCTAAAGTTGTAGGTAGCTATCATAGCAGAGTGCTTCACTGACTTCATTGACTGAAATACCAGTGCCAATATCAAAGTCAAAGTCAAAGTCAAAGTCAGCTTTATTGTCAATTTCTTCACATGTTCCAGACATACAAAGAGATCGAAATTACGTTTCTCACTATCCCACGGTGAAGACAAGACATATTTTGCCAATTTAGGTCCACAGACAAACATAACATTCAAGTAAAACAAAAAGTAAGTAAATAAGTAAATAAGAGGGCACATATAATAATGAAAAATAAGAGCAGCAAAATTTGGTTGAAATTGTGCATAGACAGTCAATAAAATACTAGTGCAAAGTCAGGCCAATAAAAGGCTTGGGTAGTTCTGTTTGACCTAAGTAAGAAAGAAAGTGGCATAGTGGTGCAAGTTATGTAAGAGCAGCAGAAGTGTTGTGTTTTCAGGACAACAACACCAAGTTGTAAAGTGTACAAGTGTGCAAGTGTGCAAGTGGAGTAGTGCAGGCGGCCATTTTGGGTCCAATGTCCAGGATGTTATGTAGCTGAGGGTGGAGGGGGAGAGGAGGGAGAGAGTTCAGCATCCTTACAGCTTGGTGTATGAAGCTGTTGGTGAGTCTGGAAAAGGGAGCGCAGGCTTCTGTACCTCTTCCCAGAGGGCAGTAGATCAAACAGATTGTGAGCCGGGTGACTTGCATCACTCACAATTTTGGTCGCCTTTGGCGGGTGAGGTGGGTGGTGTAAATGTCCTTCAGGGAGGGGAGTGAAGCACCAATAATCCTTCCAGCTGTGTTCACTATGCGCTGCAGGGCTTTCCTGTTGTATTCAGTGCAGCTTCCACCCCACACAGCGATACAGCTGGAGAGGATGCTCTCAATGGTGCCTCGGTAGAATGTGGTCATGATGGCTGGTGGAGCACTTGCTCGCCTGAGTTTCCGCGAGGAAGTACAGGCGGCGCTGAGCTCTCTTCGCCAGTGATGCAGTGTTGGTGGTCCAGGAGAGGTCTTCACTGATGTGCACCCCCAGGAATTTGGTGCTGCTCGCTCTCTCCACCACAGCACCGCCGATGGTCAGTGGCAGGTGTTGGGTGTGACCTCTCCGAAGTCAACAACAATCTCTTTGGTCTTGCTGACGCTCAGCAGGAGGTTGTTGTCACTGCACCACGTGGTCAGATGGTCGACCTCCAACCTGTATTGAGTCTCGTAAGCCCTTAGTGATGAGACCCACCAGAGTTGTGTCGCCAGCAAATTTCACTATGTGATTGTTGCTGTAGGTTGCAGTGCAGTCATCGCCAGCAGGGTGAAGAGCAGCGGACTGAGCACGCCAGCCTTGGGGCCCCCTGTGCTCAGTGTGATGCTGCTTGAGGTATTGTTGCCAACACGTACTACTTGGGGCCTCTGACAGAGGAAGTCCAGTAGCCAGTTGCAGAGGTAGGTACTGAGTCCCAGTTTGTCAAGTTTGCAGATGAGTTGTTGTGGTATTATGGTGTTGAATGCAGAACTGAAGTCTATAAACAGCAATCTCACATATGAGTCTCTTTTTCCAGGTGGGTGAGGGCTGGGTGGAGGGCAGAGCAGATTGCATCCTCTGTAGACCGCTTGGCTCGGTATGCAAACTGGAAGGGGTCCAGGGTGGGGGAGAATGGCTTTGATATGTGACATGACAAGCCTTTCGAAGCACTTCATGATGATGGGTGTCAGTGCCACAGGGCGGTAGTCATTGAAGCAGGATGGAGCAGTTTTCTTCGGCACAGGTATGATGGTGGCAGCTTTGAAACATGATGGGACGATGGCTTGCTTCAGGGAAGTGTTAAAGATGTCTGTGAAGACATCCTTAAGCTCCCCCGCGCAGTCCTTCAGCGCACGACCTGGGATGTTGTCTGGACCTGTTGCCTTACGGGTGTTGATAGCAGCAAGTGTCCTCTTCACGCTGTCGGCAGAGAGGCACAGGGGCTGCTCATGTAGAGGGGGATGTGTCTTCTGTGGGCAGGTGCTGTTTTGTGCTTCAAAGCGAGCAAAGAAACGGTTCAGGTTGTTGAGCAGAGGGATGTTGCTCTCACAGCTCTGTGGTGCGGGCTTGTAGTCCGTGAGGGCCTGAATGCCCTGCCATAGGCTTTGTGCGTTCCTGCTGTCTTTGAAGTGGGTGGTTATCTTGTGAGTGTATTCCTTTTTTGCTTCCTTGATGCCACGGGACAGGTTGGCTCTCGCTGTTTTCATGCCAGCTTCATCCCCAGCTCTGTAGGCTTTGTCTCTGGCCCTCAGCAGCCTGAGGACATCCCCTGTCAGCCATGGCTTCCAGTTAGCCCGAGTGATGATGTCTTTTGTGTGGGTCACATCATCGATGCATTTGGTGATGTAAGAGGTTACAGTGTCTGTATACTCCTCTATGTCTGTCCGGTTGTTGTAAGTGGCTGCCTGCTTAAACATTTCCCAGTCTGTTGTGTCAAAGCAGTCTTGAAGAGCATCGGAGGCTCCCTCAGGCCACACTTTTTACCTGCTTACGAACCGGTTTGTTCGCTTTTACCCTTTGTCTGTATGCGGGCATTAGCATAACAGTGATATGGTCTGAAAGTCCAATGTGGGGAGGGGGTGGCTTTGTATGCTCCTTTTTGTGTGTAGTGTAGACCAGGTCCAGGATGTTATCTCCTCTTGTTGGAAAATCAACATGCTGGTGTAGCTTTGGAAGTACAGTTTTGAGATCAGCATGGTTAAAATCTCCAGTGAAGATGGTGAAACCGTCTGGGTGTGCCGCCTGTTGTTCACTGACAGCCTGGTACAGTTCACTAAGAGCCGCGTTCTTATCGCTGTTGTTGTTGGTAGGCGGGATGTATACTGCGACTAGCAGAATCGCAGTAATTTCCCTTGGCAGGTAAAAGGGACGGCACTTTATGATCATAAACTCTGCCAGTGGTGAGCAGTGTTTGCATACTACTACAGTGTCCCGCACCATTCGGCCACGGATGTAAACACAGATTCCTCCTCCTCGTGATTTACCTCCCTTTACAATGGCCCTGTCTGCTCGATAGCATGCTAGCTGCTCCAGTTGTACAGCAGAGTCCGGAATGTTGTCATTTAACCAAGTCTCAGTGAAGACGAGCACACAGCAGTTACTTTACTGTCCGGATTTGATCTCAGCAGTCATTATGTGATCCATTTTGTTGTCCAGTGATCGTACATTTGCCAGGAGAATGGATGGTATGGCTGGGCGAAGTTGGGCTGGCCGCTAGCCTGCCCGGACGCCTCAGCGCTTGCCCCTCTTCTGCTTCCCTCGCACACCGCTTCCGGACGCTTTCTTTCGGGAGGAGTAGCAGGCGAAGTCGGTGTTGTTGCAGGCGGAGTAGTCCGAGTTCCTTTTAGCGTCTCTGTTGCAAAGTCCAGAACGCTGCAAAACTTGCTTTTGCAGATGTCAATTAAAACTGCCTGCTGTACTTGTAGTACGACGTAGTAAGGCGAGGCGAACACGTAAAACTTTCGGACAAACACTTTTTAAACGAACAAAACACCGTACGGTTGGGACAGAGAGAGGTCGCTGCGTGTGTACGCGCCGCCATCTTGGATACATCAAATGAAGTCAACATGCTTCGATATCACCTTAATCAAGGTTTGCATCGCAAACGTGATTTCAATATATGTATAGTTCTAGCACTAATAGACATTAGCAATAACTTATGCAATTGCGCCTAGCAGCATGCTAGCTAGCAGCTATATGCCGCTAGCATAGTAGAACTATATGGACAACAGCGACACATTAAAACAGACAAGACCAGACTAATGTTAAATAACAATGTGTGTTTTTTAAATCACACTACCATAACATATTCTGCCGAAATTGCTATCCCATTTTAAATCAGATAGGCTACAGACTCATATGAGCATCACAGCTAACAATAACGTTAACTTGACAAAATGACAAACGTCTCTGGTTGCACTAACGTTAACGTTAGTCCTAATATCAAACAACGTCATTACAATTAATAAACATGATGATTATAAAACCACAAAGGCCAATGTTTAGCTATTGTGAATGTCGCAATATATTAATAAATATCACTTACTCGAGAGGGTTCAGCGCAACCGTGTCCCAGCAAAGAAAATATCCACTAGTATGACTCTTCTTGGCTCTTGGTGTACAGTCATGTTCAACCGTTACAGTAAATGCGGCGTCAGCCCGCGGATCCGACATGGGTCCACTCAGGATCCGCTGTTTGACAGTAGAATTTTACGGGCCGCCTGGAGGCGGAGCTGATCCTCTGTGCGGCACCAAAACGAATGCGACAGTCACGCGGGTTTGGCGCCTTGAAGGCGGATCCGCCTAGGAGTCTACTGCTGTGTGGGTAAGGTGTAGGGCTGCACGATATATCTAAAATCTATCGTTATCGCGATATCAATGCTTGCGATAGACATACCGCCAAGATTACTTAATTTTCGATATATTTTGATACATTTTCTACATTTTTGAATGTCAACATATTTTACCAAACCGATGCTGTCATGCTGCCCGAGAAGCCCGTTGATCCCCTACCAGTTTAGGTGCGAGGTGTTTTACCTGTTGGTGGGAGCTAAGTCGTGATGGCTGAAGATAGTGAGCAAGGTAGGCTACACTTGGGTGAAGAAGAGGGATTGGTGACTAAAAGGAAAAGCATGTCAGTAGTCCTTATCATGAACTATCTGTCCAAAATAAGCCCCGCCCCCTGAAACGCCATGAATCACGTCATAACCACGCCTCCTTGTATGCAAATTAGCCATGTGGTTGTCATCACGTGTTGTTTGTTATTGTTATTGTTTTGTGAGTCATGTGACAGTCATGTGACTGGTGTCAAACCCCTGGGCAGCCATATTGGATGTAAAGTCATGTGACAGTCATGTGTCTGTTGTCAAACAATGCCACGCCCCCCTTGGCATCCATATTGGATGTAGAGTCATGTGACCGACATGTGACTGATGTCAAACCCCTGGGCAGCCATATTGGCCCCCAAACCCACATGTGTGTTTTGTGGATAATGGGGGATCAGATAAACTTTGTAAGAGTTGTATATGTTTAGTGGTAAATGGGTGTAAATATAAAGTGTGCTGCTAGCCCAGAGGAAAGAAAATGTTAAAATGAGAGCTCCTCTCTTTCTCAGTTGTTTCTCCTAGACAATAATGAGATCACAGTGATATAAAAATGAGATTATTGCTTTTGTCTCCCGCTTCTCAGGTTTGTCTCTGGAGCAAAAGAGTTAAGTTATCTCAGTGTAGACTCCCTTTAATATACAAATGAGATCTCATCAATATTTTAAATAATGCTCAGTGTTGTCTAATTTATACATCTCATATTTTACTCAGGCTGATCCACCAGAGAGCTCTCTCTGTAAACTCATGCAATTCTCATTTCAGATCATTTTGGTAAATCTCAGATTAGGCTCCATCAGTTCTGTAAAAGAGATCTCTTCACAAGCTTGAACAGTTCTCATTCTAGTCATCTCAGTTTAGTCCTTTTTTGATTTACAAAAGAGATCTCAGCAAAGGCTTATACAATACTCAGACTTGCTCAATATATATATCTCATATTTTACTCAGGCTTATCCATCAGAGAGCTCTCTAAGTGAACTAATGTAATGCTCATCCAGAACTATTTGTTTTATAAATTAGTCTGATCTGTAAGAGCTTAGCTGTTGTACAACAATTCTCAAATGATTTTCATTGGCTTATTTGTTTTAATTGCACATATTTTCAAGTTCACATTTGCAAACAGTAGGCCTAACCATGTGATGTGACCACCACACATGACCATGCTCTGATAGACCTCTGAAGTTCGCCTACAAAAAAGCTACCATCTATGCCCATACAAGGAGATCACCTGTTAAATTCTCGCGCAGGGAGACGACGAAATCGGAGATGCAGACGTTTTCCTCAACACACTTTTGTCTTCAACCTTCGAGTAGATATTATAATCAATGGTATGTGAAGGAGGCACAATTTGATTTTTGCTACCCCAGAGCTAACCTGCGACTTGTTAGCAAGTTAGAGAAATCAAGTTAGACTCCAGAGGTCTATGATGGTCGGACGTGACAAACTCGTGTGCAGAAGACTCCTACCAGAAAATGCAGTCTAGATTTGGCGCCCAGTGAAACCAAGTGAAACGGGGTGTGGGTAGAAGGATTGTGCAGAACTTGCCACCACGAAAACTCAGAGAAGGTACATTAACATTTTGGCAATTTGCTAACGTTCTTGCATATTTTTAGACTCAATATATCATTGAACAACCTGACGAAGCAGCACAGAAAGTTAGCTAGCTAGTTAATGTTAGCTACTTGTAAGTTACATCACTGGCTGTGCTGTTTGTATATAAAGCTAACGTTAGACAATTTAACGTTGCTAGCTTACTTTGCCTTATACAGCTTTAGTCTGTATGTTTTGAATGGTGTTAAGCCATGCTGTAGCCAAAATGCACGGAATTTTAAAATGTCTTTGGGATGTCAGTCAAGATGACGAATCTAACGTTATTGCCACTGGTTTAAACTGGTTCCAGCTCAATTCCACTGAAAAGAGGCCGGCAGCTCTGGAAGACTACGCTAGACCATCAGATCAAATTGCTGAACAAACAGCGTACCAAAATGGTAAGTGTATTTTTCCCCACAATATGTTCTCACTTTTGTTTAACCTGCTATAAATTACAGCATATTGTAACAGGAGTGAAAGGGCATTGTTGTAACCCAGGTAAACTAGGAAGTAGCGTTGCTGCGGTCGAGGGATCGTGAAATAGGCAAGTCAGCATCTGCAGTCATGAATAACTTACCAGTCAACATTTCTTTTGCAATTAATAGAATCTGTAGCATGCAAATCAAACCAGCTATTAGCCTAATATAAAACCATGATAAATCTAGGTATGGTGAAGGGTATGTGATGTGGGGTTATCTATCTATCTTTTAATTACAAAGGCCAAGGGAACTTTATCAGGATGCATAGTATCCTGAGTCCATTCAATAACTGGCCTTTAAAAATGAAAATCTGCCTGCCTCTATGGGATTTTAACATAGGGGGTTCCTTACTTATGCCCCCTGTATTTTAAGGAATAACATTTATTAATTTAGGATACCTGGTTCATTCACAAAGAATATTGGTGTGTTTAAAGGTTGGATTTTTCCTCATTTTTAATTGAGGCATTAAGATCAATTTCCAACAGATGATTTATTGTATTCCTCTGGTTGTCTTAACTTATGCACAGTTGATGGTTTTATAAAGACACCCCTACACCACTAAATAGTTAATGTAGACTGTCACACAATGGTAAGTGGAACATTGGCCACAGCTTGTAACAACTTCATTTTTACCATTCTTTGCGTGGGGATGTGTACACAAGGATGTGTAACCTTGTGTAACTTTGTGTAACTTGGGAATTACAACAGAAAGGAACACGTTTCAGCTAATCAAAATCAATGACTGAAAGTGTCAGTTTCAGAGCTATTATTACCACACTGATAGATTGATTTTGCTTTTATTTGCAGCCTACGTTATGCACTGTGGAACGCTCTGGATGGACAGCTGTGGAATCCATAAAGGTCAAGAAGGCTTTTGTTACGAGGACTGGAGGTTCCAAAACATCCATGAAGCTGGGGTAATTTTCTCTTATTTTAAATTATTTCCAATTGTGGTGAGCATTATTGGTGGGCTTTTATAAAGGGTAGGCCTCTATTGCACTAAAATTATTCAACCTTTATACAGTTAACATCAAACTGTGTAGCTACGAAAGCTACAAAATCACATTGTCATAGAAATGATAGAGGCGAAATTTCCACTAGGTTTTATGAAGATATTTTACAGATGGGCTGAACATACATCAAAAGTAAAAAAAAATGACATGGCCAAAATGATTAACTTCGCCAACAATATTTGTTGTATGGTGTATACCAGGGATCACCAAATGGTGGACCCATGATCCGAATCCGACTGTGGTGGCGGATCCTATCCGGACCCAGACCATAATAGCCTAATTTAGATTTTCACGTAAGATTTCAAAGCTGCGCTAAATGTTTCGTTGGTTAGGATAACAGCATTTACTTCAGGAGCTTCAGGAACCATCATTTCGCTTGCTGCTACTCAGCCAGTGAAATCTGTGAATTCTGATAAAGTCGAGTCAGTGAGTAAAGTAGCCTACTATGGGGAAGAAACTGATAGCCTGAAACGGCGAGGAGAGGAGAGGAGACGGACGAGAAACAATCAGATGGATATCTAAGTTAACGATAAGTAAGTTATTTTCAAATCATCGATTGCTCAAAGAGGAGGAAGCTAGACAGCGAGAACAGAGCTTTATATAGCGATACGGGGGCAATACCATGCAAAACTGTCCGTCCCGTAACGCCAACTAGGCTAAATATGGATGTGACAGTTTTGCACAGAATTGCCCTGGACCTCTTCTATTCTGAGACAGGCGATTTTAAAAGCGCCAATTTGAAGCACCTCTACTAGACAAAGCATATTGAGCAAGCATAGGGTAGGCTAGGCCCATTCAACAGTGAACTGAGACCACAGAATATTTTTTACGATTTAAGAAGGCAATATGATTGATCCACCACAATCTAGTTAAGCCGACATGCATTCACTGCCCAACAACGTGATGTTCCTGGGTTTCCAGGATTTCGGGTCAACATAAAAAAAAACAAAAAAAATGTAATTAAACTTGCTGATTAATGGGTTCAAGGAACCAGCCTTGTCTCAGCTCAAATTTTATTTTAAGTTCACGTTAAGATCTTTAAAATAGCCAAGGCTACTCAGTTTTTCTCCCCAATCACTCTTATCTTGCCTTATTTCTCCTCATTTTGAATGTTGCCTTTTAGGCTACTTATTTTATTTCACATTAAACATTAGGCCTAGGCCTACAATCTTCTTGAATTTCCCCTTGGGGATCAATAAAGTATCTATCTATCTACAACTAGGCTCCATCCATCCATCCTAATATTATATATACACAGTGGCGATTCTAGACATTTTTAACAAGGGTGGCACTAGTGAGGCACTGATTCAAGGGTGGCATGAGGCAAAACATCCAGATAAACAGAAACAGGCTCAAGATGTGAAATTAGCACAAATACATTAGGGAAACCAGATGCAAACACCATACTCATAAATTGAAGGACAAAAAAACACAAATACCTTACTCTCACATAAAATGTCTTTGTACTTGAATAAAATTTAATACAAACATATTAGAGTTAATTATCTAAGTTGTCTGTCACTGGGCTATGCTGTTCTAAAAGAAAATCCATCATGGGGACATTAAGATATAATCAATTTTATTATATTACTGTAAATGAAGATATACAAAATATACTCATCCAAGACATTTCCCCCACTCTATGGCCATCTATTTTTGTAGCTGTTACAATAATTTGACCTGCTTTTTTGTCTATTTGTTTATTTTCTCAAGAAACTTGAGGTTGGTATGGAGTGTATTGTGTATGTGAGCAATTTCATCTTCCTGAATCTCAATATTATGATCACAAGTCTGGGCAAATTATTAATACAATTTTCACGTGGGGTAACTTGTTGCAGGGCAACCATAACCGGTTCCATGTCTTCCGATTAGATGATTAATCATCAGTTTCTTGAGAACTTTAAAGTTCTCAAGAAACTTGAGGTTGGTATGAAGGAGTGTATTGTGGATGTATGCAAACATTGTGCACGTTGCACTGCAGGGCAACCACATAACCGGTTCCATGTGTTTGAATTGGATGACTTCCATGTGTTTGAATTGGATGACTAAAGTTCTCAAGAAACGTATCTACCTGAATCTCAATATTCTGATCACAACAACTCTGGGCAAATTACAAGTCAGCACCAGTGCTGCATTCATTGTTTTGCACTTTTATAATCACATCACCAAAAGTAGGTTATTGGTTTTACCAAAATAATTTGGCACTATTTTTAAACTACAAACCTATAAAGTATTTTGATACAAAATATGATGCCATATTTTCCAACTAAATAAAATAAAAATGACCACATACTATTTTGTATTTTACATACATGTATCAGACATAATGCCTATCAATTTGACAGCTTTGCTATGTTGCCCACCCAAAATTTCTACCAGCCCACCCAAATATAGTAGCCTAGCCTAGGTTAGAACCAGCCCTGCCCTGCATGGAGACATATTTTAGGATAATAATGGAGAAAATGTTAGCAAAACTTTAGGTTTTTGTTAACGGAATCTCCCGACCCTCATTCATCTATTTGCGCAACAGCCCACATTCTGCCTTCAATCCAGCGAGACAAGTGAAATAAATGTTTGTTTTTTTTAAAGCTGTCATCGTCATAGGCACGATATTTAGGCTACCTCTGTTAAGCCTACACAAAGTTGCGTATTAAGGAGTATTTCCTGATCGGGGAAACCTTTCGTTCCGCAGTTCAATTGTGCCGCAGGCCAATAAAGGCAAGTGTGTTTGCCACTTACATTTCTGACGTCTGACACTTCACACTGCTGCAAGTGCATCAAGAAAGGTCCCGCCTTACACCATGTTAATGGCCAATCGTAGACTACAGACATGCAAACTGGTTAGGGGTGAAAAAGGTGAGAAGAGTGCGCGAGAAGGGAAATGGCCGTTACGTCACGAAACAAACGCGATTGACATTGAGACCGGTGCATAGTTAACTTAAGAGTAAAAAAATACTCAAAACCACACATTTACAAAGACAACAAACTACAAAATGACTCATTTACAGAAAAGGCTTGTATTGTGGCATACCTCAACAACATATCTCAATAAAAATGGGAATTCACACTGAAGGAGAATAGTGGCATTGAATCAGTTAGTGAATTAGTAAAATGTTGTTTATGGATGTAGTGTATGCAAGGCAATACTGTATAAATGTAAAAATGGCAAATAAACACTATCACATCAATCATCTCACAGTAGTCAACAATGGCAATGTAAGAGCAAGTGCAGTTCAGTTGGATTGTTCAAATAATAAGAAAAGTCCTTTTAGGTATTAAAGAAAATGTAGAAAAGTCCCTTATGGTATAAAAGTAAATTCAAAAGTCCCTTATGGTATAAAAATAAATGTAAATCATTTCCAGTGTGCTCCTTTCCTGGGCTCTTGTCCTGGACTCAATTACTTTTTTTTTTTGGCTTGCACCAAAGTGTGCATGGCCTGTTTGCGCTGCTTAGAAGCATGCTTAAGCCTGGCCCTCTTCTCTTCCTCAACTGTCTGTTTTTTTCTGTCCAGAGCAGTGCCAGGTGAGGTAGTAAGCTGCCTCTTTTCAAGCAGGCTCTGCTGCCTCTGTCTTTTATCTGTTGTTCCTGCTAAGAGGATATTTTTGCACAATGTGCGATCTATCTCCCCATACTGTGTATCCTCACGTTTGAACATCTCAATGGCCGTTTTCTCCCTAGCCAGAAGGCTATATTTGACTGTCTGAATGGAGTTAAAAGTAGATGTTTTCATGTTTCCGCTTCTATGGTCAATGATGTCATTCATAATACTGAAAGAGGACTCTACTCTCGGACCATGGAAAATGGAGAGGCCACATTTAACAAGACTGATGAGTGCAGGATATTTGTCTTTCCTCTGAAACACATGCCCCCACCACTCCACCACACAATCTCGGTCACCAAATCTGGGGAGGGAGACATCAACATTGTACCGTACTATCTCAAGGTGGATATTTTCTGTAGGTACCAAGTGACTCAACAATCGACTCAATGTCTTGAGTTGTACCGCTGCCTGCGAGTGGCCTCTCAGAGATGGGTCCAATGCAGACAGGGCTATCAGGGTGGGGCTGGCCAAGGGAAGTTTCTTTTGAAGATAAGAGGCAGTTGTTGTATATGCATTCTTAAGCTTCTGCAAGAATGGCTTCAGTAGCTGAAATAGAGTAAACAGTATTGGAAAATTAATGCACAGGTTTCCCCTTCTAAACAAGTCATAGTAGGTGTGTGTTGGGGGGGGGGGTAGTGTTTAGTATAGGGCAAGGTGCAATATAAATTATTAAATGATTCAGTATAGGGCAAGGTGCAATATAATTTATTAAATTAAGTTATTGAGAATATGGCTGTGTGCAATGACAATTATTGGTGTATTTACTGATTGTGTTGTGCTTAGAATAGGGCAGTGTGCAATATGAAGCATTGGTCTCTTTATTGATTACTATGTGCAATATTGTCTAGAGTGCAAGATAAAATGAGCTTGTTTCTTGCAGCTGGACATAATGATAATGGTAGGCGGACTATATTTACTATCATGTGCAATATTGGCTCTTTTAGATGGTTGGAGTAGTGTGTGTGTGTGTGTGTGTGTGTATGGGTGGGGAGGGATTTGGGCATATGACTGTGGGGAAGCTATGACTATGTCTATCTGTGTTTCTTGTTTTTTGTGTGACTATGGTCAGGGAGGGAAAGGTAATACATTTTGTGTAGCAAAGTACTTACTGCATGAGTTGGGTTTTGAGATCTGAAAGAGTCCGCGTCTTGTCCCACGAACAACTGCCTGAGGGACAAAATCATTGCTTCCTGTATCTCCAACTCTGCAAGAGCCCTTGGAGAGAGCTGCGTGAAGTGCTCTGCCTTGACAAAACAGCCCAGGAAAGTCAGGAACAGCTCAAGCTGTCTGTCGTGCAGCTTGTGGACTAATGTCTGGCTACCCTATGTACAGAAAAAATGTGACAAAAAAGAACACATGCTGTTGAATACAAGTACAATTAACAGTTGCAAGGTATACATAGTAATAATAGAGTCAATACACGGGAAAGGGGACACACGCCATTCCGTTGCTAGGAAGCAAAATGACAACACAGAATAACATTTCAATAACAAATAACAATAACATGTCAATAACAAAACGCATTGAATGTTGTTTCTAGTGAAAATTGCCCGTAAACAGATAGAACATTGCTAAATGAGAAATGTTGCTAGAATGCCAGTCTAATAAGAAAACACCCACCTGAAAAACCATGACATACTCCTTCAAAATGGCCAGTATACCCATATAGGCACTAAGCTGTAGCCGCGTCTCTCTCTCCTGAAGCCAGATCTTCTGCGTGACTCTCCTCTTTCGGTCTCTGCCTTGCTGTGTCATGCCTGTGAAAACATAAGCAGAAAATATAGCAGTATTAACAAAGTTAATACTAATAACTGATGGCTGTAATAACTGAAATATTCATACTGTAGAATGAGTGTTCATCATCACCTTTCTTTCTGAGGTCCCCATGTATAAACTTGATTCTGGCCTTAACTGTCTGACTGACACTGCACTCTGCGAAAAGCCTTTCCAGAGGTTCGTTGTATAATTCCTGATCCTCTTTGCTCAAGAATCCAAAATAAAGTACCTTGTACGCTGGCGGCATTGACTGTGTTTCCATACTAGCATCATATGCAGAGAGCCATCGATGTTTCACAAACCCTCTCTGAGGGTTGGATGCAGGAATGCCAAGTATGGCACATACCTCCTTGAGATACATCACCTGACCAATAGAGAGTATGTAACATTATGTACCCTCTACCATTATCCCTGTTTGCTCATTTTTTACACTGTTAATCTTTTTGTCCCTTTCTAGTCCCTTTTTACTAGTATCTATTTAATAAGTAGTTATTTAGTGAGTTACTACGTCTACCAACAACCAACCAGACTAGTCATACATGGCAGTTCTCTAAAGTTTCATTTCATACCTGATCTGGACTCTGGTCTGTCTGCAGATCACTGAAGAGCTGTTCGAGATAGCCTCCAAATGGCTCTGCAAACTTCTTAGCTGCATTGTGGACATGGTGACAACAGTCTCCGTCTATATCAAGGAGTCCGGGACAGTGTTTTTGGAGTCTCGTCTCCAGGCCAGTCTTACTCCCCCTCATGACGGCACACAAATCAAGTAAACAGCTGACCAGGTTTCTCCAGGGGATGTTGTTTTCTTCAAAAAACTGACAAATCACCCTCTCCAAAGTAGCAGCATTGGTCTTCAGCATCTCCAGGGACCCAAGATGTTCAACCATCACCTTCCCAAAGTCGTCATGGTGATAGCAGACAAGCATGGACAGCACCTTAAATTCAAATATTGGAAAAAATAGTTAAGAAAGCAGCCATAGGTAGATAGATAGATAGATGGATAGATAGATACTTCATTGATCCCTAAGGGAATTCAGGGTCCAAGTAGCTCAAGACATAGACATCACACATAACATACACGTACACTCTATTAAAGATACACTTAAAGAATTGTCATAAAGAGAGATCCACATGATCAATGAAGTGAATAAAGATAAAGACAAGGTCCACAATGTGCTGAGGCAATTGACAATGAGTGACAGGGCATGGACAGACCCTGCGATTCAGTTAGGTTTGAGTATGTTTGTAAGGTGCAATATAATGCAAGATTGTAATGCAATGTGTAGTGAAATTAGACCAACCTTCTTGTTGTTGTTCGAAGTGCTTTCATCCACATTTAGGGAAAAGGGAAATCTCCTTTTGTGTTGTTGTGATGTTGTTGATTTTTTGCTGGTGAATGTCAGTTTTACAGTGGGCAAGAAGAGCATGGCTTCCTTTGTTGCCGTAGTTAATCTCTTTGCAGCAAATAGTACATCTGGCATGACCCTTTTTTAAAAAAATTTTGAAAACATCAGATAGCTGGAATGTCTGGCTTTTTACCTGGTAGTTTATCTTAAGCCAGGCCCAATTCCATGCACACTTCAGGCCTGCATCTACCTGTTTAATCATTAGGGCATCTTCTACAGTGAGATCCCTCATTCTGGAACCAAGCCATAAGAACATAGTTTAGGTTCAAGCAAAAGTGTAATTTAAATGCTGGTCTAATATTATTTAAGCAATAAACCCCGAGAGGCCATTCTATATCGTGAATATAGCACAGCTGAGGGGTGTTGTTAGGCACTAAGCGAGCGAACATATGTGACCCTGCAAGGCGAATCCAGTCGCTTTGGTAACATTTACAAAAATTAAGTTATTGTGCTCACATGAACGGCCATAAACTAAGCTTTCCAACGGTAGCGTGACTTTGAAGCCGATGACTGAGTGCAGTTTTAACCGTGCAGTGAGTGTCTTTTTCTGCCCCCTACCTGGAACGGTCATAAGGTGTCACTATAGAATATACTTAATGTATGTCGGGGGAAGTAAGGGGAGAGGAAGTTCTGTGTACAGAGATTGTGTATACTTTTAAAATGCGCTAGCCTACTTCAATGGGAAAACTTCTTCTAGTCCCTAAAATGACGCCAGGATATTTCTAAAAGTTTGTGCTTTTGACCGTTCGTGCCCTGAAGGCCAAGTCTTTCACATTCATATTCGATTACATCATCTGCCAAGAATGATAGAGAGCTTACACATTGAGTAATGAGTAGCCTAATGAGTAAACTGTAGCTCTACCGTAAAACCTTATAGCGGCGTGGACAAAGGGAATGACTACTAATGTGTTGAATCTTCACCTAAATAAAGTAAGGTTTAACAGTGAAAACGTATGTTTATCCGTGAAATTTGTTCACAATATGAAAGTGTAGAGTAGACTGTATACCGTCGACACTGTATACCGTGGATTTTCTCAAACTAGCACCGTGCGCAAAACGACTGGTTTCGCCTTGCAGGGTCACATAATGTCATATCGTAAATGTGCTAATTACCAACCATTTCGTTAGAAAATTCTTAAAACAATGATGTTTTTCAATACTTCAAAATAACATTTGCTAAAGGAACCTTACATTTCAGTAGCCAAGGTGTGAAGATTTGAACATATATGACATTATTTGTTTCTTTTGTATCAATTTAAATCATGAAATTTAAAAGCTATTTCATCTACAAATGTCCATTCTTCCGCGGAGTCCCCATAGAATAGCTCGTTGATTAGATGAACTCCATCTTATGTATATGCAAGGTGCCCTAGCCGCTAGCATTCAGTAGAACCTAGCTAACTTAAGACACTGGCCTACATAGTAAAGTAGTGCTACGGCTAGTTCACTTTTCTGCAAGACTGTGTTTTCCTGTTTGATACAAGTCAGCAAGCAAGGTCGTTCGTTTTTTATATCTTACCTCAAATTTGCTTTCCCACGTTGATTCTCGCTCTTGAAGTTCTCTTCTATCCAAGGCAGAACAGCTATGTGGCTTCTACAGCTTCTCATTTCGCTGCTGGTCAGCTCATTTATTACGCCACGCGATGTAGCAGTTATTACGCTGAGTATTCTAGAATCAGAGATGCGTTGGCTTCCAGTCATGTAATATTCACGTATGCGTTCATGTTCATGTTGAGTCAAGATGCACTCGTCTGCGTCTGACAGTGAGTGGGTTTGATAGTTGATAGTGCCCCAAAAAAAAAAAAAAATATTTTCTGTGTGGATCTGCACGAATCACGTAAGTCACCCATTTCCTATTCAAAACGGCGAATTTCGCCGAAAGGTGAGGAGTTTGCATGTCTGGACTAGGATTTTGGGTGGCACCTGGGGTGGCCAATCGAATCTCAAGGGTGGCCTGTGCCACCCGGAGCCACCCCTCTGGTTCGCCCCTGTATATATATTATACATACATACATATACATAGCCTAAACATTATGATTGAGGAAATTTTCCATTAACGACCTCGCTGAAGATTAATTGAATACCCTGGTGTATACTGTATTTTCTGTATTTTGTTTTTGTTCTTGACAATTGTCAGTGTCTCTTGAGTGATCAGAGCTAAATGTTTTGGGCTAATTTAGATGTAATATTGAGTCATTGTCTTTGATTTACCGGATTGACCCTAAAGCACTCCTTGTTCACAAATCACTTAAAGGTCAAATCCGGTATGAATTGATCCATAGCTCTTGTTGGAAATCACTGTGTGCTGTTCATAGGAAAAAGAAAATGTGGCACAGCCAATTCTGAGTTATGGACAGGGAAGTATAGCCCAGAGCCGTATAGAAGTACTTTTGGTATTCCTGACATAATGCAGGGTAGCCGCGGGGTCTTAAAAGTCTTTAAACGGTCTTAAATGTCATGTTCCTTAATTAAGGTCTGAAAAAGTCTTAAATTCCGTTGCCAAAGTCTTAATTTTTTAAACGAAGGTTTTCAATTTTAATTATACTAGCCTGCAAGCAAGGTGAAATGGGGGGAAAAACTAGCCTGACGGGCCATCCTATATCATTGAAATGTATAGTCTGGAATCAAGCCATTCACCTCGCTTTAATCCAAGGGCGGGCAGAGAATTGTCTTTCAAACTGCCTAGGCATGCAATAGGCCAGCGCTTACGACCATATCCGTATCCGGTCGGCAAAGCGGCAAATACATCCTTCTTCGAAAAGGAATGACTTAAGTGCATTGTGTTGCTCAACTTTCAAAGAAAAGCACAAGTCCAACTCCTCCAAAGTTGACGCTTTAACGCCGATTCAAACAACCGCTCTTCGTTTGCCATAGCCACCTTCCTTGTTGTTCACTGTCGCAGGACTGTCGCCATCCTGTTAAGCCTCCTTTAAGACTCTCTAACAAAATAGAGCTGTGATTGGATGACGTCCCACGGCGTCAGCCAATAGAAATCCCTATGGTTTGATACTAGACGTACAGGCTGAGCAAATTAATTTGCCGCCGCTAGGGTGCGCGTCTAGATTTCTAAACTAGGAAAAACAACAACAATGTGAAAATTCAACAGGGGTTGATTAACGTCAGAGATCGCCTAATTTAGTGTTGCACGGTGCACCGAAACTACAAAAGTGTTGCAATAGCTATTAGCAGTTGTCACAATACCTAATTGTATTAGTATCAATACTTTTAAGAAAGACACATATGCGCAGCTGTCGTGCCATAAACAGCGAGACATGGCTGCTAGTTTAGCTTAAGTGATTCTGTGGTAACACATAATAATAGGCTAATATCAAGTTGATTTGCTCACTTGCACCTCTCATAACCTACCTAGGCTGTGAGATGTACGTAGGTCTACTATTGGGTTTAATGTCATTTAGAAATAGGCAGCGCAACCTTTGCAAACTTTTACATCTGGAGAGAGCTCCTTGCTAACTAATTCTGCTCATGTATGTCATTCGTAATTAGTGCTAAAATCATTATTGAACATGATCCCTTCTATGAACTTGATAGTTTTTTATTTACATTTATTTTATCTAATGACAGACAACAATGAATTGCATCCACATATCCTTATGTGCAACTATTATTCACTAGCCTAAAACCGTGAGACTGAAGGCTACAGTAATTACTCACGTATTTCTTAAAGTGACAAACACTCAATTACACCTAGGCCTACACACCACATTAAAATTTGCCTAGGTGTAATAGTTTAAAAATAAATATTAAGTATTCAAATGACTAAATATGTTTAGCAATTAAGCAGATTAATAGTAATTATGCAGATTAAAAAATACTATACATTAACTGTACACTTTATATGAATTTGAAGGTATATGAAATAGAAACATATGAAATAAGCCATAATTTTCCGTGTGTGTGGAAAGAGTCAAGCAGAATCTAGGATGCCCACTGGTGTGAATGATAACACTATATTCAATATTACTGATGATGTCAAGGTGGTCTGGGCCCCCAAATCAAATACATTTTTTAAGAATTATCGAAGAAGTATCGAAATCGCAATTCTTGATGTGGTATCGGTATCGAAACAATAATTTTGGTATCGTGGCAACTACACTAGTCTAATTTCTTAGGATATGCGCAAACAATACTTTGGGTTTTCGCACCGGCAGCAATGAATCAACATAATCAGTCGAAAGGAGAGGACAGCACATCATGGGGAAGTGTTGTTTTAATTGTCATTATGGATTTGATCTGGTGTTTTACAACCGCATAATGGGTGTGATGTAGGTCTTCATTTTCATGTAAGTGGTCTTAAAAAAAGTCTTATTTGGGGTGGTCAAACCTGGGGAAACCCTGTAATGGAAAGAAGATACCGAAGGCTTTTTTGCCATATTGAGTCAGCTTTACTTTCTTGTCCATAACTTGTCTAGGTTATGACACATTTTATTGTTCTTTGTCCTTTGGACAGTGCCTGGTGAGCTCGAACAACAAGGCTTTGAATCAGTTTACACCAGATTTGCCCTTCAATGAGACTGTGTGACATGTTCCAGCAATACTCATCACTTAAACCTCACTGATCACAGGAGAAATGTTCCTGTTGAAACCCACTATCAGAACTAAACAAGGCAACGCTGCATTTAGTTGTTATGCGTTCTGACTATAGAGCCAGCTCCCAGATGACAAAAAAAAAATTGCCCAAATTACTTTTTTGACATCAGGACTCTGAACTAAA
Organism: Alosa alosa; assembly: GCF_017589495.1. NCBI lineage: Eukaryota > Metazoa > Chordata > Actinopteri > Clupeiformes > Clupeidae > Alosa > Alosa alosa. Next base: position 26,514,708 of record NC_063195.1, on the reverse strand, counting down.
CTATTTTCAGATGCCCATTTTTTTTTTTACACTGAATAGGCTTATTCCAGAGCGGTAGAAAAACAGAGTGGCGACACTCCCATAGACTTCCATAGGAAACAATGGCGGCGCTTTTTCAGGGCTAATACGGCGTTATGCAGAGCTCAAAAGTTCCAAACTTTGACATTCACGGCTTTAGCCCCATTCACTTCCATTGCTTTCTGCCTGATATTGTCAGTGGTAAGTAGGCGGAAGGTACGACGCGTTTTTCAATTGGCATATGCATTTCCTATACCAACTGCACTAGTAGATACTGGTATTGTTCTTTGAGGTTTTTGTGCTGCTTGTTTAACTGATATTTATTGCTTAAATGTTGACCGAACTTTTAAAGCCAAAAGTTGGCCTGCAAACCTTGATGTGGAGAGAGGCTAGCTTAAAGATAATGTTCCTACGTCAATAATGAATTTCAGACAAAACACATTTGGTTAGCCTATTGTAGTAGGGTAACTTTAGATGTCAACAGGTTTTTATTATGTTTATAATGCTATATTTTCAAACCTGATTGCGTTAGCTTACTAGCTTACGTTAGCTAGCAGTCAGCTCATTCACATACAGTGTTAACGTTAGACATGCTATGAGGGTGAACACGAACTTTATCTTGATAAAATACATTTCATACAGCATGGTAACTCTATATTCAGATGTGCTAGTTATCAATGGGTTTGTGATTAACGCTCTTCAGGTGAAAAATGGATGAAATGAATGTGATTATTGTCTTTAAACCTGAAATAGATTAGCTTACTAGATGGCGAGTTTTATGGCGTTATGAACTGAACCGTGGGCTGAACATGACATGAAGTAGGCTAGCGTCCACGACTCGTGAACGAGGGGATTTCCAAACGGGACAGTGGCACAAGCAGTAGGCGAGTGTGGCACGAGCGTGGTCGTGGGACAGTATAGCGTCTGTATAGTACCCCACAGTAGGAGTTTTTGCTCCAACTGATGATCGGTTTCAGTTCATTTAGTTTTCAGTAATTTTACATTTCGTGTTGGTGTTCTTGGTGTAATAATTTTGATTGCTTTATCTGCCAAGTAATTTGTCAAATACACAGCGAAGTTTGCATGGAAGAGACTGAGGTGACAAGAGGGCATTGCCTTTCTTTTTTTCTTTTTTTTTTGGATAACTGAAAAGTGTAGTCAGGTTAATAGGGCATAGATCACTCTGAAAGTAATCCCCAACAAAATAACATTCTTCATGTTATTGTTATATATTTTTTTTATTCTTATTTAGCCTATGTGTTTTTGACATGTTTATGGCTTAGTCTTAAAATGTTAAAGGCTGTGTTGTGGCCACCTTTATGCTATTTCTCTAAAAGAACTGAACAGATTTAATGCATTGATCAAACTTTTAGGCTATTAGGCTACTGAATGCCAATATTTATATATTTGATAGACGTTTATTGCTAGTTTTACAATGATCAAAGTTGTGTGGTAGATTTGGGGGGGGGGGCACCTTCATCTTCATCTCACCAAGCGAACTGAAAAGGACACTGGATCTAATGTCCACACACAAAAAGGATACAAAATGCATAGCCTACGTTTTGACAATGTAAGTAAAGTATAGCGTGATGCAGGCAAATGTAGGAATGTCCAGCAAGGAAACAAACATTCAATGTTAGAACTACCAAAGAACATATTTTAGATCGGTGTTGCAAACTAATTATACTCGCAATATATAATTGACACTATAATGCGATTGTAGCAGGTAGACCTTCTCTGCCTGCTATTTCCCCATAGCACCTGGAAGTGCTAATGAAGGGGGCGGGGCATAGGCATTTGAGCAATCTGGCACCAGTGGAGTGCTACTTAAGAGGGGCAGTAGCCAGTAGCAATGTAGACTCCACTGGTGTAGCCCCTGCCTGCTACCGTCGGGTATGCTGTCTCCCCATAGACATTTGTGGTTTTATGTTATGTATATTGTGGTGTGTTTGTTTAATCTTCTGTGTTCTGTTCTTTTAGGCAGCAGTCATGCTGATGGGGAACATGGGTCGTGCTGCTGTCTTGTCTTGTCTTGGTTTTGCTTTGGTTATTTTATGTTTGGTTTTTGTGTTGCCTGTCTTGTCCTTCTGTTTGTAACTTTCATCTTTATTTAGTAGGGAGGTGGCTCTGAGGGGGGTCTAGTTTAAGCACGTGTGATGTTTTTGGTGTATTCCTTGTAGCTTTACTGTGTACCTTTGCTGTGTAACAGGTGAACCTTTCTTTATGCTTGCATGGTATTGGTCTGAATTTCCATAGTTGCCACCCTCAGATCTCCACTTCCCTACCTTTTGTCTTAATAAATATTGTTTTCCTGTAATTCATGTCCACTGTGTAGTTACGAACCTCAAAGCAGTACAATCTCTTAAAGATTCCCTGATGCACTAGGCCTCAGGGTGGCGTAGTCAGGCTACTGTGATTGGCCCCTTGGCCCTTCCTATGTACCACCCTGTTACACAAGCATGCTAACACGTAATAACACTCGTTTTTGGTTTGTTGTAATGTTTCCCGTTCAATAACGCACTCGCTGCTGTCTATCCCATTGAAATAACAAGACACGCAAAGAGCTGTTTGGAACTGTTGAAGCGTACGTGAACCACGTGACCGCTTGGCGGCGACTTCAAAGAGTGTCGCAACTCTCTTGTTCTATGGCTCTGGCTTAGTCCAACCAAAACAAGGTTTTGCCTAGTGGTAAGCTGGATAGGGGTTAATCCTAGTCTGACAATACAGTTTACTCACTAGATGAGGTGAGGGAATTCAACAAACTTGTTTAAGCTTGACAAATATATCAATACGATCTGTTTTTCAATTGGGCAACATATAGCAAATGTGAGTGGTAGCTATCACATCCCCCATTCTGTGTTTAAGTGATTAATAAGGTGTGTCTGATCTTTGTGCTGTATCAAAATTCTCACAGTTATGAAAGCAGACGGTCATACAAATGTCTTATTTTTGAGTGGCTCACAAACTAACAATGTTCTATTTTCTGCTCTTCTCTCCCTCCTCCCTTTGGTTGGTTCCACCACCAGGATAAAAGACGCAGATTGACCAGCCCACGCTTTCATCCACCATTGTACACAGTATGGCACGCTTTGGCACAAGTTCAGTTTGTTTATGTTATTGTTTATTAGTTCATTCCTCTATGTTGTATGATTTATAGATAGACTTAAATTGTCATTGTGCAGTTGGTCCATTACAATGCAATTTGCTTTTGTGCAGCTTTTAAAAAATAATACTCACATACACACTCACACACACAAAAAAATAAAAATAAGAATACACAATTTTTAAAAGAACATATCAAGGCATTAACATGCTTCTATTGCTTGAAGTCCATTTTAAAGTGCAACTGTGCAAGCTCCCATTGCTTAAAGTACAACTGTTTTGCTTTGTTTTATAAAATAAAAGTTTGAAATGCTATGGAGTGCCCTATTTTTTGACCCTCAAACTGATATCTCAATTGTAACTCCTACTTCTCAACAGTTTCTCATTGCAATGTCTCCTCATTTGCTTTTATGTTTTGTTTGCCTTGAGCCGGGCAGGCACAACATATGGGGGCTTCGTCCTATAATTACAATCTGGACCCTTTTTCCGTGCGTTTTTGATGCGCCTATGGGTAGGTAAGCTGCGGCGTTTACAGTGGGTTAACGATACGTGGGCCTATGACGTTGGAGTAGCCTAATGAAACGCACAGGTGTAAGAGTGGTAGTGGTTGGGGGAAACCGCATGTTGCTGCTTTTGTTTGGGGCTTTTGTGAACGTAATTGGTAAGGAGACCTAGTTACCGGTAATTTACTTTCAGTTGTGTTTATTTGTTTTGTCGTGATGTGTTTGAGCAGTTCATGTGGCTGGATTAAACGAGTTTGGAGCTGTCGTCTTTCCTCGGTTTAGAGCGCCTGTGCGCTGGGGCCTTAGGCTGGTGTGCCACTGTGTCTGGGCCGAGGACATCGCCGTGGAGATCCGGGTTGAATTGACTTCGGTCGGGGCAGCTCGACTCCAGCGGTATTTGGTGAGTAAAGAACTCGGTTCTTGGGCACAGTGTGAAGATAGGTTAGTATATGGTGGGTAAATGTTTAGAAACGAGGAAGCTCCGTAGTTTCCCAGATAGCAAAATTTGACCGGCCCACCTCTGGCCCACTACCTTGCCTCAGGGTTTTGTGAGTGTTGGCCCAGTTCTGGCTGGGCCTCCGGCCCAACAATGGCCCAGTTACTGATAACCGACACAAAGAATTTCCTCTGGTCCAGATGTGGCCCACACACTGCAAAATGACTCTCATTGTTTCTGTTGACCCAGGTCTGGCCCACACACTGTAAAATGACTCTTATTGGAACTGTTGGCCCAGTTGTGGCCCACACACTGTGAAATGACTCTTATTGTTTCTGTTGGCCCAGGTGTGGCCCACACACTGTGAAATGACTGTCATGCATTCTGTTGGCCCAGGTCTGGCCCACACACTATATAACTGAGTGTTGGCTGAGTGTCGGCTGGGCCTCTGGGCCTGTACTGGCCCACACACTATAAAACTGATCTGACTGAGTGTTGGCTGAGTGTCGGCTGGGCCTCTGGGCCTGTACTGGCCCAATGACTATAAAACTGATCTGACTGAGTGTTGGCTGAATGTCGGCTGGGTCCCCGGGCCACATGTGGCCCATTAACTACCAAAAGTACTTGAAAATAAACACAAATCCAGAACTAGTAATTAAAAGCACAAGCTACTTTTATTAACAAGTTTGACAAACACAACCTTGCAAATAAAACAAACATTTAAAAATTATACAAGCTTTTACATATATACACTTTAGAAATTAAACAAGTTAAAATATACAATCTACTTTTATCTACAACAATCGACTTCTTTCATATACAAAAACACAAACAATTAAACATTTTAAAACTGTATAATGATTCAAAAAATAAATTATTCTAAATTAACATTAAACATTTACAGAAATATTCTATCTCTCTCCCTCACTCTAAAAGAGTAATTCCATTGTCAGTAGTTGTGGGTTGTGAGTTAAGTGTTGTGCTAGTGCTTTAAATTCTGTATTTTTGTACCATGTACCATGACCTACCCAGCTACATACATGCACACATACTCACTCTCAAAGTATTTTTCAATAGCAGCAACCTTTGCCACCTGCCTTCTCTTTCTGTTGCCGCTTCATTGTTGCCTCCACCAGTTTCAGCAGCACTACCAGCCGGGGGTGTCTCCAAACTGCATTTAGGTATAAAAGAATATTATAAGATCATTATGAGGTCTAAAGCAAGATTTCAATATGTCATCTGTCAGAGAAGTTCTGTTTGTCCACTCAAATATACTTACAGATAGCCTCAGCTCTCTGTGGGGGTTGATCAAAAAGTTCTTTCCATCCATCCTTCAATTTGAGATGCATGGACAGCATGTCATTTCAAAAGAAAAGAAAAAAATCATTAAACTATTTATCCTTTACTGTCTGACAAAATATTACTAAAGCCCAGTCTTGCCACTCTGCAGCTGTCTTGGTAACACCTCCCTGGTAGTTATTTTGGGCAACATTGACATTGTGTGATTGTCATTGGTAATATATCAGCATTTAACAATCACCAAGAGCAAGACATATTTGTCAACACATACAGACCTGAAGCACAAAGGCTTGTGGACTTCCTTCACAAGAGCCTTGTGGGTGCTCCAGTTGGTTGGCCATGTTTTCAAAAGTGCATGTTTCCTGCCCACTCCTGTTCTTTGCTAACATAATGGATGAGGCAAACCAAAAGCATCTAAAAATGACACATCACAAAACACAGGCCTAGATGAAAGCTGATTCCTATGATTTGGCTCATCTAAACAAAACATATTACTTATTCTATTAAATCAATGTACAACTTACCAAGAGCTCTTCAGGTCTCCTGTTTTTCCAACACAAGAAATGGTTCACACATGTATACACGGGTAGCCTTCTTCATCCAAAGGAGTGCAGGCAGGTCTCTGGTCAGTGTGGCCTGGATTCTGAGGTGTACATTTTAAAAAAGTCACAGTAACGTTAGGTTAATGGAAGTATATGTGTTCAAAATGATTACATGATCATAAACAACCCCTCAGTACAAAATACAGAACGACCTTAAAATACAGATTTTGATGAGCTTTACATGACCAGGACAGGACCCACCCTGCTACCATCTCTCTCGCTCTCACACACACACACACACTCTCTTAAGGCATACAGTCTCAGTCCTGCCTGCCTAGTGCCTGAAGTAGGATAGATAACGATGAAATGCCCAATTACCAATCGCTATATTCTAAGTCATGCAATACTGGTTAACTGTTAAGCTATTTCTAAAATGATTAGATCACACTTTTCTTTGAAAACCACATAATTATGCAAGTATAGCTAACGTTACAGCACTGAACGTTTTTGACCACCAACACTGACGTTAACGGTAGCAGCTAATTAGGCCAACAAAGTAGGCTAAGAAATCATAACGTATTTACCGCTAGCTTCGTCATCGTCAAGGGGTAGATTGAAACACCCATTCTTGTTATGCTACTTGTTAAACTGTGTCTGCAATAATAAGCCTACGTACATTCATAATGATTTACATGCAATAACAGGTAAAGGTAAAGTTGCATGTTACTTACCACAGGCAGTGTCCAAAACGAGACAGTTTCGCGCCGTCCTGCTGGTTTCAAACTGACTCTGCTCGTGGCTCTTCCACATGTAATGGGCCGACAGTCGACAATCTTTACAGATTTGGGCCATGAACGTTTAGCGTCCGGCTGTCGCTAAATGTTTCATTTTTGCCGCCAACAGCCGCGATACTGATCAGTGTTCGTTCCTGAAGTATCGGGCCACACACTGTATGAAATCCGTCTGCCGAGATTGATTCGAAAACTGGCAGTAGCCCATCAAACCCCAATCGGGCCAAATAAGACACTCAGTAATCAGCCCAACTACTGCGTGTCAGTGTCGGCCCATTCAAGGGGACAGTGCCTCAGCCGACCTGAAACTCCGCCGACAGTGGCAGCACTCAGCCAGGATCGGGCCGACTGTGTTTACTGTGCTTCAGCCGACTCGGACCTCAGCCGACACTGCCAGCACTCAGCCAGAATCGGGCCGACTATGCTTGCTATCTGGGTTGTCCGGTTTCATGAACTTTGTGCATCATGATTTAGTTATGAGTGAGTGGGCTAATTGCGCCAGCGATTAGGGCAGAATATAAGCGGGTCCCGGGAGCCTGTTTCAATCTCTCTCGCTCTTTCTCCGCTTCCGCTGATTGCCGGTTCCAGAGTTGCGGGGTGCTGTCGTTGCGGCCGGACGGGCTGCGCCCTGTTCGTTTCTTTTGGTTTTGCACTTCACCTCACTATGCTGACATACACTACAGTCTTGCTTTACTCTTCATTCACTGACTTTTGTACATAGTTCATTTATTTAATAAATATTTTCTTAATTTTGAGCAGCGTGTGGTCTCCCCTTTTATGTTGTGTTTGCCTTGAGCCGGGCAGGCACAACACTATGTGTCTCATCTTTTGCTTGTTTTATTTCTCAAAATTAGGAGAAATAATTGTGACAAAAGTAATACTTAAATGATCCTTAAAAGAGAATCACCATTTAGCCTCCTTAGCAACAGAAGGGATACAAATGAGAAGCAAAAGTTTCCTCTGGGAGCATAGCCGTTAACCTGTTTAGCATGTTGTTAGAGGTTCTGGTTGAAAAAATGTGTTAGCTATAAATTACAAGTGCTAACCAGTAGGCCACGGCTTTGTCCGGGCATGTCTCTGAGTGTGTTGTTTGAGCCCCCTTTCATGTGGGGGGTCTGCCTACTACCTGCGTACACTAGTGCTGATAACATTGTAAAAAGATCTGTTTATGAGTAGTGACGTCTGTATGCAGACACCTGGTTATCTATAAACCCTTTGGTAGTGGGTGTGTTTTGCCCCGGCATGTCTCTAGGATTGAGATTATAAAAGCTGTGGGCAGTGGTGGAATTTAACTAAGTACAAATACTTCGTTACTGTACTTAAGTAAATTTTCCACATATTTGTACTTTACTTAAGTAAAATTTATAGTGCATACTTTTGACTTTTACTTCGTTACATTTTACAGCAATTATCTGTACTTTTACTCCGCTACATTTCTACAACACTATCGTTCCTTTTTACGATACATTTTATGATCATTTTTTTTTTTCTCTCTGACAAACACGTTTGTTTTACCGGGGGTTGCTACCAAAGATTCTGGGCTTACGTGCATTCTTAGAAACATAAGCTTCTAGTCTAGACCAGGCAAAGCGTGAGCTTGTAGCCATCTGCATTCGGTAGGCTATATTCACCAGACCCATGGCTACACTGTACATGCAACTGTGTTCTGTGCCTTTCTCTGTCTGTTATCTGCAGCGTTAGGGCCTCCTCTCCGATAAGATTGCTATCCGCGGATCAGCGAAGTTACAGGCTATGCCCATGCTTCTGTCACACGTCTGATCATTTGTGGCACAAATGAATGGTAGACTATTAATGAACCGGTGGCCGGAAAAGACATAACATTTTCCAGATTAGGAAATATTTCTTAATTGTGTGTGATTAAATAAAGATGCATAGCCTACAGTTGGGGGGTAGTAACGTGAGCGCTCATTCAATGTCTATGCGTCTGCGCAAGTGAAACTGAACTTAATCATAAAGACACCTTTCTCAGCAACTTTTCTGTTCAATCAGCATAATTGGCATTACGATCCACCCGACGTTTCCCTTGTCTACCCCGTTAAACTTCAGGCTCTCGTGTTTTGCTGAATGATATTACTCAGCAGATCACCCTAGTAGATAACCAGAATTACAGTCTCTAGAATTGTAGGTCAGAATGTAAACTGGGCCACAGATGGTAAGCACAATTGCATTAACTTAAAACTATCTAGTCGAGTATAACCTAAAACTAGCTTAATTAAAATGCCACAGCCCATACTGATTTTTCCTTTTAGAATATAGATATTAAGAGAATAAATCATTATGCAAATACTTTACTTTTAATACTTAAAGTACATTTAAAAGCAGGTACTTTTTACTTTTACTTAAGTAGGGTTGTCATTGTGGTACTTTTACTTTTACTAAAGTAAATATTTCTCTGTGTATTTGTACTTTTACTTAAGTACTGAGGTTCAGTACTTCCTCCACCACTGGCTGTGGGTGATGTATAGCTATCATTGTTAGCAGTGATTTTGAACAGAACTTACCATGGCTGACATGATTGAATCGGCAAAATCAAAGAGACGGATTACACTCACGCCTGTTAGCGCTAAGCTATCGAATCCTGAAATGACTTATGCACCGCAAAGGAGGAGACCTGAAACTTTTGTTCATTTTCTGAGTAAACCTAATGATGGCGTGGAATACCAATGGTTGTTGAACGATGGGCGCATAGGAGGCTATGTTTTTGACAAGGAATATCGCAGTGTGAAGCTATACGCTTTGACATCTCCGGATTTGGCGTTTTCAGATGACATTGCGCACATTTAATTTTGTGATGCAGATTGGGTGATGTTTAGGGACTCTTGGAAGGATATTGTACAGCCTGCTATGGACAGTCGCTACACAGCATTATGGAATAGTCCAGCCTATATCAAGTCATATGATAGGGGTCTCAAACAATACACTCAGAGACATATCCTGACCCAACACCTCCTCTACAAAGTGAGGGGTTCATAGACCCCAATACATACATACATAATTAACCACTGTGTTTGTAATCAGTTAAGCAATGCGTCTCTGGCTAGCCTGTTGTTTGATGAGCCACATGTAAGGGGCTTCAAACAATAAACTCAGAGACATGTCTGGGCACAACACCGCCTCTACAAAGTGTGGGGGCTTCTTAGACCCCCAATACATACATACATAATTAACCACTGTGTTTGTAATCAGTTAAACAGTATGACTCCGGCTAGCCAACTATATGATAAGACACATGAAAGGGGCTTCAAACATCACACACAGTGACATGCCCGGGCCCAACACCTCCTCCAGGCATAGACCCATTTGGTCACACACACACACACACACGACCCCATGATTCTAGTTATAAAAATTACAGGATTTGGCTGACACCTTTTTAACCAAAGCGCCTAGCAATATGGTAACCAATTTAAACTTTTTATTTAAAAAAAAATATTTTTTAGTCCATATCTCTCAACATCTCTAGGACTTATCAAAAAAAAAGTAAACTTCATACTACTCTCAGCCATTAATATAGTTGCTAGAGTGGGAGTGAACCCACGAGGATACAAACATCCATTGGTTCTTAAGTCCAACGCTTAACCACTTCGGCCATCCTAGTAGCACACTTTGGATTTAGCCTCATTTACCACTAAACATATACAACTCTTACAAAGTTTATCTGATCCCCATTATCCACAAAACACACAGGGCTTTGGGGCCAACTCAACAAGATGCAGGGTTAATTAGCCTTTATCACTAGCAGGTTAGACTACTGCAATGCACTTTTCACTGTTGGGCACTCCCTAAGACTAAGAAAGAGGGGTATGACATCAGTCACATGACTTTACATCCAATATGGCTGCCCAGGGGTTTGACACCAGTCACATGACTGTCACATGACTCACAAAACAATACCAATAACAAACAACACGTGGTGACAACCACATGGCTAATTTGCATAAATAGGAGGCGTGGTTATGACATGATTTATGACATTTCAGGGGGCGGGGCTTATTTTTGACAGATAGTTCATGATAAGGACTACTCACGTCTGTTATATGGAAATATTTTGGTTTTATGAAGGATGACGTCTTACAAACACAGCGCCAAATGCGTCCTTCTCCACCGTGTTAAAATAGACAATTTCTTTCGTTATCGTTATAGGATCAGAAGATATGTCTTTCACTGTAAGGCTTGTGTTTCATGATTTGCATTTAGCAAAAGCCCCAGACAGCAGCAGAGAGGTAATCAGGATTCGTTATTTGTAAAAGTTGTTTAGCCTACTTCGTTGGACTGTGCGATCGCAGCCCCTTACTTTCACTTTCCGCTGCCCTCGTAGTCTAGCGTGGGATGCGCAGCTTATGAGGTTACAGACTGGGCTACTTAAGATTTTAGATGAGTGACCGCCGCGATATAGCTTAAGTAGCTTTTTTGCTAGGCCCAGCGAAGACTGGCAATGTGGAATATTCCGCTGGTTGGTGCACAAGTGTTCAGATTGGCTGTCTATCCGTCTTTTAGGAGGATTTTCCACACAACTTCGATAGCCTAGTCAGTAGGTCTCTTAGCTGTCCACTTTCATCAGGCCATATATAGCCTAGGCTACATAATATTTTATATTTTTTATGTAGAAAATTATACATTTATTTCTGTAATTATACACGGGTTTCTCGTTTACCAAAAACTAGATGCACGTGCAGCCATGGGGCAGAAGACGCTTGGTGGCCGTCCACAACGTTATAAACTTAACCTAAATAGTCGGCTGCTGTAAGCTACAATCGGAATTTTTTGTATACCCCTGTTGTCTCAATGATATACCATTTCATTTCAGGCTATATTTCAGAGTTTGCCGTTCATTTTCTTTATTAATATAACATTGTATTTTGCCATTTTTGGTGACGACATGCATTCCGTTAGGGATATTGAACATATTGAACATTCTCTAACCATCGTGATTTCGAATTGGTGCAGTTTTCAGCATAACAACTCATTTTATTCTTTTCAAGGAGAGCACTGCTTTATGCTGTTCTATGGTGCTTTCTGCCTCTTAGTTGCGCACACATGTTTTCATGACGTTGCATAGAAATCCATGTATACACCCAGGTAAAAAAAAAACTATTAAAAGTATACTTTTTGAAAGTGTACTAAGTACAGTTTGTACTTTTTTCGTCAAATCCAAGTGTAATTAAGTGTATTGAATTATGTATTAAGTTCAACTTAATACCAACTTGACTATACTTTGAGTGTAATTAGTGTGCTAAAATGGAACAACTTTTTTCAAAGTGTTCTTAAGTACATTATACAAAAATAGATTTTATGAGCATTCGAAACACAGTCGCAGTACAATTTTGTAACATCCCAAGTGTATTGGAAATGTACTTAAAAGGCATTACAGTATAACTAATAATAGTGTAGTAGTGTATTTTGAATACACTCTTATCATCCTCATTTCTATTCATTTGGCATGCTTCTGTAATATTTTAAATTAACTTCAAATGTACTTCCTGACTACAATAAGTGCCTTGAAAGTTTGCAGTTATGTTAATAAAAGTATAGTCTTAAGATACTTTAAGCATTATAAAGGCATGCAATTTAAGTATAATATTAGTGTGATTTAAAATTGTACTATTAGTACTCTCCTACCTATTCTGTTACATGACAAATTACACTTTGATTATGAGAAAAACATTTTATTGACATGAATGAAAACAAAATATAATATTCATCCATAACAAAAGTAAAACATTTTTCTGAAAGTTATGGATCTCTTTGAGCATATCTTTTCAAGTTGGATGTGGTATCACGATAAAACATGCATTGGGGCGCATTATATTATTTCACATGCATAGATTTTTCGAGTGGCTGTTTGGAGCGCTGGTCAGATTCCTCCTCGCTTGCAGCATTTTCTTCCATGCTTGGGGAGCAGTTTCCTCTGAGTGCGCACGCGCAGAGAGAATTTGCGCGCACACATTTAATATCTATGTGTGTGAAATAATATATAATATACACCTGAATGCATGTTTCATCATGCAAGTGCTTTTTGCCACTATTGTGTCGCGATACTCTACAGCCTCATTGGTAGACCATCAATTCAAAATGCAGATTTCATGAAAAACAAAAGTTGTTTACCCTCCTAGGTGAGAGAATTTGCCCTCTAAGCTTGAAATTGTTTACTGGACACCCAGCCTCCAAGCCAACAACTTAACAGTCTAACATGGCTAAATTTGTAATGCATGATCATTTATTGCTTATTTGTTTGCAAAGTCTTCTGGCCCAGAAAGAAAACCATGGTGGTTACGGATCATGGCTGAGGAGGAAAGGTACAGCTGGTAGAGTTGTGCAGTGAGTGAACTTCCTTCCCAACACTGAGATGTGGTGGCAAAAGCTGTGGTAGCTAGCTTCCTTACTAGCACACCATCTTCCAGTCCAAGATGCATAAAGTTTTCGGTAGCAACCCGGGGCTGGACAGCAGTCAAATGCATTGACCTTGGTATTAGAGAATTTGTCTCTGTTGTCTGTGAACAGAAAGAAGATGGACAACATTTTACAAGATAAACAATATTTTACACAGAAATCCATTGGCAATGATGAGATTAATACAGATTATCTGTACCTATTTGACATTTACTTTTTATGGGTCAAATTGGTATTGACACCATCTGTTTGCCATCCTGGTATGGGTAGACCTGGCCAGGTAGTCTTTCCTTAAAGTGTTGTGCACCTTGGCACCGATATGAGTGCAACCACCCCGTTTTCTGCATTTGATTACCTTAGATTCCTTTGTTTCCAATACACCCCAGATATCAGATCGGGTCAAATGGCATTTTAAATGGGAGTCGTAGGGGCACTAGCCTACTATTTTGATGCATGAATCAAAATTATCATGTATCAAAATAGTTCTGCCCCTACGACTCCCATTCAAAATGGCATTTGACCCAGAAACGACAATACAGTCAAGCTTAATGGTGGCGCTTCTGACTAAATTATGCTTTCAAACGAAAGTTTGACTCAGGTTAAGGTGACCAGACGTCCCGGTTTAACCGGGACAGTCCCGATTCTGAGATGCGTGTCCCGAGTCCCGACAAAAGCCTGTCGGGACGCTAAAATGTCCCGGTTTACACCAACTACTATTAAAGTGTCCCGGTTGTCAGAGATTACATAGCCGACATGATCTTATTATAGCCCGATCATTAACTAAACCCATGTAGAAAGACTATTCTAAAGCGTCAGGCGTATGATTTCGATAATGTGTGTGTGCGTGCGTGTGTCAGTCGTAGCAGTCTGCATAATCTTTGCAAACCAACGTTACAATGTATCCGTAAACATTGTTGCAATACCTCTTCATATCTGCCTCGTTTTAATGGTTAGGCTAGGCTACGCTACGACAATGTTGAAGAGAAAGTCATCATTCTCAAAATGAGTTAAATGTTTTCATGCATGTCTGGATAACGGGTGAGCATTGTTTAGGAGATAAACAAATGACTTTGCACTCGTGTTTAGGCATAGTACAGGACCTTTTTCTCTGACTGAAAGTTGCGCAAAACTTGTGCGTTTACATAACGATATTTAATTATCTCGGGGACGACACCCCACCGCACCCCCTAGAACGTTTGGGCTTAAAGAAAAAATGTCTGTTTCTGCCTGAGCTGCCGCATGTTCACGTTAAACACGGTCACGCACAAAGTGTCCCGGTTTTAGTTCCGACAAATCTGGTCACCCTAACTCAGGTACATTCACAGAAAGACCCTAGGTTGCATTTTGGCTTGAGTTATGCTTTAAGAGTAATGGGACAAGGTCCTGGATAAAGAAAATATTTACCTTTACTGCTGATTATTTGAGGCGTTCAGACATCTCGGTTTCAAAACTGTCCAGGAACACCTGTAAAAACATAGTTAGGCTACAGAACTAGGTAAATTACAAACACTACCATGAAATGAACTTGAATGCTCTGTTAAACACAAATAATTTAAAAAATCTAAATCTATCGCATAAACCAAGGCATAATATCAATCATGTAGCCTAAGCTTCATAGCACTAACTTAGTAGAACACCAGGTTTAATTCCCCCTCTAATATCAATGGTGGAAAAAAACGTTCTACTTAATAAAATGCATGTAATTTGTCCTGTAGACTCATTTTAAAAGATGTCTCCACGATTAAAGAAAAAAACAGCTACAATGTCATTAGCATGCCTAATGAATGTGAAGTGTGACTAGCCTAGCACCATCCTCCTTTCTGTGAGTTAACTTAGCCTACAGTACACCACACATAATATTAAAGAACATTGGTGAACTTTAGGCAAACGTTGCTTAATAAAGAACACACTTTCTTCCATCATAGTTTGTCTAACGTTAGTGCTAGCCAACGCTTGTCAATAATCCCACAAACACAAAGCAGGCTAATGTAGTTTTCTTCTTGATAGGGATCTGGTCGACGTTCATGACGTTAACGTTAGCTAAATTAGCTAACGTGATCTGGCATTGCTAGCTTGTACTAGCAAGGATAAAAACAAACTCTTGAAAGATTGCTAAGCCATCAAATTAACTTCTCCAAAGACTACCGAAGGTCATAAAGAGTAAGCTACATCAGAATCATTTAACAATATGCTATGGGACTCACCTGATAACGAATAACTTGGCACTTTAGATCCAACTGGCTTCAGCCCTTGTTATCTCATTTGACGAGTCCTTCTGGCTCTGTAGGACCAACGTCTCTGGCATGACTAGAATTTATGGTATCTTTAATTTGGACAAACCTGTAACCTTATACGTATGCATTTTCTGGTCTCTACAGTCCATCTGTCTTGCAAACAAAGTTACAAGCATAGACTGTATAAAATAACGTTAATGTTTGCTCACACCACGTTATGCTCGAAAGCTGCACAGATCCGCCCACTCCATTTCAAATTCAAACAGCCATGTTATTGGTCAACTGGACTGCCTATACATTTAACTGTGTTGCCTATAAATTTAACAAAATGCCACATTCATCCTCTCACAACCTCTACTACATCACAAACAAAATAGGCTACTACCTTACTAAGACACAAAATCAACAAAAGAAAAAATATTATTTGATGACCAAAACTGATAGATCAGTGTGTCTAGGCTAGGTTATTGCACATTGCCATCCATGCGGCTGACATATCAGGCCTAAAAGCTACACACATTAGTATTTTATTAAAGGTGAGATGACTATGAAACTATACAAACAATGTATTAGGCCTACCAAAAAAATATACTTTCCATAAGTACACTTTATTACAACTCTAAGTATTAGCAATTTAATACACTTAAACTAAATACACTTCTTCACCATTTAAAATACACTAACAACAAAGTACACTTTTAAAAAGTACATTACAAAAACACTTTGAATATTGCACAATAAGTATATTTAATTTTAGTACACTGAAGTTGAACTTAATACTATGACTATGAAACTATACAAACAATGTATTAGGCCTACCAAAAAATATACTTTCATAAGTTCACTATATTACAACTCTAAGTATTAGCAGTTTAATACACTTAAACTAAATACACTTCTTCACCATTTAAAATACACTAACAACAAAGTACACTTTTAAAAAGTACATTACAAAAACACTTTGAATATTGCACAATAAGTATATTTAATTTTAGTACACTAAAGTTGAACTTAATAACATCTACTTTGAAGTATACTTTCTAAAAGTACACATTAAACATACTTCACATAAAGTACAAAAAGTGTAAGCATACTTTTTTACCTGGGCATTTATTTCCCCAACCCTACAGTCTATGCTAGCAGCAAGTAGAATGGAGATTTTTTTTATTTTATTTTTTTTTATTACAAATCGCAAGTTATATCGTTATCGCAGGACTCAATAATGTTATCACATGTTTTCCTAATATCGTGCAGCCCTACTAAGGTGTAGACATTCTATGTACTGTGGTTTAGCTAGCTAGCTGCTATTGTTGCATCATGGACAACACTTAGAGCTAACATTAGCTTTTAAAAATATCTTTTTTAGATAGGATGTAATGTGGTATGTGCTGGAGAGTATAGAGCTGCACAGTCCCGCCCACAGCCGATGCCGGATGTAAAAATTCAATGCAATTTCTCCATTGACAATTGCGGTATAAGCCATAAAAACTTATGAACTTTTTCATAAAAACTTATAAAAACTGCACGTGGTAGACTTAAAACCAGCTACGGCTGTACTAAGCGATTGTATATGCTCCTATAGACACCAAGAGTTCATGGGGCACTAACCTTGTTTTGAGATAAATGCCTTTTATTCGCGATCTCTTGGATAAGTACTTCATTACCCACAATCCTGAACAATCCCACAATCCCACAGTGATGCCTCTGATTGGTGGAAAGGCCGTTATGGTCATAGTTTGAAACTTTTCAGCTAAAAAATATTGACAAAGATGGCGGAGTCTTTTACTGCCTATGGCAAAAATCTTAATGTGATTAAAAACTTTCTTGACGAATATTGGTACTTGTATCAACAAGGATTGGGGTTTATACATCACACAAACTTAGTCAGGGCCAATACACTATCAAATAGACCACTGTAAATGTTAGTTTAAACACTCAAACTTTTCAGGTAGCCGGCTAACCTTTAGCATTTCCGACATTGTATGTCATTACATAATGCAGCTAACATTAGCCTACATGCTGCAACACAGGTATGAAATATATTATGTTTTAGTGAGTGTCCAAAGCCACTTTAAATCGGGTCACATTATTGACTGTTGTGTGTCCGAGAGTCAGTTTGTGGGTTTTGTAAGGGCCAGCGTGAGGGACAAGACCTACAAAGTTGTGGTGAGTTAAGCAGGGAGGTTGGTAACGTTAATGCTGCTAGCAGTGCTAGTTAACATTAGCTAGGCTACTGTAGCCTTCATACTGTATGATTCATATCAATCATTAACCTAGGAATACTTCGTGCATTTAATGAACATTTTGTGTAATAATTCACGACAAATTAATAAACTGAATATGGTGGTCCAAGAGCAGACCATGCACCAGTCCATGCATCAGTCCGACTGAGCAGTGATGACAGCATAGGATGAGTCAGGTAACGTTACAAAGCACTGCCGTTAACGTTAACCGCTTTCACACACACACACAATATAAAATACACGATGATAAATATAAAAATTCAATATCAAAACACTATTATTTACACGATTACTCCTGAAATAACTGCTATTAAGTGCACAATCACTAAATGAAAATCACGGTTTGGAGGAAAGGGTTTGCGTGCTGTCGCCAGTTGGAAATGGCAAAATAAATCGTGCCGATTTTGCCTATATTATTCAGTGAGGCGCGGTGGTTTATGGGATGAGTAGTTCCTTCGCTCGGAAATGAAAATATGTACACAGTCTTGTACCTTTGACTTTTTGGGATTTTCTCGCGTTTTTCACTCGAAATGATATGTTGTAAGCTTATGAGTTATGCCGTAGCTGGTTAGCCTAAGACATGCTGTAAAACTCTTTAGATACGGATTTTTCCAAACGTCAATGGGACAAATGAATGGGAATCTTACATCCGGCACCTAACCGCATTTTGGCTGTGGGCGGGACTGTGCAGCTCTATTAGAGTGGACGTGTAGAAATTGAAGACACAAGTACTGTGCTTAATTTCATGGAAATGGTATTGCAAGTAATGTGTTTTGTTTTTGTGCACTATCAAACTACTTTGTCATGCTTTGTGCACTGACATTCTTCCAAAACCATTCATACCCATGCTAAATTATGGAAATATAAAAGTTGAATTGTATTGAAAAGGACCATGTATGGTCATGTAGTATATTTGAGCACTGAAACCTCTTTTTTACATTTTAGAGAGGGAGGCAACACTCGAAAGCTACATCAAGGACACCGGAGGAAGGACCAGAAGACCTGAGACCTAGACGACCCAAGCCCAACCCGTAGTATGCTTCACTGACAAATGTTGATGTTGATGCTTCATCATCACATAGACCAAAGGTAATCAAAAAATTAATGTTTACTTATGAATATAACTTTTTTGTTAAAGGTCTATTTTCAAATGCAGAACATAACCTTTTGTTTCTGAGAATTTATACATTTGTTTGAGTAGTTTTGATCTTTTGAATGACAAGAAATTAGCTTCAAGCTACTGGGGACACAAAGTGAACTGAAATACCTTTCCAACCATATCGTTCTATGATGGTTGGTACAGCTTCCCTACAGTCTCAGATAGCAGTCTCAGATCGGAGACACTTCATGAGTGGGAATATCCCAGGACATTACATATTACGCGAGTATACCCTTTACCAACGCCACTCTCATTCATGCTGTATATTCTGTTCACTTGCAGGTTTCAGAGAAGGCTGGTAGAGCTCTCTATGAGTGTGAGCTGTGGGAGATAACCCAGAACTGACAACCACCTAAAGAAGAGGTGGCGATAATGGCTCTCCAAGAGGAGGTTGTGAGTCTGAAGGCTTTTATTCAACAAGGTTTGTAGAGTGTTTTCATACAGATGTGAACTTTTACACTAAAATGTACATGTTTAACTTTAATGAAATAGCAGCTTCTTGGTTGTACAAGTTTAGTAAAAATTTGAGGATGAAACTAACTTTTCCTTTCAGTGTGTATCTGTGTGCTTCTCTCTTCTGTGTATATGATATATTAGTTGTGTTGTCTCATTTAAAAGTGTTAGGCTGTCTGTGTGGATTGCTTCACATTTTCGCCTTACCATCACATATCTTTTCTGTGTTAGTAAACTGTAACTATTTGAGGTCCTAATTGATTGTGCTATTTTTTAGGAGGCACTTAGAGGGAATGCCTGGACCCTGAGAGGACTAAGACGATAATTGGTGAGTTTATTTTATTTGTATGTCTTTCTCTCCAACTCACTTTGTATTTATCTCCATTATCATTGGTAACACAACAGTGTTTCTGCACTTTAGCATCTGTATTTGTGTCACTAATATTTTGCATGTTCTATTTGTATATGTTCTGTCTTATTCAGAGGCCATCCTGAAGCAGTTTCCAGGCCAGACACTCACTCCAGATTGCTGGGCCAGGCAATAAATGCCAAAGTGACAGAACTGAGGTTCCATAACAAAAACAAAGATTTTCAATAAAATAGAATAAAAGATAACAGAAGTGTTGTGTGTTTCTTCCTCTTTATACTGATACTATGGTTGATTGTAAGTAAACACAATAGTGAAATATTTATTGATCAATGCGGAAAATGTCAAACCATAGTAGAATATGAACTATATTAGAGAAATATGTCTGAAATATATAGATCATGTGATCAGAATCGTCATCAAGGGTCATGTGATCATGCTTCTTAGTGTCATATATTTAAATATATTTAATTATATGCATAAAATATAAGAAAGTGGCCAATATTGAATATTTACTTATATTTTGAAATATATTGATACATACATGGAAATATATGTATTTAACATAGATGTAAATATATTTATTTAACATAGATGTGCTTATACTGGAATATGTTCAAGCTGCATATATGTGAATATATTATTTTTAAGAGAAAACGATACATTTTTCTTTATCTGCAATGTTCCAGGAAGATAGGCTTACATTTATAGGCTGTCCCTGTTTGATCACAGGTCCAAGAAAACGAGTGGATATAACGTCAATGCATTCTAGTTATGTTTCATGTACTTTATTTCATGTTGAGTTTTGCTTCCCAGCATGCATTGCGATTCATTTAGTATTTTTGGCTATTATTAGTTTTTAATATTTTGAAACGATATGGTTTGAACAATTTATCTTGGGCTAGCCTAGGCCTACTCTGATGATGTTTTGAACTATATCCTACGGGATATGCCCATTAAAACGTCGTATTAGTTTATTAAGAAAATGACACCGTAGATGTGAAAGCAGCACATCCTAGCCCTGTATAAATATCCATGTCTACTCATCATTAGTGTAATGCCTTCGGAGGACGTGATTTCATACATGTGTGAACATATGAGGTCAGTGAAGTTGATTGTGTAGTTGTAGAACAAGTCATTATTGCGTGTTCATGTTCCTTCTCTCCTAGCTGAGACTTACAGGATGTAATAGCCTACCATACTAAATTGCGCTTCATGTTTTTTTTTTTTTTTTACCATCGCGGAAATATAAATGTCACGCGCATAACGTCGCGGTGACCATTACAGGACGTCCTCTCAAAGTCTCGTGGACGTCTTTTAGACCTCCCGAACAGAGGTCCCCGGGACGTAAAGGGAACCCTACACAATGTCGAGGAGGTGACGTTCGCCAGGGGACCTTTATGGGACGTCGCCAGGACTTTATTTTGTTTACTGGGAACAGTAGAATGCAATAGGCGCAGTGATGGCTCA
This sequence comes from Alosa alosa, assembly GCF_017589495.1. Taxonomy (NCBI): domain Eukaryota; kingdom Metazoa; phylum Chordata; class Actinopteri; order Clupeiformes; family Clupeidae; genus Alosa; species Alosa alosa. Next base: position 26,493,680 of record NC_063195.1, on the reverse strand, counting down.
TGATGCAATACAAGGAACAATCATAGCCAGAATTTTGTTAAAAGCAGACCAAAGGTCGAAGTCTGGTCAATTGTAATAGAAATGCTGTAACTTTAGGCTTAGGCCTACTCATTAAAATCAACAGAGAGCCCACTACCTGTATATTGTAACCCAAAACTTAGGGGCCGTTTATACAAGATACAAGAAACAAAATATTTTATCATAAGGAAGACGACAAAATATTTTATCGAAAAAGTGAAGCCTTTTAGAGTTTTGAACATCCGTTGCGCCCGCCTAAACGGCTAAAACCAAAGATCCTTGATTACCTCTCTGGCTAAACTGTCAAATTGAAAGCGTGACGGGTTCTATCACACCAAAATCTGGAAGCATACTCCTAATATCCAGTGATTTCCCCTGAGAATGCCTGCCCGCCAATAAAAAAAGAAAACGCCACGGAATTCATCGCCAGTTTTGAAGACTTCTGGCGTCTTCTCTTTTCATCCGATAAACGTAGCCTTTAAAGACATGTCAAGATAGGCTACACAGTGCCTGCTGGCCATTTTAAACCAAAGTTTGTGAAATACAGTATTAACCTAAGTATGTCATCATATGGCCAACTATAAAGATGTAATCTGCCTGGTTTCAGGGATGGGTAGTATTTCTGAAACATGTAATATGTATTTCAAATACAAAATAGTATTTTGTCATTTGTATTTTATTGGGTTGAAGGAAATGGCTCTGTATTTTGTATCAAAATACTTTATTGGTGTGTATTTTTGTATTTTAAAAATACTGCAAAATACTATATGTGAAAAACACTAAAAAAGTAGATACTACACACAGGTGTAATGAATAATTGGTAATTAGGCAACAATGGTTTATGTTTATCGCAATCAGCTAATGTGAGAACAGCTGTGTTCAACGACACTCACAGCTTTTCAGTGACGGCTATTGCTGAAGCATCAGCTCTGGTCTGAAGTATAAGTAAGTATAAGTATAAGTATACTGTATATACTCTTTTGATCCCGTGAGGGAAATTTGGTCTCTGCATTTATCCCAATCCGTGAAACACACTCAGCACACAGTGAACACACAGTGAGCAAATAGCACATATTAATCCCGGCGCAGTGAGCTGCCTGCAACAACAGTGGCGCTCGGGGAGCAGTGAGGGGTTAGGTGCCTTGCTCAAGGGCACTTCAGCCATGCCTACTGGTCGGAGTTCAAACCGGCAACCCTCCGGTTACAAGTCCGAAGAGCTAACCAGTAGGCCACGGCTGCCCTGAAGCACTGGTGTGAAGTCATACGCAAGTAAAGATGAGCAAGTTTACATGTGTAACTTCACATAACAAAGGCAACAATGTCCTATTGTCGCATGCCAATCTTTAACAGAAAAAATGTCAGATATCTCAATGAACCACAATGACATCAAGAGATAGTAAGGTGTTGAGTGTGTTTGAATTCCCTTCCTTGTAGCATCCTTATCTGCATTCCACAGTGGGGAGAAGTTCACCTTGTTTAATTAAATAACAATTATATTTCCTTATTAGCTGCATACTTGAGGTTGGAGATATTAAGGCACGTCAAGTTTCTCACATACTGGAACTTCAAGATACATAGCCTTATGATTTTCTTATTCAGTTCTGCACTGGACTTGAATTACGAAATTCGGCACAGATACACAATTATGATTTTGGCCTATTGATTACGTTGCACATTATGGCAAGGGGCCATGCCGCTCGTTATACGTTTTCCAAAGTATTCTGTATGTAGCAATAAAATAAAAATACATGAATACATTTAGATAAAAAAAATAATAATTTCATGAAATACAGTTTGTTCAGGAGTCTGAAGCTTCGAAGTCCGACGAGTCAATCTTTTGAGGAGTCGCAAGTCAAGTCTGAAGTCATTGTTTTTGCCACCTCATTGTTTTAGGCTAGTGAAAAATAGTTTTCGCAAGTGCAAGGATATGTGGATTCAATTCATCATGTTTGCTATGTCATTAGATCAAATAAATGTTCAAAAAACTCAAAAAGTCAAAGAAAAGCTTTATGGGATGAGATCATAGAAGAAATATCTGGTGTCTCGCAATGTTAATTTCTATGGAAATGCACCTAGTTTATCTTTTATTTCTTTGCATTGTGCAGGCTACATTCACAAATACACTGCAAGATTGGCAACCCAGTGTCTTCTATTCTGTGCTATAGCCTATGCGACTGTCCGTGCGGCACATAGCCTATTCAACATGACTCCTAACTTTGGTTGAAAGATTACAGAAGCTAGGTTTAGCTGTGACAATATCCTGGGTAATCCTAACAGCTAATGTTATTTTACACAGTAAAATCCGAATTTGAAAGCCTGGTCACCAGTTGCCAGTTTGTATGGCTAGTTTGCCTACTTAGACTCTGCATAATGAAAAAGCTTTGTATGTCCCCTTTCTTCTTCTTGGGTGGCATAGCTGATCTACAAACCACAAAAAGGGGCAAACATGTACATGCTGAAGGGCAAAGGGAATATCAAAATGTTTTACTTTGACCTTTTATGGGGTATGTATTGGCAGACAGCCCTGGTAACTTACCGTTGTCGTTGACACACCTGCTCGCTTGACTGCCAGTGCAAAGTAGCCTGTGCATTGGCACTCTCCATGCGTGTAGCGTGTGTGTCAGATAACCCTTCCCCCTCCCCCTCGGTTTTTCAGCCAATCAAATGACGTTTCTAGTACTGTCGTGCTGGCTGTCGGAATGATCAGCAGCACAAATAAGTTCGCTAAAATATTGGTGGGGACAATTTTGTCATCTTAAAATTTTGATTAGGACTAGTCCTTAGCGTCCCACCCTAAATCTACGCCCATGAGTCCAATGTGATCTCTGGGCCTTGATTAATGAGGGTATAGTGTTATCTTAGGGCCTCAAAGGGATTGGTCACTGGCAAATGCATAGGAATGAGTTTTAGTGTATAAAACCAAACACATGAGAGTGTTCAGGAGCTTGGCTTCTCTTCTCTGCCCTGCTCATCTACTCTCACACTCTTTATCTCTGTCTTCCCTTCCCCTTTTCTCTCACTCATTCAACAAGGTTTGGTTTTGTGTTTACTTGACATCTGTAACATTTAAGCTACTGTGTATTGCATTGTTAAACTGTTCCCTGATCTACCATAAATATAACTCTTGGTGTGCCATGCCCTTGTGTTTAACATTTGGTTTATAACCTGTTTAGTGATATTGTAGGTTGGAGTCTGATTATGTGTGTTGTCTGCAATATTCACAAGTTTAATGCATCTTATACTGTCCCATTAAGTTCTGACACGGCTGAACTTTCCCGTCAGCTGTTTTCCATCGTTGGTAACATTTTGACATTTTTTCATCATCAAAACATTGAGTTTCAATTGAGAATCTAAAATAAAAAAATGAAAAGGAAGAAACAGACTTGTTATTTCATTATGTTTATGGATGTAATACAAACAAACAATTAAAAAAATATATTTTTAAAAAAGGAATAAAATACATATATGATTGATCCACACTGACAAAGCATTAGCTGTGACAACAGTTTTCTCGGTGTTGGTGAATTTAATTAAACTTGAGTGGCAGGTGTGTTTAAATTACTTTCCTTGTAGAATCCCTTTTTACATTCCACAGTGGGGAGAAGTTGACCTTGTCTAAATAACAATTCTACTTCCTCATTAGCAGCATACTTGAGGTAAAAGATATTTAGGCACACCTTTAAGACATGAGAGTGTAGTTGTAAGATGAGATGAGAATGGAGGTCACTACTCTATCCCACCCATATTCTGTTTAGTTATTTACAAATGTACAAACTGTAACTATACTTGTACATAGTCATATCCTACTGCTCTTCATACTGTTATTACTGCTCTGTTTTTCCTAATCTTTATATGTTAAGTGAGTGCTGTATTTTGAGAGCAAGGATTAACCGGAGTCAAATTCCTTGTTTGTTTATGCAAACCTGGCCAATAAAGCTGAACACGTTACATTTATATAGCGCTTTTCTCAGTGGCGTGCACAGACATTTTGGGGGGCAGGTGCTCAGGGGGGGCACTTTTAGCGCACGTGGAACACTTAATTATAAAAAAAAAATTACACGCACATGTTGAATGAAATTTGACTTGTGCTGCAATTAGTAAATCAATATACAATTAAGACAATAAAGAGACCAAAATGTGTTAATTTATGTTGCCTAACAAAACCTATACAACAGAAAACGTTCGTCTTAACACATAGATTTGCAATTGCAAACTCTACCGAAATTATTTGTAGCCTATGTGGTCGTCATTGACTTGGGCTACAGCGTAAAACTTTATCAGGTGACCAGTCGGCTAAAAATGCTTAGTTGTTTGATGCTGTATGAGACATTTTACTGCACAACAAAATGATTACACGTTGGGCTTAGAGGGCAAACTGTACGATTTTACTTGATCTGTAAGACAATAAAGAGACCAAACAGTACGAGAGGGAGTTATAGTGGGCTACTGACTGTTGTCATTACATGAATGCAGATGGGCATTTTTCACAGGTAATGGGGGACTTCCCGTTTCTTCTGTCACAAATGAATGTGTTAATACATGTTGCCTAACAAAACATATACAACAGAAAACGTTCTTCTTAACACATAAATTTGCAAAATCTACCGAAATTATTTGTATTTAGTCGTCACGTTATCTGTCATTGATTTGGGCTACAGCGTAAAACTTTATCTAGCTTCATCTAACTAGTTTATCAGGTGACCAGTCGGCAAAAATGCTTGTTTGGGGCTGAATGAGACATTTTACTGCACAACAAAATTATTGCATGTGGGCTTAGAGGGCAAACTGTAAGATTTTGCTTGATCTGTATGTTACCTGGCTGATGGGGCACGGGAGAAGCAGCCTGTCAGCGACCATGCCTGCTATCTGAAGACGCTTACTGAACTGCTGCGCTGCGCATCTGGCGTGCCCTGCGCGTGACCGCGCGAGTTCACGTGACAAAGGAAGAGAGCTAGGCTGGTCGGGTGTGCGCAAGGAGGTGGCTCATTTCGGGGTATTGTTTCAGTCGTTTTTAATGGCTCAGGTTTTCAAAAGATCATTTCAAAACCGACCTCAGTAAAATCTTAATAATATTAATAATAATAATTTTAAAAAAAAGTTTCAAAAGGGCATTTTCGTTGATAAAGGGCAAACTTTCTAATGCTTTAGCACCACCTAGTGTCTATGTATGCACGCCTATGGCTTTTCTCAACACTCAAAGCACTTCACATGGAAAGGGGGACCTCACTAGCCACCACCAATGTGATACCAACGTGGCTTTTTTAGAATCAAGACCAATCAGTTGCATCAGACATATCTCCTCCCATTTCATGGTAATCTCACCTCAGCATTTGTGATGAACCAGTTGCCAATTTCTAGTGTTGCACATCAGACCCCTTCTATCACAGACTTAGGATTTTGAACAAGGTACGTTTCAGTGACTGACACTCAAATGCCTGATCTATATATGTGTCAACTGTTGTCAACATACTCTAGGTTAGTTTTATAGTGTTGAAATAATTAATGACATTCATACATACAGTAAATGCGTTTGATATATGCTTTGATGCAATAATTTATAACCGTAACTGACCAATGATACTAATCCCTAATAATGTTCTCCTTAGCTGGTCTGCAGACATGTCGGTGATAATCAGGTATGTATATATTGGCCCTACTGTGCATTGTGCTCAGTGCAAAGTCTTAGATAGATAGAAAACAGAAAAAAAAGACCTTTGTAAATTATTTTTTGTTACTGTTATTAGGGGTCCAAGCAGTGGAACTTTTCAGAAAAGTAAAATATTATTGACATTTTGACAGTACACAAATACACATTCACACAAAAAAGACACACAAACTCACACTCCTGTACAGACACAAAAATATATAATGACACAAACACACACAAAACAATGGGTTTACAGAAAGCTGAGGGCGGCATGAGAGCTTGCAAAAAACAAAACAAAAAAATGTCAGGGCCCTCGGAAGTCTACCAATGAAGTGTGGAGCTACTTTGAGCCTTGTGAATGGTGTAAAACAGGGATTTATTTGAATGGCTAGCCCGATGCCCGAGGCACCCCCATTAAAAACCTGTTGGTAGCACCGGCTAACTAGCTCCAGATTTCAGAGTGCAGGGGACAAGCCGAGATGGGCTATGAGACAAAAGTTCACACTCTGTATCATGTTTCAACACACTTTAGGTCAATATCACACCAAACTTATCCTTTAATCATCTAGCATTTAGGACAACAGAAATTGGAGTATGCCTCGTGTACACGTCAAAAATGACGCACATCTTCAACACGCACAACTGTGACGGAGGAGTATACCATTTGCTTTAGTCGGTGTTTCAGGACATTGGCGCAGTCTCCGCATCGTCTTGTATTAGTCAAGGAAAAAAAGGTTGTCTCGTCCCGCCTGACGAAATTAACACGAGCTTCTAATAGAAAATGAATTGAATATTAGCGGGTGTTGCTTCTCATGTGAAAACCCCTTAATTTGGAAACTTTCAATACAAAGGAAGAAAAATGAATTAATGTAAAAATAAGTAGCCTAACATAATATTACAGTTTTGTATTTTGAAAAGCTTTCTGTGTCAGCGTCATGAAATATGCACCTCTATGTAGACCTATTTTGTCAACACAGTCCTGCTATTATTATCAAGGCCATAATCATATGCTTTGAGGGGATCATGTTCCTCATGAATATTGGACATATAGGGTCGCAATGATAATCTTTGGACACATGTCAAGTTTTGTCAAAGTTTTGTCATGGTTCTTAGTGCCAGACAGTGCTGTCCCTGTCCATTGGCAGCTAAAATGTTCTGTCCTATGTCATAGTAGCATGGATGGGTACACTTTATCTAATAAACCATTAATAAAATTCAAACTTCCACAACTTTTCTTTCAGACATGACCTCAGTCCCTCTGAGATAAATGTCATTAAGGAAAGCCAAACAAAAATACAGGATGCACTGAAAATACATGACATTCACTGTCCTGAGGTGAGCTAACCTGCACGTTTGCATTCATCACTATTCATAGATTAATCAGGAGGGTCTTTAAGTCTTGATAATATTGTGGGCGATTCAAAGTTGATAAAAGTGAAACAGCATTTCTACGGTCATAAATATATATTTCAGACCAATCATGATAATATGATTACAAAGGAATCATTCAAATATATTTTTCAATTGAAATCTGCTCCGACACTATGTGTTCCTTCCCAGAACAATGTTCCTCGTGTGGCACTGTTGGGTTCTGGGGGTGGCCAAAGGGCCCACATCGGCTTCCTTGGTGTTATACGGCAGTTGGGAAAAGAAGATCTCCTAGACTGCATGCTCTATGTGGCCGGAGTCTCTGGATCCACGTGGTCAGTATCTGTTTATGGTATTTGACAAATGCTTTTGTTGAAAAACATTACATGGAAAATAAGTGAAGCACTATGTATAATAGCAAAATAAGTGAAGCACTATGTATAATAGCAAAATAATCATGACAACATCAAACTATCAGATTAAAGAGCTGAATATCTTTGTCCCTCAAAAGTACACATTCAGAAGCTTATTTTCATAATAACTTCACACCTTTTCTCTCATGTCGGGAATTGGGATCTAGCTGGCCCCTGTTCCCTCTCCAAACACTATTCACCTGCTGCTGGCTGCTGATGTGAATGACACATTAAGAAGCTTGTCTGCATTTTTATGAAGAATTATTCCAACCCCAAGAACACAGGATTGTTTCAGTACCCTTATGAAGTCATAAAGGACAGCAGTTTGAGGCAGAATACTGAAGCTGCCAATGGTCGACCATAGACCCAAAGCAGTAATTCTCCGGCAATGCCATGAGGCTCATTTGATTTCATTCAGCACTGTGCAGATCTGGCTGAACATGATGTATACTGGACTTTTGCAAGTCCTGCATGCATCAGCCAGGTCTTCGCAGTGATGCACCAAGTTGAATAGACCTACTGTATTGATTCCTTTTGGTTCAATTAGCACCTTGTGTCAAATGAAGATTAATCAGCAGATCAAAGACAACATGCATCACCACAATCTTCAATAACATTGCAACACAGAGCTGACTTTGACCTGAAATTGCAAATTTGCCTTTTTGCTCATGTCCACTGTCTGCTCTATGTGAATACGTATCTATTGGTTACAGGTGCATGTCCTCATTGTATCAAGACCCACAGTGGACAAAGCATGCAGAGGAGGCTGCAAATAAAGCACTTTTGAGCATGTCTGAGGGGAAGGGGGTCACATTCCATGATGGCGTCAAGTGGATGAGGCAGAGATATGCGGAAGGAGATTTTTCCCTCTCTGATGTGTGGGGGGTGGTGACTTGCTGGATAAAGGGTGTATCTGTGAGTAGACGTACTATGACCACATACATTCAGTAAAAAATACACTTAGAGCATCTGAGCATAAAGGAATAGTTGCTGCAATTTGGTAATTAATCACAATTACGTTTCACTGCTGTATTTTGTGTTGCTCTGTTTTTATAAATATGTTTACACGTATGAATACATTTATACATTTACGTAACTAATTCAAGCAGATGTTTCTTTTTCTGTAATATTAATTTCAATGCAATGAGTGTTTTGGGGACAGTTGTTACAACCGACCCTAGGCAACCATTCGTCATATTAGACCTAATCAAATAATCATAGTTAAAAACCAACAGAGAAGAAGCAACTGAAAATTATACCACCATTTGTACTTAACTTAATCAAAATCTTCTGAAAAGCTACAAGTTCTAGTGTGATATCATTACACATTTTGTCTGTGAGTTTCAGCACAGTAGCCTATATTTAACCCTGGGACAAAATGTACAATTGTCTCCCACCTCCTGTATACCATAAACACTAATGTAAGGCTTAGCAACAGTTGACTCAAAACGGAAAACAAAGAATACATTTAAATGTATCCAATGCAGTTTCATTTTTTTTTGCTGCTAATTGGCTCCCCCTAGCTGCAGAGTATTCGTATTTTAAGTCTCATAAATAAATCTTCTCGGGACAAACCAGTACAGATAATCTCTGAAGAGCCATGTTGACTGACAAGGTAATATTACGATTTAATACAAAAATCAAATCAGTTGCACAATTGCCATAGAGCAATTGTTGATTCTCCGGGTCAGAGGAGAGTGTTGCAAGGCTGGTTACCAGTAAATGGGCCGGATATGACTGGGATTAGGCCATTGTCCCTATTACAACTTTGTTTTCCATCAAAATGACTTTGAAGCTGGTACAGTATAAGGTATACAATTTGCATAAGATGCCAATAATTTAATATTTATGTTTATACTTTGATGCAAAAGACATATATTTACACATATATTTAGGTACATTATGATGCCATTGATAATGGAACGCTGATATTTGTGCGATATTGTTACATTCGATATGTCACAAATATAAAATATGAAGAGATAATGGTATTTATTTTCCCCTGTTAGCTGGAGTGTCAACCTCTACACAAAGATGGAGATGTAGCCAGTCCATACCCACTCTACAGTGCCATTGAAAAGCAAATGTTTCAAAAGAACCAGCAAAAAGGTGCAATAGTGTAAAGTACACACATAATATATCTGACAGAAAATGGCAGAATTGTGTTTGAATCCCCATGTAAGCGCAATTGTGTCACTGCTAAATATAATACAATCAGTAAATTGCTAGTCATCAGTATGAAACAAATCACACAAAGTTAATTAACTTTTAGACTGCTAATAGCTGTCAATGATTAATTAATGCCTTGACAGTTTCCTAAACTTCAAAGCTCTTCTCCTCGAACAGAAATGTGGTTTGAGTTCAGCCCCCATGAGGTTGGCTTCCTAGAGCCTGGAGCTTACGTGAATACATCACTGCTGAAGAAGGACTTTGTGGGAGGGACAATGATTCCTCAGCCTGTGCAAAGGAAGCCAATGGACATGGTTCAACTGCAAGGTTATCTTTTGCTGTAACACCCCAATGCAGGATAATAGATGCAATGAACGCTACTGTTGTTCTAAATTACAGCACCGCCCACAGATATCACACTCAAGGCAGAGATGATTAAAATATGCTATTAATTCACCAGTTGGTGAAAGACCTTAGAAATAATTCCTTCATTAAGAAATATTTATTTTTCAGAAAATGAAACGTGGCACAAATATTGGCACACCTAGAAAAACAGTTATTGCAACTGGAAGCATGTTTTATTATTTATATTTCACTTGATTAAGATGAGAATGTCTATGAACTGTCATGCTGTAATCCATAACTTAATGTTCCATTGAGGTATGATAATCGAGAGCCTAAATCGAACACCTTCCAGGGCCTCTCAATCATAGCCTATAGCATGGGTTATGTTATTTGCCACTGATATCTGAATGTGGCCACTCAGTCAAATAACACAGATTATGTTATTACAATTATCCTAATTGTGGAGGGTATCGTTAATAGTGGGTTGTTGTTCTAGGTATTTTCAAATGTTAACAAATCAATGGTAAAATGTGTTCATTTATGTTGCCTAACAAAACCTATACAACAGAAAACGTTCGTCTTAACACATATGTTTGCAATTGCAAACTCTACCGAAATTATTTGTAGCCTATGTGGTCGTCCTCACGTTATCTGTCATTGACTTGGGCTACAGCGTAAAACTTTATCAGGTGACCAGTCGGCTAAAAATGCTTAGTTGTTTGATGCTGTATGAGACATTTTACTGCACAACAAAATGATTACACGTTGGGCTTAGAGGGCAAACTGTACGATTTTACTTGATCTGTAAGACAATAAAGACACCAAACAATACGAGAGGGAGTTATAGTGGGCTACTGACTACATGAATGCAGATGGGCATTTTTCACAGGTAATGGGGGACTTCCCGTTTCTTCTGTCACAAATGAATGTGTTAATACATGTTGCCTAACAAAACATATACAACAGAAAACGTTCTTCTTAACACATAAATTTGCAAAATCTACCGAAATTATTAGTATGTGGTCGTCACGTCGTCATTGATTTGGGCTACAGCGTAAAACTTTATCTAGCTTCATCTAACTAGTTTATCAGGTGACCAGTCGGCAAAAATGCTTGTTTGGGGCTGAATGAGACATTTTACTGCACAACAAAATTATTGCATGTGGGCTTAGAGGGCAAACTGTAAGATTTTGCTTGATCTGTATGTTACCTGGCTGATGGGGCACGGGAGAAGCAGCCTGTCAGCGACCATGCCTGCTATCTGAAGACGCTTACTGAACTGCTGCGCTGCGCATCTGGCGTGCCCTGCGCGTGACCGCGCGAGTTCACGTGACAAAGGAAGAGAGCTAGGCTGGTCGGGTGTGCGCAAGGAGGTGGCTCATTTCGGGGCATTGTTTCAGTCGTTTTTAATGGCTCAGGTTTTCAAAAGATCATTTCAAAACCGACCTCAGTAAAATCTTAATAATATTAATAATTAAAAAAAAAAAAAAAAAAAGTTTCAAAAGAGCATTTTCGTTGATAAAGGGCAAACTTCCTAGTGCTTTAGCACCACCTAGTGTCTATGTATGCACGTCTATGTGTGTGTGTGTGTGTGTGTGTGTGTGTGTGTGTTCTGATAGTAATGTATGATGAACAGACATTCTTTAATAATAAGTCTTATTCTCCAGGATAAGCATGCCTTAAATGCACCAATATCTAATGACAACCCTGATCTTGGCAGGAATCTGTGGATCTGCTTTGGCAGATGTTGGCCAAATCAAAAAATATTTGAAAGACGCTTTCTGGGACTGGATCAGATCAATTAGTCCTGGTACGTCACATCACCGGTTTTGTTCAACACACCACACTCTACCAAACTTCACCTTTTTAAGTTGAACTTTTTCATCTGATGTTTTCTGCCATCTAAGGTTAATGAATTCTTAGTAGGGCCTGCATGAATATAATGAATAATCCCAAGTGTGTGTGTGTGTATGTGTGGGTGGGTGGGTGTTCCTACCAATTTTTCATAGAATTATTATATTAATTAATAATTTTAATTTTGTATATAGTTTATTTTACAGAGATGAAACATGAAGCAAATCCAGGTAAATGTCTTTGATGTGTAAGGGTTTCGCTACTTTTACGTCTGCCGGACAATATTACGTAGCCTAACATCTTTCCATACATTTTTTTTAATACAATTGTTGGTCAGAAGAAATGTAAATAATAAATGTTTTTTTTTAAAGGACAAATTCTCTATATACTGGCTGATTTGAAGAAGAACTATGCAAACCCAGAGTGCAGCCTCTCTGAGTTGGAAAGGCTGAAATGTCTCCTTGGAAGTAGAGTGTTTTATGTCTCCTTGGAAGTAGAGTGTTTTATGCAAGTTAAAAAAAATACCGAAATCATATTAATACCATATGAATTGCACCCATGTATAGCTGAAGAAATTTTGCAAAATCAGTGTATAAACATTGCCTAATAGTTGGGAAATTACGGTAGTTCTCAAAACAAATGATACCTTCTTGTTTACTAAATGAGCTGAAGCACACCTAATCTGTGATTAAAATGACAGGGTGATCAGAGGGGTATTTCACAAAGGCAGAATTAAAACATCCAAGATTGTGATAAGAAGTGATAAAGCGAGGTTTGATTTCTGTAAAACAGCAGGAGTAGGTGTGGTAGACCAACTGAATTCAAATTTACGTATGAACCCACGTGTGAGTGCTTCCTTGTCTCGGCACGCACCATCATTAAGAAAGCGCTTGCCACTGCCTTAATATTATAGTTGAAAATACCTTCGAAAACTTGCCCCTCCACTTCCAATCAACTACAGAAGGCTATTCATCAAACGTCTATCAACCAAAGAAGCAAACGAGTACCTAGGCCTATGTTAATAATTATAAGGCTACCACAATTTAAATAATAACCATATGGTAGTGGGCAGACAATCTGTTTTGTTTTGTGAGCAAAAAATATTTAGCAAATATAGTATATAAATGGAATAAAGCTCCTTAAAAATTAGCAGGGAGGTCTGATTTGAATGACAGCTAGCTGAGCCAATATAACAACATAATTAACATTAGAATTAACTTAGCTTGGCTGTTAGCCTGGTCTGGACCAGGCTAGGTGTAGATCCCTATGGTAACTTATGTGCCATCTCTTTTGTGAAACCAAGTCAAGGCTAAATTCATCCAGGATAACCAAACAATCCCAGCTTAACCACTTATTTACGTTTTGTGAAATACCCCTCAGGTTTGATATTCTTATTTTTATTTTGGTTTTGTAGTCATGTGTGATGGACTTATGGACATTTGTTTCACTGCCATCTAGAGAGCTGGGCAGATTTCAGCCCCACACTCAAGTGTGTAGAGCATCAGAGCTGGAGAAGCATGACTGACCAAATGAAAGAGGAACATGTGGAAAGAATCCGTGATGAATTGGTAGCCTCAGTAGACAAATGGGGCCATGGTCAAATACTTAGAGGCATACCTGGTGGTGATGGTAAGAGCTTTCATTTAAGTATTCTGTAACTAAGTAGGCAAGTGAATCCAAAATGGAGTTGTACATTGGCCAATATCATCATCCGTTTGATTGATGCAAAGATTCTCGGTTTTTATTGTCCACACATAGCTGGGTATTTTTCAAAACGGAAGGTTTTCGTACTTCATATTGCAAAATAATTCCATCCACACGGACACTCAGAAACAGCCGTTGAAAGCTGTCAAGAACACGTCAATCAGAGAGGGTTAAAGCGGAGGCCAAGTCAAACTCAACATCAACATGAACAAAGGTTAAAAAAACAGCGACCATTGAATGATTACTAGATAGATAGATAGATAGATAGATAGATAGATACTTTATTGATCCCCAAGGGGAAATTCATATATTCGACTATTAGGCTGAGGTTGTACATTTCTTTCATCATCTACGATAATAGCTTGACATAAGCCAATAGAGGTGGCACGGTTCATGAAAAAAAACTCTGAACCGTTCAGTTCGCTTGTCACGGTTCAGAGCATGTGTGCATCATACGGTTTTGACGGTTCATGGCATGCATATAGCCTCATGCCCATATGTGACCCCAGACAGATTTGTCCCCTTTCGCGTGAAAGCGGAGGCGTGGGCAGCTGCGGCTATCACGTCTAGAAAGGCTAAGTGGGAGCAGCCCGGAGTTGAAGGATGCACCAGCGTCACATAAGTCTGGTGTGTGCGAACATTTTGGATTTAGAAAACGGTAGATAGAACTGCAACTGTGTGCAAGCATTGACCAACATGTATCACGTTCAGCTAAGTCGAATGAGCCTAATGTATGTAGTAGTTAATTTTTTTATGTAGGCTATGTGAAAAGCACCACTGCACCCTAGCAGACTCTTACCTCATACTTTGTGGAGTGACACTGAACCTGAACACTAAACTGTCCTTAACAACATCAATATTTAGAGAAGCATGACAGAGGATGACGTTTGTCATCTATGATTTTCAGAAGATTCATGAAAATTCACTCTTAACCTTTAAACACTGTGCGTTGCTACCCCCCTTAATTTACTGTTCGTGGTCAAATTTGACCGAACAGTTTTAACTGCTCTTAAATACCAATACCATGACAAAAGTATTATTTAATAGAACATTATTGTAAACAGACCCTTATTAGAACATTAACATCTACATCAATGTGTTTGTGTGTGTGGGTGTGTGTGTTTCTGTATGTGCGTGAATGTGTGCGAACACTGGTGGTTCACATGCACAGTGGCAACATGACAACATGAACTGACAACATGAACTGTGTGTGTGTGTGTGTGAGAGAGAGAGAGAGAGAGAGAGAGTGTGAGTGTGTGTGTGTGTGTGTGTGTTTGTGTGTGTGTGTGTGTGTGAGTGTTTCCATGTGTGAAAAATGCATGTGCAGGTTTTTTGCATGTGTGTTTCCATGTGCAGGTTTTCCTGCACATGTGGCAACATGACAACATGAAATGTGTGTGTGTGTGTGTATACATGTGTGTGTACAGTATGTGTCTGTTTGTGTGTGTGTGTGTGTGGGGGGGTGTTTCTGTGTGTGCATGCATGCCTGTGTGTGCGAACATTGGTGGTTCACATGCACAAGTGGCAACATGACAACATGAACTGTGTGTGTGTGTGTGTGTGTGTGTGTGTGTCTGTTTGTGTGTGTGGGTGTGAGTGTTTCCATGTGTGAAAAATGCATGTGTGTGCAAACATTGGTGGTTTTCCTGCACATGTGGCAACATGACAACATGAAATGTGTGTGTGTGTGTGTGTATACATGTGTGTGTACAGTATGTGTCTGTTTGTGTGTGTGTGTGTGTGTGTGTGGGGGGGGGTGTTTCTGTGTGTGCATGCATGCCTGTGTGTGCGAACATTGGTGGTTCACATGCACAAGTGGCAACATGACAACATGAACTGTGTGTGTGTGTGTGTGTGTGTGTGTGTGTGTGTGTGTGTGTGTGTGTGTTATGTGTGTGTGTGAGTGGGTGTACATGTGTGTGTGTGTCTGTTTATGGGTGTGTGGGTGGGTGTGTTTCTGTTCACCCCTATTCCGATAATGCGCTGGAATGCCTGTGCGACATTGGTGGTTCACACGTACAAGTGGCAACATGACAACATGAACTGACAACATGTACTGAGTGTGTGTGTGTGTGTGTGTGTGTCTGTGAGTGGGTGTACATGTGTGTGTACTGTATGTGTGTCTGTGTGTGTGGGTGGGTGTGTGTGCTTCTGTGTGTGCATGCATGCATGTGTGTGGGAACATTGGTGGTAAGTTGTAGGAGTGTGTGTAAGGAGATATATTTTATCTCCTGGATGAAATGTATACTCTTTCCCATTAATTTCCTATGGTGGTCATTTTTGACCGTAAACAAAAAAAGTGTTTCTACGTTGAATAAATCACTCAAAATTCAAAGAAAGTAGTCAAAATAAATGCTATGTGTTCAAAAGCCTTTTGTGAAGGATATCATAAGATCTTGAGGCAATCTGATGAAAAATGCCATATTTATGGTACAGGGAATGAGTAAATCGGTCATTTTTGACCGGAACAGTGTTAGAAGGTTAAAACAAACTTGCATTGTTTTTAACACATCTCTGTGTCCAGATAGGGGCAACACATTTGTTTTAAGTTTTGAGTTACATTTGTTGAGTGTGGTAGGCTATAGCAGAATTCATGCAGGCCTACTGAGAACTTCCTTGCCTGTGTGCTGACCCACACAAATTTGTGTGTGGCAACAGTTTGCACAAACAGTATTTGTGGGGCAGTATTAACGCATAGTATGACTCCATTGCATGCAGTCTTCACATGTGAGATAGTGTCAGACTCTAATCCTTTAAACATCTTTTCAAAGTCCTTCAGTGTATGGGGGCATTAGTGTCATGGCTTGTTGGAACAATGGTTTGTTTTAGAGTACAGTGTACAAAGAATGCATGTTTGCCTACAGCACCTAGACAACATCATTTTGAAATAATTATGAAGTCTGAAATTGAAGGCTACTGTTTATATTGACACAAATGTCATTTCTTTTCAGAGTTGTGGGTCATAAGACATGTACTGCCATTGTTCTTTCACTGGGAATTTGGGACTGTGGCTAATTTCCTCTACAAATGTCAAGGTGATACTGCTTTTCTTGAAAAAAGGCAAAAGAAAATACTGTTGTCTTCATGAAATGAATGTTTTAACTTCTGTGGTGAATGTTGCTACAGATGCTGCCATACCTAAGGACATGATTCAAGAGGAACAGATGCATCTGATAGATGCAGGACTCTATCTAAACTCACCATATCCATCAGCTCTGAGAGAAGGCAGATGCATAGATCTCATCATATCCTTTGACTTCAGTGCTGGAGACCCCTTTCTGGTGAAAGCACCCAGCCATGCCATTTTAATTTAAGTAAATAGACGTTAAAGAAAAAGTTTGATCTAACAACAACTTTGGGTCTAATAATGAGTGTAAACCGTCATTGGGGATGTTGACAATGTTAATCGGAGTAGTTTTGAATAAGACCAGAATATGCAACAGAATAGCACATAACCATACCCTTGGAGGCAAATTCGCTACATCAAACTAAATCACTACTTCAAGCTATTGACAAAGCTCAGAATATCTTCACACCTCTGTGATACTGAGGAGAGAGTCCCTGCAGATAAAACAGTATTTTTAACTTTGAAAGTGTGCAGAAAGGATATACGGTTTTGCACCTATACGTCATAATGTCACATCACCGTTTGTTTACAACTGGAGTGGTAAGCAGAATGGTAGGTAAGGCAGAGTGGCAGGCTATACAACAGTCGGGTTGTATAGGCTACACATAGTTCCAATAGTTAAAAATAGCTTCAAAATTGAAATTTATCAAATATTGACCGAGAAATGCCGACCATTTGGTTTTTACAATAGGAAGCAAAAAGGTGACGGAAGATCGTTTTCCATTAGAACCTCATGGCTGTGGAGGATGGTGATGGGTTGCAGTGAAGTGTTTTATTCTCAAGAAAGCGTGGTGTAGCCTGTTTACGGAAACATAGGCTAAATACATATCATGCAACTATATCAAGGAAAAAAGTGCAACATTTAAGTATGACAAGAATATATTTTACTGGAACAGTTTGTTCTAATTTGTCTCTTGAATTCGTGCTCATCAATCACATCATTCCTATCTTCTGTCCCTCTGTTTCAAGTTAACATGAGTGTCATTTGATTTTATAATCACAACAAATGATAAGAAACAGAATAGCCTAAACGTCCTGTGCAGGTCAGTAGATCACAATTCAGTCCTGCAGATGGTGGTAATGCATTTGCAAACTGCCAAAAGACCTTTTCTTTTTCTGTAAGCTTTTTATTTTTGGCAGTTTGCAAACAAAGTGCATTACCACCATCTGCTGAACTGAAGTGTGATGGCAAGTGTACCCTGTGGCCTCGTCCTGGCCGCCGAGTGACTAAGTCCGATAGGTTCAACACGTCCCTTGCCTATCAGGTGGCGGGAAACAAAATGTTAAAGGAGAATTCCGGTGTGATATTGACCTAAAGTGTATTGAAACATGATACCGAGTGTGAATGTATGTCTCATAGCCCATCTCGGCTTGTCCCCTGCACTCCAAAAATCTGCTTAGCTAGTTAGCCGATGCTACCAACAGCTTTTTCAATAGTGGTGCTTTCGCATCGTGCTAGCCATGCAAATAAATCACTGTTTTACACCCATTTACGAGGCTCAATGTATCTCCACACTTCATTGGTAGACTTCGAGGGCCCTGACATTTAAAACGAGACATTGAGAACTTTGAAAAAGCACTGGTAGTTTACTTACAAGACGATTTATACAGACAGTATCTTCACGAAGTTTAGCGTTTGCAGCCATCTTGAATTTAGTCACGATAACAAACAGGTATGATAAGGGATCAGATTCCAAAAATAATTCAGTGGAAATTCATGGATTCCAGTTTCTTCCAGTAGCAGCAACTGGAATCCATGCATTTCCACTGAATTATTATCAACTTGTACAACTTGAGTTTCTTCTCACAAGATGGCAGCGACAGGAATAATAGTAATGTAATGCAGTGACAACAGTCCTTTACCCTTTCTTTACACTTACAAAGTAAAACAAAAAATACTCTGTTTTACCTTCTACAGGGACCCTCTCCACAGTATCACAGAAGTATAACGATATTCTGAGCCTGCTCAGTGTCTTAAAGTTAAAAAAAAGACAAAACAAAACTATTGTACTACTACTCTATTAATGCTGACTGTTTACAGTCATTATCATCTAAAAATAGATCCTAAGTTGTTGGTAGACTAAACGTTTCCTTTGATCACAATTGTTTGATCATGAGGGGAAATGTGAACTAGATTGATTAGATGAGAATCATCGATTAGATGACACTTTCCTGCATGTTGGGAATCTGTGAGGAATAATAGCACTTGGAAAAAAAAAAACTCAAAAATACTACATAAGTATATTAGATTTGCCTTGTAATTGCCTTGTACATTAATACCATATACAAGGCAATTACAACCAAGACTTATTGTAATTATTTTTTTAAGTATATCAATCATTGTGTTGTCCCATACTCAGACACTGAGGGTAGCCAGTGAGTATGCAGTCAAGAACGGACATCCCTTCCCTAAAGTGGACTTTACAAAGTTGGACTCTGAATGCCCAAAGTCCTGCTATGTGTTTGAGGAAATGGACAAACCAACTGTAATTCACATTCCCCTCTTTAACATAGACAACTGCAAGGGTGAGTTACTGTGTTCTTTACTAAAGCATACACTTCAGAGCATACACTTCACACTAATCCCAATCACACACCAAAAGGCATGTGGGAGACTTCAAGGTCAAATGGAAGAAGGTTCTATCGTCTGATGAGACCAAATTGAGCTTTTAGGCGATCAGACTAGAGGCTATGTTTGGCAGACACCAAATACTGCACATCACCACAAACACGCCATTCCTAAATATGATGGTGGCAGCATCATGCTGTGGAGATGTTTTTCTGCAGCAGGCTTTTGAAGGCTTGGAAAGGTAAAGGATAAAAAATTAGAGACTTGTATGGAAAAGGCAAATTATATGGAAATTCTGGAGGACAATCAGATTCTGAGTTTGGGCAGACTTGCATGTAGGCACACTTCAAACCACAAGTGTTATTCATCTTAAAAATGCCTAATTGAGACCAATCCACACAGCTGTGATTGTGGCCAAAGGTGCAGTTACTGTACTGACTTGGAAGGGAGTAAAGAGCTTATGTTTTGTAAATTATTGTCAAGAAAAGTTGAGTGCTTTTGCACACCTCCTTGGGACGGGTGTGTCGGAGAAGGCCCACAGGGTCACCAATATCAAAGGAAGTAGAAATCCCCTGCACACTGTTGCAAATGAAGACAGTGTACCCCACTAGGCTAACTAGTGTAACCCACTTCCAGTGAGCTAAGCTAAGCTAGGCTAATGGAGGCAGACTGGGTTATTGCTCACACAGAGAAGATAATGGTATACAGTATGTCCTTTCGTCTCTCTGGTGGTAGATGGCAGATAACCTAATTTCCCAAAAAGTTCCTTTCAGGCTGATTTGTGGCTCGCTGTGGCCAAGAACCACCCCTTATTAAAGCTTACTCACCATGGCTTCACACTCTCTCTTCAATCTACAGATGAAGCAGCAATCGAAAAGGAAAGGAAGGAATACGCAACCTTCCACCCAACCTAGAGACAAAACAAAGATCAATCACTTGGCAGATTTGGCAGCGGAAAATGTGACGATGAACCAAGGAAACATCCTGAGTGAGATAAAAAAGGCTGTGAACCGAAGGAAGCAACAGGAATTGTCAAATCCGGTTTTGCCCCGTAAAGAATTCAACATATCGACCATGGTCACAGATTTTTGTTCCTCGTTTTTGGCAATTTTTGCATGGCTATTTAACAGCGTTAAGGGGAATAGACACGCCAAAACAACATAATTTGTATCCTAACTAGTGCAGGAGAAGAGGTTTGTGTACTTTTGCCTTATTTCCTTGCTAAGTAGCCAGTCAAATTTTTGACCAAAAGTTGAACGGGTTTATAACCCATATTTTCCTAGGGTTATGTGATCAGGGTTTGCTAGTAGCTTACCTCTGCAGAGTTTTTTTTTCTTGCAATTCCTCAAAATTGGGAAATTTTTTCGCAATTCTATTTTTTTCCCCTTGCAATTGCGATTTTTTTTCTCTCGCAATTCTGACTTGTTTTCTCTAGTAATGTGAAGGTGCAGGAAGTTCAGCTCTAGGGTAAGGGGGCGTTTCCTAAACATACCCAGCTTACATTTGCCATTGACCTCCGAAGTTCGCCTACAAAAAAGAATCAAAACGGCCATCTTTGCCCATATAAGGAGATCCGGTTGTTAATTGAAGCTAACTAACTATGGCAAGTTGCATTGCAAGTTAGCTCAGGGGTAGCAATAATCTAAGTGTGCCGCCTTCACGTACCGTTGATCACAGTATCCACTCGAAGGCAGAAGACAAAAGTGTATTCAGTAAAATGTCTGCATTTCAGACCTTTTCATCCCCGCGAGATTTTAGCAGGTGCGATAATTCAAAATCCCCATGTTATTTTCCCATAAGAAAAATTGCCAGATACCGGATGTCAAAGATGGCTGCTTTTTTGTAGGCGAACTTCAGAGGTCTATTACACCTGGACTTAGGTGTAATGACAAGTGTACTTTCTAGCCTCGTTCTGGCCGCCAGGTGAATAAGGCAAATTTGCTCTGTGCATAGGTATCGACGAACTTCCACTTTTTTCAGTGGGCAAACCCTTTTCCTTTTTGTTGTCATTGCTGTCAAAAAGCACCTGAAGCTTTAGTTGTAAAATGTGTGGTCAGGCACCGAAATGCCTGCTCTCCTTACTTTGTGCAGCCAATGTGCACGTAGGCTGGCGTTTAGGAAAAAGGTAGAAGCTAAAATTGCTTTTATAACGACTTGAACGGCTGAGCAGAGTGGCACACAACAGTGCTCCTTAGAGCCCCACACGGTTTCAAGAAGCTCTCGTGTAGGCTTACATTGTATTTCTTACGTTTTGGTACAACTAAAGCACTCATCTTCAGGTGATTGTTGTTGACAGCTATGTCAACGAACAGGAAACGGGTTTGCCCACTGTAGACAAAAACAGTTAACTAGATACCTAGCGCAAAGAGCCAATAGAACAACTGAAGTGTTGTATGCTACATATTATTATCAATTAACATTTAGGACACAATACTGTACCGTGAGTTGTACGACAGATATGTTTTACTTCTATTAAAGACATCCTATGCACACTTTTTACCTTAAAGTGTAAAGTGCAGGTTAACCACCACAACCAAATAATGTGTAGCCTAAATAAAGTGCTCAATATGTATACATATTTAAAAAATGTCTGTCTTAAAATGCGTTAAAATAACATTTATTGGGGTTTCTGCAAAGGTAGCATGTTTGTTAAGGTAACTGGGTGATGACGTCATGTCAGGGAGTAGGCCTAGCAACCCATATTTTGCTAGATTCCTACTGTCTACGGCTAGACTATGGAGAATGACGGAGAGACTGAGAATATTTATGAGCCACTGTATACCAACTCAAATTTCTGTGTAATAAACGAGCCTATGTTATCATGTTTCCATTTGTGTTCCTTGAGCATAATGTGTTTGTGTGCAGATTTAGCAAATTCAGAGAAGCAAATTAAGCAAACACAGGTCTACAAATCTGTGTATGTCCTAACTCTTTAGTTTTAAAAAAGACACCCTGTCATTGTCCTTATGCACACGTGTGATGATATGTTATTCTGAGACATAATCTATAGCAATTATTACATGTAACTAAACACACAAAAAGTTGTGAAAACTATTTATTGTATTGGTTATATACAGCCAGAGCAAATAAACTGTCCTACAGTGTTGGGCCAAAACACATAAAGTGGTAGGCCTGCCAGCCCTGGCAGCTGTCACATTGTATCTTCAAGACAAAAATATTGGCTTGACAAGACATCAGTATTAACTCAAAGTTGTATGCTAAAAATCAATATTATCATACCAAAGTACCTTGTGTGCAAGGTTAAGGTTATAAAAGGTTAATGTTATAAAAGGTTAAGGTTATAAAAAATAAAGTTTGGGTATCAGCCTTCAAAGAGCAGAATTGAGGTGCCCTGTCTATTGTATAGCAGTGTATTCTTTTCAGTGCCCAACTAACAATTGTAATTGTAAGAGGGAGTCGGGCTAAGTTAGCCTAATATTTATAGGGAATAGAACTAACAGCAGTTTTGGCTCTTGTAAGGTTGAAAATGTAAATTCATTCAGTGGCGCAAAAAGTGGGTATGCGTTATATGCGGCGCATAGGGGCACAGCACCATGGGGGCGCCAAAGCGATGGTAATAATAATAATAATAATAATACTATATTTGGTATATTCTATATGTAGCTACTGTTTCTAAATCATTTCTGCATTTCCTCAATGTTAAATAACATTTTAGAACACTAACAGGCTAGAGTAGGCGCCCTATCTCTTAAGATTCTATCATAGAATTTTGACATAAAAGAGGGAGTGGGTGCGCCGTGAGCGCTGAGCGAGCAGGTACGAGTAGTGAGTTTTCGTCTATGTAAAAAGATGGATAAAGCAAAAAAGCTGTTGGGGGCTAAAAATAGAAAAAGAAAGGGAAAATGAGATGGCATGTCAAGGGATGCGACAGTAGTTAAATAAGTGGATGGTGAAAAGCAACAGGTAGGATTTAAAGTGTGACGTCTGTGCTTGGAGGCACACGTTTCATGTTCATGTTATTCATGTTACCAGACTAACTAGCGTTTGCTAAGCATATGCCGATTGAAACATAGCCTATTCCATTCAGATAGCTAGGTGGCTACCATGCTCATACTGCACTTTTAATGGCAAACTGCAAACAGAAATGTCTCACTAGCAACAATTCATTACATGTTTCCATTTCCTAACAATGAAGACTCCTTGTAATAACTTAATATTGTGCTGTCAATGTGGCGCAAACAAAGGCTAGAGTTGGATCAGCCTTATCCTTTGTGAGCAACAGCTGGCAAAAGGACGTTATGAGAACCATTTAGACTCTCTTACAGTGACAATGCGACATTCGGCAGAATTTCTTAAAAAATAATAATATGTAATACATTATTGGCCTTTTGTTTTACTTTAGTTGTTTGTGTTTTATTTTTATTTTATTATTTTTTTTGGTGGGGGTGGGGGCACCAATTTGTTGTTGCATACCCCTCAAAAAATGGGTAGCTGCGCCCCTGAATTCATTAGGCATATGCATATACAGTACAACAGCATTACGATATGAGACCGTCTGGAATCAAACACACAAGAACAGAAAAGGATTTGGAGAAATAATGCCAGAGACTTTCTAATGTGGAGACATAGCACTCAAAAAATACTCCATAGAAATGCATGGGGCTAGTTTGTCACGTCAATATGGCCGTTGTCTACACATATCCCACCCCTTCCTCGGCAAAACGTCGACATGTGAATACATTGAGCCAATCATGTGGTGTGATGTGAATACATTGAGCCAATCATATGGTGTGTTGTGAAGACATCGTGCCAATCATGTGTTGTGATCTCGCCGCTGGAGCAAGATTGGTGTCGTGAAGCCTTCCGCACGCGCAGTTCAACCCAAAGACTGTGCCCGATGAGTGCCCATAAAACTTTGGTATATGGCCGCCGAGTGGAGGGACTTTCCTAAAAGGACTTTGATAATGCCCAGCGAGAAATGATAGCTTCAGCGAAAGTTCTACTAGGAAGACTCGTAGTGTAGCCTTTACTCCTCCCATGCTTACACGGAGCCAATCTTAGCTGCCTACTTTCGGGAAAGCCCCGCAATCCGATCATTCACTCATTCAATCAGCGCTAGCCTATAGGAATTCAGTGGGCTCTTTAAATATGTACCACCTAACACTGCTTCTGCCTTTCTGACTTTGACGTCCCATTGCAGTCGTCTTTGTTACTCTGACCAACTTGCGAAAGTTTCAACCTTATCTTGCCAATCTAGGGGCTGAACTCACGGACCATGTCTGTCCGTTCTCCTCTGCTCCACATCGAGTCGTCCGACTCGGACGTCGTTCCTCCAACCCAGCCCAGGAGGAGTGTCAGGTCGATCCAGGCCAAGTCCGACTGGGCCCGTTTCTCCGCTGTCGATATCGCGGCGGCGTTGATGGAGGCGGGGATTCCCTTCTACGCCGGCCTGCAGAAGGGTGACCTCGTGCTTCTCGCACACAACGCCATCGGCAGTCCCGCTGTCCCAGTCGTGACTGGTCCGTCGGGTCCCGCTCCTGCTTCCGCCGCTGATCCCGTGGCCGACCCGGAGGAGCCTGAGCGGCCTCCGAGTCTGCCCTGGCCGAACCTTCTGTTGTGTCCGAACTTCTGTCCAAGGAACTTAATAAAGGCTATGTTCTCGGCCCTTTCTCTGTCCCTCCTTTCTGCCCCTTCCGCGTTAATTTATGGGAGGCCAAACAATTCAAAAGCTTAAGCAAAAAAGGACACCACCCATCCAGCTGGACGGAGCTAGCGACCCAATTGGACAGCGCGGCGCTATCCGTTCAAACTAAGTTTATGCAAAACAGGACACCACCCATCTAGCTGAACATAGCGAGAGATCTAACTGGGCGGCGCAGCGCTATCCATATTAGAACATTTGACCATTGCGAGAGATCCAACTGGGTGGCGCGCCGCTATCCACATTGGAACGTTTGGGCGGCGCGGCGCTATCCACATTGGAATGTTTCAACATAGCGAGAGATCCAACTGGGCTGCGTGGGGCTATCCATATTGGAACGTTTGAAATGAATGAATAAAAAAAGATGACAAAATCTTTTCTAAAATGGTTACTATACACATATAGTAAAATGTCATAACAAATAAAGTTACAATAACGACAAATTGAATGGTTTATTCATAGATAATCATTCATTGTTTCACCAAGAAATATTTCCTCTATCAGAGTGGTTGCCAAGCAACGCCTAGACTCATTCATAACTTCAAAGACTGGAACTAATCAGTTTTAGGCTAAATTAATTTGGTAAACAGGACTGAGAAGTGGAAGGGTAATATGAAATTCATATGTATGTTATTACTTAAAAACTGTGTGAATTCATTATGAGTTGTTTTCATTGATAATAATACCGTATCATTTCAGTAATCTCCCAATAATCCCATGTTCAAATAAGTATCTGAGTCGTGATCAGTTTGATGGGAATAGCATGTGACTTTCTACACACATTGAAAACATTGCAATCCTGTTATTGATATTTTAGGCAGCGCGAGATAGTTATAGTGCAACTTGACTGGCGGTGTCTGTGTTAATAACTTCGATAAGCGCAGTTGTTGGACAGCGCGCGATGGTCTCTGGTTAGCGCAACTTGACTAGGCGGTGTCTGTGTTGGCCAACTCAATAGCGCAGTTGTTGGACAGCATGCGATGGTCTCTGGTTATGTTAGCGCAGATTGAATAGGTGGTGTCGGCCAACTCGATAGCGCAGTTGTAACATTGGACAGCGCACGATGGTCTTAGGTTAGCGCAGCTTGACTCAATAGCGCGAAGTGCAACTGAATGGGTGGTGTCTGTGTTGGCCAGGCTTTTGATTTGTTTGGCTCGCCATATTAATTCCCTCGGTCTGGACGTCCTTCGCGCTGTGTTCTTGGAGCTCGGTGTCCCTCTGTCGGCGGAGAAGAAACTGGGCCCTGTTTACTCTCTCAAATTTCTGGGCATTGTCCTCGACTCGGTTGCGATGCGGGCCTCTCTCCCGGGGGAAAAATTAGCTAGGATTTGTGAAGTGTCCGCCTCATTTCTCTCCGTGGGCACGGTGACCAAGCGAGACCTTCTCTCTCTCTTGGGTCATCTGAATTTTGCCAAGCGCATCATTCCGCAGGGTCGCTCCTTTATTTCTCGCCTGTAAATTCTGTCCCACTCCGTTGTTAATTTATCTGATCCCGTCGCGCTCGACCTGGGTTGTCAGTCGGATCTTGGTTTCTGGTCTAAATTATTTACCGAATGGAACGGCATCACATTTTTCTATAATGATCACTCTGATTCGTCTGTCTCTCTCGAGCTGTTCACGGATGCCGCTCCGTCTCTCGGTTTTGGGGGGTTGTGTAAAGACGTGTGGTTTGAAGAGAGATGGTCTGACGAATTTAAGGCATTTGCCTCCGATGCCATTGGTCAAGAAAGCGCATCACTTTCTTCTGTGACAACGAGGCAGTAGTGGCCATCGTAAACAAAGGTCGCTCTCGCTGCCCTAAAATAATGTCCCTTTTAAGGAGGCTCACCTGGCAGTCTGTTATTCACAATTTCATCGCAAATGCCATTCATGTCCCTGGACCGTGCCCTCGTTTTGCCGAGCTGATCCTGGATTAAATCCTCTTTGCCTCAGTTCACTATTAGAGAAAGCCAAAACGTATATGTTAAAAGGCGTTGCTAAGTCCACAATCAAAGCCTATAATTCAGCCTGGTCCTGGTTCTCTATTTTTTGTCAGCACCACACGCCCATCCTCCCAGTTCTCATTTCTACCGTCTGCGCTTTCTTGGTTTACTGCGTTGATCACCGCGGCCTCAAACTTCCGTCAATTCTCAAAACAGTCGCCGGTTTACAATTTCACGCTAGGCTCCACGACCCCGGTTTCCCTAGTCTGTTCTAGTCTGCCGTTTAGTTCATCTTGCATGTTTACTAATGTCTCTGCTCCTCTCAGAACCAGGTTACTGAGTCACCGCCCTGGTGGTCATCACTCATCCTTTTGGGGGTAGGCTCCCCGCCCCTGCCTTCATCCATCGGCGGGAGGCGAGATCCGCTCATCGCTGGGCCGGATCGAGGCGGGCCTACGATCAAAGACCGTTACCTATTCAGGACTCTTTATCATGCTTGTATCCAAGCCGTTCCTTTACTAATTAAATTGTTAACTGATTCTATTCTGTCTACTGAGTCTTTCTGGTAGAAATTATTTTATCGCTTGAAGGCAGACCTCTCCACGCACACCACACCACACCGCATTTCAATGACTTCCTGCGGCTCTCTGCCACACATGGCATTTCTCCTCCGAGAAATTATTAACTTTCTAAGGGCTATATTTTACAAACGTGTCACACACGCTTGTAAAATATACAATTGCGCTCATTCAGCTCAGAGAGCTGCTGTTCAGTTACTAACCTATCGGCCAATCAGAAAATAGCATTTCTCAACCAATCAGGAAATAGTTTTGTTTTGATGTGGGTCCGCAACGTGGAGACTGCTCGTCTGCGGAGTCGTGGAGTGAAATTAGGCCCGGTGCTTCGTCTGATAATTTGCTGCGCAGTTGATCAAGATACTGCGGACCGACAAAAAAAGAAAACAAAACGTTTCTGCTATCGATGTCATTAAACATGGAGCCATACAATAAAGTGGTGGTATGAGCGTTCATTCAATGCAGGCGTCTGCGCGAGAGAAACTGAAACTAATCGATAAAGTTGGTATCAAAGCTCCGCTTCAACCTGTTGAATGCTATTTAATTGTTTAACGAAACAACGTTGATTTTTGGAACTTCCATAGAAACAGAGCAGAGACTGTATAATACACTGTATAGCACGGAGTGTTGTATAGTCAAATTTGAATATAACGTGGCCAAAAGCTATTGTAGCCTTCTTTCAAGCTGGGGAACATTCGTCCGTATAAGAAGGGGAAGAAGGGGAGACAAGGGGAAGAAATTGCAGCAAGTCGCAGGTTCGAATCCAGACCAGAGCAAGAGCAAATGAACAGATTACATTTTTAAATTGGCTTGTTTTACAATCAGTTCCTTATCTTTTCATAAAGTTTTGTCATTTTTTAAGTAAATTATTAAAAACTCACTTTTACTTATGCAATTGTGGCCTGTATGTTAATTTGGGGGATATTATTCATATTATATTGTAATTGTTATATCTCATTCAAACTGCAAGCAGCTTCTTGATATTAAAAGTGCTTCTAGAATGAACGTATTGTAAAGGAATATAACACAAAATATTCAATTCCACAAGAAAATATATATTTATTAACACAACATGCTCAACAGTACACATATTCTAGGCAAAAGGGCAATTAGGTCAGGTCAGTCAGTTATTTCAGTCAGGTCAGTGATTACTTTCTGACTGAAAAGGAACTAGAATAATAAAACATATATTTTAGATTTATAAAGATATAAAGATGTATACAAATATTATAAAGATATTGATGTACAAGACCAACAATAACCACATATAAATAGGCCTATACTGTACAAACAGTCGAGAGGATCTCAGCCCATGTAACCAATCAAGAAAAACTGTGATTTATTGATAGAACAATTATTAACACTAGACGGCAATAAAAACATTTAATAAAAACATTTATACATTTATTAATAGTAAAGTATTAAGTTTAACTACTTCAGTATAATAAAGTATCTATCTATCTATCTATCTATCTACTGTATCTATCTATCTTTTGTAACTGCCTCAGTGTTTGGGTAAAATATTTTGCCTTTATACTGACTGTGGCCAGTTTCAACAGTGCGAAACTGGGCACATTTACAACATGCATTTGAGGTCACAGTGCGTACATGCGCTTTGTGTCTGCAGGTGCTTGGTGGGTGTTTGCTCTGTGTATGCAGGTGGGTGGGCCAATGGGGCAACAGCAGGTGAGGGGGCAGATGAGTGGACAGTGCAGCGGACAGAGACTGGGCACTGGCTGCAGAGGAGGGCACAGCACTGGGCACAGACGGAGCAGGCGACAGCAGGTGAGTGGACAGTACAGCGGACTGAGACTGGGCACTGGCTGCAGAGGGAGGGCACAGCACCGGGCACAGAGCGGAGCAGGCGACAGCAGGTGAGTGGACAGTGCAGCGGACTGAGACTGGGCACTGGCTGCAGAGGAGGGCACAGCACGGGCACAGACGGAGCAGGCGACAGCAGGTGAGTGGACAGTGCAGCGGACTGAGACTGGGCACTGGCTGCAGAGGAGGGCACAGCACCGGCACAGACGGAGCAGGCGACAGCAGGTGAGTGGACAGTGCAGCGGACTGAGACTGGGCACTGGCTGCAGAGGAGGGCACAGCACCGGGCACAGACGGAGCAGGCGACAGCAGGTGAGTGGACAGTGCAGCGGACTGAGACTGGGCACTGGCTGCAGAGGAGGGCACAGCACCGGGCACAGACGGAGCAGGCGACAGCAGGT
Source organism: Alosa alosa (assembly GCF_017589495.1). Taxonomy (NCBI): domain Eukaryota; kingdom Metazoa; phylum Chordata; class Actinopteri; order Clupeiformes; family Clupeidae; genus Alosa; species Alosa alosa. The sequence continues at coordinate 26,464,085 of NC_063195.1, read as the reverse complement.
GAGCGGGACAGTGCAGCCGGACTGAGACTGGGCACTGGCTGCAGAGGAGGGCACTGCACCGGGCACAGACGGAGCAGGCGACAGGTGAGCGGGCGGGTGAGTGGGCAGCATGGCAGAGGGCAGCAGGGCAGAGGGCAGCTCATCATCTGGCGCCACTAGATTTTCGACAATGGCCTCCTCTCCCAAGGTATCAATAAAGCCTTCGTCATCTTCCTCTTGTTCCTCCATGGTGATGTCCTCCAGCAACTCTGAGGTCCTGTCTGAGCCAGGGGTCATGTCCTCCAGGGGCTGTTGACTCTGCCTCAACAGGTATTGGACTCCAATGAGCTCCCTTAAGCAAACATTGTAATAGGGAAAAAACTAGATGTACCGCATAGCGGTACAAAATATGACCGCCGCTCAGTCCTGTACATCCATTCCGCGAAAATAAATCATATAAATGAATTTGTCTCCATCTTCTACCCATCCCCCACTCTTGAAACTTTTGTGTATGCTTGTTTGAATGTGTGTTTTATGGCCACACACAAAGTAGCCTACCTGGCGCAAAGGTGAATAGATTTGTAGCACTTGCCAAAAATTTGTAGCATTGTTATAAAACCTTTAAAAAATATCTAAACAATCACAAGTAGGGCAGTTCATCACAGTCCATGCATTGCAACTGGACTGATGAAAGGTACACCTGTAGGCTACATTGTATTTGGGAAAAGCAGAAGGTAGCAGCATAATGTATTATTTATTTATTATTAAACAAAAACAATCCCTGTCAGTTCCATGCAGTTTTCAACAGCTATCAAGAAGAGAGGTCATGTCATGGATTTTTGTGAATGTTTCTTCTTCTTCATATGCATAAGTTTAGTCATCTAGTTCATATGATATTCAGCTTTATTGTCAATGCACAAATTAAATACCAGTAGTCTAAAACAAAATGCCGCTTTTACCCAGTGGTGCAAATAACTGACATGTCCAAAAGGGCCTTCATGAAATGCGTTGCTAGACTGTTCATACACATTTTAACGGGCCAAGTTGAAGTTGCAAATAATATGCTGATTCATGTTCCCTTGCATTTTGCAACTATGAGGTCCATGGTTAGTCTTGCTTTCGCCAGACCAAGCTCAATCTTTAAGAAATCTAAAAGGAATCGGCAGATCAGGCTGAGTTCACCCAGCCTAGTCCATTATAGGCTCGATAGAAATATTGTTTAATTTTGCAATTGAGATATCCACGACTGGCGCCCTCCCTCCCACCCTGTGACGTGTTCGGCCTGGTTTCAGAGCTAAAATGCAAAATGCATAGAGGGAGTTATGACAAAACCGTGACTGTTAACAAACTATAAGCTATATAAGGTAGGCCCTATGCTATATGCTAGGCCTATTACACAACATAAATTGTCACTAGGCTATGCTGGCGACCCAAATAAAATCTCCTTTGGGGAACCAATGGCTTACAGTATCAAGCGGACTTTAAGTTGCCACCTCTTGGCTTAAAAGTTAATAGTTTTTGCATATCAGTAGTAATACATTTCACGCAGCTGTGTGAATCAAGGAAAGTTTACTTCTAAATGGAACCCAACCCACTGTACAGTAGCTCAAGGTCTGTGGCTAAAGCAGCCATAATGGAAGCGTTATCATTGTTTGGATACCTACACACACGTGTTTTTTAATCGCGATAGACTACTACCAAGCTGGAATCAAAGCACATCGAATCCTCTCACACCCTAAACACGCACCTCGAACAAAACAAAAAACGCCTCAGTCTCACGGTATAGCCATAGGCAAAACTGTATTGGACCGATGTAACGTTGGTACTAAAATCATCCATCGCAAATAATGATTTATGTAGCACGGCAACAAATATGTGTAGGTACAGCCCTGCCCTGGATACATCTCTCAACGCGCTTCTAAAAACATTTGCTTTAAATGGAGATGTAGATCACTGTGAGACACGGGTGCGCTGGACACAAATTATTCACTTTGACGAATTTATGTAGTTTCAGTCAGAAGTTACTTTTACTTTGAGCCATGCTCTTTCCTTACTTGAATCACCTTTGAAAATAGAGGATTGAAGTAGCCTATATGGGTGTTTGGGAATGAACGCTGACTCTGATGCTTTTGAGACTTTGAGATAAATGTCCCAGCCCGTGTTTAGAATGCATCATCAGGTTATTCAGGTAGCCTATATTTTCCATTAGAAAACCATCAATGTGAAGCTTAACGTGTTGTGGCTAACTCACTTAGCTCCTGTTAGTAGCCTAGGTTATGGTTATAAGCAAAATGAGATGACAGTCTAAAAGATGCAATTAGTGCTGTTATCAATTTTCTTGGTAGCCTATAACCGCATTCATGGTTTTCTACAAACATCAATAATCAAATTGGCCTCTATCACTCAACCAATGCTAACGGTAACATTATTTTACCTACTCCCCATACAGAAATATAATATATTCACATATATGCAGCTTGAACATATTCCCCAGATAAGCACATCTGTGTTAAATAAATACATTTACATATATGTTAAATATATATATTTCCATGTATGTATCAATATATTTCAAAATATAAGTAAATATTCAATATTGGCCACTTTCTTATATTTTATGCATATAATTAAATATATTTAAATATATGACACTAAGAAGCATGATCACATGACCCTTGATGAAGATTCTGATCACATGATCTATATATTTGATTATATTAGACATATATTTCTCTAATATAGTTCATATTCTACTATGGTTTGATATTTTCCGCATTGATCAATAAATATTTCACTATTGTGTTTACTTAAAATCAACCATAAGAAACACACAACACTTCTGTTATCTTTTATTCTATTTTATTGAAAATCTTTGTTTTTGTTATGGAACTTCAGTTCTGTCACTTTGGCATTTATTGCCTGGCCCAGCAATCTGGAGTGAGTGTCTGGCCTGGGAACTGCTTCAGGGTGGCCTCTGAATAAGACAGAACATATACAAATAGAACATGCAAAATATTAGTGACATAAATACAGATGCTAAAGTGCAGAAACACTGTTTGTGTTATCACGATAATAGGAGATAAATACAAAGTGAGTTGGAGAGAAAGACATACAAATAAAATAAACTCACCAATTATCGTCTTAGTCCTCTCAGGGTCCAGGCATTCCCTCTAAGTGCCTCCTAAAAAATAGCACAATCAATTAGGACCTCAAATACAGTGGGCATCGCTTTCAAATGGCCACTTCAGTCGCGCATTACGAGGCGTGAAGCTGCGTGAAGCCACTGTGCGTCGCTCTGCCACTGTACATCACTCGGCCTGCCGCCCCTTCTGAAAAAGCTCGATTTACCTCGATTTAGGCTACTTGGGTATGGCTTAAGGCTTGACTACACGGTGGTAACGAAAATCGAAATTTGCTGTCTACATTATTGTCAGTGATGGGTTAACGCAACTACGCAAATCAAAACAGTGGTGTGATAATTGAGCCAGTAGAGAAATAACTGTTCAGAATCAGTGGCGTCGTTAGACCTGGGCATTCGGGGCTATAGCCCCGGATCCTCTGGGGATAGCCCCGGATCTATGGGCCAACAACAACAACAACAAAAACTCTAATCGTGAATGAAATAAATAGCCCCGTAGAAGAGACGTTTGTGTTTTGTGTCCATTGTGTGCATTAACAGCAGTGCAAGAAAATCTGACGTGATCTGGGCAGGTTTAGAATTTTCAATTCAATTTCAATTCTCCTCTACGCTACTACGCATTGCTGTTTCGTGCTTCTACTAACTAGCCTTAGCGAAACTAGCCTTAGCGAAACTAGATGTACCGCAGAGCGGTACAAAATATGACCGCCGCCCAGTCCTGCACATTTTTTCCACAAAAAGAAATCACGCTGAAAGGCCTATATGATTCTAACTGTCTCACTAAATTGCATTATCCACACTCAATTCTCACTGGTATCTGCTAGACAACAAGTACCAAAACATGATTAGTTCATAGATTTCACATGTAAAATTCATTTTATACAACCCCACCCCCATCTTGCCTGTTCATAATTCACTCCATTAATCAGTGGATGAGCAAAAACTTTTTGAAACTAAATGATGACAAAACAGAGGTACTTCTGGTTGGACCAAAACTAAAGCGAGATATTATTCTTAGTAATCTGGGGAACTTGGCACACCAGGTCAAACCAAAAGTAACAAGCCTCGGTGTCATCTTAGATGCAGAGTTAAGTTTTAAGCCCCATATCAGTAAAGTTACTCAGACAGCCTATTTCCACTTGAGAAACATTGCCAAAATGCGGCCCTTTTTAACTCAACAAAATGCAGAAAAACTAATTCACGCCTTTATCACTAGCAGGTTAGACTACTGCAATGCACTTTTCACTGGTCTTCCCAAAAACATCTAAAGAAATTGGCACTCATACAGAACTCTAGGCTAGACTTTTAACTAAGACTAAGAAGAGAGAACACATCACCCCTGTGTTGGCTGAACTGCACTGGCTCCCTATTTCCTATAGAATTGATTTTAAGGTTATGTTAATTACTTACAAAGCTCTGAATGGCATAGCACCTTCATATATCTCTGAGCTTTTAATATCTTATCAACCACAAAGGAAACTTAGATCATCCAATTCTAATCTTTTAATCGCACCCAAAGTGCTCCACAAACAAAGTGGAAAGCTGCATTTATCCATTATGCCCCCAAAAATGGAACATCTGTACAAAAGTTCATACCTGTACAGGAAAGCTTTTAGTTAACTCATCTTATCCTGTAGACTACATTTTCAGATTATTCTACATCTGCTACTATTGGAGGGGCGCAGCCAGCCAGAAGCAGATGGGCTCCCCTATTAAGTCAGGTTCTGCTCAAGGTTTATTCCTGGAATATGGGAGTTTTTCCTTGCCACAGTTGCCATATGGCGTGCTTGTGGGGGGTAAGAGGGTTAAGGCTGCCAGTCTTATGACGTCATTTTCTATATTTTTGATATGTTGCTGAGTATAACATAAACAGCAAAGAAAAGTGATTGATAATGACTGACTGACTATTATTGTGTTACATGCTTCAAATGTAAAGCACTTTGAGCTGCATTCTGTGTATGAAAGGTGCTATACAAATAAAGCTTTATTATTATTTATTATTATTATGATGTGTGTCTGGCCGTCTACCGCGAGGTTAGAGGCTCTCTGCTGGAAAACAAAAAAAAATCACCGGGCGGTGGTAGTGTAGTGGTTAAGGAGCTGGGCTAGCGTGCAGTAGCCTGTAGGGTGGTGGTAGTGTAGTGGTTAAGGAGCTGGGCTAGCGTGCAGTAGTCTGTAGGGTGGTGGTAGTGTAGCGGTTAAGGAGCTGGGCTAGCGTGCAGTAGCCTGTAGGGTGGTGGTAGTGTAGCGGTTAAGGAGCTGGGCTAGCGTGCAGTAGTCTGTAGGGTGGTGGGTAGCGGTTTAGGAGCTGGCTGGTGCAGTGTAGGGTGGTGGTAGTGTAGCGGTTAAGGAGCTGGGCTAGCGTGCAGTAGCCTGTAGGGCGGTGGTAGTGTAGCGGTTAAGGAGCTGGGCTAGCGTGCAGTAGCCTGAAAGTTGTGAGTTCAATTCCCAGCTTCTCCCGTTGTGCCCTTGAGTTGCTCCGGGGACAATGTGATCCCTTGTAATATAGCTGACATTATGTAAGTCACTTTGGTCAAGAAGTGTCTGCTAAATGTAATGTAATATCACACCTACATTTCTCAAGCGAAGTGCTTGAAAAAGTTCATAGTTCTTTCATAGTAACCATTGGGTCCTTGGTTACCTGTCTGACCAAGGCCCTTCATCCCGGATTACTCAGTTTTACTGAGTGGCCAGATCTAAGAAGACTGTTGGTTGTTCCAAACCTTTCCATTTGAGAATGTAATTTAGGCACAGGTGGATTCCATTCAAGTTGTAGAAGCATCTCAAAGACCATTGATAGAAGTAGGATTCACCAGAGCTCAACTACAAGCGTCATAACAAAGGATGTGAAAACTTATGTAAATGGAATATATATATATATATATATATATATATATATATGTGTGTGTGTGTGTGTGTGTGTTTTCATTTATTAAAATATGTAAAATATCTTATTAACGATGTGGGATACAAAAATGCCCCACATAAAGCCAGTCATGTTCTTCAGCTTTTGATTGGCTCTGAGACTACTTTGATTAAAGTATGAAAGAAATATTGGGGATCTGAATTTGCAGACTGTTGTATGATGGTTATAGATTTTTGTCTATGGTTTTGTATAAAATGGGCTTTGTATAGGCCATATGTTTAGGTCACATTGTTTTGGCCACAAAGGGAACTTCTTTCAATTGGAAACTCTCCTAAACAGAACTGAAACACCAGTCTAGACGTAATAACACAGTAGCCATGCTGCATGAGCTCATTTTTCAGCTAACATATGTAAGTGCCTGATGTCTGATTTCTCATCTCTGAACTGTATGATAAACTTTGAACTGTATGATAATCTCTGAACAGTATGATGCTACTACCACTACTAACTGTTTTATTAGGGTTATATAACTGGCATGTATGCTTTTGCAATGATCGATAATCAATTGATTTTTGTGCATGATTTTGGTTGGCTGTGTTAATACAGGTTGAGGTAATTGTGCCTAATAAAGGTTTTATGACTGGCACAGAAGAAGAAACAAAATGCCTAAACAAAATGTTGCTAATTAGAAAAAGATGCAGAATATTGTAAAATGTTCACAAAATGATAAATGGCTTTGGAAATGTAAGAAATCATGGGCTGTTCATTCTGATTTATCATTCATGTCCACTTCTTCTGGTTGCCTTGCATATTCAAATGAAGGTATTTTCTCATCCAAGTTAAAATGAATTATGCACATTTTCAGCTGCTGTCATAGAATAGTTAATTATGTATCTTTTTTATGTCCATGTATGACAGTAGTTATACGTGACCGTCACAGAACACATAATTCTACTCAAACATGGATGTGCTGATCAGGTGAGATTTCCAGCTGCTATCTGTAATAACGTGGTGGGTTGCATGCTTTTAACAAACTATATGATAGACACTTACTGTATAACACTGATATCTCTATATGTATGTACCAATCAATGTTTTGTTACAGTAGCCTTAGGGCTAAACTATGACAGTTAGAAATCATTATGGTGAGATTTTCAGAGTTATTTATCCCTCAAAATCAGCCTGACTGTCCGCCATTCTGTGCTGTGGAGGGCTGCTGATTCGAAGATATTGATTTCTAAATTTGTCACATGCAACCCTCATTCCAGACAGGACCTCTGTGATGAAGAGAAGGGCTACATTCAGAAGAGGCTTCAAGTAGTAGGTGACTGTCTGCGCAGTCACGGCATTGTCTGTAAGCCTGTGAGTGGTAGTAATAACTTCTCCATCCCATCCATACATCCTGTCCAATAACATCCTGTATTTATTTGTTTGTCATTGATTGATTGATTCATTGATTGATTGATTCATTCATTGATCCATTCATTTATTCATTCATTCATTCATTTACTACTCAGGCCATTGAAAGAATGTGATGAAAAAGGAAGTAAAAAATGATTATGATACTGACATTACCAATTTGCAAATTTGCGTGACTGCTTGAATGAAAGAATGAATGAGTCAGTTCCTGAATGAGTCCACAGACACATCTGAAATGAAATGGTATTTTGTCCAGGATGAAGTACCTCGTGTTGCACTACTCGGCTCAGGTGGAGGAGAGAGGGCCCATATCTCCTTTCTGGGTGTCCTACGTCAACTGGGGCAGGACAATCTGCTGGACTGCTTCCTCTACATGGCTGGAGTGTCTGGATCCACATGGTCAGTACATCTTAGTCTGTAACCCCCCAACACACACACACACACACACACGCACACACACACATCCCAACACACACACATACAAACACACACACACACACACACACCCCTGTAAGATCTGCAGGTCTGACGGGCGTAGTTCTGATGTCACACAGGGCCATGTCTTCACTGTATGCTGATGCCCATTGGTCGAAAAACGCGAAGGTCACCACCAGCAGTGTCCTGAAGAGCATATCTGAGGGGGAAGACATGGATTTTTCCGAAGGTGTGCAGTGGCTCAGGAAGAGATACGAGGAAGGGGATCTATCCCTCTCTGATGCCTGGGGAGTGATGACTTGTGTTATCAAAGGTGTACCGGTGAGTGAGTGAATAACTGAATGGTTGGATGAATGAATGAATGCAATGCATCTATCCATTTAAATAGGCAATATAACTGTGTTTGTTTGTGACACATCAGCTGGAGACAAGGACCCTGTCTGATGAGGGATCCAGAGACCGAGATGGTGCCAATCCATACCCACTCTACAGTGCTATAGACCGGGCATTCTTTGACAAGGACAAAGCGAAAAGGAAAGGTATCAAAGAATAATAGGCCTACAGGTTTTGTTGTGCAATGTCCAACATATTAACACATCAGAATACAGTGAGAATACCCCAGAATTCTACACCTTGAAGGAGTGCTTTTTCTCTCAGTTTTTTTCCCAGTAATTCCAGAATCATTCTATGCATATAATTCATATACCATGTGGAATTTACTGAATCAACTGATATTTAAAACTATGTTGAGGACATTATCAAGTGGAACCCATAGTTAGTAACAGTCAAATCACATATCATATGCTATAAGGTCTGCTACAGTATACTATACAGTATTACTCCTCCTTAAAGGGAGCATTTCCGTTAGTTGTTATCACTAGACAAAAACTGCATCATATTAGTATATGTTAATAGTAACATATCTTTGACACAGTAAAGGTATGGAAGCATATGTCTTAAATTTGGGAAATTCCTTGTCCGTGTTTAAATAATGAACTGAAACTGCATGTCTTTTGTGACCCTGGCCATGGGCAAAGGAAACTAGACATTGATTGCGGATGCTTGTGACTTGAGAGTGAAAAACACTTCCTCTGCAGAGTTGTGGTTTGAGTTGAGTCCCCATGAGGCTGGGTTCACGGAACCTGGGGCTTTTGTTAAGACATCCCTGCTGAAACAGGACTTTGAGGGAGGACGTGTAAAATACTCTCTTAAGAGGAAGCCAATGGACATGGTTCAACTGCAAGGTATTTTTCCACATACTTCATTATATCATGTCAGACAAACACACACACACACACACACACACACACACACACACACACACACAAAACATGCGCACGCACGCAAACAAACACAGACACACACACAAAAACATTTTAAAGTCCAGAGGGTGTGTTTTTGCAGGGATTTGTGGAAATGTTTTTGGAGATGAGAAGCAAAACCAGAAACACATCCTGGATTGGATCAAAAAATCACTTTTGCCAAGTGCGTATGGTGATCTTCACTCTGCTATTCACGAGAAATTTGCTTGCTGACACACTTTTACAGGACCCCGGAGGTGTCAAGGCAAGATGTTTTTGTTGTGTATATCCAGAAAATGTGCTGTCATTTTTGCTATCGTGCTCTCATTTTACTAAATTGTGCAATAATTTTGATTTTTGTAAACTGAGCGCATCATTTAAAGGTAAACTATGCAGTATTGGCAATTTCCTTACCCTTTTTTTCGGTTTTTGCTTATTTTCGCTTGCTCTGTCATGACGAATGTCTGAGAAACTCCATCGCTACCTTTTTCTAGCCGGTGCCTGGCGTGTATGTGTATTTGAATCAGGGCCGTAGTCACCATAGACATTGAGGGGGACGTGTCCCCCCCAATATTCAAATATGACCAAAATGTCCCCCCCAATATACGGAAAAATAAAGAAAGAAAAAAGCGCTAGACTAGACCTACAGGAAACCTACACGCATCTGAAATGTAATCAGACGTAAATAAGGCACAAATTAGTGACCTAGTGATGGTTCCAGAGTAGCCTACACCCCTGAGTGGTTTGTCCTGGTGGTTTTCCGTTTTTCATTAGTGGCGTGCGCTATCAAAAGCTTCCATTTACTGCACCCTACTGCGGTGAGGTAGGGCTGTCAACAATATCGCAAAAGCTACCGGTACAATTTTCACAAACTTGTTGGAAAGGTGTAGCACAGGCTAAGGAAATCCCATACATTTTTGGAGCCGATCAGACTCAAAGGGAACTTTGAAACATTTTTCACATTGCCCCTAGTGGCAGCAAATTACATTTTAATGTGGGTCTGGCTCGCCAGGCTAGCCTATTCTCGCAATGATAGCGAAAGTGAAACATTTTATTTTAAATGATGAATTTGTGCAAGTCTGTGTCATTAATTTCTTTCACGTCTTTCAACATAAATAATGCATTCATATGCTAGTATTAATGCCAGACATTACCGTTTATAGGCCTCTTAGAAATGGTTGTTGCATCTTGCATATTATTTAGATCGCGACTCAATCACAAGCATCCATGCAGGCAAAAGCGTAGGAATCAAATGTAATGCACTGGCGGTGATAGCCTACAGTTAATGTGAATCGCGGACAATAACCAAAGAAAGGAATTTGCACCTCCATTCACCAATTAAAGGCTGTAGTAGGCCTAGTGTTTCTATGTTGGCACAAAACGTCATTTCAGTCAGAAGCCAGTCTATAGCCTAATGCAGGGGGTAACGTGAGTCAAACAGAAAAGGGGCCTGTCTTAGTAGCCTATTCCTGAATCCTGTCTCTTTCAAACTACATTAAAATTGTGTGATTAGCCGCCAGCATAATAAAATCTAAATTAAAAGACAAAATCTTATTAGGTTATAGGTCCAAACCTATGAGTCTAAGCCTTAGTTTAAAAAAAAATCTTCAGGTGTAAGTAATAAGTAAAATAACCACATTCTGTGTAATATAGAGGTTAACAAAGAAACTCTAGTTTGTAATTTCTTTTAAAGTATACATTTTGAAGACAAATGGAGTCATACCACAGGTCCAGGGATGGATTACTGAATTGGCTTACTGGGCCCAAGAGCTCAGGGGGCCCTGATGCCCAAGCCTCTGTGTCAAGTTGCTTCTTCTCCAACCTTCTCTTTTCACAAAACTCACCAGAAGTCATCATTTAAAGGGTCATTTTTTTACAAATAAAAAATCTTCCGTGGGAGAATGCCTCAGGACCAGGGGGGGCATCTTTGCCCAGGGGTTCATAATCCATCCATGCCATGCCTATGTCCGTCAAAAGTTTGGAATAATTGACTTACTTAACTAACGACTTGTTTGTGATTTTTAATAATATTTTTTCCATGGTAGGAGATGTATTGAAATTCTGTTTGGGGGTCCCTCAGACCCCACCACAGAATTGGTCCCTCCCAATGTTGACATCATGACTACGGCCTTGATTTGAATGCAGTAAAGCAATTCGTTACACTCGTTATACTTCCTGACACTGAGGCCGTCGGCCCGCCGGCCCACAGTTGCAAGGGTGGTTTTTCCGCTCACAGGCGCTAGGGGGAGGCGAGACGGCCACCATTCAACCCGAAAAAAGTCATATAACCATTCCAATGACTCTGAAGCTGGTAAATGAAGGTAATTTAAGCTAAAAAACTTGCATATTAAGCTAAAAAACCTGCATAGTGTGCCTTTAATAAAATGTGTACATGATTTAGTTAAACGTAAGATTTACATAATTGAGCGCACAATCTAGTGAAAAGAGACCACATGAGCAAACTATGGTGTAAAAGGAGCACACAATATACTAAATTGTGCGCGCTAGTAAATTCAGATCACAATTTAGTAAAATGAGCACACATTCTCTCGACAAAAAATATCTTGCAATGACACCCAGGCTCCACAGACTTTGCACTTTGCCCTCCAAACAAACTAGGGCCCATGATCTTACTATCTGCTTATGTTTGGACAGGGTCGCAAGGTGAAGCAGCCCCACTGTCAGGTATGAAGACTGTTCAAATGCTTTCTGATGCCAGCACACTGGATTTGACAGAGTCCTGTTATAAGACAGTGTGCCTTCCACGGCACACCTACCCCCTTCTCCCACTTCCCCCTAACATTTCTAAATCAATTGTATGCACCATATTGCTATGTAGCATAGTAATGTTATACACCATTTGAAAGCTTAGGTTCTTGGGAATCCATATATGACAACGTTTATCCTGTACAATCTGTATAGTGCTTTACATTGTCAGATTAATCTGGCTATGTCTCAATTAAATTGAATCAAAAATGCCCTCTTCCCCCTCCTCTGCCTTTTGGTGCTTCCCCACCTTCTAGTTGCAGGGTGTATCCTTAGCAATAAGTAGATGCAGCATATTGGGTCTTGAAATATTCACAGGAATCCATAGAAATTGAATATGCATGTTATTTCATCCAATATTAGTTGTGCAGATGTATAGTCCATCTTATACACACTCACTGAACCAACAGAGAAAATGCAAAAATAGATACTTTAATGTAATTATTCCATATTTTGTGTAGTCGTAGTCTATATCAGAACCTCTGACATACAATCCAAATAGTCTACAGGGAACTTTGAATGTTACCTTTCATTTGAGACCAGGATTATGCTTCTACACCAAGAGGTTGCCACACAGTAAGGCTTTTATGGCCAGTATGCATTTTGGGTAACCAAAAGTCCTATGGGAAGTTTCTATAGGCCATTTTACAAAATGCATGAGCATACATTGGCAAATGGTGGTCTAAAGCACTCATTTTTTTATTCTATACTGATCTACTTTTTCTTCACAAGACATGGTGCACTCATTTTTGATTCTATACTGATTCTACAACTCTGTGCCAGTACTTCACACGATTATTCTGATTGTTCCCTAAGAAACTACAGCTTAATAAAGAGGTCAAGCATTTGATGGTAGGCCAAAATAGACCTCTGAAGTAGTCACAGTGCAATTTCAGGGGAAAAGCCTAAAAATGCACATCCCATAGGAAGCATAGAATCAGTTGGTGGTTCTTAAACTGGGGGTCGCCAAACATATTGAAGGGGGGTCATGAATTGCATGGTCTGGATTAAAGATTTTTTTAGTCAAAGGCTGCCATTGACATAATGGCTTTGGTGTTGACATAGCCTATCTATGAGAGAAGACATTTTCTGCCTCTGCTTCCAATGTCCATCTCACAACATTTCGAAACCAAATTCCGCCGGTTAGAGAGAAGGAGGTCGCAAGACTTGGCCCATGTTTTTTGTGGGGTTGTCAGACAAAAAGTTTAAGAACCACTGGTCTATGTTAACATATTCATAAGATGGCTGGATGTAAGGTTTTTGTTTTGTAATGTTTTTATTCATAGGTGTGCTTAAGATTGTGATGGCACTGGTTGAATTGGTGGAATGTCACCATAACATGGATCATTGCCACACAGTGTTGGCCAAGTTGAAATCTGTTCTCGGAGGTAAGACCAGTGGATTTTATATATTCCTCATATGCTAACATTTCAAAACACCAATAAGGAAAAGTTCTTCACTGCATGGGGTCTCAATGTTTTTAGTGTTACAAGGTGACACTTCAATTTCTATTTCAAATCAATTGTATTTATTCATTATGAGCCACTAATAATGAACCCTACACAAAAACCCTGCACAGCAAACAGAAAAAAATAATTTGTGAAAGAGCATTGACATCTTTGCATTGCATAATATATGCTCTGAAATTAGACGGGTAACTTCTGCCATCTAGAGGACTATGGAAAATTCAGCACCACACTCCTTGAACTGGATCATGAGATGTGGACAGACATGGATGACCAGAAGAGGAAACAGCACATGGAGAATATCTTTGAAGAACTCATAGGATCAGCAGAGGAGTGGGGCCAGGAGTTGAACAATCTTAATAACAAACTAACTGATGGTAAGAACTCAGTTCAGTATCAACCATTAGCACTAGTAGGCAACCTCTTTGAGATACAAGGATTTCTTTGGTTGTGAAAGTTGTGTGTTGATTTTGAAAGAAAAAAAAATCTCTTTTCAAAGGTAGAGAGATATAAGGATACTGCCAACACTGACCCTGATTAAATATTTCCTTTTCAGTGTGGTGGGTCATTAAACACATCTTGCCATTATTCAATGAATGGCAATCTGGAAACGTGGCCAATTTCCTCTACCAAATCAACGGTAATAGTCCTCTGCACTGAATCATATCAGTGAAAGGTTTTCGAAAGAGGTCATGTAAACATCTTTCTGTATCAACATTGGTGTCCTTACTGCAATGTATTTTGGTTATGTGTAGAGCCCAAGGTTCCTGAGGAAATGTGCAAGGAGGACACAATGCACCTGATAGATGCTGGGCTCTTCCTGAACTCTCCGTATCCATCCGTGCTGAGAGAGGCGAGGGATGTGGACATCATAGTGTCCTTTGACTTCAGTGAGGATGCTCCTTTTAAGGTAAAACATGCTCCCTACATGCAACTCCAAACAAGCATCTAAATACAGTGGACACACATAACCATTTTGGCATATTGATATGCTCAAAGCTGTAGTTGGAAACTTCTCCACAATATAAAATGTCTTAATGAAATTAGAATATAGAATATTTAACACCAACGATGCCCCAACGGACTGTCAATCACTGCTCGCGCACACGCAGCTGATAGGCTCCTCTGTAGCACAGGAAGGGGCGGTGGACTGAGTTGTACTCGTTCAAATTTTCAGCCAAGTCATCTCATTGTGCAAACCTCCCCACTACACTGTTATAATGTATTGCACTTAATGTGTGCTGGGAAGGTTGTATGTGAAGACCCAGCTCTTCAGAGAGTCTCTCCTCTTGTAGCACTACCCATAACTAGACTTGCTAATTCTAGCATGTATACCACCTGACTAGAACTGACGTTTGAAGTTTCACTTACTGCAGCACTAACTTGTCCTTATCACACTCTACCTTAATTGCTTCCATTGTTTGAAGTCGCTTTGGTTAAAAAGTGTCAAATGTAATATAATGTAATGTGTGTGTGCAGTCATTAGAGGGAGCCTGGCATTATGCAGCCGCCAACCAAAGAGCCTTTCCCGACATAGACTTTAAGGCTCTGAACCCTGAGTCTGACTGTCCAAAGTCCTTCTATGTTTTTGAGGAAGAAGGGAAGCCAACGGTGATCCACATCCCCCTCTTCAACATTAAGAATGGCAAAGGTGAGTCAAGCACAAACATCTCTCTATCTCTCCTCTTTTCACCTTCCCCACATTTGATCTATTGATTATTTTTTTTTATCTTTTCTCATGACAACAACCTACTATTTCGCCATTATCTTTTCTTCTAATACTCTGTTGCCACTCTTCTTTTGCCACGTTACCTCTCCAGATGAGGCCACCATCAAACAGGATTGGAGGGAATACGCCACCTTTCAGATGACCTACAGGGGCAAAAAGAAGATTGACCACCTGGCAGATCTGGCTGCAGAAAATGTGAACAGAGACGGCATCCTGAAAGAGATCCGAAAAGCAGCAGAGAGACGCAAGGCCAAACATTGAGAACAAACACACGCACGGGTTAGGGTTAGGATTAGAGTTAGGGTTAGGGTTCATGTGTCATGATAGTGTCATGTGTTCATGACAGTGTCATGTCACTCTTATGTCGATACTGTCAAGTAAAGTGTTACCATCATCCCTAATCTTTTTTCACAAATAATTATTATGTTTAATTCAAATCTACAATGGTTTTCCGACAAAAACCTATTACTAACAAATATATTACATATTAGTTAGCAATAGTCTAATTATATTAATTCTAACTGTTGATTAAATTACTGAAGGCTGGGTGTACAAAGGTCATGCTCCACACACAGAAAGATGCACACACACACACACACACACACACACACACACACACACACACACACACACTGACCGCATTAACTTTGAAATCATTGGTCCAGCCTAACCAATCAAATTGATCAGGGATTCCTAACGTTACTTCCTACTTCGCCTAAACTTTACAAACTGATAATCAGCAGCATTGGCAGTCAGGAAACAATTTATGTACAATGGCCTACCTTTGCTGTAAATAGAAGTGTTGATAATACTGTTCATCACAGCCACTTTCGATTTTGAAACTAAAGCGTCATCCCCTCTAGTCGCTGATTGGCCTGACCTTTTTGGGGTCTGATGGAAATGCTAGTGAGTAATGTTCCAGCTCCTCGGAAGTAGGCCTAGGTGGGCATGGCTAGGCTAACACAGTGGGGCAGTCAATCACAAAAAAATGTATCACTTTGTGATAAAAGGATCAAATTTGGTAGAAAAACTCACAAAGGGGGTCTTGAATTTGGTCACTGGGGGCCATGGCGGCCATTTTTAAAAATGCCCAACAAATATGGGTTTTGTTAGGTGAATTGGGATTGCCAGCAGAAACAACTAATAATGATTATTCCTAGGGTTAGTAATAATAATTATTCTACCGTCTTTTATGTTGCACTTTTAATTATTCTTTATTTTTTAAATGATTTTACCTTGTGTGTTTTATGTTTTTTTTCCTTATTATGATCTTTACTTTACTTACTAAAGCACATTGACCTCTGTGTATGGAATGTGCTATATAAATAAACTTCACTTGATTAATAGATTTGATTAATATTTTACCACATATTTAAATATATAAGTATATATAAATATGCCCCTGTGTTACCAAATAGTACCTTAAGCAAGTTATTGTAGTGTAATCAGAATGTGTTTAGTCAGACAATAACAATCATTCAAGAATTTAGTAATTTAGCTGATGCTTGTATCCAAGGCAACTTACATAAAAAGGGAAACAATCAAGATACAGTGAAAGGAGGACATGTTAGTGTGGCAATAAGTACTACTCTCACAGAATAGAACGGCAGTTCAAGCAAAGTTAAGTCAAGGGGAAAGTACTAGATTAAGCATAGCCTGTTGATTGTAGTGCTCTTGGAAGAGTTGGGACTTCAGGAGGTTTTTGAAGATAGAGAGGGATACCACTGCTCTGATTGGAACTGGTAGTACATTCCACCAACGGGGAACTACAGAAGACAAAAGTTTGGATTGTCTTGAGCGTATACGGGTGGCAGAGCCAGGCTTTGTTCATTGGAGGAGTGCAACGATCCGGAGGTATAGCAGATAGATAGATAGATACTTTATTGATCGCTAGGGGAAATTCAAGGTCACAGTAGCATACAGACAACATACACACACACACATTCACTAACAGCAGAAAAAGTAATTAAAAGTATATAATATAAAAAACACAACTAGGCAATAAGGACTGTAGAAGATAAAGAATATACTAATATACTAAAATACAAATTATACTAAATAAAACTTAATCTAAATCAATTCTAAAAAACAGTATCCACATAGTGGGTGATTAATCAATCAGGTGCACTTGCAATGACTGAAGCAGGGACTGAGCCTGTGGTCCTCTGTGCATAAGGTAAGGTGCTCTTTGTGAATGAGTGTCATGGTGATGGTGCAAAAGAGTAAGTCAAACGAGTAAGTCAAACAGTGCAACAGTGCAAGAATAAAGTCTATATATCTATGTATAAATAACTATATTAAGAAGGGTATAAGTGTGGTCACAGTTCGGCTGTGGCATGGAGGAAGGGGTTGTGCATATGTGCTAATAAAGCACGCAAACAGTGAGGCAGAAGACAATGGTAAAGTGGCCAGTGGACAGACAGTTCAAGACATGAAGGTGGTGAAGAGGCAGACAGACTATGCGAAGAAGTCTATTTCTCCTCTTCCCTTAAGTGATGCATGGCCCTGGGGATGAATGACTTCCTCAGTCTGTCTGTTGTGCAAGGCAGTGAGCGAAGTCTCCAGCTGATCAGTTTCTTCTGTTTAACAATAGTGCTGTGGAGTGGATGACACTCATTGTCCAAGATGTTGATCAGTTTGTGGGCATTCAAATAAGTGGGTGCAGAACCAGAGACTGTTTTGTAGGCATTATAGCAACTTGAAATTAATGTAGACAGCTACAGGAAGCCAGTGGAGCTCAATGAGCATTAGGGTAATGTGTGATAATAATTAAAGTCTCAGACTCAAGTGCAGTTTGGTTTTGTTTACTCAGCGAAGGTAACAAGTCCACAATCCAAAGAGTATCCAACAAACAAGCCAAGGTCAGTACACAGGGAATCCAAAGACAGGGTGAACAATACAAAAACGTAATCCAAACAAGCCAAAAAACAGGCAAGGTCAAAACTGGAAATAGGCTAAACAGGTTATCTCAATGAATATCCATTATCCACAAACAGACACAGCTTAGTAGAGTTAATACAAACAATACCTCACGTCGAGGCAACAGATACAGAGTCCTTTTATAGGGCAAGTCTACTAATTGGATATCAATCACAGGTGTCAAAACTCTGGGGAAGCCATGCAAGACTGGAGTGGGTGTGTCTGTTGCTGTCCAGAATGCTGCAGTGAGTCAGGCCTTACACAATGTGCCCTTTTGGGTTGATTGAAGACCAAGTGTGCCGCCACTTTCTGGATCAACTGGAAGGGTTTCATGGACTTGCAAGGTGGTGCAAATAGCAAAGAGAACGGGCCCTAGCACCGAGCCCTGGGGCACCCCTGTGGTGAAGTGAAGTGATGTGATGAGGTGGGGACAGTAAATCCTAGCCAGGACACGTTGAATGAGTGTCCTGTGAGGTAGCATGAGAGTAGAGAAGTATGCACTGGTTAACCACCTCGAAGGCAACTGATAAGTTAAGCAGGATGAGGACCAAGCTGTCACTCTGGGTTCTTTTAAGGCTAGAGCAAAGCTGTTTTGGTTGAGTGGCCACTTTTGAAACCAGATTTATTTGGATCAAAAAGATTATTCTGTGTAAGGAATTCTGAGACTGTTGGCGACCTCCCATTTGATAGCTTTGGATAGGAAGGGGAGAAGCAAGACAGGGCGATAGTTCTCAACCTGAGAAGGGTGGGTAGAGGGTATGTTAAGTAGTTAAGTGTTACACAAGCCGCTTTGAATGCTGTGGGAAACGTGCTGGAGGTCAGCAAAGCATTTATTACATGCCTGATAGCTGGTGTGATTGTAGGGCTAATAGAAGGTTTGTTTGTTTATAGTAGAATGGCTACATGTCAGAAATCTATATATCTTATTCTCAGAGTGGGGCAAATGAAGAAAATGAAGTGCGATCAACCGGGAAAAGTTGCGGAAGTGCAGTACCATAGGCGCCAGGAAAAGGCTCAAAGTGCAGGGGCCAGATTAGTCTGAGTTGAGGGTGGAACTAAATATAGCAAAGGCATATTCGGTACCATTGAAATTTAAATTTTAAGTAGATTCTAAGGTCAAATGACAGAGCTTTCAGTGAACCACACCATGAGCAATAGGCCATTCATGAAGTTTCCTGACATTTTCACTCGGATTGCCTGAAGCTATTTGAACAGAAAAAAGCTTATTTAAATGACAAACCATCATCTAGTTCAGACCTTTCACATTCCTCCTTGTTTTTCCAAGAAAATATGATCCTTATGAAATATGATCTCCCTCTACCTCCCTCTAATTATCTTATGACCTCCATTCTCATCTCATCTTACAACTACATTCTCATGTCTCAAAGGCGTGCCTGAATATCTTCTACCTCAAGTATGCTGCAAATAGTAGGGGGGCCTATGTGTCTAATTTGGGGGCTTGTGGGATTCGCATGTTAATTTTTGGAGAGTATTATATCTTTGTTCTAGGGGTTCTTAAGAGTAAAAAAAAACATATCTCCATTTTTTTAAGGTTTTGAAGGACCCAAATCAAAGGTCAAATTCAGTGAAGGTCAAATTTGGTGTTTTGTCCATAAACCTCACATTGCTGGTATTATAACATAGGGTTTGGTGTCAAAAAGCAAAGATATTCTACAAGGTAGTGTGCAAAAGTGGACCACATAAACAATATAAAATATTTTTAGGCTGATGATTGATCTCTTTAACAAGAAATTGTGCCTAAAATTCTCAAAAGTGTCTGCTTAAAAAAATAATACTTCAATATCAATTCATGCCTATTAGTGTGCTTGAATGTAGGCCTAGCCTGCTCTGCCAGTTCTTGTCTACACCCATTCAGAGCACAAAGTGCAGAGATCTCTGTTAAATCAAGTTTTTTATATAGCTAGTATCAGCTGAAGTCTGTAAGGCCTTCCGTAGCCTATGTAAGTGTGAAGAAAAGAAAGGGTAAAAGGATCATCTTCTGAACCTGCAGCAACACCTCAAACTGCATCAAGTCCATCTAGAGGGACTTTGTACTCTTGTTCAACAGCAGCTGCTGCCAGCATAGATAAGACACAATTGATCTTCATGAGGTGTCCTCTTTCAATGCAGGCAACCAACCAAGAGATTATTTTGAAGTCAATGACTTTTTAACAGGTAGCCAGTGTAGAGATGCTATTTTTTGTGTGTGTGAGCAGCTGCATTTTGTATAAGCTGTAAGCTCTTTAGACAGGTATTATTACAGCCAGCGTAACAGCATTGCAATAGTCTATCCTTGAGGTGACAAAAGCATGGATTATTTTCTCGGCATCTGGTAAAGATAAGGACTTCCTTATCTTTGAAATGTTCCTTAAATGGTAAAATGAAGTTCTGGTGATCTGTTTTATGTGATTATTTAGTGCTAGGTCCTGGTCAATTTAACTCCTAGGTTTTTAAAACTTGTGGATGAGGTCAGTGGAAGATCACTATATGTAGCCTGTGATGTGGATAGGATATCCCTCATATTTTTAGAACCTAAAACCTTGACTTCTGTTTTATCTGAGTTCAAAAGCAGGACATTATTCATCATCCATGTCTTTATATCTCTTATACATGTGTCAAGTTTGGCTAATGGGGTTAATTCATCAGGTTTTATGGAGAGGTATAGTTCATCTATGCATCATCTGCTAAACAACAGGGGCCCCAGTACTGAGCCTTGAGGCACTCCATATTTTACCATAATCTGGGTAGATGGTTTATTATGGACCTGTACAAATTGTTGACGGTTAGGAAGGTATGATCTAAACCAAGTGAGTGCTGAGTCTGATGCCTATCAAATTTTCAAGCCTAAGTAGTATGTCATGGTCTATGGTGTCAAAGGCAGCGCTGAGGTCCAGGAGGACCAGTATTGATACAAGGCTAGGTTTTTTGAGGGAGGGCTTAATAACAGATGTCTTCTGCGGTACATGCCCTGATAGCATTGAATTATTTATAATAAAGAGCAAAACATTATCCAGGAAGGGGAGAGCAGTCTTAAGAAGGTGTGTAGGAATAGGGTCTAGTAGACTAGTAGATTTTGATGAGGAAATTGTGGAGGTGAGATCTAATATGTTGTGTATATGTAAATGAATTAAATGTTTTTTTGAGGTCTCATCTGTGATTCTGTTATGTTTTTGCTATTTTTCAGCAATGGAGTATGTGTATTTGGTGAAACTGATTGGTTATTGATCTTATCTCTAATTGTTTGACATACAATCATAATACTGACATACAATCATACTGTTGAAAATAACTGTTTTGTGAACTTTATTCAACATAGCCAGTGATTTAGGCGAAATTTATGGTGTTAATTACAGTGAAATACAATTTCAAAAAAATAGGGTTGAAACAGGTAAAAAAAAATGGAGACATAATTTTTCTCCATGTTCAATGACCTCTAAAGACAGTCCAACCACTCTCCAAAAATTAACATTTCAAACCCACAGAAACCATATAGGCCCCCTGACTATAATGAGGAAGTAGAATTCTTATTTAGACAAGGTCAACTTCTCCCCACTGTGGAATGTAGAAGGGGATTCTACAAAGAAACAGCTAATGCTTTGTTAGTGTGGATCAATCGTATATCTTTTTAAAAATATTTTTGAAAAACAAAGTGTTATTTGTTTGTTTGTATTGCATTTATAAGCATAATGAAATAACAAGTCTTTTTTTATTTTTTGATTTTAGATTCTCAATTGAAACTCAGAGACAAAGACAGAGACAAAGAGTGTGAAAGAGTAGATGAGCAGGGCAGAGAAGAGAAGCCAAGCTCCTGAACACTCTCATGGGTTTTATACACTAAAACTTATTCCTATGCATTTGCCAGTGACCAATCCCTTTGAGGCCCTAAGATAACACTATACCCTCATTAATAAAGGCCCAGCAGAGATCACAATTTCCCTCACGGGATCAAAAGAGTATACTTATATACGTATAGTTGAGCTATAAAACTATGGCACATGTTTCAGATTATAATGAAACTATGATCAGACTGCTACCCATATAACAATGATCAATTCAATATTTTACATTAATACACAACAAACTTGAAATACCACTCATCTTGAGTCTCTCTGACACTGCTGAAGGGCTGGATCAATATCAAATGATCAAAGGACACAGAAGATGCAATTAGCAGAATTGCGATCAGGCCTTGGGTGCCTGATATAATCAGTACATGGATGCAAACAGCTCAAGTTGGGAAGCTGTGGTGTGACTTGCCTTTTTGGCCACCCGGGCAAATAATGTCATTGTCCATTCATCTAGATGTAATCATTCTCAGAGTGGGGTTTGCCTCACAATTTACACAAGCAAATTACAAATGTACATACTGTAACAATACTTATACATAGCCATATCCTACTCTCATACTGTTCTTACTGCTCTGTTTTTCCTATTCTTTATGTCAACCCTTAGGAGCCCGACCGTTCTAATTTCGTTACAAAAGTAACTATGACAAATCGTCTAATATCTCAGCTGTCCAATGACTGATTTTATTTTTGAAATCTTCCCCGTAATTCGGACAACATAAGCTTCAATTTGATGTGATTGGTTAAGGGGTTGAGTTTAGTACATGACCTGTAGGTAAGTTTGTTTTCTAATACCAATTGGCTTGTTAGGTAAGCATTATATTGGCAAGACAGTAGGCTATAGCAAACCAAAGCTGAATAAATAAATGGGCGCCCCGTTTCAAGTTGCGTTAGCTGCTACATTATGACATGAAATAAGTTGAGCGCTATTTTTTACTCCTCTCAATATGTAGTTGTAGAAAATAAGATGTGAAATCCCATATTCTGTCATAAATGTAATTAGCGTATTGCCTTTCCTCAGGTTGTTACCTGTAGTGCAGTCTGTAGTGAACTATTTTAGATTGCTAACTTCTAAATGACAAACATCAGGCGTGCTTGTCTCAAAATTTTCTAAGATGGCTTGACTTGAAATAGATGAAGCACAACTCCTCTCAATATAGAAAACATGATGTGAAATCACATATTCTGTCAGAAATGTCATTATTGCATTTTAGCAGTTTGTTACTAGGTGAAATGTAATATGTCTTTATCTTGATGCCAGGCAATCAGATTTAGGGTAGCTAGACATATTTTGAGTAGGCCTAGGCTATATTCTGAGGATGCTTCAAGAGTTTAGGCTACCTCTTCTTTTGTGTGCATACATGCACAAATCTGTAGTTTTGTGATTTAATTTTTTACATTAATAAAGGTATTTGTATGATTTCGCTGTTGTTTCAGATGGAGGATGACAAGACCTACACAGACATTCTCGCAAGCCTGAAGAGGTAGCTGACTGCTCATAAGCTTGCTTTCACAATGCTAAAGACCATGAGGGGATGTTGGAAGAAAGTATAGATTTATGTGCCATGCGTAGGATGGTGCAGACTTCCACTAAAACACTGTGAAATAGACTTGTTATGTTCTTTTTTACTCACATTGTTGTACCAGGCATATGTGGTTTTACCAACCGGAAGGAATGGGAGCTTGTGCTTAGGTCGTCATATGCAAATAGTGCAGGGGCATGGGACAAAGACCCCAGAAGAGTTTCACAGGTTTCTGCGATTGATCATTTACATGGGGTTCACTTCCCTCCCTAATATCCATTGCTACTGGTAAACCAAGTCTTGGCAGGGATCAGGGGACGTTTACCAAATGATAAATACATATTGTGTACTCCAAAAAACACAGAATACCAGAACGCACTTTTTCTCAATTGACATTGCCGTTTTCAGTAGCTTCTTGTTATTTCAAGTTTAACAATGCAATGCAGAATCTGGTGTTGAACCTAGGGTTGTTAGCTACAGCCAGAAAGACTTCGGAGGAAATCTATCACAACAGCTGGCAGGCATTTCCATTGAAATTTCAACATCACCTTCAGCTGCTCCAACTACTAGGCTACTCATCATCTTTCCATCAAGTACATATTCCTGTACAGCAGGAGCTTGTTATAAAAAAACGTACATAATAAAACTAAAGTAGCTTGCATGGCCCTGGAGTGTAACGGTAGGCGAATTTGTTTTATTGATAAACAAATTGCTGTCAGATTTGGCATTCAAGGGGATGCGTTTAGTAATGAGTCATAGCTCTTCTGTGTTCAACCTTCAGGTTCCCCACCCCACCTTTCCCTATCCTCCTCTGTAAGTGTGTGTGTTCGGGTATGAGTTTGTGTGTGTGTATGTGTTTATTCTCCACAGGCTTGTTCTGAGTATGTAATCCACTTTCAAATGTTTAGAACACATTGAGTTTTGAGTGATGTTGATTGTATTCCTAGCTTTTTATAAATAATAATACATTTTATATATGTATATCATTTTCATATTATACTGATTTATATAAGGAAGTTGAATTTGTTGAAGCAAATGTATTTTATGTCTCTTTTCTGAAATGGTCTTCAATGAATACAGTATACTTACTTCCTGTATTACTGGTAAGGTACAGTATGTTTTTTTATTTTAATGTCATTCTTATTGACTGTAGCATTTGCTTATATACAAATAAATGGTTTATTCTTATAGACCAAATAAATCTAAACCATTGTTTCTGACTTGATTATTAGTTTTTATGCATACTTTTATGTAGTTGGTGAGAAAGTGAATGTAAATTGTCAACATTCTAAATCCTGTTTCCTGCATTTTTTTACACTGATCACTAAAATTATCATAACTTTTGAAAGGTTAATGATATTCCAATGCAATCTTGTAGAGAAATATGATGAAAATTAATTTTTATGTGAATGAAATTAAATTTTGACAAATTCCAGATATACATTTGGAGAGAATTTTCAAATATTGTTCATTACTATATCAACATTACCATATGTATTTGACATCATTTCATAGAACTGATCCTTCTGATTACAATGGTATGTATATCCCATTGATGGTATATATTATACTCAAGAAATAAGGTTTTTTTTGTGTGAGGAGGTCATCCAGCACCAAAAATGCAATGTTCGGCACAGGCACGAAAGGGTTAAAGGGACACCAGGCAACGTTTTCGTGTTAATTAATCATCTTCGTAAGTCAGTATATGGTTACAGTTTTTTCTGAATGCTTAAACACAACTGTAATAGCAAAACCACTCACTGAGTTCGCAAAACTAAAAGCACAAACACTGCTTTGCACTCAGTTTGCAATTTTGTAACACACACTTTTCACAACTGTAGGCACAATTCATTGCACAGTATTGTATTTTGAGAGCAAAGATTATCCGGTGTCAAATTCCTTGTTTGTTCATGCAAACCTGGCCAATAAAGCTGATTCTGATTCTGATACCAACATGGCTTTCTTAGAATCAAGACCAACCAGTTGCATCAGACATATCTCCTCCCATTTCATGGCATATAATCTCACCTCAGCATTTGTGACGAACCAGTTGCCAATTTCTAGTGTTGCACGTCAGACAAGAGTTTACACAGCAGCAACACACGTCCCTTTGACTCCCCTTCTATCACAGACTTTTGGATTTTGTACAAGGTAAGTCAAATGCCTGATCAATATATTTGTCAACTGTGTCTCATACTCTAGGTTAGTTTTATAGTGTTGAAATAATTAACGACATTCATACATACGATAATTTCTTTTGATATATGCTTTGATGCAACCATTTATAACCGTAACTGACCAATGATACTGATCCCTATAATGTTCTCCTTAGCTGGTCTGCAGACATGTCGGTGGAGATCAGGTACGTTACAGCCAGCAGAAATGTTTATTTTTGTATATATTGGCCCTACTGTGCATTGTGTTCAGTGCAAAGTCTTAGATAAAGCCGTTTGTAAATTATTTTTTACTGTTATTAGGGGTCCAAGCAGAGCAGCTGCGGGAACCCTATTGTTTATGTTCTCATTATTAGGGGTCCAAACAGTGGAACTTTTCAGAAAAGTAGAAAATAATTGACATTTTGACAGTACACAAATACACATTCACACAAATACAGAAAAGACAGACAAACTCACACATACAGTATATGCCGACACAGACACAAATAAACACACAAACAACAATGGGATTTATACAGAAAGCTTTGTTTTGTGCATCTTGTCAAGGGCAGCAAAAAAAATAGCTTTCATTTGTGAATCAGTTTTCTATCACTCATTTGCAAGTCAACCATATGTCTTATTTCAAATAAGAAATGCAAACTACATGCCCAGCCCTGGAACTGTCTCTCGCTCTCTCCCTCACTCTAGTGCACACTCTTAGTAGCCTACATTCCAAATTATATTTTATGGTAAGGTAACATTCAATAGTTAAATCTGCTGCATGAAGGAGAGTGAGACGAAATCCATGTCCTGTTTGTTTGATAAATAGGTCCATCTCATCTCAAGGTTTTACTGCACAATGTAATGTAAACTAAATAGATTCTGCATTATTTGTTCTTTAAAAAAAAAAAAAAAAAAAAAAAAAAAAAGTGTTATGAGATCCGGGGCTAATAATAAAAAAACAAAACATCCAGTACTATAGACCCGAATGCCCATACCTAATGACGTCACTGTTGTGACATAAGGCTTGCTAACTCTGACAGAAATATCTGGTGTTCTTGCTCTAGTTTCGTGTTGCAGCCACAGGGTTGCAGCAACAGCATGTAGCCTAGCTTACAGGAAAGCTGCTGCACATTAACTCATTCGGAATATTTTGAAAACGTAACGGCTACACTGTAACAAGATTCTGTGATTTTCACAGCATCACTGCTGTTTTTGAGGAAAATCTGTACTGTATTTGTGAATATAGTATGTTGCTGTAGTTTCGCTATGAATTATGGTCAAAAATGGTCAAACTACAGTAATAAAAATTTGCTGCGAATCATAACACAGTAATAAATCTGACTCCTCCCTCACTTGTCAGCTTTTTGAAAATTTTGAAAAAACATGGCGGAAAATCAGTTGGGGTTTTCTGTTTTCTTTTTGCACATAAATACAAAGTTAAGCTCCCAGATAGCAAGGTGACATTTATATTATGTTGATTTTCCATCCAAATCATCATTTTGAAAAGATATTGAAAAGTCATGGATTTATGGTTTACTGGGAAATTTTGACGTGGTGATTGAAACGTGCACCGCGACGACGGTTGGGTTGAACTGTCGGGGAGATCATTTTGAGCAACAGTTCAGTCAGTCAGACCAAAGGTGTTCAGCACTCTGTCAAGTTCGCAGCTCCACCTTAATGGTAAGCAAGCATTTATTTATGTAACGTTAATGTTTCATTGTACTACATTAAATTCGGGCATGTGTACAGTCTATGTACGTTGTACTGTCTAACTTACAAACTCATCCATGCTAAGTCATCAACTAAGTAAGTAAGGTTAGGCTAGCTATCATAGTTGCTGTTGCTGTGAAGGTGGCATTAACGTTAATGTTTTATGTTACGTTAACGTTTTGGCAGTCTCATTTATATTAGGCCTAGCTGCTACCTTAGTTCTCAGTAAGTTACAGTTTATTATATTCATATAATTTATATAAAACATTCGCTAGTAGTGCTAGGCCTAGTATGTTACTGTCACAATGTTAGGCTGAAGATGATGTGCTGCTGGTTAACGTTAACGTGGAGGTTTAGCTGCTACCAGCTAACTTATGTAAAGTTAACTCATCGTAATCAGTACATATATCTATGTGTTGCTGCAAGCAAACATCATCAATGAGCTCACCCAGCTGGCTAACGTTAGCAGCTAAATATACCTTGCGAAACTGAGTTATGCTAACACCATCTTCAGCCTGGCATTTTGACAGTAAACTCAAAAAACATACAGTATATATATAAATGTTTATTCTAAAGTTTCACTTGTAAGTAGCCTTCAGTTTCAGTTGAAAATTGTTATCTAACACTGTTTATCTTTTTTTCTTCTATTTCTGCTAGGTGCTGCTTCACTCTGCTACTGGTGGTGGATCAGGCTGACTGCAACCGTTGGTCTAACGTTAGGATGCAGCACACGAGAATTTCTAAACGGAAAAAAGTGAATAAATGTACTTGCTTTTCAAACTGATAACAAGTTGTCAATGGTTATTTATGCAAGTTTGTGTAGCCTAAACCATACCTAGGCCTAGTGAAATTTATCCTGGCTGTAGATAAAGCAGGATATGAATTTCCCAAAATTACTGTATATAATATTACAGCACTGGTATTACTACTGTACTAAGTTACAGTATGATCCATAAGTACTGTGATTAAAAATACGGTAGACAATTCAATACTGTATACATTACAGCACTGGTAGTACTACTGTAGTTTGCATTTACAGTATCAGGCATAGGTACTGTGATTTCATATACAGTAGGTGTACTGTAGAGTAAAATACAGCAACTTGCTGGTTATTTGCTGCCAGCAAGTTGCTGTAAATTTTACGTTAAACTTTTTACAGTGAAGATATGCTGTCTTCTCATATTGTAGACGAAAATTAAGAGAGATTTTATCTTAGTTTTTATTTCATGCAAAACATTTTAGTCTCGTCTTTTTCCAGCAACAATAATGCATGGTAGCCTAATATAGTCTTTGTATATAGTCAGTGTTTCAGGACATTGGTGCAGTCTCCTCATCGTCTTGTGTTAGTCATGGAAAAAAAGGTAGATGACGAATATATTTCGTCTCATGTTGTCTGACGAAATTAACATTAGCCCACTTCTAATAGAAAATGAATTGAATATTAGCGGGTGTTGCTTCTCATGTGAAATCCCCTTAATTTGGAAACTTTAAATACTAAGGAAGAAAAATGAATTCATGTAAAAATAAGTAGCCTAACATAAGATTACAGTTTTTTATTTTGAAAAGCTTTTTGTGTCAGTGTCATGAAATATGCACTTCTATGTATTTTGTCAACACAGTCCTGCTATTATTTTCAAGGCCATAATCATAATATTCTTTGAGGGGATCATGTCCCTCCGATATTCAGCAATGCTCAATGCTGAATATTGGACATATAGGGTCAATATGAAAATATTTGGACGCATGTCAAGTTTTGTGAAATTCGGCCATTAGGAAGCACTGTATGCCTAATTTATGCATTTCTGTATCTCAATAATATATTATAAGCTGCAGCTGACATCAAAATGAGAGAATTATAAATAATTAGTTCTGAATGCCAGACAGTGCTACCCCTGTCCACTGGCAGCTAAAATGTTCTGTCCTGTGTCATAGTAGCATGGATGGTTACACTTTATCTAATGAACCATTTATAAAATTCAAACCTCCACAACTTTTCTTTCAGAGATGACCTCAGCCCCCCTGAGATTAATTTCATTAAGAAAAGCCAAACAAAAATACAGGATGCACTGAAAATACATGACATTTACTGTCCTGAGGTGAGCTAACCTGCACGTTTGCATTCATCACTATTCATAGATTAATTAGGAGGGTCGATAAAAAGTCGATAAAAATGAAACAGCATTTCTACGGTCATAAATATATATTTGAGACCAATCATGACAATATGATTACAAAGGAATCATTAAAATATTTTATTTCAATTCTGCTACGACACTATGTGTTCCTTCCCAGAACATGGTTCCTCGTGTGGCACTGTTGGGTTCTGGGGGTGGCCAAAGGGCCTACATCGGCTTCCTTGGTGTTATGCGGCAGTTGGGAAAAGAAGATCTCCTAGGATGCATGCAGTATGTGGCCGGAGTCTCTGGATCCACATGGTCAGTATATGTTTATGGTATTTGTGATATCCTAGGTTTTAGTGTCAGAATTATTTAGGAGTTGCCAGGAGATGGCGCTCCAACATTAGTTATAGTGTTTGGGTACCGTTAAGCTAAGGTAGAAGAAGTGCGATTCTACTCAAGTTAGAAGCATAGCATAGTCCGATGTGGTCACCTGTTTAACCGTTAAAGATTAAAAATACTTAACAGTCTACAGTGAGACAGTTTGTTTGTACGAAGTTATTACATCTTTTTGGCGACGAGGATTTAACCGCTGAGGTGGAGGCTTGAAGATTGAAATACAAATCAGACGTGAGTGCTGCAGTGTGGGATTGCTAACAAAGTGAGGGAGAAACAACGTGACTTGAACTGGTAAGAGAGAGAGAGAGAAATAACAGAGGAAGAATGGCTACTATTGGCACGCTAGCGGCGTTTGATGTAAAAAATCAGACGTGGGAGGAATACTGTGAAATAATGGAGCAGTTCTTTGCGGCCAATCAGATTAGCGACCGAGATAGGCAAAGAGCCGTACTCATAAGTGTCGTTGGGCCAACCACATACAGTTTGATGAGGAGCCTCGTAAGCCCAGATAAGCCAAAGGACAAAACTTACCAGCAACTGGTGGCATTGTTAAAAAAACACTTTCATCCAAAGCCTAGCGAAATTGTACAACGATACAAATTTGATTCACGCACTCGGAAACCAGAAGAATCTGTAATGGAATATGTAGCAGAGCTGCGCCGGCTAGCGCAGGATTGCAACTATGGTAACAAGTTACAGAAAATGTTGAGGGACAGGCTCGTGTGCGGGATCAATGATGAGCGCATTCAGAGACGTCTGCTGTCAGAAACAGAGTTAACTTTTGACAAAGCGTTGTCCATTGCGGTAGCAGTAGAGACTGCAAACAAAAATGCCCAGGATCTGAAAAATCCAAGTGCGTCCGTGAAATTCATTAAAACAAAGAAAGGTACACAGGAGTCTAGTGCTTTCAAAGAAGCAGGGAATGAGTGTTATCGGTGCAAGGGAACCAGACACAATGCGGCAAACTGTAAATTCAAACAAGAGAAATGTTATGCGTGTGGTAAAGTAGGACATATTGCAAGAGCGTGCCGTGGAAAAAACACACTGAATCAGGGAAGCAAAGAACATGGGGATGTAAAGAGAGAAAAGAAGCGGGGCTCATACCACCGTTCGCACAATGTGCATGAAAGGCAGGACACCAGTGAAAGTGATAGCTCAGACGAAGAGACACTCACACTGCATTGCATGAAGTTTCGATTAGGCCAAATGAGCGACGTACATTTAAGAAGAGTAGACCCCTACATGGTTGAGATGAAAATTAATGGGAAAGGTGTTTGTTTCGAAATAGACACCGGCTGCAGTCTCACTGTTATGAATGAGCAGACATTACAAAAGCTGTGGAAAGATACAAAATGCCCCAAAGTGAAGCCAGTGAAAATTCACTTGGAGACTTATACAGGCGACCCTGTTAAGGTGTTAGGAGTTGCATCAGTCAGAGTTAAATACAAGAAGCAAAGCTGCACGCTGCCCCTTGTGGTGGTTGAAGGAAACGGCCCCAGCTTACTAGGGCGTAGCTGGTTGGAGAAAATCAAAATAAATTGGAAAAAAATAAAAGACAGCCGCAAAGCCTGTGATTTACAGCATATGAAAACAGAGACAAAAACACTACAGCAAGTGTTAAGCGAACATGAGAACGTGTTTAAAGAAGAATTGGGCACGCTGAAAGGCACCAAGGCCACTATTCACGTTAAGGCTAACGCAGTTCCTCGTTTCTTCCGCCCTCGGTCAGTCCCATATGCCATGCGGGCCAAGGTTGAGGAAGAAATAGACAGGCTGTTGAAAGAAAAAATAATCACACCGGTGAAATGGGCAGAATGGGCTGCACCTGTCATCCCCATCGTGAAACCGGATGGACATATAAGACTGTGTGGAGACTACAAGCTGACCGTAAATACGGTGTCGTCACTAGAACAATATCCAATACCCCGGGTGGAAGATCTATTCACAGCGCTGTCAGGCGGAAAACAATTCTCTAAATTAGATATGAGTCACGCATACCAACAAATACTCATGGATGAAGAGTCTAAGAAATACTTGGTAGTTAATACACACAGAGGGCTGTTTACATACAATAGACTCCCATTTGGAGTTGCTTCCGCTCCCGCCATTTTTCAAAGAACCATAGAAGGTCTCTTAAGAGGGATTCCACGAGTGGCAGTATACCTTGATGACATACTCCTGAGTGGAGTGGATGAGGCAGACCACCTGAGAAAGCTGGAGGAGGTTTTGACTAGGCTGGAAGAGGCAGGATTGCGTTTAAAAAGGAGCAAATGCACGTTCCTACAAGAGGAAGTGGAGTATCTGGGACATAGGGTGGATGCTCAGGGGCTTCATCCTGTGAAGAAAAAAGTGAAAGCCATCATGGAGGCGCCCCCTCCCTCGAATGTCACTGAACTTAAATCATATTTAGGTTTATTAAACTACTACAACAAATTTCTCCCCAATCTGGCAACCCTGTTGGCCCCTCTACATGAACTCTTACGGCACAATGTGCACTGGAAATGGCACAAAGAACAGGAAGAGGCCTTCCAAAAGTCTAAAGCCTTAATGAACTCAGCAGAAGTGTTAGTCCATTACTCGGCTGACCGAGATTTGATCATGTCATGTGATGCTTCACCTTACGGGGTAGGTGCTGTTTTATCACACCTGATGGAAGATGGCAGTGAACGTCCTTTGGGGTTTATGTCACGAACACTGTCGCCTGCTGAAAAGAGGTACTCACAATTAGACAAAGAGGGATTGGCAGTTATATTTGGTATTCAGAAATTTCACAAATACCTTTATGGACGAGCGTTTACAATCCACACAGATCATAAACCATTGATCTCTCTCTTCAATGAAAAAAAACCCATACCACAGATGGGGTGCCCAAGAGTTCAAAGATGGGCTGTGCATTTGAGTGCCTATGAATATAACATAGTGTACAAACCAGGAAAACAGAATGCAAATGCAGACGCATTAAGTAGGCTGCCTGTGTCTGAAGTAGGGCGTGAGGAAGCGAAAGATCAAGTCTTGATGATGGATCTTCTGGATGATACACTCATAGACACGACTCAGATTAAGCGCTGGACAGCGAAAGACGTAATATTGTCCCAAGTACATTCTCACGTGCTGAAAGGGTGGCCGACAGAGGTAGATTCCAGTGTAAAGCCATTTTATCAGCGAAGGATGGAACTAAGTGTACGGGACGGATGCATACTTTGGGGCGCTAGAGTAATTATACCCACCAAAGTTAGAGAAACGATCGTATGTATGGTGGCCTGGAATGGATCAGGATGTTGAGAGGGAAGTGATGTCATGTGAGGAGTGTCAAAAACACCGCAAGTCACCACCCGCCGCGCCGTTACATCCTTGGGAGTGGCCAGAGTCGCCATGGTCAAGGATCCATGTGGACTACGCAGGGCCCTTCCAAGGTGAGATGTTTCTGTTGGTTGTGGATGCGTACTCTAAATGGCTAGACATCTACCCAGTGAAGACGTCCACTTCCCAGGTTACTATAGAAAAGCTAAGGCAGAGTTTCAGTGTTTTTGGATTACCGAAAATGTTGGTGTCTGACAATGGAACGTGTTTCACAAGCGCTGAATTTGAGTCCTTCATGAAACAAAATGGCATCAAGCATGTGAGGTCAGCACCGTTCCACCCTTCTTCGAATGGGCTGGCAGAGAGGGCGGTCCAAACTTTCAAAGAGGAGATGAAAAAGATGAAAGGTGATTCGGTGCAAACCAGGTTGTCAAGATTTCTGTTCAGTTACCGTGTCACGCCTCATGCGACAACGGGTCTCTCACCGGCAGAGTTGATGATGGCACGACGACTCCGATCTGTTTTTGACCTGCTGCTGCCAGACATGAAATCAAAAGTGCAGGAAAAGCAACTGAAACAAAAACAGGCCCATGACACAAGCAAAAGACTGAGAAGTTTCTCACCAGGGGATAAAGTGTTCATCAGAAACTACTCTTATGGTCCTAAATGGATCCCTGCTGTCATTCAGGATGCCTCTGGTCCAGTGTCATATACTGTCATCATTGGAAGTGGCCAAACAATGAAGAGGCATGTGGATCAAGTGAGAGCCAGATTATCTGACACTGTGCCAAATCAAGAGCCTGAGGGAGAATTGGAGCTGTTGTCAGGTCTGGATGGTGCTGTGGGCTCTGAGGCAATAGGGACGGCAGAGACAGAAGAACAACCTGTGAGTGAGCCGGATCAGCAGTCTACATCAGGGGTCGAAGTTCCACCAGGTCCAACAGTGGTCACAGAGGTGCGACGCTCAGAGCGGGGGAGACGGTCACCTCCGCATCTAAAAGACTTTGTTAGATAGAGTGAGATGTTTTCCAAGAATAGAGCAACAATGCGCTCTGATCTCACTGGATTGCAAAGCCTATTGTTATAGGTCACTTTTAAAGTCATGTCATATTATATAATTATATCCTGGCCATGGATACATTAATCATTGCATCTGTATTCAAAAATGTCGGGTATAAAAAGCAATTAAAGGAATTATCCGGAGTAAAATGCACTTTAGATCGATTTACGGATGATTGTCTTTGATCTGCTGATTAATCTTCATTGGCACAAGGTGCTAATATTGCTCTTGGGTGCTCCTTGTTGGTGCCCCCCCCCCCCTCCGCCCCAATTCCAATCCTCCCCCATCTTTCTTATGCAGCCCTTGCCACTTAATCTACTAAACCCCTCTTCTACTGCACTTTTTACCCCCACTTTTGCACAAATAGGCTGACACCAGACATAATTTCACTGCATTTCTTACTTCCAGTAACTATATGCATGTGACAATAAACTTCCTTGTATCCTTGTATTGAACCACAAGGAATCAATAGGCCTATTCAACTTGGTGCATCGCGAAGATCTGGCTGATGCATGCAGGACTTAACACAATACATGTTTGCACTATGCAAAAGTCCAGCATACATCATGTTCAGCCAGATCTGCACAGTGCTGCATGAAATCAAATGAGCCTCATGGCATTAC
The DNA here is from genome assembly GCF_017589495.1 of Alosa alosa. Classification (NCBI taxonomy): domain Eukaryota; kingdom Metazoa; phylum Chordata; class Actinopteri; order Clupeiformes; family Clupeidae; genus Alosa; species Alosa alosa. The sequence continues at coordinate 26,429,330 of NC_063195.1, read as the reverse complement.
CAAATGTTGCCATCTTTGCTGCCACCTTCAGGGGAAAGTCCGTAGGAGTCGATTGCGGAGTGTGTTGTAACACGCTCTGGAAATTCACAATTTCCTCGCCGTTAAAAAAAAAAAACATCCTTTAAGCATCCTCTCATTCACCCTGAGAGGAAAGCTCCCTAAAAGGTCCAGGTTACTGGATGCTCAGAGGTGGTGAAAAGGCCCATTATTGATTTGTTAGTGCCATGTGACAAATCTTTCCTTTTGCAAATCTGAGCAATTATAAATTATACTTTTGCCCCATTTTGACTGAGGAGGGCATTGCTCCTAGCCTGACCCACATTAAAATGTAGGGTCTGGGCACTCACCGTTCACAGTGCTCAGTCCGAGGGGCGGGATAATCAGTTGTCTTTCAAATTCCCTCTGCACGCAATAGGACAGCGGTAGCGCTATGAGTCCCATCGTTTCCCCCACCAGCGGAGCTAGTTGGCTAGTTCAAACGTTTTGCCAACTTAATAAAAGCTTAACTCGTGTCACACTGTTCGCCAACAGCAACATCCATCTTATTTGTTTTCAAGTAGCAGGGAATTCAAGCCAAACCGTTGCAACTCTGCCATCAATCATTATGTTAAGCCCACCTAACGACTCTATACACGATTTCATTGGCCTGATTGAGTTTCGATTTCTGGAGCTCACAAGCCAACGGAGAGCCCTGGCAGCTGCCGCTAGGGGCGTGTCTAGATTTCTAGGCTACATTGCTCCTACATACTTTAGCCAATAATCAAATGCCTGCTCTCTTTTGGAAAGCTGAGGCACTGTTGGAAAACAATTAGAATAACTGTGTGATGTACTGACACAAAGTTACAAAGACTAGATTATTCTTTTCTTTTTCTACCGGATAACAAGCATCTTTGAACTGACCACATTTCAGCCCTCTAGGTCTTGACTTGATATGACTTGAGTCCTAGCATTAGGTCTTGTCATGCTGTGTGCAAAAGTAGGTCAATATAGAATGACAACATGAGTACTTTAGACAATTATTTGCCAAGGTATACTCATGCATTTGGTAAAATGCCCTATGAAAACTCCCCATAGGACTTTGGGTTATCCAAAATGCATACTGGCAATCAAATGCTTGCTGCATATGAACCCCTTATAAGCATACTCTTGGCCTCAAATGAAGGTAATACTCTGAAGTTTCATGCTTGCATTTGGATTGTAGGCTACTTCAGGTTCTGATATGACTACACTAAATATGGAATAATTAAAAAAATACAAATCTATTATTCTATTATATATTATCTATTATATCTACTGTCTATTTCAATTCAATTGGTGTTCATAAGATGGGCTATATTTCTGCACAACTAATGTTGGATCAACTGGTGACCGACCTGGGGCTGGTGTATGCTAGCTGGTGATGCTAGTTGCGCGTGTAAATCCTCACACCCCTAACCTTAAGAACGGCTCTAACCGCTGAGTTGGAAGCTTGGGCTTTTAGCTCAGTGGTTAGAGCGCTTGACTCCCATGCCGAAACGACCTCTGTTACACTGGAACATCTGAAGGCATATTATTAACAGCAACAAAAAGTTATAGTATTACTAATGACACCCCCATTCTTGCAACCCGTCTGACCAGCCACCCCTTTAACCATCGGGGGGGCACACCTGCCTGTTCTCAAAACTTAAGAGCCCTGTACTGTATAATAGCAGAATAATCACAACATCAAACTCTATTCACCTGCTATTGGCTGCTGAAGCTGACACATTAAGAAGCGTGTCTGCATTTTTATGAAGAATGGTCCCAACCCCAAGAACACTGGATTGTTTCAGTACCCTTATGAAGTCATAAAGGACAGCAGTTTGAGGCAGAATACTGAAGCTGCCATTGGTCGACCATAGATCCAAAGCAGAAATCCTTGGTAATGCCATGAGGCTCATTTGATTTCATGCAGCACTGTGCAGATCTGGCTGAACATGATGTATGCTGGACTTTTGCATAGTGCAAACATGTATTGTGTTAAGTCCTGCATGCATCAGCCAGATCTTCGCGATGCACCAAGTTGAATAGGCCTATTGATTCCTTGTGGTTCAATACAAGGATACAAGGAAGTTTATTGTCACATGCATATAGTTACTGGAAGTAAGAAATGCAGTGAAATTATGTCTGGTGTCAGCCTATTTGTGCAAAGTGGGGGTGGTAAAAAGTGCAGTAGAAGAGGGGTTTAGTAGATTAAGTGGCAAGGGCTGCATAAGAAAGATGGGGGAAGATTGGAATTGGGGCGGAGGGGGGGGGGCACCAACAAGGAGCACCCAAGAGCAATATTAGCACCTTGTGCCAATGAAGATTAATCAGCAGATCAAAGACAATCATCCGTAAATCGATCTAAAGTGCATTTTACTCCGGATAATTCCTTTAATTGCTTTTTATACCCGACATTTTTGAATACAGATGCAATGATTAAGGTATCCATGGCCAGGATATAATTATATAATATGACATGATTTTAAAAGTGACCTATAACAATAGGCTTTGCAATACACTTTAATTTGTTTATTGCTAATCAAATGATTAAGCCTATTTGGAGAGAGAGATGTTTAGAATGTGACAATATGTCAGTCATCGTGTGAACGAAAGTATGACTAGGCATAGGCTACTTGTTCTGAGCAAGTATTGTCAATGAACAGGCTTTGAAACTGTTGGCTAAGTTAGACAGTCATGAACAACTGATGCTAATTATCTGGGAAACATTCTCTATAGCAGCAGTCACGTTTGTCATTGTTTGTGTCAAACAAGTTGTGGATTTGTTGTTACATTAAAAGATGACTTACTCTGTGCTGAAACCATGAACTGATGCTCGAAGCTCCAAGGTGAACGAAACTTGGATGAAGTAGCTAAGTAACAGGTTCACGTTCAATAATTCACCTTCAACAATTACAGGATACGCGTTTTTCATTGGTTGTTGCGTTAAATCTTACCAGATACAGCAGAGCTATTTTTGATTGGCTATTGTGTAGCCCCTCTTGTTATTTTTGATTGGCTGATAAGTGGCAGGCTCAACTCCAGGACAGACGCGCTTGATTCCTGCCGGTTCCATAGTGAGAGCGGCGCGGCCAGAGACAATTTGGGCACTGCGGCAGCATATTAAATATATAAATAGTTTTTCTGCGTGAGAAATACAATGTGTGGCGGGAGAGCGTGACAAAAGACTGAAATGAGTGACTATCACGCTCAATGCGTGACACTTGAGAGCCCTGTATACATAGTGCTTTACTTCTTATTTTTCATGTAATGTTTTTCGACAAAAGCATTTGTCAAATACTGTAATAACTTCGTACAAACAAACTGTCTCACTGTAGACTGTTAAGTATTTTTAATCTTTAACGGTTACACAGGTGACCACATCGGACTATGCTATGCTTCTAACTCAAGTAGAATCGCACTTCTTCTACCTTAGCTTAACGGTTGGGGTAAAAAGTGCAGTAGAAGAGGGGTTTAGTAGATTAAGTGGCAAGGGCTGCATAAGAAAGATGGGGGAGGATTGGAATTGGGGGGGGGGGGGGCACCAACAAGGAGCACCCAAGAGCAATATTAGCACCTTGTGCCAATGAAGATTAATCAGCAGATCAAAGACAAAATGCATCACCACAATCTTCAATAACATTGCAACACAGAGCTGACTTTGACCTGAAATTGCAAATTTGCCTTTTTGCTCATGTCCACTATCTGCTCTATGTGAATACGTATCTATTGGTTACAGGTGCATGTCCTCATTGTATCAAGACCCACAGTGGACACAGCATGCAGAGGAGGCTGCAAATGCAGCACTGTTGAGCATGTCTAACAAGAACAGTGTGTCATTCCATGATGGTGTCCAGTGGTTCAAGCAGAGATATGCGGAAGGAGATTTTTCCCTCTCTGATGTGTGGGGGGTGTTTACTTGCAGAATAAAGGGTGTATCTGTGAGTATACAAAATATGAAGTTTTTTGTTTTAATGATCCTACATACATTCAGTAAAAAATTACACTGAGAGCACCTCTTCATAAAGGAATATAGGAATGCTGTGATTTGGTAATTAACCACAGTAAGGTTTCACTGCTGTTTTTTGTGTTGCTCTGTTTTTTTTAAATATGTTTATGCGTATGAATACATTTATTTTATACATATATTTACGTAACTAATTCAAGCAGGTGTTTCTTATTTATTCTGTAATATTATTTTCAATGCAATGAGTGTTTTGGGGACAGTTGTTCCATTCGAGTTACAACCAATGTGTGTCATAATTGACCCCAGGCAACCATTCATCATATTAGACCTAATCAAATAATCATAATTAAAAATCAACAGAGAAGAAGCAACTGAAAATTATACCACCATTCATACTAAACCTAATCAAAATCTTCTGAAAAGCTACAAGCTTTAGTGTGATATCATTGCACATTTTGTCTGTGAGTTTCAGCACAGTAGCCTATATTCAACCCTGAGACAAAATGTACAATTGTCTCCCACCCCCTGTATACCATAAACACTAATGTAATACTTAGCAACAGTTGACTTAAAACGGAAAACAAAGAATGCATTTAAATGTATCCAATGCAGTTTCAGTTTGTTTTGCTGCTAACTGGCTCCCCCTACAGCAGAGTATTTGTATCTTACACAAGTCTCATAAATAAATCTTGAAGAGCCATGTTGACTGACAAATAGCAGGCTATTGCACAATTACCTTAAAGCAATTCTTGATTTTCCGGTTATGATGCCATTGATAATGTAACGCTGATATTTGTGTGATACAGGTAATGCACAAATAGGCTGACACCAGACATAATTTCACTGCATTTCTTACTTCCAGTAACTATATGCATGTGACAATAAACTTCCTTGTATCCTTGTATCCTTGTATATTGTTAGATTAGATATGTCACAAATATAAAATATGAAGAGTGAATGGTATTTATTTCGCCCTGTTAGCTGGAGCAGGAGTGTCGACCTCTAGACCAAGAGGGAAATGGAGCCCGTCTGTACCCACTCTACAGTGCAATGGAAAAACATTGCTTTCACAAGAAACAGCAAAAAGGTGTAATAGTGTAAAGTACACACATAATGTATCTGACAGAAAATTAAAAGTTTCCTAAAATTCAAAGCTCTTCTCCTCAAACAGAAATGTGGTTTGAGTTCAGCCCCCATGAAGTTGGCTTCCTAGAGCCTGGAGCTTACGTGAAGACATCATTGCTGAAGAGGGACTTTGAGGGAGGGATAATGCAACCTGGTCAGCCTGTGCAGAGGAAGCCAATGGACATGGTTCAACTGCAAGGTTATCTTTTGCTATAACACCCCAATGCAGGATAATAACTAGACACAATGAAAGCTACTGATGTTCTAAATTACAGCACCCCTTACATATATCACACCCAAGGCAGAGATAAGTAAAATATGCTATTAATTCATCGGTTGGTGAAAGACCTTAGTAATAATTCCCTCATTGATAAATAGTTACTTGTTTTAGAAAATGAAACGTGACACAAATATTGGCACGCCTAGAAAAACAGTTAATGCAACTGGAAACATTTTTTTTTCTTATTATTTCACTTGATTAAGATAATGAGAATGTCTATGAACTCTCATGCTTATCCATAACTTCCTGTTTCATTGAGGTATGATACTAGAGAGCCCAGATCGAACCCCTTCCAGGGCCCCTCAATCATATAGCATGGGGGTTATGATGTTATTCGCCCCTGATGTCTGAATGTGGCCCCTTAGTCAAATAACACAGATTATGTCATTAGAATTATCCTAATTGTGGAGGGTATCGTTAATAGTGGGTTGTTGTTCTAGCCAATGTAAACAAGCCAATGGTCTTAACATCTATCCATCATTAACCATTAACAACAATTAGAACCACAGCAAAATGAGATTATCATGGCCAAAAAACATTTCTTTCAGCTTTAGTTGTAAACTGATAGATGCATGTGCAATATCTGGCTAATGATCGTTTGCCTCAGATTGTGTTTGATTGTGTGTGTGTCTGTGTGTGTGTGGGTGGGTGTGGATGTGTGTGTGTGTGTGTGTGTGTGTGTGTGTGTGGGTGGGTGTGGATGTGTGTGTGTGTGTGTGTGTGGGTGGTTGTGGATGTGTGTGTGTGTGTGTGTGTGTGTGTGTGTGTCCTGACGCTAGTAATGGGTGATGATGAAAAGACATTCTTAAGTCTAATCCAGGATAAGCATGCCCTAAATGCACTAATATCTAATGACAACCATGATATTTGCAGGAATCTGTGGATCTGCTTTGGGAGATTTTGGCCAAATCAAAAAATATATGAAAGACGCTTTCTGGGACTGGATCAGCTCAATTAGTCCTGGTACGTTTCATCTCTGGTTTTGTTCAGCACACCACACTCTACCAAACTTCACCTTTTTCATCTGATGTTTTCCGCCATCTGACGTTAATGACTTCTTAGTAGGGCATGCATGACTTTAATGAATAATCCCAAGTGTGTGTGTGTGTGTGTGTGTGTGTGTGTGTGTGTGTATGTGTGTGTGTATGCGTGTGTGTGTGTATGTGCATGCATATGTGTGTGTGTTCCTACCAATTTCTCATAGAATGATTATGTTAATTAATATTTTAAATTTTGTATTTATATTTTATTTTACAGTGACTGAAAATGCCACAAATCCAGGTAAATGTCTTTGATTTGTCATAGACTACAGGGTTTTGCTACGTTTACATATGTTGGACAATATTACGTAGCCTAACATCTTTCCATAAATTTTTTTAATACCACTGTTGGTCAGAAGAAATCCAAATAATGTATGTTTGTTTTTTTTATTTAAAGGAAAGATTGACATTCTCTATATACTGGCTGATTTGATGAAGAACTATGCAGACCCAGAGTACAACCTCTCTGAGTTGGAAAGGCTGCAATGTCTCCTTGGAGGTAGAGTATTTTGTGTTACACACAACCAACCAACCAACTATTTACACACCCTAACCAACTGAACAGTACGAGTTTGAGTCCTTCTCAAACATAATAGAGAATGGTACAGTAATTTCCTGTGTATTAGCCACACTGTATAAAAACCGCAGGACAGTGTTTTATAAAAGTTATATATATATATATATTGGTTTGGTATTCTTATTTTTATTTAGGTTTTGTAGTTATGTGATGGACTTATGGACATTTGTTTTACTGCCATCTAGAGAGCTGGGAAGATTTCAGCCCCACACTCATGCTTGTAGAGCATCAGAGCTGGGGAGGCATGACTGACCAAGAGAAAGAGAAACATGTGGAAAGCATCCATGATGAATTGATAGCCTCAGTAGACAAATGGGGCCACGATCATTCTCAAATCGGAGGCACAGCTGGTGATGGTAAGAGCTTTCATTAAAATATTCTGTAACTAAGTAGGCAAGTGAATCCAAAATTGAGTCGAGCATTGGCCAATATCGCCATCTGTTTGATTGACGCAAAGATCCTACTGTCCACACATAGCCGGGTATTTTTTAAAACGGAGGGTTTTTCGTACATATTGCAAAATAATTCCATCCACACGGACACTCAGAAACAGCCATTGAAAGCTGTCAAGAACACGTCAATCAGAGAGGGTTAAAGCGGAGGCCAAGTCAAACTCAAATGTCAAATGAAAATTCTTAAAAACTCTTAAAACGAATGTGTTGAAAACAACACAACTTGTGTTGTTTTTAACACATCTCTGTGTCCAGATAGGGACAACACAGTTTGTGTTGTTTCCTTTTTTTAATTTGTTACACAATATGTGCTGAAAATAACACAGCATGCATTGAAAATAACACAACTTGCATTGTTTTTTAGCAATTCTGTGTCCAGAGAGGGACAACACATTTGTTTTAAGAGTGTGGTATAGCAGAATCAATGCAGGCCTACTGAGAACTTCCTTGTGTATGCGCTGCTGACCCACCCAAATTTGTGTGTAGCATGGCAACATTTTGCACAAACAGTTTTTGTGGGCCAGTATTAACGCATTGCATGACTCCATTGCATGTTTTTACATGTGAGATGGTGTCAGACTCTAATCCTTTAAACATCTTTTTAAAGTGTATGGGGGCATTAGGGGCATGGTTTGTTGGAACAATGGTTTGTTTTAGAGTACAGTGTACAAAGAATGCATGTTTGCCTACAGCACCTAGACAACACTATTTACTATTTATAATTTTTAAATAATTATGAAGTCTGAAATTAAAGAGTACCGTTTTCATATACTGAAACAAATGTCATTTCTTTTCAGTGTGGTGGGTCATAAGACATGTAATGCCATTGTTCATTGGCTGGAAGTTTGGAACCGTGGCTAATTTCCTCTACAAATGTCAAGGTGATACTGCTTTTCTTTGAAAAAAGTTTGAAAAAGGCAAAATAAAATACTGTTGTCTTCATGAAACGAATGTTTTATCTTCTGTGGTGAATGTTGCTACAGATGATGCCATACCTAAGGACATGATTCAAGAGAAACAGATGCATCTGATAGATGCTGGACTCTACCTAAACTCACCATATCCATCAGCCCTGAGAGCAGCCAGATGCATAGATCTCATCATATCCTTTGATTTCAGTGATGGAGACCCCTTTGAGGTGAAAGCTCCCAGCCATTAACCTGACTCTCGCCAGGTGAATTTCGTTCCGCCTAGCTCCACTCACATCCATCTGGGATCGCTTCCGTTGGGAGTGATTTCGGCATCAGATTTTATGGTAGAGCCAATCAGGACGCAGGGCGAGAGCTTCATAGATGTGACGTAGCGAGAAGCGACTGTGAGACTGTTCTCAGTGTCACGGGTTGGCTTCGATGTGAGTGGTTGAAGTAGCGTCAATAAAGATGACGGATAAGTGGCTTATCCAATCATATGCAAGGATGTTTGATAAGGCCCAGCCTTCTGAAACACCTCTCCAATGGAGCGATCCCAGATGGATGAGTAGAGCTAGGCAGAACGAAATTCATCTGGCGAGAGTCAGGTTACCCAGCCAGAGTAGCACATAACCATAGCCTTGGGGGCTCAGAATATCTTCATACATCTGCAATACTGAGGAGAGGGTCCCTGCAGATAAAACAGAGTATTTTTAACTTTGAAAGTGTGCAGAAAGGATATTAAGGTTTTGCACCTATACATCAAAATGCCACGTCACTGTTTACAACTGGGGCAGGCAGAGTGGCAGGCTAGCCCACAACAGTCGGGTTGCATAGGCTACACATAGTTCCAATAGTTAAAATAGCTTCAAAAAGTGCAACATTTAAGCATGACAAGAATATATTTTACCGGAACAGTTTGTTCTAATTTGTCTCGGGAAATTTGTGCTCATCAATCACATGTCATTCCTATCTTCTGTCCCTCTGTTTCGAGTTAACATGAGTGTCATTTGATTATACAATCACAGTAAATGCTAAGAAATTAAAACAGAATATCCTAAACTAAAGTCCTTTTAGGCAAGTCCCTCCACTCAGCGGCCATATTGCAACGCTTTTTGGGCACTTATCGGGCATCTATTTCGGCAGAAATGCGCGTGCGCAAGGCTTCACGACACCAACCTTGCTCCAGCGGCGAGATCACAACACATGATTGGCACGATGTCTTCTCAACACACCACATTATTGGCTCAATGTATTCACAACACAACACATGATTGGCTCAATGTATTCACATGTCGACGTTTTGCCGTAGAAGGGGTGGGATATGTGTAGACAACTGCCATATTAGCATTACAAACTAAGCCCATGCATTTCTATGGAGGATTTTTTGAGTGCTGTGTCTCCTCTGCCTAAACGTACTGTGCAGGTCAGTAGATCACACTTCAGTCCAGCAGATGGTGGTAATGCACTCCATTTGCAAACTGCCAAAAAAACGTTTCTTTTTCTGTGAGTTTTTTTTTTGGCAGAGTGCATTACCACCATCTGCTGGACTGAAGTGTAATGGCAAGTGTACCCTGTGGCCTCGTTCTGCCGGGTGAATAAGGCCAATATAGGTTCAACACGTCCCTTGCCTACCAGGTGGCAGTAAACAGAGCGTTAAAGAACCTATACGTCACATGAAAAACCTTAATACAAAAGTACTGTGCAGTCAGTGCATTAGCACACTTGATTTTTTATTTTTCAGTCGCTCCCATCTGAGACATCTGTAAAAGTTGATTATTAAATGCAGCACAAGTCATCGGACACAAAAGGAGGTCAGTTTGGTAATCAACTTGTACAGAGTTTCTTCACACAAGATGGCGGCGACAGGAATAATAGTAACGTAATGCAGTGACAACAGTCCTTTACCCTTTCTGTACACTTACAAAGTTAAAAAAAAAATACTCTGTTTTATGACCCTCTCCGCAGTATGACAGAAGTATAAAGATATTCTAAGCCTGGTCAGTGGCTTATAATAAAAAAAAGACAAAGACAAAACAAAACTACTCTAAAATAGATCCTAAGTTGTTGTTATACCGAACTTTTCTTCTTGTTTCTTCTTTGTGGGCAGCCGTGGCCTACTGGTTAGCACTTCGGACCTGTAACCGGAGGGTTGCCGGTTCGAACCCCGGCCAGTAGGCACGGCTGAAGTGCCCTTGAGCAAGGCACCTTACCCCTCACTGCTCCCCGAGCGCCGCTGTTGATGCAGGCAGCTCACTGCGCCAGGATTAGTGTGTGCTTCACCTCACTGTGTGTACACTGTGTGCTGTGTGTGTTTCACTAATTCACAGATTGGGATAAATGCAGAGACCAAATTTCCCTCACGGGATCAAAAGAGTATATATACTTATACTTGTTTGGTTGTGAGGGAAAATGTGAATTAGATTGATTAGATTAGAATCATCGATTAGATGAGACTTTCATGCATGTTGGGAATCTGTGACGAATAATAGCACTTAGAAAAGAAACCCCTCAAATATACTAGAAAGTATATTAGATTTGCCTTGTAATTGCCTTGTACATTAAAACATATTGCAATTATTGTTTTAAGTATATCAATCACTATTCTGTTCTCACATACTCAGACACTGAGAGTGACCAGTGATTATGCAGACAAGAACGGCCATCCCTTCCCTAATGTGGACTTTACACGGTTGGACCCTAAACGCCCAAAGTCCTGCTATGTGTTTGAAGAAAAAGGCAAACCAACTGTGATCCACATTCCTGTCTTTAACATGGACAACTGCAAGGGTGAGTTACTGTGTTCTTTACTAAAGCATACACTTCAGAGTAATCTAAATCACACACCGAAAGACATGTGGGAGACTTCAAAGTCAAATGGAAGAAGGTTCTATCGTCTTCAAAGCAGACATGAGCCTCCCCGGCAGTGGCGGAACAAGTCAGAGCCGGGCCGGGGGCGGGGCACATGACCGGGCCCTTTATTAAACTCATCATAACATAATTTTACAACATAGGCTACACATGCCCGCAACAGCGGGTCTTACAAGCGTCAGCGCCACGGAGAGCAACTATGTCATTTTGAAGTCCATCGAACGTACATGAAGTGTAACCAAGAGAACAACAAAAACATTAGGCTACATGACCCCTAATAATAAAACAACAATAATACGCAGCACTGTTTGAAGGGCATACGACGAGTCTTACACTCCGCAAACTCGTCCACGATGCTCTGTGTATGTCCATTTTCTTTGCTCTCTCATTCTCTATGGCAAGTCCACTCAGTCTCTCCTGTCCCACTGTGCTCCTCAAGTGGTTTTTAATGGTCTTTAACTTGGAGAATGAGCGCTCAGAGGTTGCAACGGTGACGGGAAGAGTCAAAAATAAAATTAGGGCGGTGCAAATCTCACTGAATGCAGAAGTTACTGCTGGGTGGTTGCATTGGTGGAGCGAGGGGGTGGCTTCGGCGGCTCAAGCCCCGAATCTCTTTTTAAAAGCCCCGAATCTTTTTTTATATGTGTTTTCAACTTCCAACGATTTCTAAATTAACTTCCCCTCGATTTCTCTATAAATGTTACAAAATGTAGCCTAGGCCTACTATTACTGAGCAAATATCCCTTACTTTCAAAGCCCAATCTTGACAGATAATCTGATTTCCCACATGATGAGTTTAGGCAATGCCAGAGCCGAGATGTAGCGGTTTACGTCATAAACCTGGCAGGAAAGTTCAGAACGGCGCAGTCAGTTTAAACAGCAAGCCAGTAAGAAAAACTATTGTCAAGACATTAGGCAATTAGGCTACTGTACCCCGGAATACAAAAATAAACTTCAGAAAGACAGAAAGTTTGTAGTAATGCATTCTGTAGTCTGTATTCTGTAGTCTCAATGACCGAATCAGTAGATATACCTGTTGTCAGTTGAGTTCATTTAATTCATTTATTGTAGGCTAGTAGCCTAGGCAAATATGAAACGGAGATGTAACGTGGCTACCGGCAGGATTTTGAACTTGCATGTTTCATGCATTTTAGGGCAAAAATACCATGGGATTGATGTGTTCTCCATTTGAGGAACGTAATCAATTGCGGACGTGCACAGACAGCTCAGACACAGAGCGCATAGGCCTAGGTTAGGCTACTTTCACTTTCTAGAGCGCAATCATTAGGCTACGTAAAAGATGCTTTATACCAAAACAACGATCAAACATTATCAAATGTATCATGACGTGTTGTCACAAAGACTTACTCCAATTAGAAACTCGAAACCAAAATCATGTAAGTGTAGGGTAGAGTGGGGGAAAACGCCCCTTGGGGTAAAACGCCCCCCCCTCCTATATTTCACAAACTAATCACTAGATGAAGTAAAATGTTGTTGTTTTTATTTCTATGCACTATGTTGACAATGGTGATGTACAAGTACCCACCATAAAATGGATGCATGCTCTGTACTTCAAGAAAATGGATTTTTAGGCAAGTGTTCAGCAGTCACTAAAACAGAGTTGGCTATTGTCAATATATTGATAAATATAGTAGCTTGTAATCAATTTATTGATTATATTTTATTGCTCCACAATATATTGTGTTTACTTTAGTTGTTTACTTTTGGTTTTGCTATTAATGTATGAGGGGCATTGCTTTGACAGGGTGGGGGCACCCTGCTCAATTTTTGTTTTTGTTGAAATACTAATTAACTGTTAACTCTGAACAATTTTCATATTTGGTTTATAATTCATGATATTGTCCCTCAAAACTAAGATAGCAATTCTACACATATTTAGCTTTTTGTTTCACAGAAATATCACATATTCCTTAAAGGGGTGGTTCAGGATTTTGGACATAAGACCTCATTTCCAAGTAAGCAAGTGTGATATTTATCAGTGGAGACCGTTTTCAACATGTTTCATCCAGTCGTTCTAATTGCAGAGTTCGCAGGTGCTAGGCTAGCGCAAGTCAACGGTATGTGCTAGCCTGCCACTAAAAACAGTCTTACCTACTTCAAAGGACACTCGAGGCAAATTCCAGACAATCGATGTAAATGTCTGTGTTGATAGAATAGTGTAAGAAATACAACTACCCTCGCATCGCGTTGCAATAGTTATACTTTGTTCCCTGAAGTTGGTAGTAGTCATTTTGCATCTCAGCGGCGGACTGATATTACCAAGGCTACTACTAGGTATCCCCATTGGAGTGCGCTTTACTGTTTACTTTTTGGCGCAGTACTACTAACTGGAGCAAGTATAATTCCGCCGCTGCTAAGACACTAGTCCCTCAAAATGTAATGCGATCGTTGAAATGCAAGGATAGAATAATGTTAGAAATAAAACTATCAATACAGACATTTACATCGATAGTCTGGCGTTATAATTTATTTGCCTTGGGTGTACTTTGGAGTAGGTAAGACTGTTTTTAGTGGCAGGCTAGCACATACCGTTGACTTGCGCTAGCCTAGCACCTGCGAACTCTGCAATTAGAAGGACTGGATGAAACGTGTTGAAAACGGTCTCCACTGATAAATATCACACTTGCTTACTTGGAAATGAGGTCCTATGTCCAAAATCCTGAACCACCCCTTTAAGGGGGGCGTTTTCCCCCACTCTAAGTGTTCTCTCATTGACGCCTGTAGGAGACAATATCGGTGATCCAATTTTGTAAATTTGCACGTCATAAAGTTCAATATGAGAGTTAAAATAAAGCCAGTCATACAGCAGAACATTTTATTCAATATTTTACACCTACTAAATCATCAAAGTAAATTTCAAAACTTTTCAGCAACCGTGAGTCATAACTCATCCTGACTGGAGCAACCTATAAGCCTAATACGTCCCACTCTGATGAAAATGATTGAAAAGAAACCGTTTGCATGATCTTAGCTCCTCCAGCCTTGTGCCATGGGAGAGACCCGTCCGACCTTACCCAGAGGTGGGGGAGTGGCGCCCTCGCACCGGGCCCGCGGGTCCCGGGCCGGGGGCGTGCCACACCCCCACAGGCTCCGCCCCTGCTCCCTGGCCAATTGTCGATACCTTCCACCCACGCTGTAAAGCGCTATGCAAACACATCAATTTAAACTGTCGTTCTAAACTTACTTACCCTCTGCTTTCTGATCTTACACATCACACTTCACCAAGATGGTGGCCATTTCAGTAGATTTACTCACTAATATTGTTGTGGAAACACAATAAGCATGGAAACTAAATGCACACTTCCTGCAACTGCATTAGCCTACTTGAAATAAGTTACTCCTCTAGTAAGTATTCACATGAAATAAAGCAATAAAACATTGATACCATTCAACAAAGCACACTGGGTAATAACAAATGCAACACATGAACTTGTTGGTATGGACTCCTCTCTAGGCTTCCTCAGTCATTGTAAAGCTGCCGAAGCTGAACATTATCCAAAACTCAATTTCTCAGAAGAGCGTCAATTTGGGAGCTTGCTACACTCCTTCCTTCTCAAATGATTTGAAAAGGCCGTTTGCACAATTTCACAAATAATCACAGGGACCGAAAAATACCTAACATGCCAACTTTTTCCGGGTTTAGGCCTATCATTTTAACTTTTCCCCACTGTCTTGCCGTTTTAATATTTTCCCGTAGAATATCCCATATTACTGTAATACTCTCATAACATTAGTCCTGCATTCTGGCCTGTCTCTGTGTCGTCCTGTTGTTACCCCTTGCCCTTCCAGAGAAACAGATGTATTCAAATCATCGTTTTGCTTGCTTGAATGCGAACTCAGAGTGATGTTAACCTACAGTAGGCCTATTTAATTTAACTAATTGGTTGTCGTGAGAGCACGATTCATTAGCGCTTGCAGTGTTCGGCCGTAGGCTATGTCTACGTGCGCACCTGCCAGTCTAAGAGCCAAAGAAATCCCCCTGTATATTCACTCCAAGTTGGCCTTCCATAACTTACCAACTCTACACTGTAGACCATAAACTGGTTATTTATATGACCAATGTATTTGTTCAACTTTATGAAGCAGAATTACGCACTGCTACTTGGAACGTAACATATTTTTGTTGGCAGGAGAGAGAATGACAGCGATTAACAAATTGTACTTGCTGCTGGTTACTAATAAATAGGGCCTACTATATATTTTTTTGCAAACAACAAAAACATAAAGGATGGAGACAGCAAAGCTAGAGATGGGCAGGAACAAGGTCAATTGGTAGAAATGCTTGTCAAAATGAATGAAGCACATACTTGTTTGTTACGCTTTATAAGCATGCACACTGTTTAAAGTTAGGCTAGGCTACACGGTAAACTACAAGTAAACCAAAGTTAAATTTAGCTTTTTTAGGGCTGGATAAAGTTGACCAAATGGATATAGACTGTTAGGCGTGAATAAAGTAGGCTACTTTGTTGCTCCAACCCTTCCAACGTTAATGGGGACGGATGTTGACATTTTTCCAGATTTTTGTGGAGAAACCCGGAAATCTCCCTTATTTTCATTGTTCAATGTTGACAGAGCTATGGAACGAAAGTTATAAGGCGACAGAAATCAACAATCAAACAAGCCACTTTGATTTTTTGCTGTTTTCATTAATACAAAAGATGGGTGACCCCCCTCCTAGATAAAAAAAAGTTAGGTGACCCTCCCCTCAACAAAGAATAAAAAGACATGACCCTTCCCTATTTTCCTCCGGTGGCCCCGTTTATAAATAACGAACGGTCCCTTAGGCGATCAGGCTAGAGGCTATGTTTGGTGGACACCAAATACAAATAGGCTACTGCACATCACCACAAACACACCATTCCTAAATATCAGACCTCTCAAGTCTCACGCATTGAGCGTGAGACACACGCATTTCAATGACTTCACACGGTCACACGCCACACATGCCATTTCTCACTCCGAGAAATTATTAACTTGCCCGCACAGAAATTTCTAAGGGCTATATTTTACAAACGTGTCACACAACGTTGCTGTCTGTGCGCTCATTCAGCTCAGAGAGTTGCTGTTCAGTTACTAACCTATCGGCCAATCAGAAAATAGGATTTCTCAACCAATCAGGAAATAGTTTTGTTTTGATGTGGGTCCGTAACGTGGAGACTGCTGATCCGCGGAGTCGTGGAGTGAAATTAGGCCCGGTGCTTCGTCTGATAATTTGCTGCGCAGTTGATCAAGATACCGCGGACCGAAAACAAACGTTTCTGCTATCGATGTCATTAAACATGGAGCCATACAATAAAGTGGTGGTATAAGCGTTCATTCAATGCAGGCGTCTGCGCAAAACGCAATGCAGGCGTCTGTCACAAAACATTTAAGTGAAAGTGCATGTATAACAATATAGGCATAATAATGATTGTGATAATGATAATGACAATTTGATTTAGAGGGAGTGGGGTTGGGTACGTGTAGATGGGCCCTATGACCCCAATGTCTGCCATGACTGGGCCTCAGGTCAAAGAAGTTTGAGAAAGGCTGGTCTACATAACCTGCATCAGATTGAGGTTTGCAGTGATGCGCCTGAAGGCATGGGTTGAGGACCCAGTCAGTTACGTCACAATATGCACATTTGTTTAAATTCATACCTACGTAATCACCATGACCAAAATTTTACTTTTTTTTTTACTTTGAATCTTGAAAAAAAAAATATTGACCTACTGTACCTACCTTTTTTTGGCTGTTACTGCAAACAAGAATATTTTTAAGGATGGCCTCATGACTGTGAAAATGGCTGACATTGAACCACAGTGCTTCAACTGGGAGCCCCCAGTATCAGTCATCAAGGCATCAAAATCTGCCACAAACACTTACAACACACAACATCACTCATAAACACACACACACACACACACACACGGACAGAACCACCACTGTTCAAGAGACCATTTTGGGGCTAAATGTGCTTTTTCTCATTTGGTTGGTTTCTGTTTGTTTAGAGAAGAATGAGCCACTGCTGTTTAAAGGGCCCATTTGGGTGAAATTATTATTATAATTTATGTTATTATTATTTATTATTATTTACTATCGGGTTCTAGAATAAATAAAACAGTGTGTTTGAAATAATGGAATTTGTGCTCTCTCATGAAGCTGGGTCGATGGGACATGGGGAGGGTGGGTCTGTTGATCGGGAGGCATTAAAAGCCACGAAAGTAGTTCAAGCAGGCGTGGGACTTTCATGTACTTCGATCAGGGGGAGGGGGCGTGGCACTGTCCCAATGCCACGCCCCCTCCCCCCTGAGAAACAAAGTCTCACTCCAAACTTGCAAACTTCAAAACTTGAGAGCCCTGCTAAATATGATGGTGGCAGCATCATGCTGTGGAGATGCTTTTCTGCAGCAGGCTTTTGAATGCTTGGAAAGGTAGACAAAAAAATCGAGAAGAATTATATGGAAAAGAAAAGTAAGATTATATGAAAATTCTGGAGGACAATCTGATTCTGAGTTTGAGGAGATTTGCATATAGGCACACTGCAAGCCACAAGTGTCATTATTCTTAAAGTGTGTTGTAAGATAAAAAAAAATCTTATTTGGTTTTGTTTTTAGTATGAAGAGACTAGACCTATCATGAAAGATCATTTTGACTTAATTTAAGAAGACTTTGACTTATTCCAAGGAGTATTCAGATGTGCAAGCCTAATTGAGACCAATCCACACAGCTGTGATTGTGGCCAAAGGTGAATTTGCTATACTGACTTGGAAGGGGGTAAATATTTATGTGATCACCTAGGCTATTGTATTGAAATATGTTTTCACTTTGACTTTAAAGAAGAGCTTTTTTTTTTTTGTATAGTATTGTCAAAAAATCCAAATTATGTTGACCATGATTCCATTTTAAAGCAATAAAAGGTGAAAAGATCTAAGAGTGTGAATACATTTTATAGTACTGTAGCTAAAAGTGAGCTATAGGCTAACTAGTGTAACTACTTCCAGTGAGCTATGCTAAGCTAGGCTAATGGTGGCACACTGGGTTATTGTTCACACAGAGAAGATAATGGTATACAGTATGTCCTTTTGTCTCTCTGGTGGTAGATGGCAGATAACCTAATTTCCCAAAAAGTTCCTTTCAGGCTGATTTGTGGCTCGCTGTGGCCAAGAACCACCCCTTATTAAAGCTTACTTCCCATGGCTTCACACTCTCTCTTCAATCTACAGATGAAGCAGCAATCGAAAAGGAAAGGAAGGAATACGCAACCTTCCAGTCAACCTACCGAGACAAAACAAAGATCAATCACTTGGCAGATTTGGCAGCGGAAAATGTGACGATGAACCAAGGAAACATCCTGAGTGAGATAAAAAAGGCTGTGCAGCGACACAAGCAACGGGACTTGCAGGAGGCTGCGCAGCGCCCAAAGCAATGGGAATTGTCAAATCCGTTTTTGCCCTGTGTTGAAAAATTCAACATATACATACGGACCATAGTCAGAGATTTTTGTTCCTCGTTTTTTGTTTTTCTGTTTTTGAAGGCAAAAAAGGCCATTAGATGGCTATTTTACAGTGTTAGGGGGAATAGACACACCAAAAAACAACATAATTTTTATCCTAACTAGTGCAGGGGAAGAGGTTTGTGTACTTTTGCATTATTTCCTTGCTACTGTAAGTAGCCAGTCAAATGTTTTACCAAAGGTTTGACCAGTCTACAAAAGTTGAACGGGTTTATATATATAGGCTTGTTTAAACACAAAATGTGATTAGGGTTTGCTAGTAGCCTAGCATACCTCTGCAATTGTAGCGTGTTTATTTCTCACAAGTCTGAGTTTTTTTTTTTGCAATTCCTCAAAATTGGGAAATTTTTTCGCAATTCTATTTTTAAACCCTTGCAAAAAAATTTTTCTCGCGCAATTCTGATTTGTTTTCTTTAGTAATATGATGGTGCAGGAAGTTCAGCTCTAAGGGGGCGTTTCCTAAACATACCCAGCTTACACTTGCCATTACACCTGGACTGAGGTGTAATGGCAAGTGTACCCTTCAGCCCCGTTCTGGCCGCCAGGTGAATAAGGCGAATTGGCTGTGCATAAGTATCGACGAACTTCCACTTTTTTCAGTGGGCAACCCCATTTCCTGTTTGTTGTCATTGCTGTCAAAAAGCACCTGAAGATGAGTGCTTTAGTTGTACCAAAATGTGTGGTCAGGCACCGAAATTCCTGCTCTTCTTACTTTGTGCAGCCAATGTGCACGTACTGTAGGCTGGCGTTTAGGAAAAAGGTGGAGGCTAAAATTGCTTTTTATAATGACTTGAACGGCTGAGCAGAGTGGCACACAACAGTGCTCCTTAGAGCCGCACACGGTTTCAAGACGCTTAAAACACTCGTGTAGGCTTACATTGTATTTCTTACGTTTTGGTACAACTAAAGCCCTCATCTTCAGGTGATTGTTGTTGGCAGCTATGTCAACGAACAGGAAACGGGTTTGCCCACCGTAGACAAAAACGGTTAACTAGCTACCTAGCGCATGGAGCCAAATGATCAACTGTGTTGTACATATTATTATAAATTAACATTTAGGTAACAATACTGTACCGTGAGTTGTACAGATATGTTTTACTTCTACTAAAGACATCCTATGCACACTTTTTACCTTAAAGTGTAAAGTGCAGGTTAACCACCACAACCAATTACTGTGTAAATAAAGTGCTCAATATGTAGGCCTATATATTTAAACATTTTCTGTCTTAAAATGCATTAAAATAACATGTATATTGGTCAGCATGTTTGTTAACGTGGGTGATGACATCATGTGAGAGAGTAGCAACCCATATTTTGCTAGATTCCTACTGTCTACGGCTAGACTATGGAGAATGACGGGGAGACTGAGAATATTTATGAGCCACTGTATACCAACTCAAATTTCTGTGTAATAAACGAGCCTATGTTATCATGTTTCCATTTGTGTTCCTTGAGCATAATGTGTTTGTGTGCAGATTTAGCAAATTCAGAGAAGCAAATTAAGCAAACACTTAATTTAGTCTACAAATCTGTGTATGTCCTAACTCTGAAAAAAGACACCCTGTCATTGTCCTTATGCACACGTGTGATGATATGTTATTCTGAGACATAATCTATAGCAATTATTACATATAACTAAACACACAAAAAGTTGTGAAAACTATTTATTGTATTGGTTATTTACAGCCAGAGCAAATAAACTGTTCTACAGTGTTGGGCCAAAACATATTCAGTGGTAATAACAAGTGTGAATTACACATAAAACACACACTTCATATCACTATATTCATGACACTATAGGCCTGCGAGCCCTGGCAGCTGTCACATTTTATCTTCAGTAATAACTTAAAACTGTATGCTAAAAATCAATATTATCATAGTATCCATAGAGACTTGTGTGCAAGGTTGAAGTTGGAGACCGTTCGTTATTTAAAAACGGTGTCACCGGAGGGATACTGAGTTCTTCAATTAACAGTTGCATGACCTTCCCCTGCCTGCAAGATAATTTCACTCCCATACAGTCTTTTTAAATCAAACATGAACATACCCGGTCAATTGTCGATACCTTCCCACGCTGTAAAACGCTATGAAAACTCAACGACTTCAGCTGTCGTTCTAAACTCACCCTCTGCTTTCTGATCTTACTCATCACACTTCACCAAGATGGTGGTCATTTCAGTAGATTTACTCACTAACATTGTTGTGGAAACACAATAAGCATGGAAACTAAATGCACACTTCCTGCAACTGCATTAGCCTACTTGAAATAAGTTACTCCTCTAGTAAGTATTCACATGAAATAAAACAATAAAACATTGAGACCATTCAACAAAGCACACTGGGCAATAACACATTCAACACATGAACTTGTTAAAGTCAAAGTCAGCTTTATTGTCAATTTCTTCACATGTTCCAGACATACAAAGATGTTGCTATGGACTCGTCTACAGTATAGGCTTCCTCAGTCATTGTAAAGCTGCCGAAGGTGAACATTATCCAAAACTCAATTTCTCAGACGAGCGTCAATTTGGGAGCTTGCTACACTTCTTTCCTTCTCAAATGATTTGAAAAGGCCGTTTGCACAATTTCACAAATAATCAGAGGGACCGAAAAATACCTAACATGCCAACTTTTTCCGGGTTTAGGCCTATCATTTTAACTTTTCCCCGCTGTCTTGCCGTTTTAATATTTTCCCGTAGAATATCCCATATTACTGTAATACTCTCATAACATTAGTCCTGCATTCTGGCCCGTCTCTGTGTTGTCCTGTTGTTACCCCTTGCCCTTCCAGAGAAACAGATGTATTCAAATCATCGTTTTGCTTGCTTGAATGCGAACTCAGAGTGATGTACAGTAGGCCTATTTAAGTTAACTACGTGGTTGTCGTGAGAGCACGATTCATTGGCGCTTGCAATGTTCGGCCGTAGTCTATGTCTACGTGCGCACCTGCCAGTCTAAGAGCCAAAGAAATCCCCCTTCACTCCAAGTTGGCCTTCCATAACTTACCAACTCTACACTGTAGACCATAAACTGGCTATTTATATGACCAATGTATTTGTTCAACTTTATGAAGCACAATTACGCACTGCTACTTGGAACGTAACACATTTTTGTTGGCAGGAGCGAGAATGACAGCGATTAACAAATTGTACTTGCTGCTGGTTACTAATAAATAGGGCCTACTATATATTTTTTTGCAAACAACAAAAACAGAAAGGATGGAGACAGCAAAGCTAGAGATGGGCAGGAACAAGGTCAATTGGTAGAAATGCTTGTCAAAACGTTAGGAGCTGGATGTGTGGATGAATGAAGCACATACTTGTTTGTTACGCTTTATAATCATGCACACTGTTTAAAGTTAGGCTAGGCTACACGGTAAACTACAAGTAAACCAAAGTTAAATTTAGCTTTTTTAGGGCTGGATAAAGTTGACCAAATGGATATAGACTGTTAGGCGTGAATAAAGTAGTCTACTTTGTTGCTCCAACCCTTCCAACGTTAATGGGGACGGATGTTGACATTTTCCTTATTTTGCGTGAGAAACCCGGGAAATCTCCCTTATTTTCATTGTTCAATGTTGACAGAGCTATGGAACGAAAGAGAAGGTTATATGTTGACAGAAATCAACAATCAAACAAGCCACTTTGATGTTTTGCTGTTTTCATTAATACAAAAGATGGGTGACCCCCCCTCGTAGATAAAAAAAAAAAAAAAAAGTTAGGTGACCCTCCCCTCAACAAAGAATAAAAAGACATGACCCTCCCCTATTTTCCTCCGGTGGCCCCGTTTATAAATAACGAACGGTCCCTTACTACAAACCAAAATATTTTTAAGGATGGCCTCCTGACTGTGAAAATGGCTGAACCACAGTGCTTAGCCCCCAGTAGCTATCAGTCATCAAGACATCAAAATCTGCCACAAACACTTACAACACACAACATCACTCATAAACACACACACACGGACAGAACCACCGCTGTTCAAGAGACCATTTTGGGGCTAAATGTGCTTTTTCTCATTTGGTTGTTTTTTGTTTGTTTAGAGCAGAATGAGCCACCGCTGTTAAAAGGGCCCATTTGGGTGAAATTATTATTATAATTTACATTATTATTATTTATTATTATTTACTATAGGGTTCTAGAATAAATAAAACAGTGTGTTTGAAATAATGGAATTTGTGCTCTCTCATGAAGCTGGGTCGATGGGACATGGGGAGGGTGGGGGTTTTGATCGGGGGAGGGGGCGTGCCGCCACGAGTAGTTCAAGCAGACGTAGGACCATGGAGGTATCATACCTCCATGATTATATATAACTTGAGAGAGTGACTAAGTCCCGCCCCTATTCATTTCAATGGCCCATGCTAGGCTAGCTACTTCAGCCAAAAAAGCATGAAATGGACCGCAGACATCTTTACGAAAATGGCGTTTCATGGGTGTTCGTTTCCGGCACCAGCTAGAATTAGAGTGGCCGGTTAGGGTCATGTCTGCTTCAAAAAGACTGCAGGAGGGTCATTGAGAATTTTCTTGCAGGCAGGGGAGGGTCATGCAACTTTTGATGGAAGCACTCAAAATTCCTCCGGTGACCCCGTTTATAAAAAACGAACGGTCTCTAAATAATAACTTTGTATAAAATATTTAATACAGATGTATTGTCTGTACATGTTTATGTATGGAAAGCCCTTTTTGTCTAAATATTTAAATAAATACATTTGCCCATGAAATACACTACCAGTCAAAAGTTTGGGCCTACCAACTCTCAAATGTATGCTCTTTTTCTTTATCTTTATTTATCTGAGTAGGTGGTTATTATTATTAATTAGCCTACATTGATTCATGTTATTAGCAAACAAAAAGTGTAAATAAAGCTACATTTTCAATATTTTAAATTCTTCAAGGTGCAGACCTTTTGCTCAGTCTCTCAACCAACTTCATATAGTCAGCTGGGATGGATTTCCCATACATTGTGAGCATTTGTTAGCTGGTTGTCTTTCACTGATTTTAATTGAAAAGAATGAAGTTGGTTTTAATGTCAATTATTGGCAAAGTTGTCACAGAGGTAAACAGTGAAGAATATTTTCCCTGTTTATTTATTTCAAAACTTTATTTATTCATGTCATAACCACAAATATTTATTTCATAGCTACATGAAGAGTTTGGTTCCCAAAACACTATATCTCCATTTTTGAAAACATTAATAAGTCATGTCATTTAATTGTGTATTTCAGGTAATATCAGTACAATTGCAGTTGTGTTGTTTTGAATGAGTAACGATAAATCAAATAACAATAACCCAATATCAGTTCCACTAAAATTACTTGGAGAACAGCATTTTGGAACCAAACTCTTTATATTAAACTGTATATCTATTTCATGGCCATACTTGAAAAAAGAGAAATTAGCTTTCGATAGATCTTTTTTTGGGGTTTTTTTTTTGTGCATGTTAATCTACTTTTCTTTCTTTTTTTACTTTTAATATTTTATTTATTTATTTATTTTTTTTATTTCACATACAAGAAGGGACAACAATCATGGACGGAAGATACTTTATTGTTTAAAATATGTACAGAATGCACACAAAACAGCTTTTAAAAATGACATTTACACGACACCTTAAAGCTATGAACTTTAACTGAATGACATTTACACTGAAAGGGCAGAAACTGTTACTCTGAGTGAAAACATGAGCAGAACTTCTGACTTATGCATTATTGGTATTGTGTGAAGTAACCTTGCATTTTATTGCTGTGAATCATTGTATGATCAGTTGGAGAACGTTCAAACATGCAATCACTCAACATTAAAAGAAAGTCGATCTTTTTTGTTATAGAAAAAAAGGTTATATTCAAGCCATTATGTAGAAACCTTACCTGATAACTGTACAGCATTTATGTTATAACCATCTCATGTCAGATATACTTTTTTTACCACACTGTGTATTCATCGTACTTCTATCTTTCTTTCCTACATGGAGGGTCACATTTCATTATGAAACACTGCATGCTCAAATCACGTTTAAGTTATGACGTCTATGCTGTCTGCTCAGGTGTGTGTCTACGGAGTGATGCCATTAAGCTCCACAGCCAAATAGGGGGTTGGTGTTCACCTCACCTGAGTGAGAGTTGGCGAATATGGTGCTGTGAATAATCTCAGACATAAAACACAGACACTTCTAAGATGGACATAGACTATATGGAACAAAAATATACAAACAAAGGCCTATCAATGTAAACACAACATAAATAATTTTAGTAACAACACAAACATGTACTATCTGACACAGGTGTTTAAAACATAAAGAATTAAACAAAAATATTCCAGACAAAGAACAACAATGACATAACTATCACTGAAAACACTACTAATGCATTACCAGTTAATCGCACTGAATGTTAAACAGCACAAACTCGTTTTTTTTGTTATGAAATGTGCACACTGACTAACACAAACGCTACCCCATCATAACTGTCTGGACTCTGGAGGACGACTCCGAAAGGCACTTGCAATGGTCATGCAAACTGGGCATGGAGGGACAAACTGAATTAATGTAGTGAGCAGGACGCTGTGGTGACCATTCATTATCCACCAGGTACTAGCATACATACCAGCAGCTGTGTCAGCAATGAATTGAAAAAAAAGCACAAAAAAAACGTATCATGCAGGTGTCTGATGTGCTTATACTACATGTCAGCCTAGTAAGGGTGAAATCTATTGCTGTTATACATAATGATGTATGATGATGACATTGCTTACAGTGTGTACAAAAACATGTATTTTTATTCGCAACAGTGTGCCGTACCTACACGTGTTCAGATAATAGTAAGTGCTTTAAAGCAAAGTCCAGCACACATGGTGTTGGCCCGTCTGTGCTCATCAGTTGAATCAGAAACCTCTCTAGACATGCAACCATTGAGCACCCAGTCTTTTTTATATAGAACTGTCCTCTGGACATAGAACAGGTCAACCATAGTTCCTCTCTGTGAGAAGCCCCAGTTCTCCCTCTTCACCAGTAAGGTTTACTACCTAAGGTCTACCGCTACTATATATACTATCATCTCTTCAGATGTTCACTCAGGTGTTATTGTGTGTACAGCAAATATATACAAAAATTACATGATCAATGACCACACCTACAGATATTTGTTTTTTCTTCTCGGTTGCAACAGCAATTTAACTGTACAAACCCTCTTGAATGTATGTTCAAGGGTTAGGTAGAAAAGCACCTAAACAAATATACTTATGACATACAGTATATTTATATTTGTTATATAATCCAAATGTCAGATATTGTCCAAATATATATTTATATATATCCAAATGCCACAGTATGTGCTTCAACTGGCTCCCTGGTTGTCAGATTATAAGAGTTTCACAAAGAGTCAACTAGAGCTTCATGTTTTTGATTAAAGGTAATCAATGTCAGTAAGTAGTCACAGACATGACATAATGTGACACATTTTCTTTTGAGGTAAATGTTGACCCCTAACATGTCTAGTCAGTACTTCTGTTGGGAAACTGATTCAGAGAACACTGTTGCTGCTTTTCACTTAGTTGTCAAACCAAGCTCAGACTGGGTAAAAAAAAAAAAACATTCTGAATAACCTCAGGCCATAAACTTAAACCACCCTTTTGTCTACGCTCCTGCTCACGCCATCAGAGAGTGTTTGTTGTCTGGGGCTAGGGAGGCAGACCTCTCCGTGACTGTCATGTAGTCCTCGCTAGTTGAGCAGTCTTGCGGCCCCTGGCCTGACTCCCCTTCCTGGGCCTCGTCTTGCTCCCTGTGGAGGTCACCCAGCTCCGACAATTCCTCTCGCTCCTCCTCGAAGGACCGTATGTCGGCAGAGAGCGGGGGGCCGCTGCTGATGTTATGGACCAGTGCCGGGTTGAGGCAGAGGAAGGTCTGGCTCTTGCCACCGCTGCTGACCAGGCTGGACTCGCTGAATATGGTGTTGGTAAAGACTGAATCCAGGGTGAAGGGCGAGCCAAAGAGGGCGGGAGGCTCCAGGGAGGCCTCCATCTCCGCTGCTGCTGCTGCTGTGGAAGAGTCTCCTCCTGCAGGCTCCATCAGCGCAGAGGAGGGGTTGGAGGTTGGGTTGGAGATCTGGTTTGGGTTGGCGGTAATGTCCTTGACGTCTGTGCCATTCTTGCGGGGTGAGGGCGTGGCAGATTTGGACATCATGCTGTGAAAGCTGGCGCGCCGGCTGGAGCCCTCGGAGGTGGATATGACATTGCTGGCACGCGGGAGTGTGGAGAAAGCCCGCAACACCCGACCTTGACCCCTGCTGACACTGTGACCTTGACCCCCCTGACCTTGACCTACCTGACCCCCTTGACCCTCTCTCCTCAGCGGCGCCGAGAAGCAGTCCAGACACCCAGCGGCACCAGACGACTTGTCCTGGACCTGGACCGTGGGAGGTGGGCTGGCCCCAGTAGCCCTGCTGCCCTCTATGGTGATGGCGATGGTGCGGAAGGCCTGGGTCTGGCTCAGGACCCCCCGGGGGCCCGTCGCACGGCCACTACTGGAGCGCCACACCCCGCGGCCGGAGGCGTAGGACTCCAGGGCTGACCCATCACGGGGGGGCTTGGGGGGCGCGGAGGCCTGGGTTAGAGGGGTGGAGGCGGAGGCTGGGGGTGCGGGGGAGCCGTCGCTACCCCGACGGGAAGAGGAGGCGCCCTGGACTGGGCTGCTGCTGCTGGACCAGCCCTCGTTCTCCAGGCTGAACTCACCACTGCTCTCACTCTGGGTGCCGTTTAGACCAACTGCACAGAAACAGCAACGTTTGGAACACTTATTAAATGGCATAAACATTAGTTGTCTAATGTTTTTAAACGATGCATTGGTATTAGTTAAATCAAGGGCTGATGGAACAGACATGTTAGGTGACAACTGCCATCAAAACACTATAATCTGAATATCAACTTTTGTTTACCGCAATTAGTAGTGATATTTTTTTCTCCCCCATTGGCTTTTTGGGGCTTTTATTGCCTTTTTATATAAGACAGTGAAGATTGAGAGGATTGATAGGATACAGGTAGGAAAGATGGGGTGTGACTGGGAAATGGCCGCAGGTCAGACTTGAATCCGATCAGTATATAGACACAGTAGCCACTAGCTGTAGTCCCCCACACACTGTATGTTGGCTTTCAAGATGAAATCCTACTGTAACTATATAAGCAGCTGAGTAGAACTCGGATATACTGTACAAATCGTTGGCTTCTCATAACAGCTGTTCTACATAACCGACCCAGCACTCACCCTGACTTTGGCGCTCATCGTTACAGCCCTGGCTGGAGCGTGCCACATCCTCAGCATAGTCCTTACCTGAGGAAGACAGACAGGTGTGATGCGGAATATCGTCACTGATCTTCCCTTCTGATGGCCTACCACATATTTAAAAAGTACGCTGAAGTATTTTTTTTTTCATACACTGTTACATATATGCTACATATAGCTACATTACATAGGAGTTTAAGTATATTCCCAGAACTGGGACTTTCAGTTCATCTGTCTTTTTGCATGCACATGTGGCAAGCTCACATATAAGGCAAATGATCAGCTTATGGGAAGGATGGGGTTCGAGATGCAGCCCACAGGATTCAAAGCCTCCAACAACCAAAAAGTGCACAGCGTGCTGGCCCACTTGAACGTGCGACCCATAGAGGATCCGTTAGCAGTTAGTGCTGCTGTCTCTGAGTACCTTTGGTGTCTGTCTGGAGCTCGGTCTGGCCTGAGGCCAAGGGGGGATGAGATGGAGGCAAGGGGCTGATGGGATGGGTGTCGGAGTGAAACATAAACGACTGAGGCTCCTTCCTCCCTCTCTCCTCCTCTTCCTCTGACTCTTTCTCCTCTGATTCCCCCATCCGCTCAAACCTGATTGGCCAGTAGTCTGCCCCCTGATCCTCGCCCGTGAGCAGTAAGTCATTCATGGCTGATGTGGGAGATGAGTGGACATGAGTTTTCTCTTTTGTTTATAGCAGGATGCAAAATTTGCTGATGGGCATGTTTTTTTATTTCTTTGAATATTTCATTCATCATACAGAAACGGTCTGTGGTTTCAGTAAGCAGAATGCAATGCATGCACTGTATGCTTGTGGTGTGCTCTGTCATACAGTGTAACACATTTTCGTTAGATGTTTTACAGGACAGGGTTATGAACCAAGTACACACTGCAACTTCACACACCAAGACAAAGGAGCTGCTTGCTACGCCCCACGTTTGACTTGTTAGAAAGGTGGTGCATGGTGGAATGCAGCGTTGTTTTAGTTTCATTTTGCCTTATGAGGCCAATGATTCAACGTCATCATCACTCAAAAGCAGAAAAAACAGTGGCTAGCTTTAGCATTAGCATTGTTTACAAAAATGGCACAGCAGCCAAGGCCAGGCGGTCTGAGCAAGAGCGGGGCGTTTCTGGGTCTTACACAGAGAACGGCGGAAGAAGGACTTGACTTTGTCTTTCTCCCTCTGTTTGTTCCGCATTAGGGGGAACATTTTCAGGACAGCGACTTTTGCAGCATTGCAGCAAAGGAGGAGGGATGTAAAGAAGACAGGCAGGAGAGGAGAGGAGAGAGGAGAGAACAAGACACAATATGGCACACAAAGAGGAAGAGGTGTGTGTCAAACACAAGTACATTCAGTAACACACACAGAAACTCACACACACTTACACACACACACACACGCACACACACTCACACACACACACACACATGAACACACAAAATCACAGTACAAATGCGTGACACAAGATGACAAAACCACACCACAGATGAACAGTCAGTCACCAACTAGAATATTCCTTCTCTTTTTATTCCCTCTTTGTGTTATATATATCTGTAGTGTGTATGTATATATATATATATATATATATATATATATATATATATATATATATATATATATTTGTGCAGAAATATAATTATTTGAGCAATATTCATATATTTGACAGAATTCTGTCCATCATAGCCTGCCAGGGGTTAACCAAAGGATTCCTGTCTCCTTCTCCGATTGGCCTGTGTATGTCAAACAGCTCTGCGTGTCTGGCTGGTCTCCTGTCTGTCTGACCTGTTCTTGGGGGAAGAGGTGGGATAGGCCTGCTGCAGGTTGTCCCGCCCACACCTGTCCAGCCTACTGGTGGAGTTCTGGGGGGCCTGTGGCAGATTGGAGAGCTTGTTTGTCCCTGACCAATCAGAGGATCGGGTGGATAGCTGAGGTCATACTCACTGCTGCTGCGCTTGGGCGACAGGCTGTCGTCCAGCGAGTTGGCGCCCGACTCCGCCGAGCCCTGCGAGCTCACGAACGAGCCGTTGTCGTGGCACGGGAGACCCTCGCACGACTCAGAGCGCGTGGGCGTCAGCGAGCGGATGCGGTCGCAATGTCGATCCCGGTCTTGGTCCCGATCTCGCCCCCGGTCTTCTTGGTCTCGATCTCGCTCACGGCTCCGCGACTTGATCAGCTTCCTCATTTTCAGGGCAATCCAGTTGCCTCGCCTGTGGTGTATGTAGGTATAAGAATATATATATGTGTGTGTGTGTGAATATGTGTGGAAGGTATACAAACAGCCTAATTAATTATTCCTAACAATAACATCTAACATTTGTCATATACTATGGGTAAGATGAGCACGCTGTACCTTCTTGGAGGTGAGGGGTCGTAGAACTTGTACTGGTCCATGATCTTTTCCTCCAGTTTCTCTTTCTGTCTCCTCAGCTCATTCAGCTTGTCTCTACAACAAAAAAAAAAACATCCTTAGGTAAGACTAAGATATTATTGACTATGAAACATTTAGTTTCCTTCAACTATATGGATGGGACATAACAACCTTTGCACTCGATCAGGAACAAGGGTCTCCGTGTTAATGAGATGTACCTTTGTTTGCTTACATGTCATTGAAACCTCTAAATGAGGAACTGCTGAATGTCTACCCCGACTCCACCAAACTCATTCATTTCAACTATGGTTCTGAACTATTCATGTGGCTCACATTTATTTAGGCTGGTACATCCAGAATTCCGGATTAATCTGTAGACATTCAAGTTTAGACACATAAAGCTCTTTTTGCCTACATGTACTGTCTCTGCTCCACGTGGAAGAGGTCCTTGCTCTCCATGGTCTGCTCCAGCAGAGTCCGGTTCTGGAGCATCAGGGTCTGGATCTGGTCAAGCAGATGCCGGTTCTCCTCCTCCAGGTTCTTCTTCAGTTGTGTCAGCAGCTGCGTGGACAGAGTGTCAAGTGCTTGAGCCAAAATGGCTGCCAAAACCACAGTGCACAGAGCCAAAATGCACTTGAGTGCATTGATCGATGCAGATGGATACAGTTATGGGCAAGGTATCTAAGGAAGACTTCTATGCCTCTCCTTCAGTTCAATACATTCATTCCCACTGTCAGTCTGAGAGTCTCAATATAATACGATGCCAAGTCAATAGATACATCACAGAATTAATGTTTCTCCTTAAATGGCTGTCTCTAAACTTTCTTGAAATGATCAATATAAACGTGTGCGTAGTGAAGTGCCATTCAGAGCACAGCGAGTTGTATCCATCCACATCCATCAGTCATCCACAGTACTGTGGTTTGGCAGCCAACTATCTATGCAAAATCACTGGACTTAATCCATACTTCCCAAACCCTGAACATGGAAATCTCATGTTGTCCTATGCAATATAGAGAACAAAGCTCCACAACAGTTATGGGTGCAGAGCACAGTAGTGATTTAGAACTTGACTTTAAACTCCTTCTCAAATGATACTACATTATGAAATGACCGTGATCTGGTGGTGCTGTGTAACGCCATCTGGTGTCCACGCACCTCGCACTGGTTGGTGAGTTTGGTGGAGGCGATGTCCAGTTGCTGGTGCTGCTCGCGGAGCTTGGACAGCTCGGTCTCCAGGCGCGTCTGCTCCAGGCGCGAGGCGTTCAGCAGGCTCTTCAGGCTCTTGTGCTCGGCCTGCAGCTCCTCGTTCTCCCTCAAGAGCTTCTGGTAGGTCTGGTTCAGCCTGGGGGGGACAGAGGAGGTCGACGTGATGGACTTGAATGGGCTACAATTATGGACACACACACATTACATTACATTACATTACATTACATTACATTTGGCTGACGCTTTTTAACCAAAGCGACTAACAACATGGTAAACAGTACGTTTTTAGAACAATTCTCACAATTTTAGGACAGTTTAAAAACAAAAAACATTAGAGTACAGTAAGAATAAGTGCGTCGGTGAGTGCTGTTTTTAACAGTTACTTGTCAGTTTAAAACGGCTGGTGAGTGCTAGGATCAGTAAGACTTGTTGTAAGTGTTGCTATGAGAGTAGGTGTTCTCTAAAGAGCTGGAAAAATACTCTCCCAAATTTACAAAATTATATCTTGTTCAGAAAAACAATTGGCCTGCCATATCACAAATGGGAATCAGACTTATCAATTACTCCGGTGCCGACTTCTGGACCAAAATGTGCAAAAAACATCTACCTCATGACAAGAATAGTAATCTACAACTAATACAATACAAGGTTCTTCACAGATTCCACTACACTGCACATAAATTGGCAAAAATGGGGTTTGGCTGGGATCTTTGCACTCACTGCACACAAAATAGCAGATACATACATTCATGCGGTTTGGCATTGCACTCCAATCAACCACTTCTGGGTGAGTGTCACAAAATCTCTCTCTTCCATCTTTGGCTGTCACATCCCAGCATCCCTTCCTTATGCATACTTGGTGATACATCCACAGTCAATTTAAGCAACTCCGGCAATAAAACACTACTGGTAGCTTGACTATCGCCATTAAAAACAATCCTCATGAACTGGAAATCTAGGAAAAAAGCTCACATCACTCATTGGAAAAACTTGTTAACAGACTATATATCATTAGAAAACCTATCAACTTCAAACTTAATCAATACTCAGGATACAACCTCTCCTTGGTACCCCTTTATCACCTACTTACAGTCCTGACCCTCTTTGCCTGGAGTTCCATCTCCACCACGATCATAACACACTTCATCAACAGATACACATATCGCCGAACACTAGGCGGGAGGGGTGGCTGAACTATTATTATTATTATTATTATTATTATTATTATTAGTAGTAATATAAATAGCATCCCTTCTTTCCCTCCCTTTTATTTACATTCTCTGATAACTTTACTAATTTCACTCTTTCTCTCTGCCTCTCCCGTCGTTATTCTGCGGGGGCCCCATTGGATGGCTTGGGAGACTTCGGTCCTGGCGAGATTGGCTGTGTGGTTTTGGCATTGGTTGGGTCCTGTGGGTTATCCTATTGGCCCTGGGCCCCGGTTAATCACCCTCCTCATGCGGCTCATGCGCCTTGTCCTGGAAGCACACAGCAGCGGCACCTCTCTTTTAATTTCTACATGTTAGGTGACATACATAAACCAAAAACTACAAAACAGGCTAGGGTAAGAGTGGATTTGCAGGTAGATGCCTCATCAGGTGTCTATCTGCATGCCTCACTTATTTTTAATGCACACATTGTTGGGGGCATACATCTTACACAGGAGGGTAAGTGTGGTGTGCATGGGGAAATCTGACAGATATTCACCATGCATGCCCACTTCTTTAATGCTACATTCTAGATAGACCCCTCAAGCCTAGCCATTCACATACTGTACATATTTAGGTCAAAGGTGGCGTGTTGGGTCGAAGGTCTGGGGAGTGAGTGTGGTTGGTGCGTGGTAGTGGGGGATGTATTGCCATGCTGGGGGCCTGGTGATGGGTGGCATGGGTCCCTCCCCCTCTGTCAGCTCGCGTCGCAGAAGTATAACTGCAGGGGCTGGGTGGAACTAATGGCCATTAATGGGTTGCCCAGGTTGGCAATCAGTCAGGCAATCAACCAGGCAATCAGTTATTCCTATTATTATACTTATCATTAATAGAATAATTACAACTCCTCTCCTGAAACCCTCCCTCTCTATGTTCCAGCTTCTCCTCCTCCTGGCCCAACAGCAAACCAGCCTTATACATGTCTTTACACACACACACACACACACACACACATACATCCTCACATACTCACTGCCCCTCACCCCCATCCCCACCCCATCCCAACACCACCTCATTCCTCTTAGAGCTACCATCCATGCGCCCCCCATCCCCTTCTTTTCATTCGGTCATCAATTTCATCCTGATAATCATATCTGTAATCATCCTGGAACAAAATCATCCTTAACCCTTTCTGTTATTAATGTTATGTTGTGTTATGTTTGTGACCAAGTCAATGTGATGTCTTGTTAGGGGTGCAGTATGTGTTTATGTAATGCGTCTGTTTGTAGGTATGTAGTATTCATGTGCATGTGGTAGTGTTGCATTTTTCTGTATGTGTGAGTGTTTGCAAAATAAAAAAAACGTTTGGGACAGAGTGATTTGGAGCGCCTGCCATGGATGTACAATCCAAGCCCTGAGGGTGACAGTTGGCGAGCGCCTGGACACTTTCAGGGGCGCTGCCCGCTTTCAGGCAGGCACATTCCAAAGCAAACCTGGCAAATCTGAGGGCCAGGTCAGGCATGGCGCCAGGAGTAGCTAATAGCTTGGAATATGCAGATCTACACAGGGGAAACCTATTGATGGAAGGCCAAAACCAGGGTATGCGTGTTGTGCCAGTACATGACAACCGGTCTGAAGGGACATAATGTCACATGTGACAACTTTTTTTCACTTCATATGCACTTGGCCAGAGCCGCTGAAACAAAGGTCACCACAGGTGGGACAAAGATAAGTTGAAATGCTTCCTCCGTTGCACTGGTGAGCTAAAGGAAGAGAGCCACTCATCCATGTTTGCCTTCACTGACTCTTGTGTCATATGTTCAAGAAGACAAAATGTCATTTTGATGAGCACACCACAAAGATGTTGCCATCAGCACAGAGGAGCACTTGAAGCCACACATCATCCTGACCACAACAGAAACAAAGGTGCTTGACTGCCCTGGACAAGCTTTACTGGTACCTCCATACCTGCAAGCCAAGCACTTCGGCCTGTAGTTGTGTTCCCACCAACATTCTGATGTGTTCGTACAATGGCATTGGTAGTGTGGACCGCGATAAACCCAGCCTGGAATCATGGGGAAACCCTTCAAGAGGAGACTCTTCATTGCAGAGCTTGGTGCTTTGGCTAATTCTTCTATTCATCGATGACAGCACCTACCCCGCATTAACACCAGCATCTGCCAGTCTGGTAGGAGTATAGGCCCTACTTCCCCATCCCATCAACCTCAGCAAGTGCAAGCCAAACAAAGCGAAGAGGTGTACACTCTGTGCCCCCGAATGTGGAAATCCGGCATCAATACATGCCACCGTGCAACGCCCATTTGCAAGTGGACACTGCACCATGACTGCACTTGCCATTTGTGCGCAGGAACCACCAATGCATGCACGCGACACACAGAAACACACACATGTCCACCCACTCTCTCACTACCACACACACACAGTTCATGTCCAGTTCATACTGTTAATGTGAACCAACAATGTTCACCCCACCCCACCACGCCCTTTACACACACAGTTCATGTTATCAGTTCATGTTGTCATGTTGCCACTTATGCATCACGAGACCACAAATGTTTGTACATACATGCATGTAAACCTGAGAAACCACCACTCCTACATACATGTTGTAGTTGTTAATCATTCTAATGAGGTTCTTTTTACAATAAATGTTTTTGTCACTTTTAAAATAAAGAGCTAAAGGCTGGGTTCAGGTTTTTTGAAAGTGGAAAGGATGTCCCTGCCCTTGGTAGGGGAACTGGCAGTGTGTTCCACCAACGAGGAACAACAGATGAGAAAAGTTTGGATTGGCTTGAGCGCCCCATTGGTAGAGCTAGGCGGCCGTTCGTCAAGAGGATATTTAGCCCGTCTGGAGGTAGTGTAAGTCTGTATGAGGGCATTCAAGCAGGTGGGAGCAGAACCGAGACTACTTTGTAGGCAAGCGTTAGAGACTTGAATTTGATGCGGGCGCCATAGGTAGCCAGTGTAGCTGGATGAGCAGTGTGAGGGTAACATGTGCCCTTTTGGGTTGGTTTGTAGACCAGGACCAGGCCCAGCGTTCTGGATCATCTGAAGTGGTTTCACTGCGCAGGCTGGGAGACCTGTCAGGAGGGCATTGCAGTAGTCGAAGTCGTGAGATGACAATTGCCTGAACCAGAAGTTGGGTAGCATCTTGGAGTCAAGTAAGTCCTGATTTTCCGTGATGTTGTAGAGTGCAAAACGGCATGCCCGGCGACTGAGGCAAGCATGATCCGAGAAGTTTAGTTGGTTGTCAAGAACAACTCCTGATTTCTTACAGTCCTGGTCGATTGAAACAGACAGGAGTCAAGTTTGATGTTGATGTCGCGGGTGTATGGTAGGTTTAGCTGGGATGACCAGCAGTTCAGTCTTTGAGAGGTTCAGCTGGAGGTGGTGTGCCTTCATCCATGAAGCTATGTCTGAAAGGCAATCCAGATCCGCGGCTGAAACCAGGGGGGTCAAGCCGGGTGGAAAGGACAGATAGAGCTGTGTGTCGCCTGCATAGCAGTGGTAGGAGAAGCCGCTTAACGGATAATCTGTCCCAAGGAGGTGGTGTAGATAGCAAAGAGGAGGGGCCCAGCACTGATCCCTGGGGACCCCTGTGTTAGGATGGTGAGGAAAGCGGATAGCTGACCAAGCCATGATAACGTTAAACGAAAGGCCCTGTGAGGTAGGATTCAAACCAGGAGAGAGCAGAACCGAGATTCCCATGTCAGCGAGTATAGAGAGAAGGATACGGTGATTAACCGTGTCAAAGGCAGCCGATAAGTCAAGCAGAATGAGTACTGATGACCGAGCGGTCGCCTGGCTTCTTTTTAAGGCTTCTGTTACAGACAGCAGAGCCGCTGCAGAGTGGCCGCTTTTGAACCCAGACTGATTTGGATCCAGAAGGTTGTTCTGTGAAAGGAAGTCAGAGACCTGTTTGGAGACTGCTGGTTCAATGCCTTTGGATAGGAAAGGCGGTAGTGAGACAGGGCTGTAGTTCTCGATTTGAGCAGGGTTGAGAGAAGCTTAAGCCAAACGGTGTTACCCGGGCCATTTTGAACGCTGTTGGAAATGTGCCGAGATTAGCGAGGCATTGATCACATGTGTGATAGCTGGGAGCGATGGTCGGGCTGATGGACTGAAGTAGGCTCCGAGGTATAGGGTCCAGCGAGCATGTGGTAGGACGGCTGCATGTCAGGAGTCTGACACTTCATTCTCGAGAGAGGCGTGAATGCTGAAAAAAAGATGTTCCAGCAGTCCCTAGAGGTTGTAGGAGTGCGGCATCTGAGCCAGATGCGTTGGAGGGCATGTAGAGAATTTACTGCTGATTGCCGCCACTTTGTTTGTAAAAAAAAATGAGGCTAGGGTATCTGCAAGGCTGGATGGAGGAGGAGGCAGCTGAGGGTTGAGTAGCGATTTGAAGGTTGAGAAAAGTTTTCGGTGTGTCTGTAGCGCTTGTTGATTTTGTCATTGTAGAAAGCAGTCTTAGCAGC